>NW_027507788.1:229187124-229787124 GCF_037356315.1 Lithobates pipiens
CAATGCGTTTCACTGCTCTGCGGGGGGCGGGCCTTAGAGAACAGAGGCCGCCTATGCTTAGTCATTATTAGTGATGTAATAAAAGGTTTAACTAAACCTTATGGAAGTGAATGTGTTGTATTTGGTTGGTACTGTTGTCACAATTTTGTAAGCGCTGCTTCTCCCCAAACTCCATGTGGACACCATTACACTCTACGTTCGGCCCTCTGTGTCACGATAGACCACGTCCTCCAGGAACACCCTCCAATCAACGTGGCACCTTGGCACGTTTTCTGTAGACCACAGAAATCTGTCCCCCATCACAAAAGCCTCCCCCCAACTGTCTTGGATCCTGCAGATCGCATTAATCTCAGGTTACCCCCCCCCCATATAATGATTTACACCCGAGGCGATTCTTGGAAGAAAGTCCATTTTTTCGGGGAGGAGGATGCGAGGTAGTAAAGATAAACTTATAAAAAAAGGTGAAAAGTAAATTTAATAAAAAGTAAATAAAAAAATCTTTTATGTGCGGGAGTGACGATATCGCGGCTCCGGCCACTCACAGCGCCGGAGCCGCGATATCCCCGGAAGAAACGCCAAGGGAGCATGTCGGCTCCCTCGGCGTGGATCGGGCCAGATGTCGGGGCCTCGTTCTAAGGTAAGTATTTCATAATGAGCTAGTATGCGGTCCATACTAGCTCATTATGCCTTTTGCTTTGCAGGTTTAAAAAAAAAAAAAAATGTGCGGGTTTACTACCACTTTAAAGACTACATTTTTCTGACACTTGTTGCTTACAAATAAAAGTCCTGTATTTTCTGCCAGAAAATCACTTAGACCCCCCAAAAAGTATATATATATTTTTTTAGCAGAGATCCTAGGGAATAAAATAGCGGTTGTTGCAATATTTTATGTCACACGGCATTTGCGCAGAGGTCTTTCAAATGCATTTTTTTTTGGGGGGGGGGGGGGGGGAATACACTAAATGATTTAAAAAAAAAAAAAAAAAACTAAAAAACAGTAAAGTTAGTCCATTTTTTTTTTTTCGGCCAAAGTTTTGAGTACTTTTTATTATTGTTTATATTTTATAGGCGGCTTGCACACTGGAGCGGGGAGGCGTTGGTGGTAAAATGTTGCAAGTTTTAGCGGCTCTTTACCATCATTTTAGCGGTGCTATTCGGCTGCTAGTGGGGCGCATATAACCCAGCTAGCGGCCAAGGAAGAGGTTAAATGCGCCCGTGAAGCACCGCTGCCAAATCGCATTGCATGCGCTTGGGCAGTGGTGCCCATTAATATCAATGGGCAGGAGTGGTGGGGGAGGGGTATACACCACTCCAAACGTGCTGCTTGCAGGACTTTTTTTTTTTTTTAACATCCTGCCAGCGCATCGCCTGCGTGTGACAGTACTCGGGGCTTCCACACAGACTGCAGGGGGAGCCGTTTTGCAGGCACTTTACAGGCGCTATTTTTAGCCCAAAAGCGCCTAAAAAAACGCCCCAGTGGGAAAGGTGTCTGTTAGGTTTTATGAGATGAAGGGGGATAAAAAAATAAATTTAAAAAAAAATAAGAAAATAAAATCGACCTAACATATCGGCCCAAAAAAATCGGCATCATATATCAGCCGCCATGATTTCTAAATATCGGCATCGGCCAGAGAAAAACCCATATGGGTCAACCTCTAACCAAAACTCATTTATTTCTTTGAATTACAAGTGTCTGGTTTGGGGGGGGGGGTCCTGTGATTTCAGGGAATGTCTGGTTTGCGGGGGGGGGGGGGTCCTAATCTTTCACGGAATGTCTGGTATGGGGGGGTCCTGTGCTTTTAAGGAATGTCTGTTTTTTTTTGGGGGGGGGTCCTGTGAATTCAGGGAAGGTCTGGATTGGGGGGGTCCTGTTCTTTCAGAGAATGTCTGGTTTGGGGGGGGGGGGGTCCTGTGATTTCAGAGAATGTCTTGACTGGTCTGGGGGGGGGGGGCCTGTGCATTCAGGGAATGGCTGGTTTGGGGGGTCCTGATCTTTCAGGGAATGTCTGGTTTGGGGGGGGGGTCCTGTGCATTCAGGGAATGTCTGGTTTGCGGGGGGGTCCTGATCTTTCAGGGAATGTCTGGTATGGGGGGGGTCCTGTGCTTTTAAGGAATGTCTGTTTTTGTTTTTTTTTGGGGGGGGGGGGGGGTCCTGTGAATTCAGGGAAGGTCTGGATTGGGGGGTCCTGTTCTTTCAGAGAATGTCTGGTTTGGGGGGGGTCCTATGCTTTCAGGAAATGTCTGGTTTGGGGGGTCTTGTTCTTTCAGGAAATGTCTGGTTTGGGGGGGGGGGGTCCTGTGATTTCAGGGAATGTCTGGTTTGGGGGGAGGGGGTCCTATGCATTCAGGGAATGTCTGGTTTGGGGGGGGGGGGGTCCTGTGCTTTTAGGGAATGTCTGTTTTTTTTTGTTTGGGGGGGGTCCTGTGAATTCAGGGAATGTCTGGATTGGGGGGTCCTGTTCTTTCAGAGAATGTCTGGTTTGGGGGGTCTTGTTCTTTCAGGGAATGTCTGGTATGGGGGGGTCCTGTGCTTTTAGGGAATGTCTGTTTTTTTTTGTTTGGGGGGGGGGGGGTCCTGTTCTTTCAGAGAATGTCTGGTTTGGGGGGGGGTCCTATGCTTTCAGAAAATGTCTGGTTTGGGGGGTCTTGTTCTTTCAGGGAATGTCTGGTATGGGGGGGTCCTGTGCTTTTAAGGAATGTCTGTTTTTTTTTGGGGGGGGGGGGGTCCTGTTCTTTCAGGAAATGTCTGGTTTGGGGGGGTCTTGTTCTTTCAGGAAATGTCTGGTTTGGGGGGTCTTGTTCTTTCAGAGAATGTCTGGTTTGGGGGGGTCCTATGCTTTCAGGAAATGTCTGGTTTGGGGGGGTCCTATGCTTTCAGGGAATGTCTGGTTGGGGGGGGGGTCCTGTTCTTTCATGGAATGTCTGGTTTGGGGGGTCCTGTTCTTTCATGGAATGTCTGGTTGGGGGGGGGGGGGCCTTTTGTCTTCTTCTGATGCCATGGAACTTGTCTTTTTTTTTTTTTTAACAAATATTTTATTTATTCAAAAGACAAGTTCCGTGGTATCATAAAAAGACAAAAGACCCCCCCCCCCAGCCACACATTCCCTGATAGCACAGGACCCCCCCCAAAACCAGACACTTGTAATTCAAAGGGAAATACGAGTTGCACGTTATCACCATGGCAACCGATCGCCTACCAACTGTCACTGGCCATGTAAATCTGTGAGGCACGGTTCACACTGAGGCAACACGACTTACAGTGCAACTGCCTCAGGCGACCGGGACACAAGCACTGCGGCGACTTGCAATACGACTTCTGTATAGAAGTCAATGCAAGTCGCCTCAAGTCGCCCCAAAAGTCGTATAGGAACCTTTTTCTAAGTCGGAGCGACTTGAATCTCTCCGATTAGAACGGTTCCATTGCACAGAGCGGGACGCGACTTGTCAGGCGGCTAAGTCACCTGACGAGTCGCCCCTGTGTGAAACGGCTCTTAGAATAAGTGACATTACTCTTTACAGCGGGAGTCCGCCGGGAGTTACGCCGTTTTTTTTAAAAAAGCCAGCAGCTACAAATACTGCAGCTGCTGACTTTTAAAATAAGGACACTTACCCGCCCAGCGCGCCCGCGATGTCGTCACCCGAAGCCGATCTCTCGATCGTCTCTCGGGTGCTGCCGCCGCCATCTTGGGTATGGGAATCAGGAAGTGGAGCCTTTCGGCTTCATTTCCCGGTTCCCTACTGCGCATGCGCGAGTCGCGCTGCGCAATAAGGATGGTCCCCGCTGTCTCTGGGATCCGTGTGTTTCCCAGCAGGCAGCGGGGGACCTTCGGAAAGGGGCGTGGATTCTGCGGAAAGGGGCGTACCTTCCGCAGAATCCACGCCTGAAGTGGGTGCAGATACTTGTACTGTACAGGTACCTGCACCCCCCTCCCCCCTGAAAGGTGCCAATTGTGGCGCCGGAGGGGGGGGGGGGGGTTCCAATGAGCGGAAGCTCCATTTTAGGGTGGACCTCCGCTTTAACCCTTTCACTGCCCTCCACTTTTACTCTCTGCTGGCCAATGCTTTTGTTAAAAAAATAAATAAAAAAAAAGCATTGGCCAGCAGAGTGTAAAAGTGGAGGGCAGTGAAAGGGTTAAAGCAGGGATGTCCAAACTTTTTCAAAGAGGGCCAGATTTGATGAAGTGAACATGCGCGAGGGCCGACCATTTTGTCTGACATTCTTTGAACAATTAAAATTCGGTCTAAGTGTGTTCATCCGAGCGCCAATACACTTCCCCACAAGAATTCTCTTGCCTTTGTGGCTGTGTGTGGTGAAGTGATGAACTCAAGTGTATTATTTGGATACACCGTATTTATTGGCGTAGAACACGCACCTTCACTTTAAGAGGGAAGCTTCAGGGAAAAAAAACGTAACATTTTAAATAAAGAACTCTGAAGCAAAATAAGGATCAGTGCCCATCTGCAGACCCACAATTGTGAGGAATGCACCCCCACCATTGCCAGGAATGCACTCACCATTGCCAGGAATTTCACCATTGCCGGGAATGCATCCACAATTGCTGGGAATTTCACCCACCATTGCTAGGAATGCACCCACCATTGCTAGGAATGCACCCACCATTGCTAGGAATGCACCCACCATTGCCAGCAATGCACCCACCATTGCCAGCAATGCACCCACCATTGCCAGCAATGCACCCACCATTGCCAGGAATGCACCCACCATTGCCAGCAATGCACCCACCATTGCCAGGAATGCACCCACCATTGCCAGGAATGCACCCACCATTGCCAGGAATGCACTCACCATTGCCAGGAATGCACCCACCATTGCCAAGAATTTCACCATTGCCGGGAATGCATCCACAATTGCCATGAATTTCACCCACCATTGCCAGGAATTATACCCACCATTGCTAGGAATGCACCCACCATTGCCAGGAATGCGCCCACCATTGCCGGGAATGCGCCCACCATTGCCGGGAATGCGCCCACCATTGCCGGGAATGCGCCCACCATTGCCGGGAATGCGCCCACCATTGCCGGGAATGCGCCCACCATTGCCGGGAATGCACCCACCATTGCCGGGAATGCACCCACCATTGCCGGGAATGCACCCACCATTGCCAGGAATTCACCCACCATTGCCAGGAATTCACCCACATTTGCCAGGAATGCAGCCCCACATTTGCCAGGAATGCAGCCACCATTGCCAGGAATGCAGCCACCATTGCCAGCAAATCACTCACCATTGCCAGCAAATCACTCACCATTGCCAGCAAATCACTCACCATTGCCAGGAATGCACCCACCATTGTCAGGAATGCCCCCACCATTGCCAGGAATGCACCCACCATTGCCAGGAATGCACCCACCATTGCCAGGAATTTCACCCACCATTGCCAGGAATTTCACCCACCATTGCCAGGAATGCGCCCACCATTGCCAGGAATGCGCCCACCATTGCCAGGAATGCGCCCACCATTGCCGGGAATTTCACCCACCATTGCCGGGAATTTCACCCACCATTGCCGGGAATTTCACCCACCATTGCCAAGAATGCAGCCACCATTGCCGGGAATTCACCCACCATTGCCGGGAATTCACCCACCATTGCCGGGAATGCATCCACCATTGCCAGGAATGCAGCCACCATTGCCAGGAATTATACCCACCATTGCCAGCAATGCGCCCACCATTGCTAGGAATGCGCCCACCATTGCCGGGAATGCGCCCACCATTGCCGGGAATGCACCCACCATTGCCGGGAATGCGCCCACCATTGCCGGGAATGCACCCACCATTGCCGGGAATGCACCCACCATTGCCAAGAATGCACCCACCATTGCTGGGAATTGCAGCCACCATTGCCGGGAATTGCAGCCACTATTGCCGGAAATGCACCCACCATTGCTAGGAATGCACCCACCATTGCCAGGAATGCACCCACCATTGCCAAGAATGCACCCACCATTGCCAGAAATGCACCCACCATTGCCGGGAATTGCAGCCACCATTGCCAAGAATGCACCCACCATTGCCAGGAATGCACCCACCATTGCCGGGAATTGCAGCCACCATTGCCGGGAATGCACCCACTATTGCCAGGAATGCAGCCCCACAATTGCAATTGCCAGGAATGCAGCCACCATTACCATCAGTGCAGCCATGGAGGGCAGGACGAGCGCCAAAGACATCTTACAGGAGAATCTTCTATTTACACAGCGGCCCCTTTAAGAGAAAGTCCCGCCTCTTGTGATGGACAGAACAGTCGTCCAATGGCAGAGACGGGACTTCCTATTACAGAGGCTGCCGTGTAAACAGGAAATTCCCGTCCTGTGTGCCCGGCGCTCGTCCCGCCTCCTCCCTCCGAGGCAGCCGGACTATATATCCTTTGTGGCCCCCGGCGCTGGGAGATCGCCGGGGGCCACAAAAGATATATATATGTTTAAATAACCGATCCGGCCCCCCACGGGCCGAACTTTGGACATGCCTGGGATAAAGAGTAATGTCAGTTACAGATTTAGATGGCCAATGACAGACGGCGGGCAATCGGTTGCCATGGTGATGACACGTACCTCAGATTTCTCTTTAGTACTGAGCGCTATAAGATTTCCTTATGAGGAAGTCACGTGCACACACACTGTGACGTCACAGGTCACATGACCTCCCCAGCCGATAAATAGCTGTGAGAGCCAGACAGCCGTGTCAGTTCACATTGACTCTCAGCAGAGAAGGGTGTTTCTGGAGGAAGCTGCTGATTGCTTTGTATTCAATCACACTTGATCACCTGTTATTGGTATTGAGTGCGGATTTCTATCTATTGATGATCAGAGATTGTCACCGAGTGACAATTATTTCTATCGGTAGATTTTTAGCGATTTTAAAAAAACTGTCAACAAAAATGAGACTGCAGTATAAAATCATTCTGCTGCTGCTGGCGGTGGTGGTGGTGCCATTCCTCCTGCATGGCGGAATGGGACGCCCGAGGAGGGAGGAGTTTGTTGGCAGGAAGCAGAATGTGACGCGGGAAACGGCGGAGTTCATGCAGAAAGCGTCGCTGGAAACGGCGATGTTTATTCAGAAAGCGGCGCACAAAGCCGCGCGGATTATGGAGGAGGTGGAGGTGGATACGGCGGAGATTGTGGAGATTGTGAAGCAGGAAACTGCGGACATTGCGGAGATTGTGGAGGAGCTGCGGCGAGAAGCTGCAGCGTTTCAGGAGAAGGTGAAGGTTAAATCAACACGGACTATGGAGGAGGTGCGGCAGGAAACGGCGCACATCATGGAGGAGGTGCGGCAGAAAACGGCGGCATATATGGAGTTTAGGGAGGAGGCGGAGCATAAAACGGCGGCCTTTGTGGAGGAGATGCAGCAGAAAAAAGACAACTTCCTGGAGCTTATTGGGAAGGCGCGGAAGGAAAGGGAAGAATTTATAGAGAAGGCGGGGGATAGAACAGCCCAGTTTATAGAGAAGGCAGAGAAGGAAACTGCGGAGATTATGGAGTTGGTGGGCCACAAAATACAAGAGTTTAGGGGGTTTATGGAAACGGTGGAGCAGGAAACCGCAGACTTCATGGAGGAAGTGATGCAGGACATCAAAGAGTGGTCTACACACATTGGGAAACCTCCACCCAGCTTTCTTATGAAGCTGATGACCCCTGTAAACGATATGAAGGTGATACTTTTCACAACCACCCTCATAATGGATTATGTGCTCACTACGCGTTTCACAGGAAGATTACCTGGCTACTATTTCATTCACCAGCTGAGTGTTATTTTGTTACTAGATGACATTATTAATGCTAACTGGTTCAGGAGCTGGGTGGGCTTAGAGATCAGAGTCCCACCCAAGCTTAGCAATGACGCATATTGGTATGACCGGATAGTCCCTGGTCCCACGTCAGACTGGTACACGGGATGGATGGCCTTAAAGAACAGAGTCTCACCCATGCTTATCACTGCTGGTCATTGGTATGAATGGATGGCTGCAGGATGCTCCAAGGGGTGGGTGGACTTGAAGAACAGAGTCTCACCCATACTTGCCACTGAAGGTCATTGGTATAAATTGAGGGTTGCTGGGGACAAGGAAGATGACTCCAGAGGCTGGATGACCTTGAAGAACAGAGTCTCACCCATGCTTATCAATGGTTCATATGATCAGGTGGTTCCTAGGCTCCAGTCAGACTCGGTGGCCTTGAAGAACAGAGTCTCACCCATCCTTATCACTGCTGGTCATTGGTATGAATGGACCGTTGCTTGGCTGAAGGCAGCATGGTATAAGGGATTGGTGGCCTTGAAGAACAAAGTCCCACCTATGCTTAACATTGCTGGTTATTGTATTGAATGGACGGTCGCTAGGCTCAAGGCAGAATGCTATAAGGGATGGGTGGCCTTGAAGAACAAAGTTGCACCTATGCTTAGCACTGCTAGTTATTGGATTGAATGGACGGTCGCTGGGCTCCAATCTGACTGCTACAGGGGCTTGGCGGTCATAAAGAACAGAGTCTCATCCATGATCATCACTGCTGGTCATTGGATTGAACGGACGGTCGCTGGGCTCAAGGCAGAATGCTACAGGGGGTTGGTGGCCATGAAGAACAGAGTCTCATCCGTGATCATCACTATTGGTCATTGGATTGAACGGACGGTCGTTGAGCTCAAGGAAGAATGCTACAGGGGGTTGGTGGCCATGAAGAACAGAGTCTCATCCGTGATCATCACTATTGGTCATTGGATTGAACGGACGGTCGTTGAGCTCAAGGAAGAATGCTACAGGGGGTTGGTGGCCATGAAGAACAGAGTCTCATCCGTGATCATCACTATTGGTCATTGGATTGAAGGGACGGTCGTTGAGCTCAAGGAGGAATGCTACAGGGGGTTGGTGGCCATGAAGAACAGAGTCTCATCCGTGATCATCACTGCTGGTCATTGGATTGAACGGACGGTCGTTGAGCTCAAGGCAGAATGCTACAGGGGCTTGGTGGCCATGAAGAACAGAGTCTCATCCGTGATCATCACTATTGGTCATTGGATTGAACGGACGGTCGTTGAGCTCAAGGAAGAATGCTACAGGGGGTTGGTGGCCATGAAGAACAGAGTCTCATCCGTGATCATCACTATTGGTCATTGGATTGAACGGACGGTCGTTGAGCTCAAGGAAGAATGCTACAGGGGGTTGGTGGCCATGAAGAACAGAGTCTCATCTGTGATCATCACTATTGGTCATTGGATTGAACGGACGGTCGTTGAGCTCAAGGAAGAAGGCTACAGGGGGTTGGTGGCCATGAAGAACAGAGTCTCATCCGTGATCATCACTATTGGTCATTGGATTGAACGGACGGTCGTTGAGCTCAAGGAAGAATGCTACAGGGGGTTGGTGGCCATGAAGGACAGAGTCTCACCCATGCTCATCACTCCTGGTTATTGGATTGAACGAACGGTCACTGGGCTCAAGGTAGAATGCTATAAGGGATGGGTGGCCTTGAAGAACAGTCTTACCCATGCTTAAAAGTGCTGATTATTAGTGTGAATGGTTGGTTGCTGGGCTCAAAGCTGACTGCTCCAGAGGCTGGGTGACCTTGAAGAATAGAGTCTCACCCATGCTTATCAATGGTTCATATGATCAGGTGGTTCCTAGGCTCCAGTCAGACTCGGTGGCCTTGAAGAACAGAGTCTCACCCATCCTTATCACTGCTGGTCATTGGTATGAATGGACCGTTGCTTGGCTGAAGGCAGCATGGTATAAGGGATTGGTGGCCTTGAAGAACAAAGTCCCACCTATGCTTAACATTGCTGGTTATTGTATTGAATGGACGGTCGCTAGGCTCAAGGCAGAATGCTATA
Organism: Lithobates pipiens; assembly: GCF_037356315.1. Classification (NCBI taxonomy): domain Eukaryota; kingdom Metazoa; phylum Chordata; class Amphibia; order Anura; family Ranidae; genus Lithobates; species Lithobates pipiens. The sequence continues at coordinate 229,196,971 of NW_027507788.1, forward strand.
AGGGATGGGTGGCCTTGAAGAACAAAGTTGCACCTATGCTTAGCACTGCTAGTTATTGGATTGAATGGACGGTCGCTGGGCTCCAATCTGACTGCTACAGGGGCTTGGCGGTCATAAAGAACAGAGTCTCATCCATGATCATCACTGCTGGTCATTGGATTGAACGGACGGTCGCTGGGCTCAAGGCAGAATGCTACAGGGGGTTGGTGGCCATGAAGAACAGAGTCTCATCCGTGATCATCACTATTGGTCATTGGATTGAACGGACGGTCGTTGAGCTCAAGGAAGAATGCTACAGGGGGTTGGTGGCCATGAAGAACAGAGTCTCATCCGTGATCATCACTATTGGTCATTGGATTGAACGGACGGTCGTTGAGCTCAAGGAAGAATGCTACAGGGGGTTGGTGGCCATGAAGAACAGAGTCTCATCCGTGATCATCACTATTGGTCATTGGATTGAAGGGACGGTCGTTGAGCTCAAGGAGGAATGCTACAGGGGGTTGGTGGCCATGAAGAACAGAGTCTCATCCGTGATCATCACTGCTGGTCATTGGATTGAACGGACGGTCGTTGAGCTCAAGGCAGAATGCTACAGGGGCTTGGTGGCCATGAAGAACAGAGTCTCATCCGTGATCATCACTATTGGTCATTGGATTGAACGGACGGTCGTTGAGCTCAAGGAAGAATGCTACAGGGGGTTGGTGGCCATGAAGAACAGAGTCTCATCCGTGATCATCACTATTGGTCATTGGATTGAACGGACGGTCGTTGAGCTCAAGGAAGAATGCTACAGGGGGTTGGTGGCCATGAAGAACAGAGTCTCATCTGTGATCATCACTATTGGTCATTGGATTGAACGGACGGTCGTTGAGCTCAAGGAAGAAGGCTACAGGGGGTTGGTGGCCATGAAGAACAGAGTCTCATCCGTGATCATCACTATTGGTCATTGGATTGAACGGACGGTCGTTGAGCTCAAGGAAGAATGCTACAGGGGGTTGGTGGCCATGAAGGACAGAGTCTCACCCATGCTCATCACTCCTGGTTATTGGATTGAACGAACGGTCACTGGGCTCAAGGTAGAATGCTATAAGGGATGGGTGGCCTTGAAGAACAGTCTTACCCATGCTTAAAAGTGCTGATTATTAGTGTGAATGGTTGGTTGCTGGGCTCAAAGCTGACTGCTCCAGAGGCTGGGTGACCTTGAAGAATAGAGTCTCACCCATGCTTATCAATGGTTCATATGATCAGGTGGTTCCTAGGCTCCAGTCAGACTCGGTGGCCTTGAAGAACAGAGTCTCACCCATCCTTATCACTGCTGGTCATTGGTATGAATGGACCGTTGCTTGGCTGAAGGCAGCATGCTATAAGGGATTGGTGGCCTTGAAGAACAAAGTCCCACCTATGCTTAACATTGCTGGTTATTGTATTGAATGGACGGTCGCTAGGCTCAAGGCAGAATGCTATAAGGGATGGGTGGCCTTGAAGAACAAAGTTGCACCTATGCTTAACACTGCTAGTTATTGGATTGAATGGACGGTCGCTGGGCTCCAATCTGACTGCTACAGGGGCTTGGCGGCCATAAAGAACAGAGTCTCATCCGTGATCATCACTATTGGACATTGGATTGAACGGACGGTCGTTGAGCTCAAGGAAGAATGCTACAGGGGCTTGGTGGCCATGAAGAACAGAGTCTCATCCGTGATCATCACTATTGGTCATTGGATTGAACGGACGGTCGTTGAGCTCAAGGAAGAATGCTACAGGGGCTTGGTGGCCATGAAGAACAGAGTCTCATCCGTGATCATCACTATTGGTCATTGGATTGAACGGACAGTCGTTGAGCTCAAGGAAGAATGCTACAGGGGGTTGGTGGCCATGAAGAACAGAGTCTCATCCGTGATCATCACTATTGGTCATTGGATTGAACGGACGGTCATTGAGCTCAAGGAAGAAGGCTACAGGGGGTTGGTGGCCATGAAGAACAGAGTCTCATCCGTGTTCATCACTATTGGTCATTGGATTGAACGGACGGTCCTTGAGCTCAAGGAAGAAGGCTACAGGGGGTTGGTGGCCATGAAGAACAGAGTCTCATCCGTGATCATCACTATTGGTCATTGGATTGAACGGACGGTTCTTGAGCTCAAGGAAGAAGGCTACAGGGGGTTGGTGGCCATGAAGAACAGAGTCTCATCCATGATCATCACTATTGGTCATTGGATTGAACGGACGGTCGTTGAGCTCAAGGCAGAATGCTACAGGGGGTTGGTGGCCATGAAGAACAGAGTCTCATCCGGGATCATCACTATTGGTCATTGGATTGAACGGACGGTCGTTGAGCTCAAGGAAGAAGGCTACAGGGGGTTGGTGGCCATGAAGAACAGAGTCTCATCCGTGATCATCACTATTGGTCATTGGATTGAACGGACGGTCGTTGAGCTCAAGGAAGAATGCTACAGGGGGTTGGTGGCCATGAAGGACAGAGTCTCACCCATGATTATCACTACTGGTTATTGGATTGAACGAACGGTCACTGGGCTCAAGGTAGAATGCTATAAGGGATGGGTGGCCTTGAAGAACAGTCTTACCCATGCTTAAAAGTGCTGATTATTAGTGTGAATGGTTGGTTGCTGGGCTCAAAGCTGACTGCTCCAGAGGCTGGGTGACCTTGAAGAATAGAGTCTCACCCATGCTTATCAATGGTTCATATGATCAGGTGGTTCCTAGGCTCCAGTCAGACTCGGTGGCCTTGAAGAACAGAGTCTCACCCATCCTTATCACTGCTGGTCATTGGTATGAATGGACCGTTGCTTGGCTGAAGGCAGCATGCTATAAGGGATTGGTGGCCTTGAAGAACAAAGTCCCACCTATGCTTAACATTGCTGGTTATTGTATTGAATGGACGGTCGCTAGGCTCAAGGCAGAATGCTATAAGGGATGGGTGGCCTTGAAGAACAAAGTTGCACCTATGCTTAACACTGCTAGTTATTGGATTGAATGGATGGTCGCTGGGCTCCAATCTGACTGCTACAGGGGCTTGGTGGCCATGAAGAACAGAGTCTCATCCGGGATCATCACTATTGGTCATTGGATTGAACGGACGGTCGTTGAGCTCAAGGAAGAAGGCTACAGGGGGTTGGTGGCCATGAAGAACAGAGTCTCATCCGTGATCATCACTATTGGTCATTGGATTGAACGGACGGTTCTTGAGCTCAAGGAAGAAGGCTACAGGGGGTTGGTGGCCATGAAGAACAGAGTCTCATCCATAATCATCACTATTGGTCATTGGATTGAACGGATGGTCCTTGAGCTCAAGGAAGAAGGCTACAGGGGGTTGGTGGCCATGAAGAACAGAGTCTCATCCGTGATCATCACTATTGGTCATTGGATTGAACGGACGGTCGTTGAGCTCAAGGAAGAAGGCTACAGGGGGTTGGTGGCCATGAAGAACAGAGTCTCATCCGTGTTCATCACTATTGGTCAATGGATTGAACGGACGGTCGTTGAGCTCAAGGAAGAAGGCTACAGGGGGTTGGTGGCCATGAAGAACAGAGTCTCATCCGTGATCATCACTATTGGTCATTGGATTGAACGGACGGTCGTTGAGCTCAAGGCAGAATGCTACAGGGGGTTGGTGGCCATGAAGAACAGAGTCTCATCCGTGATCATCACTATTGGTCATTGGATTGAACGGACGGTCGTTGAGCTCAAGGAAGAAGGCTACAGGGGGTTGGTGGCCATGAAGAACAGAGTCTCATCCGTGATCATCACTATTGGTCATTGGATTGAACGGACGGTTCTTGAGCTCAAGGAAGAAGGCTACAGGGGGTAGGTGGCCATGAAGAACAGAGTCTCATCCATGATCATCACTATTGGTCATTGGATTGAACGGACGGTCATTGAGCTCAAGGCAGAATGCTACAGGGGGTTGGTGGCCATGAAGAACAGAGTCTCATCCGTGATCATCACTATTGGTCATTGGATTGAACGGACGGTCGTTGAGCTCAAGGAAGAAGGCTACAGGGGGTTGGTGGCCATGAAGAACAGAGTCTCATCCGTGTTCATCACTATTGGTCATTGGATTGAACGGACGGTCGTTGAGCTCAAGGAAGAAGGCTACAGGGGGTTGGTGGCCATGAAGAACAGAGTCTCATCCGTGTTCATCACTATTGGTCAATGGATTGAACGGATGGTCCTTGAGCTCAAGGAAGAAGGCTACAGGGGGTTGGTGGCCATGAAGAACAGAGTCTCATCCGTGATCATCACTATTGGTCATTGGATTGAACGGACGGTCGTTGAGCTCAAGGAAGAAGGCTACAGGGGGTTGGTGGCCATGAAGAACAGAGTCTCATCCGTGATCATCACTATTGGTCATTGGATTGAACGGACGGTCGTTGAGCTCAAGGCAGAATGCTACAGGGGGTTGGTGGCCATGAAGAACAGAGTCTCATCCGTGATCATCACTATTGGTCATTGGATTGAACGGACGGTCGTTGAGCTCAAGGAAGAAGGCTACAGGGGGTTGGTGGCCATGAAGAACAGAGTCTCATCCGTGATCATCACTATTGGTCATTGGATTGAACGGACAGTTCTTGAGCTCAAGGAAGAAGGCTACAGGGGGTAGGTGGCCATGAAGAACAGAGTCTCATCCGTGATCATCACTATTGGTCATTGGATTGAACGGACGGTCATTGAGCTCAAGGCAGAATGCTACAGGGGGTTGGTGGCCATGAAGAACAGAGTCTCATCCGTGATCATCACTATTGGTCATTGGATTGAACGGACGGTCGTTGAGCTCAAGGAAGAAGGCTACAGGGGGTTGGTGGCCATGAAGAACAGAGTCTCATCCGTGATCATCACTATTGGTCATTGGATTGAATGAACGGTCGTTGAGCTCAAGGCAGAATGCTACAGGGGGTTGGTGGCCATGAAGAACAGAGTCTCATCCGTGATCATCACTATTGGTCATTGGATTGAACGGACGGTCGTTGAGCTCAAGGAAGAATGCTACAGGGGGTTGGTGGCCATGAAGAACAGAGTCTCATCCATGATTATCACTACTGGTCATTGGATTGAACGGACGGTCGTTGAGCTCAAGGAAGAAGGCTACAGGGGGTTGGTGGCCATGAAGAACAGAGTCTCATCCGTGTTCATCACTATTGGTCATTGGATTGAACGGACGGTCGTTGAGCTCAAGGAAGAAGGCTACAGGGGGTTGGTGGCCATGAAGAACAGAGTCTCATCCGTGATCATCACTATTGGTCATTGGATTGAACGGACGGTCGTTGAGCTCAAGGAAGAATGCTACAGGGGGTTGGTGGCCATGAAGAACAGAGTCTCATCCATGATTATCACTACTGGTCATTGGATTGAACGGACGGTCGCTGGGCTCAAGGCACAGTGCTACAGGGGGTTGGTGACCATGAAGGACAGAGTCTCACCCATGCTCATCACTCCTGGTTATTGGATTGAACGAACGGTCACTGGGCTCAAGGTAGAATGCTATAAGGGATGGGTGGCCTTGAAGAACAGTCTCACCCATGCTTAAAAGTGCTGATTATTAGTGTGAATGGTTGGTTGCTGGGCTCAAAGCTGACTGCTCCAGAGGCTGGGTGACCTTGAAGAATAGAGTCTCGCCTATGCTTATCAATGGTTCATATGAACGGGTGGTTCCTGGGCTCCAGTCAGACTTATTCACAGGGTTGGTGGCCATGAAGAATAGAGTTTCCCCCCATGCTCATCACTGCTGGTCATTGGTATGAATGGACGGCCGCTGGGCTGAAGGCAGACTGCACCAGGGGATGGACGATCTTGAAATACAGAATCTCACCTATGCTCATCAATAGTTTATACGACTTCTACACGTGGTGGGTGGGATTAGAAGTCAGTACCCAACCCACGCTTATCAACAATTAGAATGAATTTGATGTTCGCTGGGCTCCAGTCAGTTTACAGCTTGTGACCTATCAGAATACTGCTATGGCTCCTCATCAAGCATCTTGCCATGTTCCATCTATTGTGACTATGAAGAAAACTCCACCCAGCTGGCCAATTCCCAGACAAAGGTAAGTCATTGTAATATTCCGACACCTTCGACCCAATTCACAAAGCTTTCACCCGTTATATTCCCCCAAACCTTTGTGAAGGACCATGGCTGTATTGGTTTATGTGTGACCCACCCCCCCCCCCCCCCCCATAGTATTTTTAATTGGGCCGGGAACCTTCCAGAGTTCCTCGGTTTAGGTTTTCCTTTTGTTGGGCGTTGTAAATAAAATGACCCCATTTTTATCTTTTCTAGGAAAATGCCGATATTGCTGTGAAAGATCGAACCTTCCCATTTCCAGCATCGCACCTCCTAAGGACCGCTCCCGGGGCCCCTGGCTTAGGTCTGGCCCCCGGAGGATGAAGCTTAGTAAGAATCATATAGTAACTTCCGGCGCATCCAGCACAGCTTGTGATTGGCGAGCAAACCCGCTGGGTGTGGCCTGTGTAACTGTAGAGAACGTGCAGCTGTCAAATTCAAGCAGTGATGCCAGGGAACCAGCGTATAGGGAACAGGCGGGCATGTCCAGATCGGTGGCGGGGAGAAGATGCCCAGGTGTAATATGAATTGCCCCTTCACATACTGTACCCGGGGTTTTCTGCACTCGCATCGCGGCTTCTGTACACAGAAGTGACATCTCTCCCGCTGCAGCCTCCCTGCTCTGCACTCACACCCGGGACAAGTACTGGTCTGGCCCAGTGCAGCGTGTTCAAGGGGAGGAGGGGGGGGGGTGAGCGGCACCATTATCCTCATCTGCCCTCCCCCGAAGCGCTCCCCTCCTCCACACTGTCCCCTTTCTGTAGCTGGCTCTATCACAGCTCCGTCCTCTCTTTCGGTGCACTAAGTCGGTGCACACCCCTCTCATCTCCACTTCCCAAACTCCCCCGAGCAGGAAGTAGATGAGGATAATGGAGCCGCTCACCCTCCTCCCCTTGAACACGCTGCACTGGGCCAGACCGGTACTTGTCCCGGGTGTGAGTGCAGAGCAGGGAGGCTGCAGCGGGAGAGATGTCACTTCTGTGTACAGAAGCCGCGATGTGAGTGCAGAAAACCCCGGGTACAGTATGTGAAGGGGCAATTCATATTACACCTGGGCATCTTCTCCCCGCCACCCGATCTAGAAATGCCCACCGTTTCCCTATATGCTGGTTGCCTGACAAAGGGGCGGGCCTGGGTAGCAGTCCCCACCCATCCCTGACATCACAGGTTGAATTGACAGCTGCACGCTCTCTCTACCGCTACACAGGCCACACGCAGCGGGTTTGCTCGCCAATCACAAGCTGTGCTGGATGCGCTGGAAGTTACTATATGATCAATAACTGATGCAGGGATGCGGGACAAAAACCTTGTAATACGGGATTGTGAGACAGAGGTAGAAATGCGGGAAAGTCCCAGCCAATCCGGGACTGTTGGGAGGTGTATGGTATAAGTGTTTGCATGTGGGGGTGTGGGGGTGGAGGTGGGTGTGGGGGGATGTGTGTTATTCTTTGAGTGTGTATTATTCATATATAGGACTGTTATATATATATATATATATGAAATGATGTACCCCGCTCAGCGGGGGTGGGCCTTCGAGAACAGAGGCCGCATATGGGCAGCACAGAGGCTTAGCGGTGAGCCTTGCAGCACTGGGGTCCTTGGTTCAATTCCTGACCAGGACACTATCTGCATGGAGTTTGCATGTTCTCCCTGTGCTTGCGTGGGTTTCCTCCGGGTACTCCGGTTTCCTCCCACACTACAAAGACATGCTATTTTGCGTTGGTGGTGCAGTGGTGAGCATAGCTGCCTTCAAAAGCAGCTGACCCGGGTTCGATTCCCGGCCAACGCCATCTCCAATACTTGGAGTCACCAGAGAGAAAAGAGCTATACGAGGTTAATGCCAAGTATATTTTAGCGGTGGAATAAAGCGAATGTGTAGAATGTTTGAAGAAGAAATGAAAATAGTCCCCCGGAATCTATAGAAGGTGAACCCACCAACTGATAGAAAACGCTTAGTCCTCGCCGTGTCCATCGTATGAGAAGAACTTTCCGCACTGACGTCCCCCCAGCAGGAAGATTACACCGACACCCCCCCATCCTGACACTGACTTCCCCCCCAACAGGAATAGTACACCGACACTCCCCATCCTGACACTGACTTCCCCCCCAACAGGAATAGTACACCGACACTCCCCATCCTGACACTGACTTCCCCCCCCAACAGGAATATTACACCGACACTCCCCATCCTGACACTGACTTCCCCCCCAACAGGAATAGTACACCGACACTCCCCATCCTGACATTGACTTCCCCCCCAACAGGAATAGTACACCGACACCCCCCCATCCTGACACTGACTTCCCCCCCAACAGGAATAGTACACCGACACCCCCCCATCCTGACACTGACTTCCCCCCCCAACAGGAATAGTACACCGACACTCCCCATCCTGACACTGACGTCCTCCCAGCCAGAATATTACACCGACACTCCCCATCCTGACATTGACTTCCCCCCCAACAGGAATAGTACACCGACACCCCCCCATCCTGACACTGACTTCCCCCCCAACAGGAATAGTACACCGACACTCCCCATCCTGACACTGACTTCCCCCCCAACAGGAATAGTACACCGACACCCCCCCATCCTGACACTGACTTCCCCCCCAACAGGAATAGTACACCGACACTCCCCATCCTGACACTGACGTCCTCCCAGCCAGAATATTACACCGACACCCCCCCATCCTGACACTGACGTCCTCCCAGCCGGAATATTACACCGACACCCCCCCATCCTGACACTGACTTCCCCCCCAACAGGAATAGTACACCGACACTCCTCATCCTGACACTGACGTCCTCCCAGCCAGAATATTACACCGACACCCCCCCATCCTGACACTGACGTCCTCCCAGCCGGAATATTACACCGACACCCCCCCATCCTGACACTGACGTCCTCCCAGCCGGAATATTACACCGACACTCCCCATCCTGACACTGACTTCCCCCCCAACAGGAATAGTACACCGACACTCCCCATCCTGACACTGACGTCCTCCCAGCCGGAATATTACACCGACACCCCCCCATCCTGACACTGACGTCCCCCCAGCAGCAATATTACACCGACACCCCCCATCCTGACACTGATGTCCCCTCAACAGGAATAGTACACCAACACCCCCCCATCCTGACACCGACGTCCCCCCAGCAGGAATAGTACACCGACACTCCCCATCCTGACACTGACATCCCCCCCAACAGGAATATTACACCGACACCCCCCCCATCCTGACACTGACTTCCCCCCAACAGGAATATTACACCGACACTCCCCATCCTGACACTGACGTCCTCCCAGCAGGAATATTACACCGACACCCCCCCCCCCCATCCTGACACTGACGTCCCCCCATCAGCAATATTACACTGACACCCCCCATCCTGACACTGACGAACGTCTCTACTGATCTATTGGACATCAATGCGTTTCACTGCTCTGCGGGGGCGGGCCTTAGAGAACAGAGGCCGCCTATGCTTAGTCATTATTAGTGATGTGATAAAAGTTTTAACTAAACCTTATGGAAGTGAATGTGTTGTATTTGGTTGGTACTGTTGTCACAATTTTGTAAGCGCCGCTTCTCCCCAAACTCCATGTGGACACCATTACACTCCACGTACGGCCCTCTGTGTCACCATAGACCACGTCCTCCAGGAACGCCCGGCCAATCAACGTGGCACCTTGGCACGTTTTCTGTAGACCACAGAAATCTGTCCCCCGTCACAAAAGCCTCCCCCCAACTGTCTTGGATCCTGCAGATCGCATTAATCTCAGGTTACCCCCCCCATATAATGATTTACACCCGAGGCGATTCTTGGAAGAAAGTCCATTTTTTCGGGGAGGAGGATGCGAGGTAGTAAAGATAAACTTATAAAAAAAAAAGGTGAAAAGTAAATTTAATAAAAAGTAAATAAAAAAATCTTTTATGCGCGGGAGTGACGATATCGCGGCTCCGGCCACTCACAGCGCCGGAGCCGCGATACCCGGAAGAAACGCAGAGGGAGCATGTCGGCTCCCTCGGCATGGATCGGGCCAGATGTCGGGGCCTCGTTCTAAGGTAAGTATTTCATAATGAGCTAGTATATATATTATTACCTTATCAGAGGCCGGCTTCTCCTATATATATTATCTGATCAGAGGCCGGCTTCTCCTATATATATTACCTTATCAGAGGCCGGTTTCTCCTATATATATTATCTGATCAGAGGCCGGCTTCTCCTATATATATTACCTTATCAGAGGCCGGTTTCTCCTATATATATTATCTGATCAGAGGCCGGCTTCTCCTATATATATTACCTTATCAGAGGCCGGCTTCTCCTATATATATTACCTTATCACAGGCCGGTTTCTCCTATATATATTATCTGATCAGAGGCCGGCTTCTCCTATATATATATATATATATATATATATATATATATATATATTATCTGATCAGAGGCCGGCTTCTCCTATATATATATATATATATATATATATTATCTGATCAGAGGCCGGCTTCTCCTATATATATTTCCTTATCAGAGGCCGGCTTCTCCTATATATATTATCTGATCAGAGGCCGGCTTCTCCTATATATATATATATATATATATATATATATATATATATATATTATCTGATCAGAGGCCGGCTTCTCCTATATATATTACCTTATCAGAGGCTGGCTTCTTCTATATATATTATCTGATCAGAGGCCGGCTTCTCCTATATATATATATATATATATATATATATATATATATATATATCTGATCAGAGGCCGGCTTCTCCTATATATATTACCTTATCAGAGGCCGGCTTCTCCTATATATATTACCTTATCAGAGGCCGGCTTCTCCTATATATATTATCTGATCAGAGGCCGGCTTCTCCTATATATATATATATATATATATATTATCTGATCAGAGGCCGGCTTCTCCTATATATATTACCTTATCAGAGGCCGGCTTCTTCTATATATATTATCTGATCAGAGGCCGGCTTCTCCTATATATATATATATATATATATATATTATCTGATCAGAGGCCGGCTTCTCCTATATATATATATATATTATCTGATCAGAGGCCGGCTTCTCCTATATATATATATATATATTATCTGATCAGAGGCCGGCTTCTCCTATATATATATATATATATTATCTGATCAGAGGCCGGCTTCTCCTATATATATATATATATATATATTATCTGATCAGAGGCCGGCTTCTCCTATATATATATATATATTATCTGATCAGAGGCCGGCTTCTCCTATATATATTATCTGATCAGAGGCCGGCTTCTCCTATATATATATATATATATATATATATATATATATTGTAAGGGATCTTCCCGGGGTAGGGTGTGTTTGGACACAGTTCACAGCAGACTTGGAATTTGATAAAGCAGATCTTGGCGTTTATTCGTGGTACAAACAGTCCAGCAAACAAAATATACAGCAACACCGTGCTTTCTAAGTACAACAAAAATAAAAGTCCTAGCCCGGCTGGGCGCTTACTAACAGGTTCTGCTCACCTATCTGACACTTACAAACACAGCGTCTTTCGCCTGGATATCGCAGGGTGAGTTTTAGCTCCAGCAGTGGCTGTGCTTGCAGCTTCCTTCAACACACAGATTGTTCATTCCCTGGCTGAGAGCAATCACCTGCAGACCCTGCAGAGCCTTTACCTTCCCAGGCTAATTAGGATCCAAGCTCACCTGATCCCAAACCCAGAACTGGATCGGGGGATGTGGAATGACAGGTCCCTCTACCAAACCTACCTGCCATTCCATATAAACCCAGGCCCGGCAAAATTAAATAACAACTCAGCAGCATATCGCTGCTGAGAAACTGATCCATCCTGGATTTACCATCTCACACTGTGTAGCAACCTAGGTGAGATGTACACCCCCTCGATCACTTCTCCAGTGACATGTCTACATATCCCCCCCCTCTTTTTCAGACCGGAGGGCTGAGCCTTTTGTCCCCACAGACAACTTACCCTTGACAATGCGTCAGCATTTGCCTGTAATTTCCCTGGCCTGTGTTCCACAGTGAAATTAAAGTTTTGTAGGGAGAGAAACCATCTAGTCACTCTTGCATTTCTCTCCTTGTTTAACTTCATCCATGTTAGGGGGGCATGGTCTGTCACCAACTTGAATTTCCTGCCTAGCAAGTAATACTTTAAAGATTCTAGGGCCCACTTTACTGCCAAACATTCTCGCTCCACAATGGCATAATTTTTCTCGGCCGGGGTTAGTTTTCTACTCAAGTACGTCACTGGATGCTCCTCACCATTCACTACTTGGGAGAGTACTGCACCTAAGCCTGTGTTAGAGGCATCTGTCTGGACCAGAAATTCTCGCCTGAAATCGGGGGTAACTAAGACAGGTGGTTGGCACAAGGCAGACTTAAGGCTTTGGAAAGCCTTCTCGGCCTCTGGGGTCCACGTGACCATTGCTGTCTTTCCGCCCTTTGTCAAGTCAGTTAGCGGAGCAGCAACTGAGGCAAAGTTCGGCACAAATCTACGGTAATAACCCGTAATACCCAGGAAAGCTCTAACCTGTTTCCTTGTCAGGGGTCTAGGCCAATTCTGTATTGCCTCAATTTTATTTAGCTGTGGCCTAACCAATCCTCTTCCAACAATGTAGCCCAGATATTTGGCCTCTTCTAGGGCTAGAGCACACTTCTCGGCATTTATGGTCAACCCTGCATCACTTATGGCATCCAACATGGCCTGTACCTTACAGAGGTGACTTTCCCAATCAGGGCTAAAAATGACCACATCATCGAGGTAGGCAGCTGAGTAATCACGATGTGGTCGCAGAATCAAGTCCATCAACCTCTGGAAAGTTGCAGGCGCTCCATGTAACCCGAACGGCATCACTACATACTGGAATAGCCCATCAGGGGTGGAGAAAGCAGTTTTCTCTTTAGCCTCGTCAGAAAGTGGAATCTGCCAATAGCCCTTTGTGAGATCGAGGGTGGTTATGTACCTGGCGTTACCCAACTTCTCAATCAACTCATCTACCCTGGGCATAGGATACGCATCGAACTTGGAGATCTCATTCAACTTTCTGAAATCGTTACAGAACCTCCAAGTTCCATTGGGCTTTGGGATTAGCACAATCGGGCTGGACCATTCACTCTGTGACACCTCAATTACCCCCAGAGCAAGCATACGTTTTACCTCGGCAGATACAGCTTCCCTACGTGCCTCGGGTATCCTATAGGGCTTAAGGTTTACTCTGCTTCTAGGCTCAGTTTCAATGTGATGATGGATGAGGTGTGTACGCCCTGGGAGGTCAGAGAACTTGTTTTTGTTTTTCTGTAAAAATTCCTGAGCCTCCTGTTTCTGTGACACTGATAGAGTATCACCTACCTTGACTGGAGGGATTGGTTGTGACAAATTATTAACAGTATTTGTCGCCCCCAAGGATTCCCTGTCTTTCCAGGGCTTGATCAAGTTTATGTGATAAACTTGGAAAGGCTTCCTTCTACCTGGTTGGTGCACCTTGTAGTTCACCTCACTGATCTTTTCAACAATTTCATAAGGACCTTGCCACTTCGCTAAGAATTTACTCTCAACAGTGGGGACTAGTATAAGGACCCTATCGCCTGGGTTGAATGTCCTGATTCTTGCGGACCGGTTGTAAATTCTACTTTGGGCCTCTTGAGCTCTCTGGAGGTGTTCCCTTACCAGGGGCATTACAGTGGCTATACGGTCCTGCATTTGTGCTACATGCTCAACAACACTCTTGTATGGGGTGGACTCATTCTCCCATGTCTCTTTTGCAATGTCTAGTAGACCCCTAGGGTGATGACCATAGACCAACTCGAATGGTGAGAACCCTGTGGACGCTTGGGGCACCTCCCTAATAGCAAACATGAGGTAGGGTAATAAATGATCCCAGTCACGACCATCTTTTGCCACCACTTTCTTCAACATATGTTTCAAAGTTTTATTAAATCTCTCCACCAATCCGTCCGTCTGGGGGTGGTACACAGAGGTACGGATGTGTGAGATTTTAAATAGTCTGCATAATTCCTTCATTACTTTCGACATAAATGGCGTACCTTGGTCAGTTAGGATTTCTTTGGGGATCCCAGTCCTAGAGAACATATAAAACAACTCACGTGCAATTGTTTTAGATGCAGTGTTTCTTAAGGGTACAGCCTCAGGATAGCGGGTCGCATAATCCAGGACTACCAAAATATACTGGTGTCCTCTAGCTGACTTTACAATGGGACCCACTAAATCCATGGCAATACGCTCAAAAGGCACCTCTATAATAGGGAGCGAAACCAAAGGACTGCGAAAATGTGACACTGGGGCACTAACCTGACATGTGGGGCACGACTCACAGTATTTTTTAATGTCATCATATATGGCCGGCCAAAAAAACCTCTGGAGAACCCTCTCTCGCGTTTTGTCAGTCCCCAAGTGTCCCCCAAGAACATGGTTATGTGCCATGTCAAGCACCTGACGCCGGTACGGCTTAGGTACCAGAAGCTGTTCCACAATCTCATCTTTAACCTTATTGACTCTATAGAAAAGATCATTAGTCACCGAAAAATGTGGAAATCTTTTTTCAGCATCTGGTTCCTGAGGTACCCCATTCATAACAGCAACCTGCTCTCTCGCATTTTTGAGAGTGGGGTCCTGTAATTGTGCAGTCCCAAAATTATCGCTAGACACCTCTAAGTCTAGTATATTTTGCTCAGTGGGAGGAGCCTCCTCCTCCCCAGCCAGGACCTGCAAAGGAAAACAATCATTTTCATCCTGCACATTTTTATCATTCACAGTGGACAAGGCAACCCCCTTAGAGGTATCCTCACTCCTTTTGGGGATTTTTCTTTTTTCCCAAAGAGCCCAGAATAATGGAAAATCGCGCCCCAATATTACATTATGCATGAGGTTTTTAACCACACCCACTTCATATTGTACGGTGCCTTGTTCAGTCCCGACTTTAGCCAGCACTATAGGGTACACTTTTGTATCACCATGTATGCACACAACACTCATATGCTTTTTAGACTCTAAGTCCCCAGTCACCAGGCTAGCATGCACCAAGGTTACGAGGCTTCCCGAGTCCATTAACGCTTTAACAGGAAAGTCATTGATTGTGATGTTGCAGATTTGCGGTTCAGTCTCTAGTCCAGGAACTGCAGCACAAGATGGTTCCGCAAATAGCGACTGACGCCGGCTAGCGTCACATTCCATGGGTTCAGAGGTAAGAGGGCAATGGGCCGACACGTGTCCCGCCTCATGGCATCTCCAACACTGGATAGGGCCTGGTCTCTTTGGCAAGGAGTCCTTTTCAGAGCCCCTTAGCCACCCGGGACCATCACCAGTCTTTTGTCCCTGAGACACCACTTGAGCCCTTTTCCCCCCATCAGCACCCCTCCACACTCCCCCAATAGATGGAAGTCTCTTACCAGCTGACGGCACAGATCTGGCGCTCCGGGGAGGTGAAGATGCTGCAGGAACATCACGGAGGTAGTCCTCAGTCGCCTGGAACCTCTCCACAAGGTTGACAAGTTCGTTTGCATTCTTAGGATCACCTTGTCCCACCCAGCGTTGCAAGTCAGTAGGAAGGGCTCGGAGGTAGTGATCCATCACGACCTTCTCTAGGATTTGTGCAGGAGTAGAAGTGTCTGGCTCCAACCACTTTCTTGCCAAATGGATTAGGTCATACATCTGGGACCTCGCTGATTTGTCCAGACTGTAGCTCCAGTTGCGTACCCTCCGGGCACGGACTGCAGTAGTAACTCCTAGTCGGGCAAGCATCTCCTCTTTTAGCCGAGTATAGTCCTTAACCTCTTGCTCACTGAGGTCATAGTAGGCCTTTTGAGGTTCACCTGTTAAATAGGGCGCAATTACCTCTGCCCACTCAGCGGCTGGTAACTTCTCTCGCTCAGCCACGCGCTCAAATACTGTTAGATAGGCCTCAACATCGTCCTCAGCAGTCATCTTTTGCAGCGCTTTCTGCACAGTCCTTCTCCCAGAAAAAATCTCTGGAGCGGCTCCCTCCATTGTGGGTGGATTAGCAACCACAGGCGCCTCTCGATTTACTATCAGGTGCTCGATAAGTTGTTGTTGTGCAGCCATCATCTACTGTTGTGCAGCCATGGACTGTTCATGTCGTCTATTGGCCTCTGTCTGCGCCTGCTGTTGTGCAGCCATCATCTGCTGTTGTTCAGCCATGGACTGTTCATGTCGTCTATTGGCCTCTGTCTGAGCCTGCTGTTGTTGCAAACTCACTTGCATAAACTGCTTCAGCATCTCCTCCATGTTGCTGGACTGTTTTTGGAGTGTAGTTGCAGCTTTCACCCAGGACATCAGCAGCTGTAGCCAAGTCTGTCCACACCGTTGCCCCTAGCAACCGCGTTGCCCGCTACCTCCACCAATTGTAAGGGATCTTCCCGGGGTAGGGTGTGTTTGGACACAGTTCACAGCAGACTTGGAATTTGATAAAGCAGATCTTGGCGTTTATTCGTGGTACAAACAGTCCAGCAAACAAAATATACAGCAACACCGTGCTTTCTAAGTACAACAAAATAAAAGTCCTAGCCCGGCTGGGCGCTTACTAACAGGTTCTTCTCACCTATCTGACACTTACAAACACAGCGTCTTTCGCCTGGATATCGCAGGGTGAGTTTTAGCTCCAGCAGTGGCTGTGCTTGCAGCTTCCTTCAACACACAGATTGTTCATTCCCTGGCTGGGAGCAATCACCTGCAGACCCTGCAGAGCCTTTACCTTCCCAGGCTAATTAGGATCAAAGCTCACCTGATCCCAAACCCAGAACTGGATCGGGGGGATGTGGAATGACAGGTCCCTCTACCAAACCTACCTGCCATTCCATATAAACCCAGGCCCGGCAAAATTAAATAACAACTCAGCAGCATATCGCTGCTGAGAAACTGATCCATCCTGGATTTACCATCTCACACTGTGTAGCAACCTAGGTGAGATGTACACCCCCTCAACCACTTCTCCAGTGACATGTCTACAATATATATATATATTATCTGATCAGAGGCCGGCTTCTCCTATATATATATATATATTATCTGATCAGAGGCTGGCTTCTCCTATATATATATATATATATATTACCTTATCAGAGGCCGGCTTCTCCTATATATATTATCTGATCAGAGGCCGGCTTCTCCTATATATATATATATATATTATCTGATCAGAGGCCGGCTTCTCCTATATATATTACCTTATCAGAGGCCGGCTTCTTCTATATATATTATCTGATCAGAGGCCGGCTTCTCCTATATATATATATATATATATATATTATCTGATCAGAGGCCGGCTTCTCCTATATATATATATATATTATCTGATCAGAGGCCGGCTTCTCCTATATATATATATATATTATCTGATCAGAGGCCGGCTTCTCCTATATATATATATATATTATCTGATCAGAGGCCGGCTTCTCCTATATATATATATATATTATCTGATCAGAGGCCGGCTTCTCCTATATATATATATATTATCTGATCAGAGGCCGGCTTCTCCTATATATATTATCTGATCAGAGGCCGGCCTCTAATATATATATATTACCTGATCAGAGGCCGGCTTCTCCTATATATATTATCTGATCAGAGGCCGGCTTCTCCTATATATATTATCTGATCAGAGGCCGGCTTCTCCTATATATATTATCTGATCAGAGGCCGGCTTCTCCTATATATATATATATATTATCTGATCAGAGGCCGGCTTCTCCTATATATATATATATATTATCTGATCAGAGGCCGGCTTCTCCTATATATATATATATATTATCTGATCAGAGGCCGGATTTTCCTATATATATATATATATTACCTGATCAGAGGCCGGATTTTCCTATATATATATATATATTACCTTATCAGAGGTTGGCTTCTCCTATATATATATATTACCTGATCAGAGGCCGGATTTTCCTTCTTGATACTGTTGGATCGGGTCAGCCAGTTGAAGAACTCCATGGTTGCGGGTCAGTAGGCTGGAGGACGGATGTGGTGGATGGGATGGATGGGATGGATGGGATGTCAGCAGCTCTGCAGGGTGTTTACTGACAGAAGAAGGAATCTTGGAGCCGGCAGATGACGTCCCGCCTATCGGGGTTGAGCTGGGAGAGATCAGACGTCTGACCAATCAGAGAGGATTGTGAGACACAAATACAGGAAATGACCGAACTTCACCTCCAATATAAATATGACGGTGAGGGATCAACACCGAGCAAAATCAACAACATTACATCAGAAACCAGAGAGACGTGTGATCAAGAAGTTGGCAAAGGGGGTCTGGAGTCCAGGGGGGGTGCAAGCACAGGGGGTCTGGAGTCCAGGGGGGGTGCAAGCACAGGGGGTCTGGAGTCCAGGGGGGGCAAACACAGGGGGTCTGGAGTCCAGACCCCCTGTGTTTGCACCCCAACTCTCCAAACCCCCTATGTTTGCACCCCCCTAGCTCTCCAGACACCCTGTGTTTGCACCCACCTATCTCTCCAGACCCCCTGTGTTTGCACCCCACTAGGTCTCCAGACCCCCTGTCTTTGTACTCCCCCTCCCCATCTCTCCAGACCCCCTGTCTTTGTACTCCCCCCATCTCTCCAGACCCCCTGTCTTTGTACCCCCCCATCTCTCCAGACCCCCTGTCTTTGTACCCCCCCCCATCTCTCCAGACCCCCTGTCTTTGTACTCCCCCCATCTCTCCAGACCCCCTGTCTTTGTACCCCCCCCCCATCTCTCCAGACCCCCTGTCTTTGTACTCCCCCCATCTCTCCAGACCCCCTGTCTTTGTACCCCCCCCCCATCTCTCCAGACCCCCTGTCTTTGTACTCCCCCCATCTCTCCAGACCCCCTGTCTTTGTACTCCCCCCCATCTCTCCAGACCCCCTGTCTTTGTACTCCCCCCCCATCTCTCCAGACCCCCTGTCTTTGTACTCCCCCCCCATAACTCCAGACCCCCTGTCTTTGTACTCCCCCCCATCTCTCCAGACCCCCTGTCTTTGTACTCCCCCCATCTCTCCAGACCCCCTGTCTTTGTACTCCCCCCATCTCTCCAGACCCCGTCTTTGTACTCCCCCCCATAACCCAAGACCCCCTGTCTTTGTACCCCCCATCTCTCCAGACCCCCTGTCTTTGTACCCCCCCCCCCATCTCTCCAGACCCCCTGTATTTGTACCCCCCCCATCTCTCCAGACCCCCTGTCTTTGTACTCCCCCCATCTCTCCAGACCCCCTGTCTTTGTACTCCCCCCATCTCTCCAGACCCCCTGTCTTTGTACTCCCCCTCATCTCTCCAGACCCCCTGTCTTTGTACTCCCCCCCATCTCTCCAGACCCCCTGTCTTTGTACTCCCCCCCTCATAACTCCAGACCCCCTGTCTTTGTACTCCCCCCCATCTCTCCAGACCCCCTGTCTTTGTACCCCCCCATCTCTCCAGACCCCCTGTCTTTGTACCCCCCCCCATCTCTCCAGACCCCCTGTCTTTGTACCCCCCCCCCATCTCTCCAGACCCCCTGTCTTTGTACTCCCCCCATCTCTCCAGACCCCCTGTCTTTGTACTCCCCCCATCTCTCCAGACCCCCTGTCTTTGTACTCCCCCCCATCTCTCCAGACCCCCTGTCTTTGTACTCCCCCTCATCTCTCCAGACCCCCTGTCTTTGTACTCCCCCCCATCTCTCCAGACCCCCTGTCTTTGTACTCCCCCCCTCATAACTCCAGACCCCCTGTCTTTGTACTCCCCCCCATCTCTCCAGACCCCCTGTCTTTGTACCCCCCCATCTCTCCAGACCCCCTGTCTTTGTACCCCCCCCCATCTCTCCAGACCCCCTGTCTTTGTACTCCCCCCATCTCTCCAGACCCCCTGTCTTTGTACCCCCCCATCTCTCCAGACCCCCTGTCTTTGTACTCCCCCCATCTCTCCAGACCCCCTGTCTTTGTACTCCCCCCCATCTCTCCAGACCCCCTGTCTTTGTACTCCCCCCCATCTCTCCAGACCCCCTGTCTTTGTACTCCCCCCCATCTCTCCAGACCCCCTGTCTTTGTACTCCCCCCCCATCTCTCCAGACCCCCTGTCTTTGTACTCCCCCCCATCTCTCCAGACCCCCTGTCTTTGTACTCCCCCCCCATCTCTCCAGACCCCCTGTCTTTGTACTCCCCCCCATAACTCCAGACCCCCTGTCTTTGTACTCCCCCCATCTCTCCAGACCCCCTGTCTTTGTACTCCCCCCATCTCTCCAGACCCCCTGTCTTTGTACTCCCCCCATCTCTCCAGACCCCGTCTTTGTACTCCCCCCATAACCCAAGACCCCCTGTCTTTGTACCCCCCATCTCTCCAGACCCCCTGTCTTTGTACCCCCCCCCCATCTCTCCAGACCCCCTGTATTTGTACCCCCCCATCTCTCCAGACCCCCTGTCTTTGTACTCCCCCATCTCTCCAGACCCCCTGTCTTTGTACTCCCCCCCATCTCTCCAGACCCCCTGTCTTTGTACTCCCCCTCATCTCTCCAGACCCCCTGTCTTTGTACTCCCCCCCATCTCTCCAGACCCCCTGTCTTTGTACTCCCCCCCTCATAACTCCAGACCCCCTGTCTTTGTACTCCCCCCATCTCTCCAGACCCCCTGTCTTTGTACCCCCCCATCTCTCCAGACCCCCTGTCTTTGTACCCCCCCCATCTCTCCAGACCCCCTGTCTTTGTACTCCCCCCATCTCTCCAGACCCCCTGTCTTTGTACTCCCCCCATCTCTCCAGACCCCGTCTTTGTACTCCCCCCCATAACCCAAGACCCCCTGTCTTTGTACCCCCCCATCTCTCCAGACCCCCTGTCTTTGTACTCCCCCCATCTCTCCAGACCCCCTGTCTTTGTACTCCCCCCCCATCTCTCCAGACCCCCTGTCTTTGTACTCCCCCCCCATCTCTCCAGACCCCCTGTCTTTGTACTCCCCCCATCTCTCCAGACCCCCTGTCTTTGTACTCCCCCCCATAACTCCAGACCCCCTGTCTTTGTACTCCCCCCATCTCTCCAGACCCCCTGTCTTTGTACTCCCCCCCATCTCTCCAGACCCCCTGTCTTTGTACTCCCCCCATCTCTCCAGACCCCGTCTTTGTACTCCCCCCCATAACCCAAGACCCCCTGTCTTTGTACCCCCCATCTCTCCAGACCCCCTGTCTTTGTACCCCCCCCCCATCTCTCCAGACCCCCTGTATTTGTACCCCCCCATCTCTCCAGACCCCCTGTCTTTGTACTCCCCCCATCTCTCCAGACCCCCTGTCTTTGTACTCCCCCCCATCTCTCCAGACCCCCTGTCTTTGTACTCCCCCTCATCTCTCCAGACCCCCTGTCTTTGTACTCCCCCCCATCTCTCCAGACCCCCTGTCTTTGTACTCCCCCCCTCATAACTCCAAACCCCCTGTCTTTGTACTCCCCCCATCTCTCCAGACCCCCTGTCTTTGTACTCCCCCCCCATCTCTCCAGACCCCCTGTCTTTGTACTCCCCCCCATCTCTCCAGACCCCCTGTCTTTGTACTCCCCCCCATCTCTCCAGACCCCCTGTCTTTGTACTCCCCCCCATCTCTCCAGACCCCCTGTCTTTGTACCCCCCCCATCTCTCCAGACCCCCTGTCTTTGTACTCCCCCCCATCTCTCCAGACCCCCTGTCTTTGTACTCCCCCCCATCTCTCCAGATCCCCTGTCTTTGTACTCCCCCCCCCATCTCTCCAGACCCCCCTGTCTTTGTACTCCCCCCCATCTCTCCAGATCCCCTGTCTTTGTACTCCCCCCCCCATCTCTCCAGACCCCCTGTCTTTGTAATCCCCCCCATCTCTCCAGACCCCCTGTCTTTGTACTCCCCCCCATCTCTCCAGACCCCCTGTCTTTGTACTCCCCCCATCTCTCCAGACCCCCTGTCTTTGTACTCCCCCCCCATCTCTCCAGACCCCCTGTCTTTGTACTCCCCCCCCCCATCTCTTCAGACCCCCTGTCTTTGTACTCCCCCCCATCTCTCCAGACCCCCTGTCTTTGTACTCCCCCCCCATCTCTCCAGACCCCCTGTCTTTGTACCCCCCCCCATCTCTCCAGACCCCCTGTCTTTGTAATCCCCCCCATCTCTCCAGACCCCCTGTCTTTGTACCCCCCCCCCATCTCTCCAGACCCCCTGTCTTTGTACTCCCCCCCCATCTCTCCAGACCCCCTGTCTTTGTACTCCCCCCCATCTCTCCAGACCCCCTGTCTTTGTACTCCCCCCCCCCATTCTCTCCAGACCCCCTGTCTTTGTACTCCCCCCCATCTCTCCAGACCCCCTGTCTTTGTACTCCCCCCATCTCTCCAGACCCCCTGTCTTTGTACTCCCCCCCATCTCTCCAGACCCCCTGTCTTTGTACTCCCCCCCATCTCTCCAGACCCCTGTCTTTGTCCCACCCCCCCCCCACCCATCTCTCCAGACCCCCTGTCTTTGTACTCCCCCCCCATCTCTCCAGACCCCCTGTCTTTGTACTCCCCCCCATCTCTCCAGACCCCCTGCCTTTGTACTCCCCCCCATCTCTCCAGACCCCCTGTCTTTGTACTCCACCCCCATCTCTCCAGACCCCCTGTCTTTGTACCCCCCATCTCTCCAGACCCCCTGTCTTTGTACCCCCCCCCCCATCTCTCCAGACCCCCTGTCTTTGTACTCCCCCCCATCTCTCCAGACCCCCTGTCTTTGTAATCCCCCCATCTCTCCAGACCCCCTGTCTTTGTACTCCCCCCCCCCCATCTCTCCAGACCCCTTGTCTTTGTACTCCCCCCCCATCTCTCCAGACCCCCTGTCTTTGTACTCCCCCCCATCTCTCCAGACCCCCTGTCTTTGTACTCCCCCCCCATCTCTCCAGACCCCCTGTCTTTGTACTCCCCCCCATCTCTCCAGACCCCCTGTCTTTGTACTCCCCCCCCATCTCTCCAGACCCCCTGTCTTTGTACTCCCCCCCATCTCTCCAGACCCCCTGTCTTTGTACTCCCCCCATCTCTCCAGACCCCCTGTCTTTGTACTCCCCCCCCATCTCTCCAGACCCCCTGTCTTTGTACTCCCCCCCATCTCTCCAGACCCCCTGTCTTTGTACTCCCCCCATCTCTCCAGACCCCCTGTCTTTGTACTCCCCCCCATCTCTCCAGACCCCCTGTCTTTGTACTCCCCCCCATCTCTCCAGACCCCCTGTCTTTGTACTCCCCCCATCTCTCCAGACCCCCTGTCTTTGTACTCCCCCCCATCTCTCCAGACCCCCTGTCTTTGTACTCACCCCCATCTCTCCAGACCCCCGTCTTTGTACTCCCCCCCATCTCTCCAGACCCCTGTCTTTGTACTCCCCCCTCTCCCCCATCTCTCCAGACCCCTGTCTTTGTACTCCCCCCCCATCTCTCCAGACCCCCTGTCTTTGTACTCCCCCCCATCTCTCCAGACCCCTGTCTTTGTACTCCCCCCATCTCTCCAGACCCCCTGTCTTTGTACTCGGCCCCCATCTCTCCAGACCCCCTGTCTTTGTACTCCCCCCCATCTCTCCAGACCCCCTGTCTTGTACTCCCCCCATCTCGCCAGACCCCCTGTCTTTGTACTCCCCCCCATCTCTCCAGACCCCCTGTCTTTGTACTCCCCCCCATCTCTCCAGGACCCCCTGTCTTTGTACCCCCATCTCTCCAGACCCCCTGTCTTTGTACTCCCCCCATCTCTCCAGACCCCCTGTCTTTGTACTCCCCCCCATCTCGCCAGACCCCCTGTCTTTGTACTCCCCCCCATCTCTCCAGACCCCCTGTCTTTGTACTCCCCCCCATCTCTCCAGACCCCCTGTCTTTGTACCCCCCCCCCATCTCTCCAGACCCCCTGTCTTTGTACTCACCCCCATCTCTCCAGACCCCGTCTTTGTACTCCCCCCCATCTCTCCAGAACCCCTGTCTTTGTACTCCCCCCCATCTCTCCAGACCCCCTGTCTTTGTACTCCCCCCCATCTCTCCAGACCCCCTGTCTTTGTACTCCCCCCATCTCTCCAGACCCCCTGTCTTTGTACTCCCCCCCATCTCTCCAGACCCCCTGTCTTTGTACTCCCCCCCCATCTCTCCAGACCCCCTGTCTTTGTACTCCCCCCCATCTCTCCAGACCCCCTGTCTTTGTACTCCCCCCCATCTCTCCAGACCCCCTGTCTTTGTAATTCCCCCATCTCTCCAGACCCCCTGTCTTTGTACTCCCCCCCCATCTCTCCAGACCCCCTGTCTTTGTACCCCCCCATCTCTCCAGACCCCCTGTCTTTGTACTCCCCCCCATCTCTCCAGACCCCCTGTCTTTGTACTCCCCCCCCATCTCTCCAGACCCTGTCTTTGTACTCCCCCCCCCCATCTCTCCAGACCCCCTGTCTTTGTACTCCCCCCCCATCTCATCTCTCCAGACCCCCTGTCTTTGTACTCCCCCCCCATCTCTCCAGATCCCCTGTCTTTGTACTCCCCCCCCATCTCTTCAGACCCCCTGTCTTTGTACCCCCCCCCCATCTCTCCAGACCCCGTCTTTGTAATCCCCCCCATCTCTCCAGACCCCCTGTCTTTGTACCCCCCCCATCTCTCCAGACCCCCTGTCTTTGTACTCCCCCCCCATCTCTCCAGACCCCCTGTCTTTGTACTCCCCCCCATCTCTCCAGACCCCCTGTCTTTGTACTCCCCCCCCATCTCTCCAGACCCCCTGTCTTTGTACTCCCCCCATCTCTCCAGACCCCCTGTCTTTGTACTCCCCCCCATCTCTCCAGACCCCATTAGAGGAGGATATCCCAGCCGGGTTGGGACATGTGGTGCTCCCCTGACACTGACTGAGATGATTGTCTGTGGCGCCCCCCGGTGTCCCCTCTCACCTCCATAATAACGTCTAGAAAGTCTTGGCGTGTGGCGAGTCATGTGACCTCCCCGACTTCCTTTCTGTAATTCCTGCTAATAAATGTTATTAGAACCTCTTCCAAATCTGAGAATCACCTCCTGATAAATAATGACGCCATTGGACGCTTCTGGGACCCAATGAGGGACATTCTAAGGCCTGAGGCTCCACCTACACCGAGGAGGCGCCACTGAGCGCGCTCGGCTCTGTGTATGAGAAACTCGCAGAAAAAGCGCCTGAATCACTTATTTAAAATATGGCGCAGTGAAGCGCACGTTCCGTCTGTCCTGATGCAGGATACGGGGGAACCAATGAGAATTAGGAATGAATGGTGGCAACGCGTTTCTGTGCATTGTGGGGGAGGTGTGCGAGTTTGAATGCATTCCTGAAACGCACCGATGTGATCAAAGCCTCAAAGTGACCCGCGATTTACCACACTGGACAGAGATCGTCGCTTTAACCCCCTCACTGCTGGCCCTTTAAGGGGGTATTTAACCCCAGGGGCCAGTAGGGGGTCTTGATCATGTGATCACAGTAATTGGCTGTCCAGGAGTCACATGATCAGGAGGCCCTCCCCCCCTCGAATGGAAACCAGTGGCTGGGAGCGACAGCTGAGCATTTAGTACTGCATTAAAGCCCCCCCCCCCATCCTGTGACATAAGTCTCAGTACCGCATTGAAGCCCCTCCCCCATCCTGTGACATACGTCTCAGTACCGCATTGAAGCCCCTCCCCCATCCTGTGACATATATGAATACTGCCGACAATAACAGGTCCAACAAGAAGCGGACCCGCACAGTGGGAGGGGTTTCAGCATTGTCACTCCAGAAAGCAGGGGGCGGGACTAAGCATGATTAGGCTTGTGACTGGGCAGTGACAATGCCACTAGCCACACCTCCTGCAGCATCTTCCCCTCCCACCAGAGTGGCAGCAGGCACCGCCCCAATGAGGGGACAACCCTGCTCTGAATTCAGGAGCAATGCAGCATTGTTGTCACCCCGTCACAGGAAGCGGAATTATCAGGACTACAATGGCGGGATCATCGGGGTATTTGTAGGACAGGGGAATGGAGAGGTTCTCTGTATACACTGAGATCCCCCCTTACACCCCGTCTCTCCAGGCCAGACACTCACCTGCTGACTCACCTCCATCCACAGGCAGCTTCACTCTTCAATAAGAAGGGGAGGATCCAATCCTCCTTCACCAATCACAGTGCAGGTCCCACCCTGACTGAGGGGGGCGGGGGAAGAATTGGGGACTGAACTAAACATGAGGGGAGAACAGAGGGAGATACCAAACCACATTAGTAAACAAGTTGCAGTGCCCCAAACCCTCCACTAGATGCCAGCAAAGGAAGAAACAATGAAGACCTACAAGAGACAGAGGACACAATTGGGGCGGCTCAGATTTTATTTGTAGATTTCCATTTCCTGGAAATATCCATTTCCTTTTCTTTGGCTCTGAAGATCGGAGCAGGAAGTAGCTGGACTGCCCCTGCGACCGCACTGATTGGCCCAGCGCCATCACATGGACAGAGTTACCCGTCAGCTCTTGGTGCTGATTGCTGTGGCTGGGGAAGCAGCACAAGGAGCCAATCAGGTGTGCTGGAATACGCAAGGAGCGTGCTGATAGGAGGAGAGTGCAAAGTGACAGAGAGATGAGCTTATCGGTCTGTTGCTTCTCCTTTCACTGTCCAATCGCAGGCTGGGGGAGGGACAAGACCCCTAAATGTTACTGAAGTGCAGCAGAGAAAAGTCAGGTCCCCCCCCATACAGGACTGTGCTAATCTCAGGACTGGATGGACAGAAATATAAATCCCTCCGACCATAAAACGTCTCCTATATACACTATATACTGCATGATGACGCATCATTCTCTTGAATGCCCCCCCCCCATTCCCCAAGGAGAGTTTCTCCAATAAGAATCACCGGTCTTGTCTCCGCCCCCTCCTGTAGTTTTTTGTAGTGGGTGGAGCCTTCGGAGTCCCTCCCACAGCTCTGCTCGCGCCCCTCTTGCAGGGTGAATGGTCTTGTCCCCGCCCCCTCCTGATGTTTTTTGTAGAGGGTGGAGCCTGCTGGGACCCTCCCACAGCAATGAGACTGGAGGCAGGTAAGTACTAATCCTGCAGTCAGTAAGCTGGAAGTGAAGGAAGCAGCGGATCAACAAATCCAGACACATCTCTATCGAGGTCCCTACAAATCCAGACATATCTCTACCGAGTCCCTACAAATACAGACATATCTCTACCGAGGTCCCTACAAATCCAAACACATCTCTACCGAGTCCCTACAAATCCAGACACATCTCTACCGAGGTCCCCACAAATCCAGACATATCTCTACCGAGTCCCTACAAATACAGACATATCTCTACCGAGGTCCCTACAAATCCAAACACATCTCTACCGAGTCCCTACAAATCCAGACACATCTCTACCGAGGTCCCCACAAATCCAGACATATCTCTACCGAGTCCCTACAAATCCAGACATATCTCTACCGAGATCTCTCCAAATCCAGACATATCTCTACCGAGATCTCTCCAAATCCAGACACATCTCTACCGAGATCTCTACAAATCCAAACACATCTCTACCGAGTCCCTACAAATCCAGACATATCTCTACCGAGGTCCCAACAAATCCAGACATATCTCTACCGAGGTCCCCACAAATCCAGACATATCTCTACCGAGGTCCCTACAAATCCAAACACATCTCTACCGAGATCTCTACAAATCCAGACACATCTCTACCGAGGTCCCTACAAATCCAAACACATCTCTACCGAGATCTCTACAAATCCAGACATATCTCTACCGAGGTCCCTACAAATCCAGACATATCTCTACCGAGGTCCCAACAAATCCAGACACATCTCTACCGAGGTCCCCACAAATCCAGACATATCTCTACCGAGTCCCTACAAATCCAGACATATCTCTACCGAGATCTCTCCAAATCCAGACACATCTCTACCGAGATCTCTACAAATCCAAACACATCTCTACCGAGTCCCTACAAATCCAGACATATCTCTACCGAGGTCCCAACAAATCCAGACATATCTCTACCGAGGTCCCCACAAATCCAGACATATCTCTACCGAGGTCCCTACAAATCCAAACACATCTCTACCGAGATCTCTACAAATCCAGACACATCTCTACCGAGGTCCCTACAAATCCAAACACATCTCTACCGAGATCTCTACAAATCCAGACATATCTCTACCGAGGTCCCTACAAATCCAGACATATCTCTACTGAGGTCCCAACAAATCCAGACACATCTCTACCGAGGTCCCAACAAATCCAGACACATCTCTACCGAGATCTCTACAAATCCAGACACATCTCTACCGAGGTCCCCACAAATCCAGACACATCTCTACCGAGGTCCCTACAAATCCAAACACATCTCTACCGAGATCTCTACAAATCCAGACATATCTCTACCGAGGTCCCTACAAATCCAGACACATCTCTACCGAGGTCCCAACAAATCCAGACACATCTCTACCGAGGTCCCTACAAATCCAGACACATCTCTACCGAGATCCCTACAAATCCAGACACATCTCTACCGAGATCCCTACAAATCTAGACACATCTCTACCGAGGTCCCTACAAATCCAGACATATCTCTACCGAGATCTCTACAAATCCAGACACATCTCTAGCGAGGTCCCCACAAATCCAGACAGATCTCTACCGAGGTCCCTACAAATCCAGACACATCTCTACCGAGGTCCCTACAAATCCAGACACATCTCTACCGAGATCCCTACAAATCCAGACACATCTCTACCGAGATCCCTACAAATCTAGACACATCTCTACCGAGGTCCCTACAAATCCAGACAGATCTCTACCGAGGTCCCTACAAATCCAGACACATCTCGGCACAGGGATGGTGGGAACCCCTCATAATGGGCACAGCGGGTGTACAGACCCGGGAACTCAGCACAGGGATGGTGGGAACCCCTTATAATGGGCACAGCGGGTGTACAGACCCGGGAACTCAGCACAGGGATGGTGGGAACCCCTCATAATGGGCACAGCGGGTGTACAGACCCGAGAACTCAGCACAGGGATGGTGGGAACCCCTCATAATGGGCACAGCGGGTGTACAGACCCGGGAACTCAGCACAGGGATGGTGGGAACCCCTCATAATGGGCACAGCGGGTGTACAGACCCGAGAACTCAGCACAGGGATGCTGGGAACCCCTCATAATAGGCACAGCGGGTGTACAGACCCGGGAACTCAGCACAGGGATGGTGGGAACCCCTCATAATGGGCACAGCGGGTGTACAGACCCGGGAACTCAGCACAGGGATGGTGGGAACCCCTCATAATGGGCACAGCGGGTGTACAGACCCGGGAACTCAGCACAGGGATGGTGGGAACCCCTCATAATGGGCACAGCGGGTGTACAGACCCGAGAACTCAGCACAGGGATGGTGGGAACCCCTCATAATAGGCACAGCGGGTGTACAGACCCGGGAACTCAGCACAGGGATGGTGGGAACCTCTCATAATGGGCACAGCGGGTGTACAGACCCGGGAACTCAGCACAGGGATGGTGAGAACCCCTCATAATGGGCACAGCGGGTGTACAGACCCGGGAACTCAGCACAGGGATGGTGGGAACCCCTCATAATGGGCACAGCGGGTGTACAGACCCGGGAACTCAGCACAGGGATGGTGGGAACCCCTCATAATGGGCACAGCGGGTGTACAGACCCGGGAACTCAGCACAGGGGTCTCACCAGTGTAACTCTCCTGCATCTACTGAACACTGATTGATGGGTGGAGTGCCCCTTTACGTCTTCCTGGTTATTGTCTGTCGGTGGTGAATGTTCGGTGCTCTGTGGCGCCATCTGCTGACAATGATCGACATATTCAGACGGAGATTTTCTGGGTAATCATTGCACCACCGATCGATTTTCACGGATCGCACATAGAAGCAGCATAGAGGGGAGGTTGTGGTTTATGTCTTGGGAAACCGACCAATCAGAATTATTTAAATGAGATGAATTCCCCCCGTATGTCTTTGTTGTGAGTATTTGTAATATTTCATGTGAAATCTCATACATTGCGGCTGCATTCCTTTTCTCTTTTTAGGCTTTATTCCCCCTCTGTTCTCACCTGGTGATCTGGCCAGTAACACACCTCCTGTATTAGAGCGCCCTCCCACTCTGGAGGAAGGAGCACAGGTGGACAGCTGCATTGTCAGTCTGGGGGGGAGGGGGGAGGGGGAGGGTTGGACGGATTAGCAGATTTAGATACATTGAAGCCAAAATCTTTATAATCCGTTACAGGAAAAGTTTTCTTCCTTTCGGGATAAAGATTTTGCGGAAATAAATAATAGCTGACCATTGTGAGCACCCCTGTCGGTGGTAAATGGTTTGTCTCGCTAACTGTTACATCTGGAAGAAAGTTCGTTCTTTTGAAAAACAGACTTTCTGGCAGGATCACCCAGTGAAAATAGGAATCTTCCAACGAATGCGGCCGTCACATCTAAGAATTGCTGATCTGTGATAGAAGAAATCTTTGATTTTGGGTCTTTGTGCTGCCGATAAAGTTACTTTTATTTTATTTTTATTTTTTGCCCAGCCGGGGGAAGGAAAATAAAAAACCAAACGAACGTATTTGCTCCTCCGTACGATCGCGGTGTTTGGAGGACGTTGTCTTCTGATGGCCGGGACTCTCCTCTCTGATCATTGGCTGCAGCTGCTGACAGAACATTTCCCATTGGATAGAAGCTGATCCAAGGATCGACTTCTGCTGAACACGGATGGATATTCGGGCCGCTTTCCGGGGACACCGATCGAAGTTTGATCCATGGAAGGAAGAGAGGAACGATCCGGGGGGGGGGGCGTCCACAGCGTCCTATGATGGGATGAGAGAGACAACCTCAGGATGGGCTCCCGCCAGGCCACGCCTCCAACGCGTTTCACTGCACCCCGCCGCCCCCCCGTCGATTAGTCATGGAGCGGTTGGAGCATCACCCACAGCGATCAAGGCAGAGTGCAACACCGAACAAACCGGGGGGGTCGCAGAAAGTTTGAAGCTGCTGCGTTTCGAGGTTTTCTTTTTCCTGCGTTTTTGGAGGGGCTGTTTTCATTCTGAATGCCCCCCCTGCGCTCCAGAAACGCACCATGTGCAAAGTTCTGGCGTTGCGCCGGGCGAGTTTGCCTTTGCGTTTTTTTTTTGCAGTGATTTTGGCATGTTTTTTCACAGGACGATCGCTGAAAAATCACACTGCGTTGGGGGCGCCGAGTATAACGGCACCGCGTTGGGGGCGCCGAGTATAACGGCACCGCGTTGGGGGCGCCGAGTATAACGGCACCGCGTTGGGGGCGCCGAGTATAACGGCACCGCGTTGGGGGCGCCGAGTATAATGGCACCGCGTTGGGGGCTCCGAGTATGGCACCGCGTTGGGGGCGCCGAGTATAACGGCACCGCGTTGGGGGCTCCGAGTATGGCACCGCGTTGGGGGCGCCGAGTATAACGGCACCGCGTTGGGGGCGCCGAGTATAACGGCACCGCGTTGGGGGCGCCGAGTATAACGGCACCGCGTTGGGGGCTCTGAGTATGGCACCGCGTTGGGGGCACCGAGTATAATGGCACTGCGTTGGGGGCACCGAGTATAACGGCACCGCGTTGGGGGCGCCGAGTATAACGGCACCGCGTTGGGGGCGCCGAGTATAACGGCACCGCGTTGGGGGCTCCGAGTATGGCACCGCGTTGGGGGCACCGAGTATAATGGCACTGCGTTGGGGGCACCGAGTATAACGGCACCGCGTTGGGGGCGCCGAGTATAATGGCACTGCGTTGGGGGCACCGAGTATAATGGCACTGCGTTGGGGGCACCGAGTATAATGGCACCGCGTTGGGGGCACCGAGTATAATGGCACCGCGTTGGGGGCACCGAGTATAATGGCACCGCGTTGGGGGTGCCGAGTATAATGGCACCGCAAATAAATAATGGCAAAAAATTATAAAAGAAGAAAAAAAATGGCACCACAACTGCGTCCCGCGTTTTGATGCGATTCGACCTCCGCAATTCCAAAACGCTCGGTATGAACGGGTCTTATCGATCTGATTGTACGGCAGATTTCTCGGTATATCTGGCAGTGTGATAGGTGGAGTCCCATCCCCCGGAGTGGTGTCCATACATCCACGGTGGGGGTAGGGGGGGGGAAGTATTGGGGACCACAGACTGATATGTTGGGTTTAGGAATGGGGGGATATCACTGATCGTTACTGAAGCCGAATCCATAGCGATCGATCGATCATCTCTGGGAATTTTCTGTACAATCTGATTGTATGGATAAGATGTATTTGTGGGATGATCCTGCAAGGTATGCGATGTAGCGGGGGGGGGGGGGGAGGGGTGGCAGATGATCGCACAGCTGGGGGGGAGGGGGGGGGATACAATGAGACCTCTTGGAGGGAATTGGACGATTGTTTGGGGAATGTGAGATCCCATCAAAGTGGAGGAAACAAAGAGAGAAGAATGGGAGACGGCCGCAGGCAAGAAAGATGGCCGCCGCCTCATTTACAAGACAAGACCGGAATCTGGGATTTACAGCGTGGGGGGAGGGGGGGGAGGGGGAGATAAATAGAAGACATTCAGATCTTTGTGTGTGGAGAAATCGTTGTCTGATTATCGCCTCCAGAGATCGGCATCGGGGTGTCCGTCCCATGCCAAGAATATCGCACAGCGGCGCCCACACACCGTACAATCCATCACCAATCACTGAGAGCCCAGCCAGAGGTCTACCCCCCCCCCAACTCCCAACACCCAATCAGGAGCCAGGAACAGAAAAAAACAGTATTCTTGCTTGCAGATGATTGGATGATGGAAATCATTCACTAAATTCCCAGGAAAATTCCCTTCCCAGTGAACGGACTCTTATCCTTTCCTAAATCCTCCCCATCAATGAATGAGACCCACAAAGTGTGCGAAACCGCCGCCGAGATCGCGCCCAACTGTGACATCATCTCTCCCACCAATACATTCCTCCCGACATCCATCGATTATCACCCAGAGAACCACCTTATTCTTCTGTTATTTCCTACAATACTGAGGAACCAATAGAAAGCCCCCCTCCCCTCCCCCATCACCTCTCATCTTTATTAAAGTCAAACTGCGTCTGAGCGCCACAAACTGAGAATATCATTCATGTCTAATATTCAAAGCAATCCTCCCATCCATCCATCCATCCATCCATCCATTCCCCCATCCATCCATCCATCCATTCCCCCATCCATCCATCCATTCCCCCATCCATCCATCCATCCATCCCCCCATCCATTCCCCCATCCATCCATTCCCCCATCCATCCATCCATCCATCCATTCCCCCATCCATTCCCCCATCCATCCATTCCCCCATCCATCCATCCATCCATTCCCCCATCCATCCATCCATCCATTCCCCCATCCATCCATCCATTCCCCCATCCATCCATCCATCCATCCATTCCCCCATCCATCCATCCATCCTTCCATGTCTCCATCCATCCATCCGACCATGTCTCCATCCATCCATTCCCCCATCCATCCATCCGACCATGTCTCCATCCATCCATTCCCCCATCCATCCATCCATCCGACCATGTCTCCATCCATCCATTCCCCCATCCATCCATCCATTCCCTCATCCATCCATTCCCCCATCCATCCATTCCCCCATCCATCCATCCATTCCCCCATCCATCCATCCATCCGACCATGTCTCCATCCATCCATTCCCCCATCCATCCATCCATTCCCTCATCCATCCATTCCCCCATCCATCCATTCCCCCATCCATCCATCCATTCCCCCATCCATCCATCCATCCATCCGACCATGTCTCCATCCATCCATCCATGTCTCCATCCTTCCATGTCTCCATCCATCCATTCCCCCATCCATCCATCCAACCATGTCTCCATCCATCCCCCATCCATCCATCCTTTCCACCATCCATCCATCCATTCCCCCATCCCTCCATCCATCCATCCATCACATTGGATAGACAATCATATCCCTCTGGTGAGTGTGTATTGCTACCATTGGTGAAGGATTGGCACTGAGGGTGGGTGGAGTCTGAAGTGGAGCATTTTTATATGTTTTACACTCAGAACAATATGAACTGTTTATTTTTTGCTGCTTTGACAAACTTCAGTTTATGGTCACATTTTAGAGCAGCGTTTTTGTTATAATCTGGCAGGGGGTGTGGCTTAGCTGAGAAAGCCCCTCCTCCCATGAAGACGCCTGGGATGGATGACATCATTGTGGCCTAGGCCAGAAACCAGGAAGTGACTGAAGAAATGTAAAAAAAACTTTTTTTAAAAGTGTAAAAGCAGCAAATGTTCTCCTTCCTGTCTATTACTGATGATGGGGGGATGAGGATTACCCCGAGTCCTGGTGATTGGGGGAGGGAAGTTCCGCTTTCATGTCATCTTTTATACTCCATTAATCAACATGTCGCACACAAACCATCGCCGGGGAGACGCGCCGGATTCCGGACTTCAGCAATGATTTGGTTACATTTCTCTGGATTCCTGGTCCGGAATGTTCAGTAGATCCGGGATATCAGACGGGACAAGGTCATGTAGAGCCTGGGGGGGGCGTGCCAAAATCGGGGGGAGGAGCCTGTGATATTTATCTACATGGGAGGAGCCTGTGATGGGAGGATCCTGTGATACTTATGTACATAGGAGGAGCCTGTGATGGGAGGAGCCTGTGATACTTATCTACATGGGAGGAGCCTGTGATACTTATCTACATGGGAGGAGCCTGTGATACTTATCTACATGGGAGGAGCCTGTGATGGGAGGATCCTGTGATACTTATATACATGGGAGGAGCCTGTGATGGGAGGAGCCTGTGATACTTATCTACATGGGAGGAGCCTGTGATGGGAGGATCCTGTGATACTTATATACATGGGAGGAGCCTGTGATGGGAGGAGCCTGTGATACTTATCTACATGGGAGGAGTCTGTGATGGGAGGAGTCTGTGATACTTATGTACATGGGAGGAGCCTGTGACACTTATGTACATGGGAGGAGCCTGTGATACTTAAGTACATGGGAGGAGCCTGTGATGGGAGGAGTCTGTGATACTTATGTACATGGGAGGAGCCTGTGACACTTATGTACATGGGAGGAGCCTGTGATACTTATGTACATGGGAGGAGCCTGTGATGGGAGGAGTCTGTGATACTTATGTACATGGGAGGAGCCTGTGATGGGAGGAGTCTGTGATACTTATGTACATGGGAGGAGCCTGTGACACTTATGTACATGGGAGGAGCCTGTGATACTTATGTACATGGGAGGAGCCTGTGATACTTATGTACATGGGAGGAGTCTGTGATACTTATATACATGGGAGGAGCCTGTGATGGGAGGAGCCTGTGACACTTATGTACATGGGAGGAGCCTGTGATACTTATGTACATGAGAGGAGCCTGTGATGGGAGGAGCCTGTGATACTTATGTACATGGGAGGAGCCTGTGATACTTATGTACAAGGGAGGAGCCTGTGATACTTATGTACATGGGAGGAGTCTGTGATACTTATATACATGGGAGGAGCCTGTGATGGGAGGAGCCTGTGACACTTATGTACATGGGAGGAGCCTGTGATACTTATGTACATGAGAGGAGCCTGTGATGGGAGGAGCCTGTGATACTTATGTACATGGGAGGAGCCTGTGATACTTATGTACATGGGATGAGCCTGTGATGGGAGGAGCCTGTGACACTTATGTACATAGGAGGAGCCTGTGATGGGAGGAGCCTGTGATACTTATGTACATGGGAGGAGCCTGTGACACTTATGTACATGGGAGGAGCCTGTGACACTTATGTACATAGGAGGAGCCTGTGATGGGAGGAGCCTGTGATACTTATGTACATGGGAGGAGCCTGTGACACTTATGTACATGGGAGGAGCCTGTGATGGGAGGAGCCTGTGATACTTATACATGGGATTTTTTCCTTTTTTATTTTTAATGAATTTGCAAAGATTTTGAACACACTTCTCTCACGTTGTCATTATGGGATGTTTGTAGAATTTTGAGGAAAATAATGAATTGAATATATTTGGAATAAGGTTGTAAGATAACAAAATGTGGAAAAAGGGAAGCGCTGTGAGTACTTTCCGGACGCTCTGTATAGTAAGACAGGTCTAAGCTGGAACAATATAACTATAAATTATACTAAGCTGGGAATTCCACTTTAACCACTAATGATAGAGAGCGATCGGCGTGCGCACAGAACGTGGGCTCAGTGTGGGGGGAGGGGATGAGTAGTACTGTATGGAGTAGGAAATATTCTTTATATTTGAGATTAGAGATTCCTCATTCTATATACTGAATAAGTGAATGAAGGTTTATTCCGGACACATCACATCCTACATAGCGGAGGGGCGCACTGATGACAGATAGACAGATATCCATTGCAATGAATGTAATCAATCGTCCTACACATGAATAGGATGCAATCACTGAGCACATCAGAGGAAACGTCTCGGATTGTATTATGATGGTTCCATCGCGTTTCGGAGGTCAATATCCGCTTCTTCAGGGACGAGTGTTCAGCTCCTCCCATGTGATTGGATACGGCTCTCTTCACACAGACCTGCAGAGGATACAAAGTAACATAATAACATTCCTAGATTGCAAGCTCTCAGGATCAGGATTCTTTCTGTATTGCAATGTAACTGTACTGCCTGCCCTCATGTTGTAAAGCGCTGCACAAACTGTTGGTGCTCCATAAACCCTGTATAATCATAATAATAATAATAATAATAATAATAATAATAATATATAAATCCTGTAAAATAATCACTTCATTCTTTATTCCACTATAATGGGCTTTATGTGCCCCAGGCAGTCTATACATCGAATATTTCTATACATCGAATATTTCTATACATCGAATATTTCTATACATCGGATGTTCAGCATCTCGCTAGGTAATGAAAGGTCAGTCAGTGTGAAGCCGGTTGGAGTGTGATTCCTCTACAATCTTAGTAATGTATGGGCCGGGACCACGGCTCATTCCTCTCATGTGACCTATAAATGTACACATCCATACCACGCTTGCCTAAACATCAACTATTCATCCTATGACTTCCCATGGACATCTGTGCAAATGGGGGCAAAACTGAATGTTATGACATTATTAATATTATCTCTCCAGGTTGAATGTTATTCATTTATAAGAATAGACTCAGGAAAATACCACAATATGACCACTAGATGGAGCAGATGAATAGTAGATAAGTGTTTTTTTTCCTTATATTCATCCACTCCATCTAGTGGCCATATTGTGGTATTTTTCTAAATCAGTCTATTCCTATAAATTGATAACATTCAACCTGGAGAGAAAATAATCTCTTATGCCACATTATGGGCACTAGATGGAGCTGATGATAACAGTAGATACGTTTTTTATTTCCTATATTCATCAGCCCCATCTAGTGGTCATATTGTGATTTCAGAAGACAAGTAGCTCTACACCCCCTCGCCAGCCGTCCTGTTAATGGCAGAATGACATTGTAGAAGAGTTCAGTCCCTTCCAGCCGTCTTCTGATCCTCGGAGTCCCGGCTCTGATTGTCCTCTTCCATACTCTTTGCTGATAACGATCGGTTTACAGTCTCATGGAACATCTGGTGTATGGGCGGCCATTGTACACCGAGCACATGGAGGAGTAGATGATCGGGTGTCACCGGACAGAGAAGATCATGTGAGACCCGCTAAGATTACACCCGACGGGCGACCCCGGATCCAGGGAGGACGGGTTACAACCCTCAGAGAATAACGAGCTGTAAATAAAGCCGAACATTCGATCTGCCATACTCAGTGTACAAATATACAAAGTATATACAGAACATATATACTGAATATATACTGTATACAGGACGTATATACAGAGTATACAGAATATATTTACCGAGTATTGTGACAAAAGTAAGTACACCCCTCAGTGACATTTGTGTAAATCTTTTCTTCTCTCTTGTCATGTGACAACACTGAAGAAATGACACTTGTCTACAATGTAAAGTAGTGAGTGTACAGCTTGTATAACAGTGTAAATTTCCTGTCCCCTCAAAATCACTCAACACACAGCCATTAATGTCTAAACCGCTGGCAACAAAAGTCAGGACACCCCTAAGTGAAAATCTCCAGATTGGGCCCAAAGTGTCAATATTTTGTGTGGCGGCCATTATTTTCCAGCACTGCCTTCACCCTCTTGGGCATGGAGGTCAGCAGAGCTTCACAGGTCACCACTGGAGTCCTCTTCCCCTCCCCCATGATGACATCACAGAGCTGGTGGATGTTGGAGACCTTCCCCTCCTCCACCTTCCCTCTGAGGATGTCCCACAGATGATCAATAGGGTTTAGGTCTGGAGACATGCTTGGCCAGTCCATCACCTTCACCCTCAGCTTCTTTAGCAAGGCAGTGGTGGTGTTGGAGGTGTGTTTGGGGTGGTTATCATGTTGGAATACTGCCCTGCGGTCCAGTCTCTGAAGGGAGGGGATCATGCTCTGCTTCAGTATGTCACAGTACATGTTGGCATTCATGGTCCCCTCAATGATCTGTAGCCCCCCAGTGCCGGCAGCACTCATGCAGCCCCAGACCATGACACCCCCACCACCATGCCTGACTGTAGACAAGACACACTTGTCTTTGTCCTCCTCACCTGGTTGCCCCCACACACGCCTGACACCATCTGACACCAAATACCTTTATCTTGGTCTCATCAGAGCACAGGACATGGTTCCAGTAATCCATCTCCTTAGTCTGCTTGTCTTCAGCAAACTGTTTGTGGTCTTTCTTGTGCATCATCTTTAGAAGAGGCTTCCTTCTGGGATGACAGCCATGCAGACCAATTTGATGCAGTGTGCGGCGTATGGTCTGATCACTGACAGGCTGACCCCCCCACCCCTACAACCTCTGCAGCAATGCTGGCAGCACTCATACGTCTATTTCCCAAAGACAACCTCTGGATATGACGCTGATCACGTGACCTCAACTTCTTTGGTGGACCATGGCGAGGCCTGTTCTGAGGGGAACCCGTCCTGTTATACCGCTGTATGGTCTTGGTCACCGTGCTGCAGCTCAGTTTCAGGGTCTTGGCAATCTTCTTATAGCCTAGGCCATCTTTATGTAGAGCAACAATTCTTATCTTCAGATCCTCAGAGAGTTCTTTGCCATGAGGTGCCATGTTGTACTTCCAGTGACCAGTATGAGAGAGTGAGAGCGATAACACCAAATTTATCACACCTGCTCCCCAGTCACACCTGAGACCTTGTAACACTAACGAGTCACATGACACCGGGGAGGGAAAATGGCTAATTGGGCCCAATTTGGATATTTTCACTTAGGGGTGTACTGACTTTTGTTGCCAGCGGGTTTAGACATTAATGGCTGTGTGTTGAGTTATTTTGAGGGGACAGGAAATTTACACTGTTATACAAGCTGTACACTCACTACTTTACATTGTAGACAAGTGTCATTTCTTCAGTGTTGTCACATGAAAAGAGAGAAGAAATGTCACTGAGGGGTGTACTGACTTTTGTCACATACTGTATACTGAGTATATACACTGATCAGACATAACATTCTGACCATTGACATGTAAAGAGAATAATATTGATTTTCTGAGGAGATCTGGAAGTGGGTGGGATATATTAGGCAGGAAGTGAACATGTTGTCCCTGAAGTTACTGGTAATCGCAGGATGTTGTGTATGGGGGTTGTGTAGCCACAGAGCAGGCAGGGTGTCCATGCTGACCCGTGACCTCAGCCAGAAGCTCCTACAATGGCGATGTGAGCCTCAGAACTGCACCGCAGAGCAATGGAAGAAGGTGGCCTGGTCTGCTGAATTCAGGAATGGTCTGAGGATCACAACAACAAGTTTGAGGTGTTGACTTGGCCTCCAAATTCTGCAGATCTCAATCCAGTCGAGCATCTGTGGGATGTAGTGGAAAAAGTCAGATCCATGGAGGTCCCACCACACAACTTACAAGACTGATGGCTTGGTGCCGGATTAGGGTTGCTACCTGTCCAGGATTCACCAGGACAGTTCAGGTTTGGAGTCACATGTCCAGGTTTCAAACTGCCTGAAACCCGGACACATTATTCAGACTGCACTATGGCTTCCCAGCAGGGTTGCTGGTTGCAGTTGCCTAAGCCGAGAGTGTTTGTTACGCTCTCTTTCATACTGCCAAAAAGTCATCACTAACAATTTGCCCCTCCCCCACACACACAGACGGCTCGATCTGCACCTCCCCCCCCCCCCCACCCCTCTGTCTCTGCCCACACGCTAATCTCCAGCGCTGTGCCTGAAGACAAGCAGCCTCAGATACATCTGGATGAGAGGTGCCAAGGGGTGAGTGAGCTCACCATCCTTCTCCCTCCGCCTCTGAGTACACAAAAGTAAATCGGGGTTCTCAGAGCACCCCTTAAATCTGAGTTCCCCTTTACACCGGAAGCCACAGTGTTCTCCCTTACATCAGAGTCCACAGAGTCCCCCCTTACTGTGAAAGGGAACTATTTGAGTTCAAATGTAAAGGGGAACTCTGCAGATTCTGATGTAAAGGGGAACTCTGCGGACTCTGATGTAAAGGGAACCTCTGTGGACTCTGATGTAAAGGGGACTTCTGTGGACTCTGATGTAAAGGGGACTTCTGTGGACTCTGATGTAAAGGGGACCTCTGTGGACTCTGATGTAAAGGGGACCTCTGTGGACTCTGATGTAAAGGGGGACTCCGTGGACTCTGATGTAAAGGGGACCTCTGTGGACTCTGATGTAAAGGGGACCTCTGTGGACTCTGATGTAAAGGGGGACTCCGTGGACTCTGATGTAAAGGGGACCCCTGTGGACTCTGATGTAAAGGGGACCCCTGTGGACTCTGATGTAAAGGGGAACTCTGCGGACTCTGATGTAAAGGGAACCTCTGTGGACTCTGATGTAAAGGGGACTTCTGTGGACTCTGATGTAAAGGGGACTTCTGTGGACTCTGATGTAAAGGGGACCTCTGTGGACTCTGATGTAAAGGGGACCTCTGTGGACTCTGATGTAAAGGGGGACTCCGTGGACTCTGATGTAAAGGGGACCTCTGTGGACTCTGATGTAAAGGGGACCTCTGTGGACTCTGATGTAAAGGGGGACTCCGTGGACTCTGATGTAAAGGGGACCCCTGTGGACTCTGATGTAAAGGGGACCCCTGTGGACTCTGATGTAAAGGGGACCTCTGTGGACTCTGATGTAAAGGGGACCTCTGTGGACTCTGATGTAGAGGGGACCTCTGTGGACTCTGATGTAAAGGGGACCTCTGTGGACTCTGATGTAAAGGGGGACTCCGTGGACTCTGATGTAAAGGGGGACTCTGTGGACTCTGATGTAAAGGGGGACTCCGTGGACTCTGATGTAAAGGGGACCTCTGTGGACTCTGATGTAAAGGGGACCTCTGTGGACTCTGATGTAAAGGGGACCTCTGTGGACTCTGATGTAAAGGGGGACTCCGTGGACTCTGATGTAAAGGGGACCTCTGTGGACTCTGATGTAAAGGGGACCTCTGTGGACTCTGATGTAAAGGGGACCTCTGTGGACTCTGATGTAATGGGGACCTCTGTGGACTCTGATGTAAAGGGGACCTCTGTGGACTCTGAAGTAAAGGGGACCTCTGTGGACTCTGATGTAAAGGGGACCTCTGTGGACTCTGATGTAATGGGGACCTCTGTGGACTCTGATGTAATGGGGACCTCTGTGGACTCTGATGTAAAGGGGAAGTCTTGTGATTAACTTCATATGATTAGAAATGTTATTTAATTGCTGTGCTTAATTCCCTGTGCCGGATAACACAGCGTACCTTCAGAGGTCTAGGGGAGTCCATGCCTGGACGGGTCAGGGAAGGGGGACCTACCCAATATTAGGTGGGTGGTCATAACGTTATGTCTGATGGGTGAATATACTGAACATTTATATCATATAATAAGCTTTATGACAATGACGGAAATATTTGGAAGTTGGTGGCTCTTCCTGTATTGAGATGTAAAGTTTCACAGACAAAGGACGCATCTCCTGTCCATGATGAAGCTCCCCCTCCCCCGTTCTCCTGAATACCCCCCCCCCCCCCCCCGCTCCACCCCTCAGGGCATTCATGGGACCACCTACAGAGCCCGAAGCTTGTTCTCATTTGGTGGGTCTGTCTGTCCTCTTCCCTCCTCACGTCTCCCATTGTTGTTCTGATGTAAATAAAATCAGTCAGTATGGGGGGAGAACACAAACATTCTTCTTGTCCTGTATAGTGGGGTGTGGTGGTTTGTATTGGGGTGAGTTGGGGTGCGATGTTGTGGGTGTGGCAGGTTGTAGTGAGGTGTGATGGGGTGTGTAGTGGGTTGTAGTGGGGTGTACTGGTTGTGATGGGGGGTGGTCAGTTGTATTGGGGTGTGGTTGGTTGTAGTGGGGTGTGTTGGGTCGCGATATGTGTGTGGAGAGTTTTATTGGAGCATGTTGGGGTGTGGTGAGTTGCATTG
Source organism: Lithobates pipiens (assembly GCF_037356315.1). NCBI lineage: Eukaryota > Metazoa > Chordata > Amphibia > Anura > Ranidae > Lithobates > Lithobates pipiens. The sequence goes on from NW_027507788.1 coordinate 229,239,527, forward strand.
GGGTGTGATGGGTTGTAGTGAGGTGTGATGGGGTGTGTAGTGGGCTGTGCTGGGTTGTAGTGGGGTGTGCTGGTTGTGATGGGGGGTGGTAAGTTGTATTGGGGTGTGGTGTGTTGTAGTGGGGTGCGATGTGGGTGTGGTGAGTTGTGTTGGGGTGTGGTGGGTTGTAGTGGAGTATATTGGGGTGTGGTGGGTTGTAGTGGGGTGTGTTGGGATGCAATGTTGTGGGTGTGGTGAGTTGTATTGTGGAATGTTGGGGTGTGGTGGGTTGTATTGGGGTGTGGTGGTTTGTAGTGGGATGTGTTGGAGTGCAATGTTGTGGGTGTAGTAAGTTGTATTGGGGAGTGTTTTGGTGTGGTGGGTTGTATTGGGGAGTGTTGGGGTGTGGTGGGTTGCATTGGAGTGTGGTGGGTTGTAATAGAGTATATTGGGGTGTGGTGGTGGGTTGTAATGGGGTGTGTTGGGGTGCAATGTTGTGGGTGTGGTGAGTTGTATTAGGGTGTGGTGGGTTGTAGTGAGGTGTGATGGGGTGCGATTTTGTGGGTGTGGTGAGTTGTATTGGGGTGTGTAGTGGGGTGTGCTAGGTTGTAGTGGGGTGTGTTTTGGTGGGTGGATTGTAGTGGGGTGTTTTGAGGTGTGGTGCATTTGGTGTGGTATAGTGGGTGTGTTGGGGTGTGATGTTTTGAGTGTGGTATGGTGGGTTGTAGTGGGGTGTGTTGAAGTATAGTGTGGTCTGATGTGGTGTGGTATAGTGGGTGTGGTGGATTGTAGTGTGGTGTGATGGATTTGGTGCAGTGTAGTGTGGTGGGGTGAGTTGTATTGGGGTATGACATCATATGGTGAGTTGTAGTAGGGTGTGTTGGGTTGTATTAGGGTGTGGCACGATGTGGTGGCTTGTAGTGGGATGTTGGGGTGCAGTATAGAGGGTGTGTTGGGGTGAGATGTTGTGGGTGTGATATGGTGGGTTGTAGTGGGGTGTGTTGGGCTGTATTCGGGTGTGGCATGGTGTGTAGGGTTGTAGTGGGGTGTGTTGGGTTGTAGTGGGGCGTGGCATGGTGTGTAGGGTTGTAGTGGGGTGTGGCATGGTGTGTAGGGTTGTAGTGGGGTATGTTGGGTTGTATTGGGGTGTGGCATGGTGTGTAGGGTTGTAGTGGGGTGTGTTGAGTTGTATTGGGGTGTGGCATGGTGTGTAGGGTTGTAGTGGGGTGTGTTGAGTTGTATTGGGGTGTGGCATGGTGTGTAGGGTTGTAGTGGGGTGTGTTGAGTTGTATTGGGGTGTGGCATGGTGTGTAGGGTTGTAGTGGGGTTTGTTGAGTTGTATTGGGGTGTGTAGGGTTGTAGTGGGGTGTGCTGAGTTGTATTTGGGTGTGGCACGTTGTGTAGGGTTGTAGTGGGGTGGTGAGTTGTATTGGAGTGTGGCATGGTGTGTAGGGTTGTAGTGGGGTGTGTTGAGTTGTATTGGGGTGTGGCATGGTGTGTAGGGTTGTAGTGGGGTGTGTTGAGTTGTATTGGGGTGTGGCATGGTGTGTAGGGTTGTAGTGGGGTGTGTTGAGTTGTATTGGGGTGTGGCATGGTGTGTAGGGTTGTAGTGGGGTGTGTTGAGTTGTATTGGGGTGTGGCATGGTGTGTAGGGTTGTAGTGGGGTGTGTTGAGTTGTATTGGGGTGTGTAGGGTTGTAGTGGGGTGTGTTGAGTTGTATTGGGGTGTGTTGAGTTGTATTGGGGTGTGGCATGGTATGTAGGGTTGTAGTGGGGTGTGTTGAGTTGTATTGGGGTGTGGCATGGTGTGTAGGGTTGTAGTGGGGTGTGTAGGGTTGTAGTGGGGTGTGTTGAGTTGTATTGGGGTGTGGCATGGTGTGTAGGGTTGTAGTGGGGTGTGTAGGGTTGTAGTGGGGTGTGTAGGGTTGTAGTGGGGTGTGTAGGGTTGTAGTGGGGTGTGTTGAGTTGTATTGGGGTGTGGCATGGTGTGTAGGGTTGTAGTGGGGTGTGTTGAGTTGTAGTGGGGTGTGGCATGGTGTGTAGGGTTGTAGTGGGGTGTGTTGAGTTGTATTGGGGTGTGGCATGGTGTGTAGGGTTGTAGTGGGGTGTGTTGAGTTGTATTGGGGTGTGGCATGGTGTGTAGGGTTGTAGTGGGGTGTGTTGAGTTGTATTGGGGTGTGGCATGGTGTGTAGGGTTGTAGTGGGGTGTGTAGGGTTGTAGTGGGGTGTGTAGGGTTGTAGTGGGGTGTGTAGGGTTGTAGTGGGGTGTGTTGAGTTGTATTGGGGTGTGGCATGGTGTGTAGGGTTGTAGTGGGGTGTGTTGAGTTGTATTGGGGTGTGGCATGGTGTGTAGGGTTGTAGTGGGGTGTGTTGAGTTGTATTGGGGTGTGGCATGGTGTGTAGGGTTGTAGTGGGGTGTGTAGGGTTGTAGTGGGGTGTGTAGGGTTGTAGTGGGGTGTGTAGGGTTGTAGTGGGGTGTGTTGAGTTGTATTGGGGTGTGGCATGGTGTGTAGGGTTGTAGTGGGGTGTGTTGAGTTGTATTGGGGTGTGGCATGGTGTGTAGGGTTGTAGTGGGGTGTGTTGAGTTGTATTGGGGTGTGGCATGGTGTGTAGGGTTGTAGTGGGGTGTGTAGGGTTGTAGTGGGGTGTGTAGGGTTGTAGTGGGGTGTGTTGAGTTGTATTGGGGTGTGGCATGGTGTGTAGGGTTGTAGTGGGGTGTGTTGAGTTGTATTGGTCTGGATTTCACCTTCCATGGAAACTTCTCTCCTAAAACTCACAAACGATCTGCTAACAGCAAAATCCAATGGACTCCATTCTGTCCTCCCACCCCGGACCTCTCTGCTGCCTTTGACACCGCGGACCTCCTCCTCCTCCTCCTCCTTCTCAAAAAACTCCTCGCCTTTGCTCTCCATGTACTCTACGCTGGTTCTCTTCCTACTTATCCAACAGCACCTTCAGTGTCCGGGTTCCCCTGGACCTCTCTTATTCTCCATCCTTTTCCCGGGATCAGCTGATGGCCTCCCATGGCTTCCAATACCCCCTCTATGCTGATAACACACCAATCTGCCTCTCCACCCCTCAGCTCCTCCATCAGTCTCCTCACCCATCACTGATTTGCTAACAGATATATCAGCCTGGAAGTCACTTCACTTCCCAACCTCATAATATTTCCTAATATTCCTCCCGATTTCTCTGTCAAGATCAATAGCAACACTTCTATCAGCCCATCCCCCCACATGCCAGGGTGTAACCTGGACTCTGAACTCCTTTCAGCCCCACACCCAAACACTTTCCAAATCTTGGCGCCTCAACTGCCGCAACATCTCCAAAATACGCCCCTTCCTAACCAAAGACCTCACAAAACTCCGAGTTCCCTCCCTGGTCATCTCTCGCCTCCACTACTGCAACTCCCTCCTCATTGGCTCACCTTTCCATAGGCTCCTCCCCCCTTCAATCCATCATGAATGCTGCTCATCCACCTTACAAACTGCTCTGTGTCCTCCACCCCTCTCCACTGACCTCCATTCAGTGTCCTCCACCCCTCTCTACCAATCCCTCCACTGACCTCCATTCAGTGTCCTCCACCCCTCTCTACCAATCCCTCCACTGGTCTCCATTCAGTGTCCTCCACCCCTCTCTACCAATCCCTCCACTGACCTCCATTCAGTGTCCTCCACCCCTCTCTACCAATCCCTCCACTGACCTCCATTCAGTGTCCTCCACCCCTCTCCACCAATCCCTCCACTGACCTCCATTCAGTGTCCTCCACCCCTCTCTACCAATCCCTCCACTGACCTCCATTCAGTGTCCTCCACCCCTCTCTACCAATCCCTCCACTGACCTCCATTCAGTGTCCTCCACCCCTCTCTACCAATCCCTCCACTGATCTCCATTCAGTGTCCTCCACCCCTCTCTACCAATCCCTCCACTGACCTCCATTCAGTGTCCTCCACCCCTCTCTACCAATCCCTCCACTGATCTCCATTCAGTGTCCTCCACCCCCCTCTACCAATCCCTCCACTGATCTCCATTCAGTGTCCTCCACCCCTCTCTACCAATCCCTCCACTGACCTCCATTCAGTGTCCCCCACCCCTCTCTACCAATCCCTCCACTGACCTCCATTCAGTGTCCTCCACCCCTCGCTACCAATCCCTCCACTGACCTCCATTCAGTGTCCTCCACCCCTCTCTACCAATCCCTCCACTGACCACCATTCAGTGTCCTCCACCCATTTCTACCAATCCCTCCACTGGCTTCCACTCACTCAATTAATTAAATTCAAAATTGTAACAACAACTTACAGAGGCATCCACAACTCTACCTCTAGCTACATCACTGACCTAGTCTCTAAATACCAACCTACTCGTTCTCTTCGTACCTCCCACTCTCTAGTTCCCTCTTCACCTCCTCCCATACTTGCCTCCAGGACTTCTGTATAATAATAATTGGGGTGTGGCGTAGTATGGTGGGTTGTAGTGGGGTGTGTTGGGGTGTGATGGCGTTTGGTGGGTTGTAGTGTTGTATGTTGGGCTGTATTGGGGTGTGGTGTGGTGGGTTTAGTGGGGTGCGTTCGGTTGTATTGGGGTGTGGCGGGTTGTGTTGGGCTGTATTGGGGTGTGGCACAGTGTGGTGGGTTGTATTGAGGTATGTTGGGTTGTATTGGTGTGTGGCGGGTTGTAGTGGGGTGTGTTGGGCTGTATTGGGGTGTGGTGTGGTGGGTTTAGTGGGGTGCGTTCGGTTGTATTGGGGTGTGGCGGGTTGTGTTGGGCTGTATTGGGGTGTGGCACAGTGTGGTGGGTTGTATTGAGGTATGTTGGGTTGTATTGGTGTGTGGCGGGTTGTAGTGGGGTGTGTTGGGCTGTATTGGGGTGTGGTGTGGTGGGTTTAGTGGGGAAAGTTTGCTTGTATTGGGTGTGGTGAGTTGTAGTGGGTTGTGTTGGGCTGTATTGGGGTGTGACAGGTTGTAGTGGGTTGTGTTGGTCTGTATTTGGGTGTGGCGCAGTGTGGTGGGTTGTAGTGGGGTACGTTTGGTTGTATTGGGGTGTGACAGGTTGTAGTGGGTTGTGTTGGTCTGTATTTGGGTGTGGCTCAGTGTGGTGGGTTGTAGTGGGGTGTGTTGGGCAGAATTGGGGTGTGGCGCAGTGTGGTGGATTGTAGTGGGGTATGTTGGGTTGTATTGGGGTGTGGCGGGTTGTAGTAGGGTGTGTTGGGCTGTATTTGGGTGTGGTGTGGCGTGTTGTAGTGGGGTGTGCCGGGCTGAATTGGGGTGTGGTGGGTTGTAGTGGGGTGTGTGGAGCTGTATTTGGGTGTGGCGGAGTGTGGTGGGTTGTAGTGGGGTACATTGGGTTGTATTGGGGTGTGGCGGGTTGTAGTGGGGTGTGTTGAGCTGTATTGGGGTGTGGTGAGTTGTAGTGGATTGTATTGGGGTGTGGTGGGTTGTAGTGTTGTGTGTTGGGCTGTATTTGGGTGTGGTGGGTTGTAGTGGGGTTTGCTGAGCTGTATTTGGGTGTGGTGTGTTGTAGTGGGGTGTGGTGGATTGTATTTGGGTGTGGTGGGTTGTAGTGTTGTGTGTTGGGCTGTATTGGGGTGTGGTGGGTTGTATTGGGGTGTGGAGGTTTGTAGTGGGGTTTGTTGAGCTGTATTTGGGTGTGGCGTGGTGTGGTAGGTTGTAGTGGGGTACGTTGGGTTGTATTGGGGTGTGGCGGGTTATACTGGGGTGTGTTGGACTGTATTTGGGTGTGGTGGTTTGTAGTGGGGTGTGGTGCATTGTATTGGGGTGTGGTGGGTTGTAGTGTTGTGTGTTGGGCTGTATTGGGGTGTGGTGGGTTGTAGTGGGGTGTGGTGGGTTGTAGTGTTGTGTGTTGGGCTGTATTGGGGTGTGGTGGGTTGTAGTGTTGTGTGTTGGGCTGTATTGGGGTACGTTGGGTTGTATTGGGGTGTTGTGGATTGTATTGGGGTGTGGTGGGTTGTAGTGGGGTGTGGTGGATTGTATTGGGGTGTGGTGGGTTGTAGTGTTGTGTGTTGGGCTGTATTGGGGTACGTTGGGTTGTAGTGTTGTGTGTTGGGCTGTATTGGGGTACGTTGGGTTGTGTGTTGGGCTGTATTGGGGTGTGGTGGGTTGTATTGGGGTGTGGCGGTTTGTAGTGGGGTTTGTTGAGCTGTATTTGGGTGTGGCGTGGTGTGGTAGGTTGTAGTGGGGTACGTTGGGTTGTATTGGGGTGTGGCGGGTTATACTGGGGTGTGTTGGACTGTATTTGGGTGTGGTGGGTTGTAGTGGGGTGTGGTGGATTGTATTGGGGTGTGGTGGGTTGTAGTGTTGTGTGTTGGGCTGTATTGGGGTGTGGTGGGTTGTAGTGGGGTGTGGTGGGTTGTAGTGTTGTGTGTTGGGCTGTATTGGGGTGTGGTGGGTTGTAGTGTTGTGTGTTGGGCTGTATTGGGGTACGTTGGGTTGTAGTGTTGTGTGTTGGGCTGTATTGGGGTACGTTGGGTTGTAGTGTTGTGTGTTGGGCTGTATTGGGGTACGTTGGGTTGTAGTGTTGTGTGTTGGGCTGTATTGGGGTACGTTGGGTTGTATTGGGGTGTTGTGGATTGTATTGGGGTGTGGTGGGTTGTAGTGTTGGGCTGTATTGGGGTGTGGCACAGTGTGGTGGGTTGTAGTGGGGTACGTTGGGTTGTATTTGGGTGTGGTGGGTTGTATTGGGGTGTGGTGGGTTGTATTTGGGTGTGGTGGGTTGTATTGGGGTGTGGTGGGTTGTAGTGTTGTGTGTTGGGCTGTATTGGGGTGTGGTGGGTTGTAGTGTTGTGTATTGGGGTACGTTGGGTTGTAGTGTTGTGTGTTGGGCTGTATTGGGGTACGTTGGGTTGTATTGGGGTGTGACGGGTTATACTGGGGTGTGTTGGACTGTATTTGGGTGTGGTGGGTTGTAGTGGGGTGTGGTGGATTGTATTGGGGTGTGGTGGGTTGTAGTGTTGTGTGTTGGGCTGTATTGGGGTGTGGTGGGTTGTAGTGGGGTGTGGTGGGTTGTAGTGTTGTGTGTTGGGCTGTATTGGGGTACGTTGGGTTGTATTGGTGTGTGGTGGGTTGTAGTGTTGGGCTGTATTGGGGTGTGGCACAGTGTGGTGGGTTGTAGTGGGGTACGTTGGGTTGTATTTGGGTGTGGTGGGTTGTAGTGGGGTGTGTTGCAGTGTGATGGGTGTAGAGAAGTGGGATAGGAGCGGCGGTGGGAGGGGCGTTGCTCAGTTCACAGAGCAGAGTGACAGAGAGATGAGCCCATCACTGTGCTGCCTCTCCTTTCACTGTCCAATCACAGGCTAAGTTTGGGTCTATGATGACCTGGGCTCAGAGGAAGTGGCTTTCTTGATACTGGCCATCAGACTGAGGACATCTAGGGGCAGAGAAAAGTACTGTGGGGAAAATCTCTGAATTGAAGGGGAATATTGCAAAAGTTGTTTTTTTTTTTTTTTTTTTATATTTTGGTGGACTCTTCTAGCTTTACTTTATACCTAAAGAATAACTCCAGCAAACAAATAACTAATTCCTTGGATATCTATTTATATCCCTTTTCCCCGCAGATCCTTTGACAATTCTTTTGCTTTCCCCATCACTCAGAATCCAGAGAGGTCAGTGCAGCACTGGATGGAAGATGGAAGGGTCTGTCAGGAGTCCAGAAACTCATTGACCTTTTATACTCACTAATTACAAGCAGATGACAGGTGAGGATGGGGACCTTTCATAGCCATTCAAACCCCTTTGTGTCACCTTGTGTGCATGTTATCAGGACAAAACCACCGGGGTATGTAAACTTTTGATCAGGGGCATTTGGGTAGTTTCTGTTTTGAGTATGATATAAAAAAAAGTAAACACAGATGATTGATAATAAATGTCTTCAGCCAATCACTGACCACGAGTGAGAGAAACGTTTTTGTGTTATCATTCATATTCTCTGAAACATGGCCAAGAAATCATAAATTCTGCCCCCGGGGTGTGTAAACTTATGAGCACAGCTGTATTTGGATTGTACGGGGGGGGGGGGGGGGGGGTGACAAGAATAGCCCGGGAAATGATGATCTGGATTGACTGGTTACAAGATTAATATCCATCCACGAGACGTAACATATATATAGATATACAATATATATCTGATTCATACGGACAGCTACACATTGTGAAAATAATTCCCTGAAGAAGACGGCGACTTCATTAGGTCGGAACGCGTTGGAGTACAAGTTTGGGGCTGGATTACTGTACAATTTCAGTAACTCCGCCCCCTGTCTTTTTCATGTTGATGGTCTCTGATGGATTAACATATTCTGCAGCCAGATTCATATTTTAAAACGTTGTGATTTTCAATATTTGTATAATAAAAATAATGTTTTATACAACTTATTGTATTTGACAAATCATTTGCTGCAAATAAAACTCCTCCATCCATCCATCCATCCATCCATGTCTCTATCCATCCATCCATGTCTCTATCCATCCATGTCTCCATCCATCCATGTCTCCATCCATCCATCCATGTCTCTATCCATCCATCCATGACTCTATCCATCCATCCATCCATCCATCCATCCGTGTCTATATCCATCCATCCATGTCTCTATCCATCCATCCATGTCTCTATCCATCCATCCATCCATGTCTCTATCCATCCATGTCTCTATCCATCCATCCATCCATCCATCCCTCCATCCATTATCCAGGTCTCTATCCATCCATCCATCTGTGTCTCTATCCATCCATCCATCCATGTCTCTATCCATCCATCCATCCATCCATGTCTCTATCCATCCATCCATGTCTCTATCCATCCATCTGTGTCTCCATCCATGTCTCCATCCATCCATCCATCCATCCATGTCTATATCCATCCATCCATAACTCTATCCATCCATCCCAGTCTCCATCCATCTATCCGTGTCTATATCCATCCATCCATGACTCTATCCATCCATCCATCCATCCATGACTCTATCCATCCATCCATGTCTCTATCCATCCATCCGTGTCTATATCCATCCATCCATCCATGACTCTATCCATCCATCCATATCTATCCATCCATCCATGTCTCCATCCATCCATCCATCCGTTTCTATATCCATCTATCCATGACTCTATCCATCCATCCATGTCTCTATCCATCCATCCATCCGTTTCTATATCCATCCATCCATGACTCTATCCATCCATCCATGTCTCCATCCATCCATCCATCCGTTTCTATATCCATCCATCCATGACTCTATCCATCCATCCATGTCTCCATCCATCCATCCATCCGTTTCTATATCCATCCATCCATGACTCTATCCATCCATCCATGTCTCCATCCATCCATCCGTTTCTATATCCATCCATCCATGACTCTATCCATCCATCCATGTCTCCATCCATCCATCCGTTTCTATATCCATCCATCCATGACTCTATCCATCCATCCATCCATGAGTCTATCCATCCATCCATCTGTGTCTATATCCATCCATCCATCCATCCATGACTCTATCCATCCATCCATTCATGTCTCCATCCATCCATTCATATCTCCATCCATCCATGACTCTATCCATCCATCCATGTCTCCATCCATCCATCCGTGTCTATATCCATCCATCCATGACTCTATCCATCCATCCATGTCTCCATCCATCCATCCGTGTCTATATCCATCCATCCATGACTCTATCCATCCATCCATGTCTCCATCCATCCATCCGTGTCTATATCCATCCATCCATGTCTCTATCCATCCATCTCTATCCATCCATCCATCCATCCATCCGTGTCTATATCCATCCATCCATGACTCTATCCATCCATCCATTCATGTCTCCATCCATCCATGTTTATCCATCCATCCATGCCATCTTCCATCCATCCATGTCTCCATACATCCATCCATGTCTCCATACATCCATCCATGTCTCCATCTATCCATCTGCATCCATCCATCCATCCCTCTATCGATGCATCCATCTGTGTCTCTATCCATCCATCCATCCATATCTATCCATCCATCCATGTCTCCATCCATCCATCCATCCGTTTCTATATCCATCCATCCATGACTCTATCCATCCATCCATGTCTCTATCCATCCATCCATGTCTCCATCCATCCATCCATCCGTTTCTATATCCATCCATCCATGACTCTATCCATCCATCCATCCGTTTCTATATCCATCCATCCATGACTCTATCCATCCATCCATGACTCTATCCATCCATCCATCCATCCGTGTCTATATCCATCCATCCATGTCTCTATCCATCCATCCATGTCTCTATCCATCCATCCATGTCTCATCCATCCATCCATCCGTTTCTATATCCATCCATCCATGACTCTTTCCATCCATCCATCCATGTCTATATTCATCCATCCATGACTCTATCCATCCATCCATGTCCCTATCCATCCATCCATGACTCTATCCATCCATCCATGTCTCTATCCATCCATCCATCCATCCATCCATGACACTATCCATCCATCCATTCGTGTCTATATCCATCCATCCATGACTCTATCCATCCATTCATCCATGTCACCATCCATCCATGTCTCCATCCATCCATTCATATCTCCATCCATCCATGTCTCCATCCATCCATTCATATATCCATCCATCCATGACTCTATCCATCCATCCATGTCTCTATCCATCCATCCATGACTCTATCCATCCATCCATCCATCCGTGTCTATATCCATCCATCCATGACTCTATCCATCCATCCATCCATTCATGTCTCTATCCATCCATGCATGTCTATCCATCCATCCATCCATGTCTCCATCCATCCATCCGTGTCTATATCCATCCATCCATGACTCTATCCATCCATCCATGTCTCTATCCATCCATCCATGACTCTATCCATCCATCCATGTCTCTATCCATCCATCCATGACTCTATCCATCCATCCATGTCTCTATCCATCCATCCATGACTCTATCCATCCATCCATGTCTCTATCCATCCATCCATGTCTCTATCCATCCATCCATGACTCTATCCATCCATCCATGACTCTATCCATCCATCCATGTCTCTATCCATCCATGCATGTCTATCCATCCATCCATCCATGTCTCCATCCATCCATCCGTGTCTATATCCATCCATCCATGACTCTATCCATCCATCCATGTCTCTATCCATCCATCCATGACTCTATCCATCCATCCATGTCTCTATCCATCCATCCATGACTCTATCCATCCATCCATGTCTCTATCCATCCATCCATGTCTCTATCCATCCATCCATGTCTCTATCCATCCATCCATGACTCTATCCATCCATCCGTGTCTATATCCATCCATCCATGACTCTATCCATCCATCCATGTCATCATCCATCCATCCATGTCTCCATCCATCCATCTGCATCCATCCATCCATCCCTCTATCCATGCATCCATCTGTGTCTCCATCCATCCATCCATCCATTCCTCTATCCATGCATCCATCTGTGTCTCCATCTATCCATCCATCCATGTCTCCATCCATCCATCCATCCATCCATGTCTTTATCCATCGATTCATTTCTCCATCCATCCATGTCTATCCATCCATCCATGTCTCTATCCATCCATCCATACCACCATCCATCCATGTCTCCATCCATCCATCCATGCCACCATCCATCCATGTCTCCATCCATCCATCCATGTCTCCATCCATCTATCCATGCCACCATCCATCCATGTCTCCATCCATCCATCCATATCTCCATCCATCCATCCATGTCTACATCCATCCATCTGCATCTCTATCCATCCATCCATCCCTCTATCCATCCATCCATCTGTGTCTCTATCCATCCATCCATGTCTATATCCATTGATTCATTTCTCCATCCATCCATGTCTCCATCCATCCATCCATCCATGTCTACATCCATCCATCTGCATCTCTATCCATCCATCCATCCCTCTATCCATCCATCCATCTGTGTCTCTATCCATCCATCCATGTCTATATCCATTGATTCATTTCTCCATCCATCCATGTCTCCATCCATCCATCCGTCTCCATCCATCCATGTCTCCATCCATCCATCCATCTCCATCCATCCATGTCTCCGCCCATCTAGCCATCCTTGTCTCCATGATTTATTTTGCTGAGAAATCCCTTTGAAGAACCAGTGCCATCATCTGTGGTGGCAGGTAGGTACTCCCACCTCTGTACAGGTGACGGGATCTGTGTGATCACTCAATACAGCCAATCAGATAAAGGAGACACAGAAAAACAAAATGGCCGCACATTTATCCACATATAAGGTCGGCAATTAAAAGTCTATTTCCAGGACGGGAGTACGGACAGCACTCCGGGGTACCAGCTGCAGGCCGTGTGTGCCCCTCCCCCCCCCCCCCCCCCCCCCGCAGATATATATACGGAATATATAAAGCAGGAGGAGGGAGAAGATACGGCATACGGGTTATATTCTCGGAGTGCCGGCCCTACTTCTGTCCCGGAAATAGAACGGTAATTGCCGTCCTTACATATGGAAACGTGTTCTGGCAACTCATGGAAACAGTTGGGGTCAAAGTACATCTACAATCAGAGATTGCACCAATCCAGCCACCATGGGAGGAGTGCCGAGGGGAAGACTTTGCTGTCCAAAAAGAACAATAGAAAAGGTTCCAGGCGGCCATTGAACATCCAGGGCAGGGCTTCTCACCCAGGGTTCCTCCAGAGGTCCCGAGGGGTTCCCTGAGCCACCATCAGGTCCTGCTCCTCGGAGAAGGTCCCACTGACACCATTCATGTGTAAGGAACATTCCTCCCACCTTGATGTGCCATGAGTTGTAGATATAGGAATTGTTAGCAGAGGGTTTCCCCGAGACCGAAAACCTATTTCATTGGTTCCTCTGTGTTGGAAATGTTGTGAAAGGCTGATCCAGACCTTCCAGAACCATGACTGGAGGACCGATCCATCAAAGACAGAGCTCTCTGGTCACAGTAACAGCAGACATGACTGCTGAGAACTGAAGACAGTATTTCAGAAGACTCTCATACCAACTGTGAAGCACGTGGTGGAAATGTCACAGCTTGAGTTTTTCTTTGCTGCTACCCGGACCTGGCCTGGACATATCGCAGTCATTGAGTCATCTCTAAATTCTGCATCATATCAAAGTCAGCCTGATTATTATTATTATACAGGATTTATATGGCGCCAACAATTTCCGCAGTGCTTTACAATATAAAGGGGGATGGTACAATTTCAATACAAGTCAATACAGAAGGAGAAGGAGGACCCTCCTAGTTGAGCTTACAATCTAAAAGGGAGGGGGGGGGGGGTGGTACAAAAAGTAATAGCTTTGGGGCATGATAAGATGGAGGTGGTCAAAGTTTTGGATTTAGGTGGGAGAGGGGTAGTCTTCTCTGAATGAGTTTTTTAGGGCTTGCCTAAAGGTGGACAGAGTAGAAGATAACCAGACATATTGGGATAGGGAGTTCCAGAGGATGGGAGAGGCTCAGGAGGTCCTCGAGGAGGTCACGAGGAAGCTACAGAGCGGGGGGGGGGGGGGGGGGGTCTTCAGAGGAACGCAGAGGTTTGGGTGATATTTTTGGATGATGTTAGTGATGTAGCTAGGTGCAGAGGTGTGGATGTCTTTGAAGGTTGTGGTTACTATTTTTAATTGTATTTCTTCGTTGAGTGGAAGCCAGTGGTGGGATTGGTAGAGAGGGGTGGAGGACACTGAATGGAGGTCAGTGGTGGGATTGGTAGAGAGGGGTGGAGGACACTGAATGGAGACCAGTGGAGGGATTGGTAGAGAGGAGTGGAGGACACTGAATGGAGGTCAGTGGAGGGATTGGTAGAGAGGGTGGAGGACACTGAATGGAGACCAGTGGAGGGATTGGTAGAGAGGAGTGGAGGACACTGAATGGAGGTCAGTGGAGGGATTGGTAGAGAGGGGTGGAGGACACTGAATGGAGGTCAGTGGAGGGATTGGTAGAGAGGGGTGGAGGACACTGAATGGAGGTCAGTGGAGGGATTGGTAGAGAGGGGTGGAGGACACTGAATGGAGGCCAGTGGTGGGATTGGTAGAGAGGGGTGGAGGACACTGAATGGAGGGTCAGTGGAGGGATTGGTGGAGGGGGGTGGAGGACACTGAATGGAGGTCAGTGGAGGGATTGGTAGAATGGGGTGGAGGACACTGAATGGAGGTCAGTGGAGGGATTGGTGGAGAGGGGTGGAGGACACTGAATTGAGGTCAGTGGAGGGATTGGTAGAGAGGGGTGGAGGACACTGAATGGAGGTCAGTGGAGGGATTGGTAGAGAGGGGTGGAGGACACTGAATGGAGGTCAGTGGAGGGATTGGTAGAGAGGGGGTGGAGGACACTGAATGGAGACCAGTGGAGGGATTGGTAGAGAGGGGTGGAGGACACTGAATGGAGGTCAGTGGAGGTATTGGTAGAGAGGGGTGGAGGACACTGAATGGAGGTCAGTGGAGGGATTGGTAGAGAGGGGTGGAGGACACTGAATGGAGACCAGTGGAGGGATTGGTAGAGAGGGGTGGAGGACACTGAATGGAGGTCAGTGGTTGGATTGGTAGAGAGGGGTGGAGGACACTGAATGGAGACCAGTGGAGGGATTGGTAGAGAGGGGTGGAGGACACTGAATGGAGGTCAGTGGATGGATTGGTAGAGGCGGGTGGAGGACACTGAATGGAGGTCAGTGGAGGGATTGGTAGAGAGGGGTGGAGGACACTGAATGGAGACCAGTGGAGGGATTGGTAGAGAGGGTGGAGGACCTGAATGGAGGTCAGTGGAGGGATTGGTAGAGAGGGGTGGAGGACACTGAATGGAGGTCAGTGGAGGGATTGGTAGAGAGGGGTGGAGGACACTGAATGGAGGTCAGTGGAGGGATTGGTAGAGAGGGGTGGAGGACACTGGAATGGAGGCCAGTGGAGCGATTGGTAGAGAGGGGTGGAGGACACTGAATGGAGGTCAGTGGAGGGATTGGTAGAAAGGGGTGGAGGACACTGAATGGAGGTCAGTGGAGGGATTGGCACAGAGGGGTGGAGGACACTGAATGGAGATCAGTGGAGGGATTGGCACAGAGGGGTGGAGGACACTGAATGAAGGTCAGTGGAGGGATTGGTAGAGAGGGGTGGAGGACACTGAATGGAGACCAGTGGAGGGATTGGTAGAGAGGGGTGGAGGACACTGAATGGAGGTCAGTGGAGGGATTGGTAGAGAGGGGTGGAGGACACTGAATGGAGGTCAGTGGAGGGATTGGTAGAGAGGGGTGGAGGTCAGTGGAGGGATTGGTAGAGAGGGGTGGAGGACACTGAATGGAGGTCAGTGGTGGGATTGGTAGAGAGGGGTGGAGGACACTGAATGGAGACCAGTGGAGGGATTGGTAGAGAGGAGTGGAGGACACTGAATGGAGGTCAGTGGAGGGATTGGTAGAGAGGGGTGGAGGACACTGAATGGAGACCAGTGGAGGGATTGGTAGAGAGGAGTGGAGGACACTGAATGGAGGTCAGTGGAGGGATTGGTAGAGAGGGGTGGAGGACACTGAATGGAGGTCAGTGGAGGGATTGGTAGAGAGGGGTGGAGGACACTGAATGGAGGTCAGTGGAGGGATTGGTAGAGAGGGGTGGAGGACACTGAATGGAGGCCAGTGGTGGGATTGGTAGAGAGGGGTGGAGGACACTGAATGGAGGTCAGTGGAGGGATTGGTGGAGGGGGGTGGAGGACACTGAATGGAGGTCAGTGGAGGGATTGGTAGAATGGGGTGGAGGACACTGAATGGAGGTCAGTGGAGGGATTGGTGGAGAGGGGTGGAGGACACTGAATTGAGGTCAGTGGAGGGATTGGTAGAGAGGGGTGGAGGACACTGAATGGAGGTCAGTGGAGGGATTGGTAGAGAGGGGTGGAGGACACTGAATGGAGGTCAGTGGAGGGATTGGTAGAGAGGGGTGGAGGACACTGAATGGAGACCAGTGGAGGGATTGGTAGAGAGGGGTGGAGGACACTGAATGGAGGTCAGTGGAGGTATTGGTAGAGAGGGGTGGAGGACACTGAATGGAGGTCAGTGGAGGGATTGGTAGAGAGGGGTGGAGGACACTGAATGGAGACCAGTGGAGGGATTGGTAGAGAGGGGTGGAGGACACTGAATGGAGGTCAGTGGTTGGATTGGTAGAGAGGGGTGGAGGACACTGAATGGAGACCAGTGGAGGGATTGGTAGAGAGGGGTGGAGGACACTGAATGGAGGTCAGTGGATGGATTGGTAGAGGCGGGTGGAGGACACTGAATGGAGGTCAGTGGAGGGATTGGTAGAGAGGGGTGGAGGACACTGAATGGAGACCAGTGGAGGGATTGGTAGAGAGGGGTGGAGGACACTGAATGGAGGTCAGTGGAGGGATTGGTAGAGAGGGGTGGAGGACACTGAATGGAGGTCAGTGGAGGGATTGGTAGAGAGGGGTGGAGGACACTGAATGGAGGTCAGTGGAGGGATTGGTAGAGAGGGGTGGAGGACACTGAATGGAGGTCAGTGGAGGGAATGGTAGAGAGGGGTGGAGGACACTGAAAGGAGGTCAGTGGATGGATTGGTAGAGAGGGGTGGAGGACACTGAAAGGAGGTCAGTGGTGGGATTGGTAGAGAGGGGTGGAGGACACTGAATGGAGGTCAGTGGTGGGATTGGTAGAGAGGGGTGGAGGACACTGAATGGAGGTCAGTGGGGGGAATGGTAGAGAGGGGTGGAGGACACTGAAAGGAGGTCAGTGGTGGGATTGGTAGAGAGGGGTGGAGGACACTGAATGGAGGTCAGTGGTGGGATTGGTAGAGAGGGGTGGAGGACACTGAATGGAGGTCAGTGGAGGGAATGGTAGAGAGGGGTGGAGGACACTGAATGGAGGTCAGTGGTGGGATTGGTAGAGAGGGGTGGAGGACACTGAATGGAGGTCAGTGGAGGGATTGGTAGAGAGGGGTGGAGGACACTGAATGGAGACCAGTGGAGGGATTGGTAGAGAGGGGTGGAGGACACTGAATGGAGGTCAGTGGAGGGATTGGTAGAGAGGGGTGGAGGACACTGAAAGGAGGTCAGTGGTGGGATTGGTAGAGAGGGGTGGAGGACACTGAATGGAGGTCAGTGGTGGGATTGGTAGAGAGGGGTGGAGGACACTGAATGGAGGTCAGTGGAGGGAATGGTAGAGAGGGGTGGAGGACACTGAAAGGAGGTCAGTGGTGGGATTGGTAGAGAGGGGTGGAGGACACTGAATGGAGGTCAGTGGTGGGATTGGTAGAGAGGGGTGGAGGACACTGAATGGAGGTCAGTGGAGGGATTGGTAGAGGGGGGTGGAGGACACTGAATGGAGGTCAGTGGAGGGATTGGTAGAGGGGGGTGGAGGACTCGGAGTGGTTGGTAAGTTGGATGAGTCTGGCAGATGCCTTCATGATGGACTGGAGGGGGAGGGGCCTATGTAAAGGTTGGCCAATGAGGATGGAGTTGCAGTAGTCATGGTGGGAGGTGACCAGGGAGTGGGGTGTGATTGGTCAGGAAGGGGGGAGTTACGGAAATGTTATAATGGTGATAAACGTGGAATTCCTTTAGTTCCAAATTAGTTTTTTTAACTAATTTTAACAAATTAGTTGATTCTGAATTTCAACATTTTTACATTTGTGAAATTTCGGAATTTCAAAATTTGCAAAATTATAAATTCCCGAATTTCGAGTTTTCGAATTTCAGATTTTCGGAAATTTGAAAATCAGAAAAAAAGAAAGAAAATCTGTTTAATTATAAATAATAATAACTATGAAATGATTGGGATTCCCTCAGTGAACGTAACGAATTCATCCGAAGTGACGAATCATCTGAAATAAGAAACAAATGGAACGGAAAAACCTTTTTATTATTAATAATTATTTTTTATTAATTTGTTGCGTTCCATTTGTTTAGATTCGTCACTTCGGATAAATTCGAACTCGTAATTTAATTGTTAGTTATTAATTAAACTGATTTTCTTTATTTTTTTTTTCAGATTTTCAGATTTTTGGACTTTCAAATCTTTGAATTCCCGAATTCCAGAAATCAGAAATTCGGAAATTTGGATGAGATTCCGGATTTCATGTTCAGCACTTCACTGAAGAATCTGGAATCTGATTGGTTGCCATGTACTATGGCCCAGAAATCCAGATTATTATTATACAGGATTTATATTATTATTTTTATTTCATTCGTTTAAATGATGCGATGACTACATTTCCTGTATTGTGAGTACGGGGGGAGGGGTTGTCACTGTGGGAGGGGTTGTCACTGTGGGAGGGTCAGGCTGATAATAGAACACAGAGAACCGCCAATTAGCAGACAGAGGGCGGCTCCACACTCAATTTAGAGCGCGGGCCAATAGGAAGCGAAGGACGGAGCCTGAGGTAGCAGCCAATAGAAAGCGAAGGAGGGAGCCTGAGGTAGCAGCCAATAGAAAGCGGAGGACGGAGCCTGAGGTAGCAGCCAATAGGAAGCGGAGGACGGAGTCCAGGGTACCAGCCACTAACCATCCTCCCGATGATGATGATGACAAAAGGGGGCGGGTCCCTTCCGTTCATCCAGCCTCCCCGTCAGCCAATCAGAGCGCCCGAGCATCTTCTTCTCTGTTCCAACTGAAGAGGGAGTCCTGGAACAGGGAGGGGGCGGGGAATTCTCCTTTTTCATTTTAACCAATGGCGTTCGCAGCGGCAAGGCAACTACACGGGGGCGGGCCCGGGAGCGCTAACAGGCGTCCGCCTACTCCAACCAGCTCGGAGGAAGGGTTCCGCGCCATCCAGTGAGAGGAGAACTCATCTGCATATCCCCGCCCCGCCGAAGTTTGTATTTAATTGTGTGTCGGCGCTCCGGTGGATTCATTCCTCTCCTCACACTCCGCCCGATCTTCTCTCCGATCATCTCCGACCTTCTCTCCGGAATTATTATGGCCGATACCGAAGTAGACACTACCGCCACCGTCCCCGCCGCCAAGGTAAGTCCGAAATACCCCTCCCCCTCCCCGGTACTCCCCTCCATCTCCCGGTCCTTGTATTCTCACCGGGAGGAGAAGAACCCTCTGTGAGGAGAAGAGAGGCGGGAAACCGGAGAACTCCCCTCCCCCTCCATTGTGTGAGGTGATCCCGGTGTCCGGTCCGCGGGGGAGGAGAGGAGCCCCGGGACTTCTCACCCGTCCGCCCGACTCTCCCCGGGACTCCTCCTCACTCCCCGGGACTCCTCTCCACCCTCCCCGGGACTCTTCTCCACCCGGGACTCCTCTCCACCCTCCCCGGGACTCCTCTCCACCTGTCCGGTCTGACTGGAGAATAATTATAATAGACCCTCCTCTCCTCACCCCCCGGCTTCTCTCCTCCCGGGGCTCTTCTCCTCTCCTCCGGCACTGTGAGGTGAATGTAGAACACCGGAGACCCCCCCTCCCCCCTCATCTCTGATACCCCCGGGGGGGGGCAATTCTTCCACCCCGCTCTGTATATATGATGTGCGGTGTATATAGATATATATATAGAGATGTCGGTATTTATGACGGTGCGATGTTCTCTCTCCTCTCCCACCTGTGTCCCCTCTCCTCCTCCAATCTATTCTCATCTACATCAAACGGCGGGAAGGGTGATGCGCGCTCCCGGGAAGGGTGATGCGCGCTCCCGGGAAGGGTGATGCGCGCTCCCGGGGAGAGGAGCCGAGTGGGCGGAGCGATCGGACCTTCTCTTTTTCCCCGCCTCCTCCTCCATTCCTTTTCTGTGGCGGGAGCGCGCCCTCGGGCACGCGCCGGACTCCCCCGCCAGCTGGTGGCGCGAGGCTTTGTTTTTCCGCGCGGTCGCCCCGGGAGAGGAGGAGACGGGAACGCGCGTGCGCGCCCCCTGGCTGTGGCAGATGTTCAGGTTCTCCGTTCCCTCCCTCGCCCCGCCCCCTCCACCTCTGTTCTCTGCCATCTGTTTATGGCCATAGAGAGTAACGATGAGCCGCTCCGTGCGAATCCTGCGATCTACATCCTGTACACACCGTACAATCTACACACTACAATCTACACATACTGTACAATCTACACACCGTACAATCTACACACTACAATCTACACATACTGTGCAATCTACACACTACAATCTACACATACTGTACAATCTACACACCGTGCAATCTACACACACCATACAATCTACACACCGTGCAATCTACACACCGTGCAATCTACACACCGTGCAATCTACACACACCATACAATCTACACACCGTGCAATCTACACACACCATACAATCTACACACCGTACAATCTACACACTACAATCTACACATACTGTACAATCTACACACCGTACAATCTACACACTACAATCTACACATACTGTGCAATCTACACACTACAATCTACACATACTGTGCAATCTACACACCGTGCAATCTACACACACCATACAATCTACACACCGTGCAATCTACACACCGTGCAATCTACACACACCATACAATCTACACACCGTGCAATCTACACACACCATACAATCTACACACCGTGCAATCTACACACACCGTGCAATCTACACACACCATACAATCTACACACCGTGCAATCTACACACACCATACAATCTACACACCGTGCAATCTACACACACCATACAATCTACACACCGTGCAATCTACACACACCATACAATCTACACACCGTGCAATCTACACACACTGTACAATCTACACACCGTGCAATCTACACACTGTACAATCTACACACACTGTACAATCTACACACCGTGCAATCTACACACTGTACAATCTACACACACTGTACAATCTACACACCGTGCAATCTACACACCATACAATCTACACACCGTGCAATCTACACACTGTACAATCTACACACACTGTACAATCTACACACTGTACAATCTCCACACCATACAATCTACACACCGTGCAATCTACACACTGTACAATCTACACACACTGTACAATCTACACACCGTACAATCTACACACCGTACAATCTACACACCGTACAATCTACACACCGTGCAATCTACACACACTGTACAATCTATACATATACTGTACAATCTACACACTGTACAATCTACACACACTGTACAATCTATACATATACTGTACAATCTACACACCATACAATCTACACACACTGTACAATTTACACACCATACAATCTACACACCATACAATCTACACATACACTGTGCAATTTACACACACCATACAATCTACACACACTGTACAATCTACACATACCGTGCAATCTACACATATACTGTACAATCTACACACCATACAATCTACACACCGTGCAATCTATACACCGTACAATCTACACATATACTGTACAATCTACACACCATACAATCTACACACCGTGCAATCTATACACCGTACAATCTACACATATACTGTACAATCTACACATACCGTGCAATCTACACACCATACAATCTACACACACTGTACAATTTACACACACCATACAATCTACACATATACTGTACAATCTACACACACTGTACAATCTACACACACCATACAATCTACACACACTGTACAATCTACACACACCGTGCAATCTACACACCGTGCAATCTGTACACCGTACAATCTACACACCGTACAATCTACACATATGCTGTGCAATATACACATTGTACAATCTACACACCATACAATCTACACACATACTGTGCAATCTACATACATATCATGCAATATACTACACACCATACAATCTACACAGCATGCAAGATACACGCTGAACACTCAACATACACACCATGCAATTTACTACATATATATATATATACTACATATCATAGAATCTACAAGTGATATATTGATACACCATACAGTAGAGAACACGGGGTGATCACCACTCATCACTGATCAGATCTATACACCGTCGTCTGATTGGTGGGATTATACACCGTCGTCTGATTGGTGGGATTTGCTTTTCCTCATTCCAGGATCTGAAGGAGAAGAAGGAAGTTGTGGAGAAGAAGGAGAAGAAGGAAGTAGTAGAGGAGCCGGAGAAGAAAGAGAAAAAAGAGAACGGGAGCGAGAAAGCCAAGAACGGAACCGTGAGTCCTTCTGTTTATTTACATTATGGATGGGGGTGGTGATTGTAGTTCTATACCCACAATATGGAGATGAATGGAGGTGATTGTAGTTCTGTACCCACAATATGGAGGTGATTGTAGTTCTGTACCCACAATATGGAGATGAATGGAGGTGATTATAGTTCTGTACCCACACTATGGACAGTAAACCATTCACACACAAGATCTAGAGCTCTGTAGATGCCGGTAATCAGACGTGACTTCCTCTCTGATATCCCTGTATCACCCCGCTGTTTGTTTACATTGGTCGGGGGAGGGGACACTGTAAGGTGATAGGAAGACAGAGTGCCTGTGATGTGAGTATTCATTTGCCCACAATGTCATAGATACAGAGGGGAATGACGGCTCATGTAAAGTGTTTTTCTCCTGCTGGGTCAAAATATATAAACACTGAGTGATGACAGTCGGGGTCACTGGATGGAAACCCAAAACATTTATTTTTCTAATGAAGACTCCTATCCGCGAGAGTGGAGGATGTGATGTCATCCGTGAGAGCGGAGGATGTGATGTCATCTGTGAGAGTGGAGGATGTGATGTCATCCGTGAGAGTGGAGGATGTGATGTCATCCGTGAGAGTGGAGGATGTGATGTCATCCGTGAGAGCGGAGGATGTGATGTCATCCGTGAGAGCGGAGGATGTGATGTCATCATTCTTGTCACGAATCGTTATTCCAGCTCTGAGCAATCCTCTGATATTTTTTCAGTGACATAAAAACCGACCAATCGGAGTCCATTCTCCCACCTTGCTGTGAGTGACGGGGGGGGGGGTTCCTATCTGTGTACTTCACACCCCCCTCCTTTCTTCTCCGGCTCTCCCAGGATTGGCTGCTCCACACCTCAGCAAGGTTGGGCATGCTGAGGTCATGTGGTGACTTTCCTGGGTTTTGACTGGATGTTGGTGATCATGGGGCATAAATCCACGAGACCAGCAGAACTTTAGTGTAAGAAATATTTATGGCTGGCCAAGGGGAGTGTACTGACATCACGACTCCGCCCACCGAGCTCCGGACAAGAGACCCGCCCACATAATCTGGAGTATTGCGGGGCTCCAAATAGCTGAGGGGAGATATTTGATGATAGGTGAGGATATATGCAGGAGGCGTGTCTATCCTTGTAGATCCGCCCTATGGGCGTCATCCAGAAATGATCGGAGCGGCTTCACACCCACTGTAAGGTTCCTAATAGAATGTGAGATGTTTGATATGTTTTATAATGAGACTCTCCTCTGAGTGTAAGCAGTGTAGACAGGAGAGGAGCACTGATGCAGTGTAGACAGGAGAGGAGCACTGAGGTCGTGTAGACAGGAGAGGAGCACTGAGGTCGTGTAGACAGGAGAGGAGCACTGACGCCGTGTAGAAAAGTACAGAGAAGAGCACTCAGGCAGATCAGTAAACATTTCTTCCTTTCCAGGAGGAGAACGGTGCAGAAGACAAGGAAGAGGAGCCCAAGGACGCTGAAGAGGAGGATGAAGGTAACTTTGTGCCCTTTCTATGGGAATAAAATCTGTCACAGAGCAAAACATGTGTGTGAAAGGGCTCCGATGGAAGCTTCCATCCCCAGCACACATAATAGAGCTCCGCCCGGCGCTGATCAGGTCATGGCTGATCCTTCCACACAATGGTTCTGCTTTGTCCCTTTAATGAGATCTTGTTGTTTTCGTGTGATTGGTCGGGTGTTCATATCTCTCTTTGTTCTTCCAGTAGAAGGAGAGGGTGAAGACGAGGAGGAAGATGATGATGAGGAGGAGGAAGAGGAGGAAAGTAAAGGTGATAAGAAGACTGAAGGTAAAGGCGATAAGAAGACTGAATCTGATGGACATCCTGTGAAACGCGCAGCAGAAGAAGAGGTGAGGAACAAAGCCCGGGCACAGTGAGAGTCCGTCATAGAGCACCGTGTGACCATCTACCCACCTGTCATAGATATCGCCCCTTGGAGGAGAGCAGAGGTCCACTGGCTGGGCTGAGGCTGCAGGTTCCCCAGTATTGGCTAATCCCAACCACGGCACAGCAGTTCGCATGTTCTGCCTGCGCGGGTTTCCTCCGGGGGGCTCCGGGTTTCCTCCCACACTACAGACATGCTGGGAGGGTAATTGGCCCCAGTATGGGACATAACCATCATTTCTACACTCTGCGCCCCCTAGTGGTCTCTCTTATAAACAGTGTTCTGTTATTGAAACCACTAGATGGGGCACAATGATAATTTCTAAGTGCTGCGCCCCCTAGTGGTCTCTCCTATAAATTGTCGTTACTTTTTTTAAATTTATTTGCGTTTTCTCATCTTCTATTCTCCTTTTTTTTTTTTTCTTCTAGAAGAAAATCGAACCTAAAAAACAGAAGACAGAAAACGGAGATTCCACAGAAGTGAAAGAGTCCGCTTAACCCCACCCCCCCTCCCCGACATTTTATAGCTTAAGTGACATGGTTGACTTGTAGAGGACGTGCTTTATATCTGTACATTTTGCAGGACGATGACTTTTTATATACTGTAAACCCACATGCACTAGAGGACCTTTACCATCATCACAGCCAAGATAGCGCTAAGGTTTTTTTTTTTGTAAAATGTTATTTATTGGTGCTTTGTTTGTACTGGTTGATTGCTACAATAAAAAAAAAAAAAAGAACAGAATTTTTTTTTTTTGTTTTCAGTGGTTGGTATAGCTTTGCTTTGATTTCTCTGTCCATCTATGAAGCGGCGGACGGCGGCGCGCCGCGTGCGTTGGGAGTGAAGCTGCCTTCTTGTAATATATAACGGTGTTTAGAATAGAACGTTCTTCATATGCAATGAAGACCAAAGAGATCGCCGGAAGGGAACGCTGGGCATTCTGTATAGATCTTTGGATTCTCAGATTATGTTGCTGTTCAGTATATAGTTTGTGGTGCAAAAAAAAAAAAGCAGAAGTTTGGGGGAAAAAAATGTTAAGGTTCTTTTTTATGTAAATTTTTTTTTTTTTTCTTTTTTCTCTCTGTATCCTAATGTACTATGGAAGTGTATGGCGGAGATTTCTGAGGATAGACTTCTTGTCATTATATAACCGTATACCTCATTAGTTGATGCTTGACCACTACTTTGTATATTCAGGTTAAGTGCTACAAATAAATCTTTCTTTTATATAAAAATACGTTTTTGTGGATTTCTTTTATTTCCTTCTCCTCCCATGTAGGAGTCCCTGCATCTCTGTGCCGGTGTCCTATCACATTATGTCCCCCCCATCGGATAGTGTCCGTTGTGTACTGGGCATGCGCAGTACACAGCACACACAGATTCCGAAAATAGCTGAAGATGAACGGCGCCTGCGCCGTGAGTCCAGGTTCTATCCCCACCATCCAAGTGGACATAGAGTTGGAATATAAGAGCCGAGCGCAGCGAGGGGCCCTCTAATATCGGCAGCCCTATGTCCCATGTTTCCATTGGCCCTCGGCTGCCGCCGCCATTGCCTGTATGGGAAACCGGCAAAGAAGGCTTTGCGGCATCACAGTTCCCTACTGCTTTCTGAATGGCCCAGCGGTGGGGAGGAGGTGGCGGGCGGCCGAACTTCCCAGTGGTCTTGCCGCTGCAAAATCTCTCGGAAGTGGGGACAGGTACCTGCCAAAAAAACACGTGTGTGTGGCACCGAAGGGGAGGAGGGGTCAGATAAGCAGAGCTTCCACTTTTGGGTGGAACTCAGCTTTAAGGACCCTGCATTTGGTGTCCTTAATCCTCCCCCTCCATAACCGCATCATTACTCCCCTTCAGAGCAGTGTTCTCCCCATTCAGAGCAGTGTCCTCCCCCCCTTCAGAGCAGTGTTCTCCCCATTCAGAGCAGTGTTCTCCCCATTCAGAGCAGTGTCCTCCCCCCCTTCAGAGCAGTGTTCTCCCCATTCAGAGCAGTGTTCTCCCCATTCAGAGCAGTGTTCTCCCCATTCAGAGCAGTGTCCTCCCCCCTTCAGAGCAGTGTCACCCCCCCCTTCAGAGCAGTGTCACCTCCCCCCTTCAGAGCAGTGTTACCCCCCCCCCCTTCAGAGCAGTGTCACCCCCCCTTCAGAGCAGTGTCACCCCCCCCTTCAGAGCAGTGTCCTTCCCCCCTTCAGAGCAGTGCCCCCCTCCCTTCAGAGCAGTGTCCTTCCCCTTCAGAGCAGTGTCCTCTCCCTTCAGAGCAGTGTCCTCTCCCTTCAGAGCAGTGTCCTCTCCCTTCAGAGCAGTGTCACCACCCCCCCTTCATAGCAGTGTCCTCCCCCCCCCCTTCAGAGCAGTGTCCCCCTCCCTTCAGAGCAGTGTCCTTCCCCTTCAGAGCAGTGTCACCACCCCCCCTTCATAGCAGTGTCCTCCCCCCCCCTTCAGAGCAGTGTCCTCTCCCTTCAGAGCAGTGTCCTTCCCCTTCAGAGCAGTGTCCTCTCCCTTCAGAGCAGTGTCCCCCTCCCTTCAGAGCAGTGTCCTTCCCCTTCAGAGCAGTGTCCCCCTCCCTTCAGAGCAGTGTCCTCTCCCTTCAGAGCAGTGTCCTCTCCCTTCAGAGCAGTGTCCTCTCCCTTCAGAGCAGTGTCCTCCCCCTTCAGAGCAGTGTCCTCTCCCTTCAGAGCAGTGTCCTCTCCCTTCAGAGCAGTGTCCTCTCCCTTCAGAGCAGTGTCCTCTCCCTTCAGAGCAGTGTCCCCTCCCTTCAGAGCAGTGTCCCCTCCCTTCAGAGCAGTGTCCTCTCCCTTCAGAGCAGTGTCCTCTCCCTTCAGAGCAGTGTCCTCTCCCTTCAGAGCAGTGTCCTCTCCCTTCAGAGCAGTGTCCCCCTCCCTTCAGAGCAGTGTCCTTCCCCTTCAGAGCAGTGTCCTCCCCCTTCAGAGCAGTGTCCTCCCCCTTCAGAGCAGTGTCCCCCCCTTCAGAGCAGTGTCACCACCCCCCCCTTCATAGCAGTGTCCCCCTCCCTTCAGAGCAGTGTCCTTCCCCTTCAGAGCAGTGTCCCCCTCCCTTCAGAGCAGTGTCCTTCCCCTTCAGAGCAGTGTCCTCTCCCTTCAGAGCAGTGTCCTTCCCCTTCAGAGCAGTGTCCTCTCCCTTCAGAGCAGTGTCCCCTCCCTTCAGAGCAGTGTCCTTCCCCTTCAGAGCAGTGCCCCCCTCCCTTCAGAGCAGTGTCCTTCCCCTTCAGAGCAGTGTCCCCTCCCTTCAGAGCAGTGTCCCCTCCCTTCAGAGCAGTGTCCTTCCCCTTCAGAGCAGTGTCCTTCCCCTTCAGAGCAGTGTCCTCTCCCTTCAGAGCAGTGTCCCCTCCCTTCAGAGCAGTGTCCTTCCCCTTCAGAGCAGTGTCCTTCCCCTTCAGAGCAGTGCCCCCCTCCCTTCAGAGCAGTGTCCTTCCCCTTCAGAGCAGTGTCCTTCCCCTTCAGAGCAGTGTCCTTCCCCTTCAGAGCAGTGTCCTCTCCCTTCAGAGCAGTGTCCTCTCCCTTCAGAGCAGTGTCCTCTCCCTTCAGAGCAGTGTCCCCCCCTTCATAGCAGTGTCCCCCCCTTCAGAGCAGTGTAGAACAGTGCCCCCCCCTTTAGGGGAGTGTTCTCCCTCCTTCAGAACAGTGTCGTCCCCCTTCAGAGGAGTGTTCTCCCCCCCTTCAGAGAAGTCTTCCCCCCCTTCAGAGCAGTGTCCTTACCCTCGCCCCGCCTGGGTTCCCTATCAGAGTTCTTCTCCTTGGGAACAATGTTTCCATCTTCCTGACAATACATTGTAGATGATATCGGCATCACTTCCTCTCCGGGTTCTATGAAGACTTCCAGTGTGATATGCAGATACATTGTATACTTTTCCATCCATCTCATCAATAAAATGGACATCAAAGTCTCAATGATTGTGAGACTTCGACCACCGATCTTCCTCTATATCGGGGGTTTCTCAACCTTTTTTCAGTTTAGGCGCCCTTTAAAATGATGGACAGTCACCAGGCACCCCATTCTAAAATGTAAAAAAATGATTCTAATGCCGCGCACACGCGGGCGGGATGTCTGACAGAAAAAGTCGATGGAAGCTTTTCATCGTATATTCCGATCGTGTGTATGCCTCATCGGACTTTTCGAAAATCATCGGGCGAAAATTCTGGCAGACCTAGAAATAGAACGTGTTCTAAATATTTCCGATGGAACCAATTCCTATCGGGAAAAAATGCTCGTCTGTACGCTGTTCCGACGGACCAAAAACGACACATGCTCTGAAGCAAGTACGAGACGGAAGCTACTGGCTATTGAACTTCCCTTTTCTAGTCCCGTCGTACTTGTATGTCACCGCGTTCTTGACGATCGGACTTTGGTGTGATCGTGTGTACACGAGAGAGTTTCAGCGGAACTCCGCGGGAAAAATTCAGAGTTTGTTCCGACGGGAAACCCGGTCATGTGTACAGGGCATAATAGTTTTACATAATGCAGCAACATTCACACATGTAGGACACCCAATGTTAGAGGTGATTTATTCTGCCAAAGCAAATAAATACACCTTTACACACTGGTACTGACTAGTATTCCTATGTTTCTCCTCTCCTTCAATTTTTCTCCATCAGTCAGCTAATGTGACCCCAGGGCTGGGGGAAGAGGGGCAGAGGAGGGTCAAACAGAGATGCTGTGGAGGCAATGGATATCCTTCTTATCAACTGATGACATCATTGGATGTTAGGACGCCACTGTCTAGAAAGTTGTAATGAAAACCTGTGGCTTTGTAGTAAGTAAAAGGCTTCATCCACCTTCTGATCAGATTACCGCTATCCATCAGCTTGTGTAATAGAAGAGACATTCCGACCAAAAACGACTCACTGCGCATGTGCTATGCGTTCCAAACATTTCAGAATCTGACGGGTAGCGGTAATCTGATAGAACACCCATGTGGACATCTTACTACGCCCAGCTAGGTCTTGAATTTCAGAGTAGATTTAGCAATAAAGTGAGCCTATATAAATAAATATAGTATAGTGACATCTGTGAAAGATGGAGGCCATGTTGGTACACCAAGCAGTAGGAAGGTGGCGGAGACCATGTTGGTACACCCAGCAGTAAGAAAGTAACAGAGGCTATGTCGGTACACCCAGCAGTAGAAAGGTGGTGGAGGGCCATTGGTGACTTCTAGTACCGGGATCACAGGAGACTTATAGACCCAATCAGGAACTTCCAGTACCGGGATCACAGGAGACTGATAGACCCAATCAGGAACTTCCAGTAGCAGGATCACAGGAGACTAATAGACCCAATCAGGAACTTCCAGTACTAGGATCACAGGAGACTGATAGACCCAATCAGGGACGTCTAGTACCGGGATCACAGGAGACTGATAGACCCAATCAGGAACTTCCAGTACCAGGATCACAGAAGACTGATAGACCCAATCAGGAACTTCTACTACCGGAATCACAATAGACTGATAGACCCAATCAGGAACTTCCAGTATCAGGATCACAGGAGACTGATAGACCCAATCAGGAGCTTCTAGTACCGGGATCACTGGAGACTGATAGACCCAATCAGGAGCTTCTAGTACCAGGATCACAGGAGACTGATAGACCCAATCAGGAGCTTCTAGTACAGGAATCACAGGAGATTGATAGACCCAATCAGGAGCTTCTAGTACCAGGATCACAAGAGACTGATAGACCCAATTAGGGACTTCTAGTACTGGGATCACAGGAGACTCATAGACCCAATCAGGAACATCCAGTACCGGGATCACCGGAGACTGATAGATCCAATCAGGGACCTCTAGTACCGGTATCACCGGAGACTGATAGACCCAATCAGGAACTTCTAGTACTGGGATCACTGGAAGCTGATAGATCTAATCAGGGACCTCTAGTACCAGAATCAGGAGACTGATAGACCCAATCAGGAACATCCAGTACTGGGATCACCAGAGACTGATAGACCCAATCAGACTTCTAATACCAGGATCACAGGAGACTGATAGACCCAATCAGGAGCTTTTAGTACCGGGACCACAGGAGACTGATAGACCCAATCAGGAACTACTAGAACCAGGATCACAGGAGACTGATAGACCCTATCAGGAACTTCCAGTATTGGGATCACAAGAGATTGATAGACCCAATCAGGAGCTTCTAGTACCGGGATCACTGGAGACTGATAGACCCAATCAGGAGCTTCTAGTACCATGATCACAGGAGATTGATAGACCCAATCAGGGACTTCTAGTACAGGAATCACAGGAGATTTATAGACCCAATCAAGAGCTTCTAGTACAGGAATCATAGGAGACTCATAGACCCAATCAGGAACATCCAGTACCGGGATCACAGGAGACTGATAGACCCAATCAGGAGCTTCTAGTACAGAAATCACAGGAGACTGATAGACCCAATCAGGAACATCCAGTACCGGGATAACCGGAGACTGATAGACCCAATCAGACTTCTAATACCAGGATCACAGGAGACTGATAGACCCAATCAGGAGCTTCTAGTACCGGAATCACAGGAGACTGATAGACCCAATCAGGAACATACAGTACCGGGATCACCAGAGACTGATAGACCCAATCAGACTTCTAATACCAGGATCACAG
This sequence comes from Lithobates pipiens, assembly GCF_037356315.1. Classification (NCBI taxonomy): domain Eukaryota; kingdom Metazoa; phylum Chordata; class Amphibia; order Anura; family Ranidae; genus Lithobates; species Lithobates pipiens. The sequence continues at coordinate 229,270,120 of NW_027507788.1, forward strand.
GAGACTGATAGACCCAATCAGACTTCTAATACCAGGATCACATGAGACTGATAGACCCAATCAGGAGCTTCTAGTACTGGGATCACAGGAGACTGATAGACCCAATCAGGAGCTTCTAGTACAGAAATCACAGGAGACTGATAGACCCAATCAGGAGCTTCTAGTACAGAAATCACAGGAGACTGATAGACCCAATCAGGAGCTTCTAGTACAGAAATCACAGGAGACTGATAGACCCAATCAGGAACATCCAGTACCTGGATAACCGGAGACTGATAGACCCAATCAGACTTCTAATACCAGGATCACAGGAGACTGATAGACCCAATCAGGAGCTTCTAGTACTGGGATCACAGGAGACTGATAGACCCAATCAGACTTCTAGAAGCGGGATCACAGGAGACTGATAGACCCAATAAGGAATTACTAGTACTGGGATCACAGGAGACTCATAGACCCAATCAGGGACCTCTAGTACCAGTATCACCGAAGACTGATAGACCCAATCAGGAACTTCTAGTACCGGGATCACCGGAGGCTGATAGATCCAATCAGGGACGTCTAGTACCAGGATCATAAGTAAACTCGTTAAGTACTTACCTCCGCTCCAGTGATTTGAGGTCCCCCACCAGCACCAACATCATCTCAGCTTCTCCCCAGTTGCCAAGTCAGGAAATGCCGTTACATGCAGAGGAATTCTGGCTTGGGGTGTGCCAGGAACATATGCTGAGTGGCACATGCCTGTGTTCTAAGGAAGACCTCCAGTAGGAAGGTAAGTACACACAGAGCCGGCCTGCTCCCAGTTCTTCATTTGGCTACCTTTAGTTCCACTGCACATGAATCCAGAAATTCACATGATCCCGGATTGTCATCTATTCATTCTTATAACTGCCGGGTCTGTCTGGCTGTGACTTTATTACCGGTGAAGTTGGTGGAACATTGCATTTACTCCGGGTATTACGGCAGCAACATGCAGAAAGATGGCCATTAAATGGTTAAGCAATCGTTATTTGCATGACGTTTTGTTGCTTAGCTGCCATCTGTCATGGTCAAAGGTTATAAAGCCGAAATTGCCCATATAGCAGATGAGCTTCTCTCAGCTAGTCTGAATATAAGAGCTCCGTGGCCCTCGGTGGACTCCCAGACCTTACTGGTTGGTGGTGTGCCTGTAGCATTGTGTCCCCAGCTCTCTGAATGTGGAACGACCCCTCCCCCTATGTACAGAGACAGCACAGAACAAGTCCTAACAGAGGGAACCCATACTTATCAGGGAAGTTTATTATCTGTGTATTTGGAGGGAGTTTCCACAGCAATGCAGCTGAAGTAGAACTTCCATTCCAAGTGGCTGCTGGTGAACTCTCCGAGGGAATGTCAGGAGAACTCCCTGAGGCTGGAGACATTGGGAGCTTATAAGGCCCACCTGCCATGGCTGGAGGAAACTGGCTGTCGGGGTGATAATGGCAAATACTAGACAGAAAGCTGATGGCAAATACAAAATATCAGTTTCGTTGATACATCCTTTCTACTTCTGCTAAATGGCCAAGACTTAACACCTATATGAACCTATTCCAAATCCATGGTGAATAATATAGATTTGCCCCTCCCCCATGGGCAATTAATATAGAGTTACATAGTAAATCTGGTTGAAAAAAAGACCATCCAGTTCAACCAAGAAAGAGTTACCCCCTTTGAGGCTATACCATCCATCACTCTGTTGTGAAGACTTTCCACAAGAGTTTGGAGGGTGTCTGTGGGAATTTGGGCCCATTTGAGAGGTCAGGTGCTGATGTTGTATGAGAAGACCTGGCTCACCATTGGCCTTCCAATTCACCCCAAAGGTGTTCGGGTAGGGATGAGGTCAGGGCTCTGTGCAGGACACTGGAGTTCCACCACACCAAACGTTGGCACGTTTGTCATGCTGTGTGATTGTACCGAGAAACCTCAATAACCTGTTTGACAAGAAAGTGCATCTGTTCTATGAATATACGACGTCCTCATGTGATTGGACGGTATGAGGAAGTGCGCCTGTTCTATGAATATACGACGTCCTCGTGTGATTGGACAGTATGAGGAAGTGCGTCTGTTCTATGAATATACGACGTCCTCGTGTGATTGGACAGTATGAGGAAGTGTCCTCGTGTGATTGGACGGTATGAGGAAGTGCGTCTGTTCTATGAATATACGACGTCCTCGTGTGATTGGACGGTATGAGGAAGTGTCCTCGTATGATTGGACAGTATGAGGAAGTGCGTTTGTTCTATGAATATACGACATCCTCGTGTGATTGGAGGGTATGAGGAAATGCGCCTGTTCTATGAATATACAACGTCCTCGTGTGATTGGAGGGTATGAGGAAGTGTTTCTGTTCTATGAATATACGACGTCCTCGTGTAATTGGAGGGTATGAGGAAATGCGCCTGTTCTATGAATATACGACGTCCTCGTGTGATTGGACGGTATGAGGAAATGCGCCTGTTCTATGAATATACGACGTCCTCGTGTGATTGGAGGGTATGAGGAAATGCGCCTGTTCTATGAATATACGACGTCCTCTTGTGATTGGACAGTATGAGGAAGTGTCCTCGTGTGATTGGACAGTATGAGGAAGTGTCCTTGTGTGATTGGACAGTATGAGGAAGTGTCCTCGTGTGATTGGACGGTATGAGGAAGTGCGTCTGTTCTATGACTATACAACGTCCTCGTGTGATTGGAGGGTATGAGGAAATGCGCCTGTTCTATGAATATACGACGTCCTCGTGTGATTGGACGGTATGAGGAAATGCGCCTGTTCTATGAATATACGACGTCCTCGTGTGATTGGAGGGTATGAGGAAATGCGCCTGTTCTATGAATATACGACGTCCTCGTGTGATTGGACGGTATGAGGAAGTGTCCTCGTGTGATTGGACGGTATGAGGAAGTGCGTCTGTTCTATGAATATACGACGTCCTCGTGTGATTGGAGGGTATGAGGAAGTGTCCTCGTGTGATTGGACGGTATGAGGAAGTGCGTCTGTTCTATGAATATACGACGTCCTCATGTGATTGGACGGTATGAGGAAGTGCGTTTGTTCTATGAATATACAACGTCCTCGTGTGATTGGACAGTATGAGGAAGTGTCCTCGTGTGATTGGACGGTATGAGGAAGTGCGTCTGTTCTATGAATATACGACGTCCTCGTGTGATTGGACAGTATGAGGAAGTGTCCTCGTGTGATTGGACGGTATGAGGAAGTGCGTCTGTTCTATGAATATACGACGTCCTCGTGTGATTGGACGGTATGAGGAAGTGTCCTCGTATGATTGGACAGTATGAGGAAGTGCGTTTGTTCTATAAATATACGACATCCTCGTGTGATTGGAGGGTATGAGGAAATGCGCCTGTTCTATGAATATACGACGTCCTCGTGTGATTGGAGGGTATGAGGAAGTGTTTCTGTTCTATGAATATACGACGTCCTCGTGTAATTGGAGGGTATGAGGAAATGCGCCTGTTCTATGAATATACGACGTCCTCGTGTGATTGGACGGTATGAGGAAATGCGCCTGTTCTATGAATATACGACGTCCTCGTGTGATTGGAGGGTATGAGGAAATGCGCCTGTTCTATGAATATACGACGTCCTCTTGTGATTGGACAGTATGAGGAAGTGTCCTCGTGTGATTGGACAGTATGAGGAAGTGTCCTCGTGTGATTGGACAGTATGAGGAAGTGTCCTCGTGTGATTGGACAGTATGAGGAAGTGTCCTCGTGTGATTGGACGGTATGAGGAAGTGCGTCTGTTCTATGACTATACAACGTCCTCGTGTGATTGGAGGGTATGAGGAAATGCGCCTGTTCTATGAATATACGACGTCCTCGTGTGATTGGACGGTATGAGGAAATGCGCCTGTTCTATGAATATACGACGTCCTCGTGTGATTGGAGGGTATGAGGAAATGCGCCTGTTCTATGAATATACGACGTCCTCGTGTGATTGGACGGTATGAGGAAGTGTCCTCGTGTGATTGGACGGTATGAGGAAGTGCGTCTGTTCTATGAATATACGACGTCCTCGTGTGATTGGAGGGTATGAGGAAGTGTCCTCGTGTGATTGGACGGTATGAGGAAGTGCGTCTGTTCTATGAATATACGACGTCCTCATGTGATTGGACGGTATGAGGAAGTGCGTTTGTTCTATGAATATACAACGTCCTCGTGTGATTGGACAGTATGAGGAAGTGTCCTCGTGTGATTGGACGGTATGAGGAAGTGCGTCTGTTCTATGAATATACGACGTCCTCGTGTGATTGGAGGGTATGAGGAAGTGTCCTCGTGTGATTGGACGGTATGAGGAAGTGCGTTTGTTCTATGAATATACAACGTCCTCTTGTGATTGGACAGTATGAGGAAGTGTCCTCGTGTGATTGGACGGTATGAGGAAGTGCGTCTGTTCTATGAATATACGACGTCCTCGTGTGATTGGACGGTATGAGGAAGTGTTTCTGTTCTATGAATATACGACGTCCTCGTGTAATTGGAGGGTATGAGGAAATGCGCCTGTTCTATGAATATACGACGTCCTCGTGTGATTGGACGGTATGAGGAAATGCGCCTGTTCTATGAATATACGACGTCCTCGTGTGATTGGAGGGTATGAGGAAATGCGCCTGTTCTATGAATATACGACGTCCTCGTGTGATTGGAGGGTATGAGGAAATGCGCCTGTTCTATGAATATACGACGACCTCGTGTGATTGGACAGTATGAGGAAGTGCGTCTGTTCTATGAATATACGATGTCCTCGTGTGATTGGACGGTATGAGGAACTGTCCTCGTGTGATTGGACAGTATGTGGAAGTGATCCTGTTCTATGAATATACGATGTCCTCGTGTGATTGGACAGTATGAGGAAGTGCTCCTGTTCTGTGAATATATACGACGACCTCGTGTGATTGGAGGGTATGAGGAAATGCGCCTGTTCTATGAATATACGACGTCCTCGTGTGATTGGAGGGTATGAGGAAATGCGCCTGTTCTATGAATATACGATGTCCTCGTGTGATTGGAGGGTATGAGGAAGTGCGCCTGCAGACAGGGAGACGTAGAGAAAGATGGTACATTTCAAATCTTTTCTTTCCCGACACGCAGACAAATCCAATCAAGTAAAACTAAAAGAAAAACTTTTTCCATTTTGGATGGAGTAAGGGAGGGTTAGAACCCCTGTCAGTTTTTTTTTTTTTTTTTTTTACATCTGTGTCGGAGATTTCCGTTCACTTCCTGTCCCATAGCCAGGATAGTAATGTCTTTCTTTAGTATGGTCTGGACAACAATGAAATACAAATATTTGAATCAAGTAAATGTGAAATATAACATATTTTTTATTATAATATTTTTCTTTTGCCCAGATGGTGACGCTTTAGGCCGGATTCACACCGATGCATTTTTAGTGCTTTTTGAATTTTGCAGATTTGCACTACAGAACGTGTTCCATAGGAAACCATGTTAAATGGACTTTAGTACAAATCTGCAAAGTGCAAAAAAGCTGTAAAAATGCCATAGGTGTGAATCAGGCCTCAGGCTTCTCATGAGTTTCTGTTTACAGCCTGTGTTAAAAAAATAAACTTTTTGTTTACAGGTTCTGTAACTCAAGCTGCGGTTTCCACACAGAAGTGGATGACAGGCACACATTCCTTGTCCTATGGTTCAGACCAACATGTCAGTGAGAGGGAGCCGCAAAGTAGGCTGTTCTGTCTCCTTAGCAAACCCGGAGTCCTCTGGGAATCCTTTGTTGTGTATGAGATTATTAGATGTTTATTTGTAGAACAATGTCTCTATATATGGGATATTTCTTGCAGCAGTCAGAGGTTCCCCTGGGTGCTCTGTAACCACTTTACCAATCCCCCCCCCCCCCCAAGGCTTTTTTGATACTCTTTGTTCACATATAACAATCTGTATTTCTTGGTAGAAAATTACTTAGAACCTCCAAACACGAAATATTTTTTTAAAGCAGAGACCCTAGAGAATAAATTGGTGGGTCAGTTTTTTATGTCACACAGTATTTGCGCAGCGTTTTTTCAAACGCAATTTTTGCAGAAAAATTACACTTTAAAGCAGAGTTCTGCCGGAAAAAAAAAGCAAAAATCAGCAGCTGCAAATATTGCAGCTGCTGACTTTTTATATATGGACACTTACCCGCCCAGGGCGCCGGTGATGTCCGAAGCCAATTTTTGCCATCTTCAGTAAGGGAATCAGGAAGTGGTGCCTTGCGGCTTCACAGCCTGGCTCCCTACTGCGCATGTGCGAGTCACACTGCGCGATCTCACTGGTCTCTGCTGTCTTATGGGACCTGTGTCCCCCCCAAAAGATACGGATACTGCTGTAATCTATGCCCGGAAGTGGGAGAAAATACCTGGATTATACAAGTATCTGCTCCCCCCTGAAAGGTGCCAAATGTGACACCGGAGGGGGGGAAGAATCCGAAAAGTGTAAGTTCCATTTTTGGGTGGAACTCCGCTTTAATGAATTTTAATGCAAAAAAAAACCCAACACAATACATAAATGCACATGCCCGTGGAACAACAACAAACCTTGTAAAATGTACTATTCATAGTCGACTCTTTAAAAGCCTATACAGGTTCCCACTGTAGATGTACAGAGGAGGTCTGCTGATAGAATTATCGCCCGTGATCTGACGTTCGCTGCACATTTGCTTTTGCACTTAATGTTTTTTTTTCATTATTAATTAAAAAATGTTATTCTTACACTGTTTTAATTTTTTTTTATCACTTTTATTGCTGTCACAAGTAATGTTAACATGCTTGCTACAGTGATATACAGTGACATGTCCTCTTTATGGAGAGATCCGGGGTCTATAATGAATGTAAACATCCCATGTGACAGTAATAGGGGGTGACGGGTCCCCTTTATGGAGAGATCCGGGGTCTATAATGAATGTAAACATCCCATGTGACAGTAATAGGGGGTGACGGGTCCCCTTTATGGAGAGATCCGGGGTCTATAATGAATGTAAACATCCCATGTGACGGTAATAGGGGGTGACGGGTCCTCTTTATGGAGAGATCCGGGGTCTATAATGAATGTAAACATCCCATGTGACAGTAATAGGGGGTGACGGGTCCTCTTTATGGAGAGATCCGGGGTCTATAATGAATGTAAACATCCCATGTGACAGTAATAGGGGGTGACGGGTCCCCTTTATGGAGAGATCCGGGGTCTATAATGAATGTAAACATCCCGTGTGACAGTAATAGGGGGTGACAGGTCCTCTTTATGGAGAGATCTGGGTTCTATAATGAATGTAAACATCCCATGTGACAGTAATAGGGGGTGACGGGTCCTCTTTATGGAGAGATCCGGGGTCTATAATGAATGTAAACATCCCATGTGACAGTAATAGAGGGTGACGGGTCCTCTTTATGGAGAGATCCGGGGTCTATAATGAATGTAAACATCCCATGTGACAGTAATAGGGGGTGACGGGTCCTCTTTATGGAGAGATCCGGGGTCTATAATGAATGTAAACATCCCATGTGACAGTAATAGGGGGTGACGGGTCCTCTTTATGGAGAGATCCGGGGTCTATAATGAATGTAAACATCCCATGTGACAGTAATAGGGGGTGACGGGTCCCCTTTATGGAGAGATCCGGGGTCTATAATGAATGTAAACATCCCGTGTGACAGTAATAGGGGGTGACAGGTCCTCTTTATGGAGAGATCTGGGTTCTATAATGAATGTAAACATCCCATGTGACAGTAATAGGGGGTGACGGGTCCTCTTTATGGAGAGATCCGGGGTCTATAATGAATGTAAACATCCCATGTGACAGTAATAGGAGGTGACGGGTCCTCTTTATGGAGAGATCCGGGGTCTATAATGAATGTAAACATCCCATGTGACAGTAATAGGGGGTGACGGGTCCTCTTTATGGAGAGATCCGGGGTATATAATGAATGTAAACATCTCATGTGACAGTAATAGGAGGTGACGGGTCCTCTTTATGGAGGGATCCGGGGTCTATAATGAATGTAAACATCCCGTGTGACAGTAATAGGAGGTGACGGGTCATCTTTATGGAGAGATTCGGGGTTACCATAGCTGAATTTAGATTTGTTTGGCTTTCTGGGGTCTCCTGGTGGAATGGGAGAGCCTTAGAGAACTATGGAAGGGGTTTGGGGGGGGGGAGGGGAGTCTCCTCCCACTGCACTGATTGTAATAGCCATCCAGCAACTTGTTCGCCGCTCTGATTGCTATTACAAGAGAGCCAACCGTTCGCTCCAAAAAACGTCTGCAGGCACTACACAATCCCTGTACAACCACAGAAAGGCCGGCGACATGCCGGTACATCGCTGGTCATTGAGTGGGTGGGTAGTCGGGTAGATGGTCATTGGGTGGGTGGGTAGTTGGGTAGATGGTCATTGAGTGGGTGGGTAGTCGGGTAGATGGTCATTGGGTGGGTGGGTAGTCGGGTAGATGGTCATTGGGTGGGTGGGTAGTCGGGTAGATGGTCATTGGGTGGGTGGGTAGTCGGGTAGATGGGGAACACGCAGGACCCACCACACCATCCACCACCCAATGAATGATGGTTTATGATTTGCTTCCTCCTAATGGTGGATCTGTGTGAACCTCGCCGCCCGTCACCAGAACAGCCGACATTGCAGGAGGCGCATGGAGGAGGCCATATAACAATCTACTTTATAACACCCAATACAATCTCTGCTGAGCTTTATTACATAGGAGATAATAATCTCTCCATCTGAAGGAACATTCCAGAAGATCTGTATTGTAGATGGCGGGACGCCCCCATACATGCAGACACATCTCAGTCATTATCGTCTCGCCCAACATTCGGGGGGTTTCCTGTCAGTTTGCCACTCATCGTGCGTTCCAACAGCAATCGGTCGTCTCCATTTATAAATCCCTTCAGCTGTCAAGATCCTCATTTCCTGAATGGCCTCAGATCTGATCCTTGGAAGCTGCGGACCAAGTCTTCCCGGGATTGCAGCCATGGAGAAGGGTAGACCGGCCTCCGTGTGCCCCCCGGGGCATATAAGAAAGCTTGTGACAAGAGGCTGCAGTCCCGATCACAGGCGGGGCCTAACCAGTGTCCCGGAGAAACAAACACATCGATAGGAAATCCTTACATCACAGAAATAAGGCCTACTCTCTCCCTACCACCATCCCTACTCTCTCCCTACAACCATCCCTACTCTCTCCCTATCACCATCCCTACTCTCTCCCTACCACCATCCCTACTCTCTCCCTACTCTCTCCCTACCACCACCCCTACACTCTCCCTACCACCGTCCCTACACTCTCCCTACCACCGTCCCTACACTCTCCCTACCACCTTCCCTACACTCTCCCTACCACCGTCCCTACTCTCTCCCTACCACCGTCCCTACACTCTCCCTACCACCGTCCCTACTCTCTCCCTACCACCGTCCCTACACTCTCCCTACCACCGTCCCTACACTCTCCCTACCACCTTCCCTACACTCTCCCTACCACCGTCCCTACTCTCTCCCTACCACCGTCCCTACACTCTCCCTACCACCGTCCCTACTCTCTCCCTACCACCGTCCCTACACTCTCCCTACCACCGTCCCTACTCTCTCCCTACCACCGTCCCTACACTCTCCCTACCACCGTCCCTACACTCTCCCTACCACCGTCCCTACACTCTCCCTACCACCGTCCCTACTCTCTCCCTACCACCGTCCCTACACTCTCCCTACCACCGTCCCTACACTCTCCCTACCACCGTCCCTACACTCTCCCTACCACCATCCCTACACTCTCCCTACCACCATCCCTACTCCCTCCCTACCACCATCCCTACACTCTCCCTACCACCATCCATACTCTCTCCCTACCACCATCCCTACACTCTCCCTACCACCATCCCTACTCTCTCCCTACCACCATCCCTACTCTCTCCCTACCACCATCCATACACTCTCCCTACCACCATCCCTACTCTCTCCCTACCACCATCCCTACTCTCTCCCTACCACCGTCCCTACGCTCTCCCTACCACCGTCCCTGCGCTCTCCCTACCACCATCCCTATACTCTCCCTACCACCATCCCTACTCTCTCCCTACCACCATCCCTACACTCTCCCTACCACCGTCCCCGCTCTCTCCCTACCACCATCCCCACTCTCTCCCTACCACCATCCCTACACTCTCCCTACCACCGTCTCTGCTCTCTCCCTACCACCATCTCTATACTCTCCCTACCACCATCCCTACTCTCTCCCTACCACCATCCCTACACTCTCCCTACCACCATCCCTACTCTCTCCCTACCACCATCCCCGCTCTCTCCCTACCACCGTCCCTACACTCTCCCTACCACCATCCCTACACTCTCCCTACCACCGTCTCCGCTCTCTCCCTACCACCATCTCTATACTCTCCCTACCACCATCCCTACTCTCTCCCTACCACCATCCCTACACTCTCCCTACCACCATCCCTACTCTCTCCCTACCACCATCCCCGCTCTCTCCCTACCACCGTCCCTACTCTCTCCCTACCACCATCCATACTCTCTCCCTACCACCGTCCCCGCTCTCTCCCTAATCTTATCCTTATTCTCTGGGTTTAGATATCTGGCTGTAGTGGTCTGAGCGTAGATCTCGGCGTAGATCTCTGGGTAGATCTCGGGGTAGATCTCGGCGTAGATTTCGGCGTAGATCTCGGCGTAGATCTCGGCGTAGATCTCGGGGTAGATCTCGGTGTAGATCTCGGTGTAGATCTCGGGGTAGATCTCGGTGTAAATCTCGGTGTAGATCTCGGTGTAGATCTCGGTGTAAATCTCGGTGCAGATCTCGGCGTAGATCTCGGTGTAGATGTCGGTGTAAATCTCGGCGTAGATTTCGACGTAGATCTCGGTGTAGATTTCGGTGTAGATTCGGTGTAGATTTCGGTGTAGATTCGGTGTAGATCTCGGTGTAGATCTCGGTGTAGATTCGGTGTAGATCTTGGTGTAGATCTCGGTGTAGATCTCAGTGTAGATCTCGGGTTAGATCTCTGTGTAGATCTCGGCGTAGATCTCGGCGTAGATCTCGGCATAGATCTCGGCTTAGATCTCGGCGTAGATCTCGGCGTAGATCTCGGCGTAGATCTCTGTGTAGATCTCGGCGTAGATTTCGGCGTAGATTTCTGCGTAGATCTCTGCGTAGATCTCGGCGTAGATCTCGGCGTAGATCTCGGCGTAGATCTCGGCGTAGATTTTGGCGTAGATCTCGGCGTAGATCTCGGCGTAGATCTCGTCGTAGATCTTGGCGTAGATCTCGTCGTAGATCTCGGTGTAGATCTCGGCGTAGATTTCGGTGTAGATTTCGGTGTAGATCTCGGGGTAGATCGCGGCGTAGATCTCGGCGTAGATCTCGGTGTAGATCTCGGCGTAGATCTCGGTGTAGATCTCGGCGTAGATTTCGGTGTAGCTCTCGGCATAGATCTCGGGGTAGATCTCGGCGTAGATCTCGGCGTAAATCTCGGCGTAGATCTCGGCATAAATCTCGGCGTAGTTTTCGGCATAAATCTCGGCGTAGATCTCGGCGTAGATCTCGACGTAGATTCGGTGTAGATCTCGGTGTAGATCTCGGCGTAGATTTCGGCGTAGATCTCGCCGTAGATTTCGGTGTAGATTTTGGCGTAGATCTCGGCGTAGATCTTGGTGTAGATCTTGGTGTAGATCTCTGGATGGATCACACTGGAATCTGGGAGAATGTGGTGTAGATCTCGGCGTAGATCTCGGCATAGATCTCGGCTTAGATCTCGGCGTAGATCTCGGTGAAGATCTCGGTGTAGATCTCGGTGTAGATTTGGTGTAGATCTCGGCGTAGATTCGGCGTAGATCTCGGCGTAGATCTCGGCGTAGATCTCGGCGTAGATCTCGTCGTAGATCTCGGCGTAGATCTCGTCGTAGATCTCGGTGTAGATCTCGGCGTAGATTTCGGTGTAGATTTCGGCGTAGATCTCGCCGTAGATTTCGGTGTAGATTTTGGCGTAGATCTCGGCGTAGATCTTGGTGAAGATCTTGGCATAGATCTCGGTGTAGATCTTGGTGTAGATCTCTGGATGGATCACACTGGAATCTGGGAGAATGTGGTGTAGATCTCGGCGTAGATCTCGGCATAGATCTCGGCTTAGATCTCGGCGTAGATCTCTGTGAAGATCTCGGTGTAGATTTGGTGTAGATCTCGGTGTAGATTTGGTGTAGATCTCGGTGTAGATCTCGGCGAAGATCTCGGTGTAGATCTCGGCGTAGATCTCGGCGTAGATCTCGGCGTAGATCTCGGCGTAGATCTCGGCGTAGATCTCGGTGTAGATCTCGGCGTAGCTCTCGGCGTAGATCTCGGCGTAGATCTCGGCGTAGATTCGGCGTAGATCACGGCGTAGATCTCGGCGTAGCTCTCGGCGTAGATCTCGGCGTAGATCTCGGTGTAGATCTCGGCGTAGATCTCGGCGTAGATCTCGGCATAGATCTCGGTGCAGATCTCGGCGTAGATCTCGGTGCAGATCTCGGTGTAGATCTCGGTGTAGATCTCAGTGTAGATCTCGGCGTAGATCTCGGCGTAGATCTCGGCATAGATCTCGGCGTAGATCTCGGTGTAGATCTCGGTGTAGATCTCGGTGTAGATCTCGGGGTGGATTCGGCGTAGATCTCGGCGTAGATCTCGGTGTAGATCTCGGTGTAGATCTCGGCGAAGATCTCGGCGTAGATCTCGGCGTAGATCTCGGCGTAGATCTCGGCGTAGATCTCGGTGTAGATCTCGGCGTAGCTCTCGGCGTAGATCTCGGCGTAGATCTCGGCGTAGATTCGGCGTAGATCACGGCGTAGATCTCGGCGTAGCTCTCGGCGTAGATCTCGGCGTAGATCTCGGTGTAGATCTCGGCGTAGATCTCGGCGCAGATCTCGGCATAGATCTCGGTGCAGATCTCGGCGTAGATCTCGGTGCAGATCTCGGTGTAGATCTCGGTGTAGATCTCGGTGTAGATCTCGGCGTAGATCTCGGCGTAGATCTCGGCATAGATCTCGGCGTAGATCTCGGTGTAGATCTCGGTGTAGATCTCGGTGTAGATCTCGGGGTGGATTCGGCGTAGATCTCGGCGTAGATCTCGGTGTAGATCTCGGCGTAGATTTCGGTGTAGATTTCGGCGTAGATCTCGCCGTAGATTTCGGTGTAGATTTTGGCGTAGATCTCGGCGTAGATCTTGGTGAAGATCTTGGCATAGATCTCGGTGTAGATCTTGGTGTAGATCTCTGGATGGATCACACTGGAATCTGGGAGAATGTGGTGTAGATCTCGGCATAGATCTCGGCTTAGATCTCGGCGTAGATCTCGGTGAAGATCTCGGTGTAGATTTGGTGTAGATCTCGGTGTAGATTTGGTGTAGATCTCGGTGTAGATCTCGGCGAAGATCTCGGCGTAGATCTCGGCGTAGATCTCGGCGTAGATCTCGGCGTAGATCTCGGCGTAGATTCGGCGTAGATCTCGGCGTAGCTCTCGGCGTAGATCTCGGCGTAGATCTCGGCGTAGATCTCGGTGTAGATCTCGGTGTAGATCTCGGCGTAGATCTCGGCGTAGATCTCGGCGTAGATCTCGGCGCAGATCTCGGCGTAGATCTCAGTGTAGATCTCGCCATAGATCTCGGCGTAGATCTCGGTGTAGATCTCGGCGTAGATCTCGGCGTAGATCTCGGCGTAGATCTCGGCGTAGATCTCGGTGTAGATCTCGGCGTAGATCTCGGCGTAGATCTCGGCGTAGATCTCGGCGTAGCTCTCGGCGTAAATCTCGGCGTAGATCTCGGCGTAGATCTCGGCGTAGATCTCGGCATAGATCTCGGTGCAGATCTCGGTGTAGATCTCGGTGTAGATCTCGGTGTAGATCTCGGCGTAGATCTCGGCGTAGATCTCGGTATAGATCTCGGTGTAGATCTCGGTGTAGATCTCGGTGTAGATCTCGGTGTGGATTCGGCGTAGATCTCGGTGTAGCTCTCGGCGTAGATCTCGGTGTAGATCTCTGGATGGATCACACTGGAATCTGGGAGAATGTGGTGTAGATCACAGGGGGAGTTGATGAATTCCCAGGAAGAGGACCTCATAGTCCTCACTGTAGTCACTATCAGTATGGGGGATGGGGCTGATGGTGTCAGGAGGATGAGCTGATATCTGATAATCTGATAAGAGAGATAAATCTTCTACTTCCAGACTTCTGTGTGACTTCCGCACCTCCAGGAGCCGAATTCAGAGCAAAGTCCTGAGAGACCACAAATCATATCCAATCCCGGGGGTGGGGGAGGGACACACAGCTCCGATCCGGGGCCCCGCATTTCTCTGTCATCAGTGGAGTACAGCGAATCTTACTAAATCCGAAAACAAAAAAAATGATATATTGCAGTTTACTAATCCTTAGATGTGATGGCCGCATTCGCTTTTCATTTTCTGACTTTAATAAACTGCCCACTAGATGGCGCTTCGCTTTCTATAGGAGCAGTGGGGAAAATCACATGCGATTCTTTTGAGTGCGATTCGCGCCTATTTATTTTATCGCATTGGGCAACCCTAGTATATACTGTGTGTGTGTATATAATATATGTATATATGTGTGTGTGTATGTATATATATGAATAAACATCCCGTCTTCAGCCGGGTATATCGGAGCGCAGTGCTGCTTACCGAGTTGCAGGCTCTGGGAACAGGGCCCAGAAGAAGCAGCGGCTCCTTTGGGGGTAAGTGCTGCACCTTTGTGAATCAAGTCTCCAGAGATATAAACAACGATAACAGCGAAAGTCTGCAGAACAGAAAACAGCTGCGGGCATAGGCACAGTCACTTTGCTGCAGCATGAGGATCGGTTTGTATTCACTGTGATGTCAGGAATTCATTCGCACCGATTTGTAAGATTTTCCGATCGGTTTTACCTCTTTGTTCTGTATTATGAGAGGCTGAAATAAACGGCCAGAGATGATATGAACGAAGTCTGCGTCCGAAATCTCCTTCTCTGTGTCCTCTCACTACACCCGGCATTGTCCCCAATACCAGATCTGGGTGTAGATCTTACTTAGGACAGATTTGTACCAGAAAAACACAAACACATTTGACCTCTAGATGGCGCTAAGTATCAGAAGATAAGCCCTAGGATCCTTAGTACCATCTAGTGGCCAAATGTGGTATTTTCTATTTTAAATCAATTAAAAACATTCAACTAGCACAGGAAATAACCAGATAACATTCGTTTTTTGCCCCATTCACACAGAATGAATGTACACACACTTTCACTGAGTCAATTGTTATGCTATTTTTTTCTTTTTATAAATACACGACTTAAGTATAGCATTTGTTTTTGTTTGTTTGTTTTTTGTTTTTTTTACATCACCCAAATGGTCTTTAGCAATCTCTGTGGGGTTTATGAAGCACACAATCGTCTTGCCAAATGTAATTGAATTGCACTGAATTTGGTTCCATTCATTTGTATACATGCTCTGTAGTCTTGGCATGATTATGATTGTGTGTAAGGAAAACCAATACGGGACACCACCGACCTCTTGACTGTCTGTCATGCTGATCCAACAGCTTCATGATGTTCCCCGTGTTTATGGGGTGTTTAGTAAATGTACCTTTCCTGGAGCGGACAAATTGTGGCTTCTCCCCTATGTTCTTGGTGCAGTACCCTAACTACCACCACTAGGTGTCACTGGCACTTAGGGTCCTAGTTCTGGGATGGCAGCAAATGTTGTGCTATTGAGTCTTTATGTCCCTTCTGCCTCCCACTAGTTTCCTTCTGTGGTACGTGTTGGGGGGCTATAAAAGCCTAGGAAGTGGCCTGCTGAGCTCTCTTTTCCCCTGGGCTTTGGCCTGGGGAGAATGTGTGTTTGTGCTGTGTGGGCCGGAGTCCTATGGGGCCTAGCACAGAATTCTCCAGGCTGTCCTTCATGGTGGAGGAGGACTTCCCTTCCAGGTTGGAAGATAGATGTCTGCTGGAGGGGGTTCAGTGTCCACCCTGGGAGGATCCCGGCACTCCTATGGACAAATGTCATGAAGCCCTTGTTGCTAATGGAAACCCAACCCTGGAGCAGGTTGGGGGGGCAGACCTACCTGTAGCATGGCTGGTGAAAGGCAAACCAACCTTTAGCATGGCTTGTGAGGGGCAGACCTACCTGTAGCATGGCTGGGGGTGTGGACCTACCTGTAGCATGGCTGGTGAAGGGTAAACCAACCTTTAGCATGGCTTGTGAGGGGCAGACCTACCTGTAGCATGGCTGGGGGTGTGGACCTACCTGTAGCATGGCTGGTGAAGGGTAAACCAACCTTTAGCATGGCTTGTGAGGGGCAGACCTACCTGTAGCATGGCCGGTGGGCATGTAAATATTGTATCCCTAATAAGTATCATGCTGATTGGTGTCCCATAAGAGGGGCCTGGCCTAAAACAACCCATCCCCCCTCTCCCTCTTGTCTAACGTTTCAGTCAGGACAGCAATTGCTGTGTTCTCTCTTAATGTAACCCATAGTGCTCCAGGAATCCTATATCCCATAGTTGTCCGGGAATCCTATAACCCATAGTGCTCTGGGAATCCTATATCCCATAGTGCTCCAGGAATCCTATATCCCATAGTTGTCTGGGAATCCTATATCCCATAGTTGTCTGGGAATACTATAACCCATAGTGCTCTGGGAATCTTATATCCCATAGTGCTCTGGGAATCCTATATCCCATAGTGCTCTGGGAATCCTATATCCGATAGTGCTCTGGGAATCCTATATTCCATAGTTCTCTGGGAATCCTATATCCCATAGTTCTCTGGGAATCCTATTTCCTATAGTGCTCTGGGAATCCTATATCCCATAGTTGTCTGGGAATCCTATAACCCATAGTGCTCTGGGAATCCTATATCCCATAGTTGTCTGGGAATCCAATAACCCATAGTGCTCTGGGAATCCTATATCCCATAGTTGTCGAGGAATCCTATATCCCATAGTTCTCTGGGAATCCCATATCCCATAGTTCTCTGGGAATCCTATATCCCATAGTGTTCTGGGAATCCTATATCCCATAGTTGTCGAGGAATCCTATAACCCATAGTGCTCTGGGAATCCTATAACCCATAGTGCTCTGGGAATCCTATATCCCATAGTTGTCGAGGAATCCTATATCCCATAGTTCTCTGGGAATCCCATATCCCATAGTTCTCTGGGAATCCTATATCCCATAGTGTTCTGGGAATCCTATATCCCATAGTTGTCGAGGAATCCTATAACCCATAGTGCTCTGGGAATCCTATAACCCATAGTGCTCTGGGAATCCTATATCACATAGTTGTCTGGGAATCCTATAACCCATAGTGCTCTGGGAATCCTATATCCCATAGTTCTCTGGGAATCCTATATCCCATAGTTCTCTGGGAATCCTATATCCCATAGTGTTCTGGGAATCCTATATCCCATAGTTGTCGAGGAATCCTATAACCCATAGTGCTCTGGGAATCCTATAACCCATAGTGCTCTGGGAATCCTATAACCCATAGTGCTCTGGGAATCCTATAATCCATAGTGCTCCGGGAATACTATAAGTCATAGTGCTCCGGCAATCCTATAATCCATAGTGCTCCGGGAATCCTATAACCCATAGTGCTCCGGGACTCCTATATCCCATAGTGTTCTGGGAATCCTATATCCCATAGTTGTCGAGGAATCCTATAACCCATAGTGCTCTGGGAATCCTATAACCCATAGTGCTCTGGGAATCCTATATCCCATAGTGCTCTGGGAATCCTATAATCCATAGTGCTCCGGAATCCTATAATCCATAGTGCTCCGGGAATCCTATAATCCATAGTGCTCTGGGAATCCTATATCCCATAGTTGTCTGGGAATCCTATATCCCATAGTTCTCTGGGAATCCTATATCCCATAGTGTTCTGGGAATCCTATATCCCATAGTTGTCGAGGAATCCTATAACCCATAGTGCTCTGGGAATCCTATAATCCATAGTGCTCCGGGAATCCTATAAGTCATAGTGCTCCGGCAATCCTATAATCCATAGTGCTCCGGGAATCCTATAACCCATAGTGCTCCGGGAATCCTATATCCCATAGTGTTCTGGGAATCCTATATCCCATAGTTGTCGAGGAATCCTATAACCCATAGTGCTCTGGGAATCCTATAACCCATAGTGCTCTGGGAATCCTATAATCCATAGTGCTCCGGGAATCCTATAAGTCATAGTGCTCCGGCAATCCTATAATCCATAGTGCTCCGGGAATCCTATAATCCATAGTGCTCCGGGAATCCTATAACCCATAGTGCTCCGGGAATCCTATAACCCATAGTGCTCCGGGAATCCTATATCCCATAGTGTTCTGGGAATCCTATATCCCATAGTGCTCTGGGAATCCTATAACCCATAGTGCTCTGGGAATCCTATAACTCATAGTGCTCTGGGAATCCTATAACTCATAGTGCTCTGGGAATCCTATAATCCATAGTGCTCCGGGAATCCTATAAGTCATAGTGCTCCGGCAATCCTATAATCCATAGTGCTCCGGGAATCCTATAACCCATAGTGCTCCGGGAATCCTATATCCCATAGTGTTCTGGGAATCCTATATCCCATAGTTGTCGAGGAATCCTATAACCCATAGTGCTCTGGGAATCCTATAACCCATAGTGCTCTGGGAATCCTATAATCCATAGTGCTCCGGGAATCCTATAAGTCATAGTGCTCCGGCAATCCTATAATCCATAGTGCTCCGGGAATCCTATAACCCATAGTGCTCCGGGAATCCTATAACCCATAGTGCTCCGGGAATCCTATATCCCATAGTGTTCTGGGAATCCTATATCCCATAGTTGTCGAGGAATCCTATAACCCATAGTGCTCTGGGAATCCTATAACCCATAGTGCTCTGGGAATCCTATAACCCATAGTGCTCTGGGAATCCTATAACCCATAGTGCTCTGGGAATCCTATAACCCATAGTGCTCTGGGAATCCTATAATCCATAGTGCTCCGGGAATCCTATAAGTCATAGTGCTCCGGGAATCCTATAATCCATAGTGCTCCGGGAATCCTATAAGTCATAGTGCTCCGGGAATCCTATAATCCATAGTGCTCCGGGAATCCTATGACCCATAGTGCTCCGGGAATCCTATAACCCATAGTGCTCCGGGAATCCTAGAAGTCATAGTGCTCCGGGAATCCTATAAGTCATAGTGCTCTGGGAATCCTATAACCCATAGTGCTCTGGGAATCCTCATCCTTCTTAAATGCCTATATTAAAAAACTGCAATGTTATAAATCTGCCAATCATCAAATCCATCGATATGAAAGAGGAAATGTATCCTCCTCTCCATATCATTAATGTTTTCATTGTAAACCGACTTTTCCTGGGAACGCCATGCGGGAAGAAGAAAGGATTTGCAGAGAATGGCCCCCCGGAATGACGCTGAATGTTCCCCCGCCGCCTCGTACCGCGGTGACCTTTCCATGTATTATGATAATTACACCGACATTCATACAAAGGAGCTCATTGGAGGAACAAAGAGCGAGTGTTGTGCGGAGGACGCGGTCCATCGCTGAGTGGGCCGACCTTCAGAACCTTAACTGTTTATTGGACCCCATACAATGTGACTCTCCATAGGAAAGTATGACGGAGGTCCTCCCCGGGGGATGGGGGGGAGGGGCTCATTAATGCAGAGGTGATGTCATCCATGACCTTGTATGAGGTCATTAACAGAGAAACATTAAATATTTGTATAGAGAGCCCCCCTAAAACTGGGCGAGAATCAGAGCGTGACGTCACCCCCGCCGCCCCCAACTCCTCCGTGTGTCTCTCCATAGAACCCAGATATGTACATTGCTGTGCAGCAGAGCTCAGACTAGGAAGGGGAGAAGCAGCCAATCAGCTGTGCTGCAGAAAAAAGGAATTTTCCCACTAGATGGCACTAAGTATCATACACCCCAAACTCCATACACTCCGTACACCCAACACTCTATACTCCATACACCCCAAACTCTATACCCCACACTCCATACACCCCAAACTCCATACACTCTGTACACCCAACACTCCATACACCCCCCACGCTGTACACCCCAAACTACATACACCCAACACTCCGTACACCCCCCATGCTGTACACCCCAAACTACATACACCCAACACTCCGTACACCCAACACTCCGTAACCCAACACTCCGTACACCCAACACTCCGTACACCCAACACTCCATACACCCAACACTCCATACATCCAACACTTCATACATCCAACACTCCATACACCCAACACTCCATACACCCCCCACGCTGTACACCCCAAACTACATACACCCAACACTCCGTACACCCAACACTCCGTACACCCAACACTCCGTACACCCAACACTCCGTACACCCAACACTCCGTACACCCAACACTCCGTACACCCAACACTCCATACACCCAACACTCCATACATCCAACACTTCATACATCCAACACTCCATACACCCAACACTCCGTACACCCCCCATGCTGTACACCCCACACTACATACACCCAACACTCCATACACCCAACACTCCGTACACCCCCCATGCTGTACACCCCACACTACATACACCCAACACTCCATACACCCAACACTCCATACACCCAACACTCCGTACACCCAACACTCCGTACACCCAACACTCCGTACACCCAACACTCCGTACACCCAACACTCCATACACCCAACACTCCATACACCCCCCATGCTGTACACCCCAAACTACATACACCCAACACTCCGTACACCCCCCATGCTGTACACCCCAAACTACATACACCCAACACTCCGTACACCCAACACTCCGTACACCCAACACTCCGTACACCCAACACTCCGTACACCCCCCATGCTGTACACCCCAAACTACATACACCCAACACTCCGTACACCCAACACTCCGTACACCCAACACTCCGTACACCCCCCATGCTGTACACCCCAAACTACATACACCCAACACTCCGTACACCCAACACTCCATACACCCAACACTCCGTACACCCAACACTCCGTACACCCAACACTCCGTACACCCAACACGCTGTACACCCCAAACTACATACACCCAACACTCCGTACACCCAACACTCCATACACCCAACACTCCGTACACCCCCCATGCTGTACACCCCAAACTACATACACCCAACACTCCGTACACCCAACACTCCGTACACCCAACACTCCATACACCCAACACTCCGTACACCCAACACTCCGTACACCCAACACGCTGTACACCCCAAACTACATACACCCAACACTCCGTACACCCCAAACTACATACATCCAACACTCCGTACACCCAACACTCCGTACACCCCCCACACTGTACACCCCAAACTACATACACCCAACACTCCGTACACCCAACACTCCGTACACCCCCCACGCTGTACACCCCAAACTACATACACCCAACACTCCATACCCCACACACCCAACACTCCATACACCCCAAACTCCGTACCCCATACACCCCAAACTCCACTCCGTACACCCCAAATTCCATACACCCCAAACTACATACACCCAACACTCCATACCATGTACACCCCAAACTACATACACCCCAAACTCCACACACCTCCCCACACCGTACATCCCAAACTCCACCACCCCATAGACTCTGTACTCCATACACCCCAAATTACATATACCCCGCACTCCATACGCCCCGCACTCCATACGCCCCTCACTCCAAACGCCCCGCACTCCATACGCCCCGTACTCCATACGCCCCGTACTCCATACGCCCCGCACTCTATACGCCCCACACTCCATACACCCCACACTCCATACACCCCACACTCCATACACCCCACACTCCATACACCCCGCACTACATACACTCCAAACTCCACACACCTCCCCACACCGTACATCCCAAACTCCACCACCCCATAGACTCTGTACTCCATACACCCCAAATTACATATACCCCGCACTCCATACACCCCGCACTCCATATGCCCCGCACTCCATACGCCCCGCACTACATACGCCCCGCACTACATACACCCCACACTCCATACACCCCCACACTCCATACACCCCGCACTACATACATCCCAAATTACATACACCCCACACTCCATAAACCCTGCACTCCATACACTCCATAAACCCCGCACTCCATACATGTTATTGCACTGACTGACATTATGCAAATATTGAATATTTCCCAACGTTCAGCAGGCAGATGTTTCCTGTGTGATGGTTCAGTGATCGGCTCTATGAAGTGCTGCACAGGAGATGATGGGGGTTGTCCCCTTGTCTCTATAATCTGCACACATATGAATTACACCCCTTCTGAGATAAAGCACTGAGTGAGTTTAATTAGCACCATAATAAGGACGGGCTCAGGTGTGTTCAGTGCCCGCGCCCGCCCGCCAGGAAGTCGGCACTGCGCTAATCACAGGTAGACATTTCTCCATCTCTGCAGCCACGGGTCAGGAAAATGTCTCATTGCCTGTGATCAGCGCAGTGCCGACTTCCTGGCGGGCGCGTGTGGGGTACCGAACACCCCTGAGCCCGTACTTACAGCCCCAAAACCTGTGTGATTCATATGTGTTCGGGGTTAAAGGGGGGAGGTGACAACTCCAGCTGTACATGAGATGAGGATTGCCACCTCATTACCCGATATATAAACCTCAAACTGTAGGTATTGGATACAATAGGAAGGGTTAGATCCCCTGCACGTTTTTATTTTATTTATTTTTTGTGTGTGTTACAATGGGGAGATTTTCCATCACTTCCTGCTCTAAGGACACAACAGGAAGTGAAAGGAAATCTCTTCAAACTAACCGGAAATCTCAAAATTTCCCCCACAATAAGTGTCCCTGCAGAATAAATAGAGGGGGAGGGGCTTCCTCTGTATCACTGACAACATTACCATGGGGTCCTGCTTGGAGATTGATGGGGCAACCTGCAGAGTAAATAGAGCGCCACCTGGAGGCTGCAAGTTGTAAATATAAAAGATTTCCACACTTTATTTATTTATTTTCTGTTTGTTTCATTAAACAATTTCTAAGGAAAGAAGTGCAAGCCTTGTGTGCCAGAGAGTGATGACTGATATCCTCCTGTATCCCCAGTAGAGCCTCACCCCCCCCCCCGCCATGAATGCAGATGATAATATTGGGGACCCCTGGGAGCCCCGTCTTTGGGGAATCTCCAGATATTTGTATTCAGCAGAACCAATGACTGGAGTTGTCTGAGCTATACACAGTATACAGGCTGGTAAAGTGCGCCACCTTGTGGTGTAATATATGTATTGCTCCATCCATTCTCTGTGCCTTTACTGCCTCATTTCTGGAATGTCTGAAAATCATCAGCTGACGCGTTTCTCCATTATTTTATATCGGAACTCCGGATGGAACAATAAACATTATATTTTTGGTTTCATTAAAATAAGTAATTATATTCTAAAATGTAATGACTGTATTTGTCTGATGTCAGAATGTGTAACCCCCGCACTGGGCGATTCAGAACCAATCAGACGCCGCTTCATGCACTTGTGCTAACAAAGAGCATGCTGGGAGGAGGAGAGAGCAGAGAGACGCCCTCATCAGCGTGCTGTTGTTGGTTCATTGTCCAATCAGCAGGCTGGTTCATACACCCCTCACCCCATACACTGCCCACTATACATACACCCCACACACCATATACCCAATACTCCACTCTACATACACCCCCACCCCATACACTCCCCACTATACATACACCCCACACACCGTACTATATACACCCCCCCCACTCTACATACACCCCACACACCATATACCCAATACTCCACTCTACATACACCCCCACCCCATACACTCCCCACTATACATACACCCCACACACCGTACTATATACACCCCCCCCCACTCTACATACACCCCACACACCATATACCCAATACTCCACTCTACATACACCCCCACCCCATACACTCCCCACTATACATACACCCCACACACCGTACTATATACACCCCCCCCACTCTACATACACCCCACACACCATATACCCAATACTCCACTCTACATACACCCCCACCCCATACACTCCCCACTATACATACACCCCACACACCGTACTATATACACCCCCCCCACTCTACATACACCCCACACACCATATACCCAATACTCCACTCTACATACACCCCCACCCCATACACTCCCCACTATACATACACCCCACTCTACATACACCCCACACACCATATACCCAATACTCCACTCTACATACACCCCCACCCCATACACTCCCCACTATACATACACCCCACACACCGTACTATATACACCCCCCCCCACTCTACATACACCCCACACACCATATACCCAATACTCCACTCTACATACACCCCCACCCCATACACTCCCCACTATACATACACCCCACTCTACATACACCCCACACACCATATACCCAATACTCCACTCTACATACACCCCTCACCCCATACACTCCCCACTATACATACACCCCACACACCGTACTATATACACCCCCCCCCACTCTACATACACCCCACACACCATATACCCAATACTCCACTCTACATACACCCCCACCCCATACACTCCCCACTATACATACACCCCACACACCGTACTATATACACCCCCCCCACTCTACATACACCCCACACACCATATACCCAATACTCCACTCTACATACACCCCCACCCCATACACTCCCCACTATACATACACCCCACTCTACATACACCCCACTCTACATACACCCCACACACCATATACCCAATACTCCATAAACCCCCCACTACATACAACCCACCATACATACGCCATACACCCCGCACTCCATACACCCCATAAACCCCCCACTACATACTCCCCACCATACATACGCCCAACACCCCGCACTCCATACACCCCACCATACATACACCCCTGCACTCCATAAACCCTGGACTATATACACTCCATACACCCCGTGCTCCATACACCCCACATTCCATACACCCCACATTCCATACACCCCACATTCCATACACCCCACATTCCATACACCCCACATTCCATACACCCCGCGCTCCATACACCCCGCACTCCATACACCCGTGCTGTGACATGTATAACGCTTTATTTTGCACCGCCCCCTCCCCCCAATTCTCATTCTTTGGGGTCTTATTCGAAGATCGGCTCAATAATACCCAGGAAGGCAGCTCAGCATCCAGTGGAGGGTTTATTGAGATTGAAAACAAAGTTCGGTTTCTAAAGATTCTACGGAGAGTTCAGATGTTGAGTAGAAGCGGCTGCTCCTCGTCATCCAGATCTCCACTCGGTGGAATGTCGTAGATAACAAATAAAGAGGAGTAGAAGCAGCCCACAAAGGCCATGAGGCTGGAGAAGTACATGACTCCATTGGCACTGCCGACGATCGACGTCAGAGGTCCCATGATGATGGAGACCAGGATCTGGGCGAGGAAATACTGGCAGCTGAGGAGAGAGATGTCCACCCCCATCCCACGCTTGGTGCCCTCCGAGCTGGAGCCTACAAACTGGAGAAAGACAATCAATGAGGATATAAAATGTATAGAAAACTCACCTGAGAGGTTCCGGTGATGTTGTGTTGGGTGTTCCTTCAATGGACACACATGGAAGGTCAGCGTGGACATCTTCAGTGTAGATGAGGTCGGAAGCACGCTGGATACGCATGGACATCACTTCAAGCTTTTATACAACTTAGTTATTGATGATTTCAGTTCACATGGTTCAAATGGAGCCAACGCATTTCAGGGGAAAGCACCTCCTTCATCCCTCCGAAACGCGTCAGTTTATTTGTACCTTATGAACTGCAAACCTTAATACATTGTATAAAAGCCTGAAGTGCGATGTCTCTGCATATCGAGCGTGCCTCCAACCTCATCTACACTTACCCTGCAGAGCGATTTCACTTCCCCCTCATCTACCCGTGGGATCCCTATGAAGAGCACCATATCATGGATCTCTTCCAGAGATACCAGACCCCAGACCAGTGGTCTCCAAACTACATGTGGCCCTTTACTTGCTTTTATCGGGCCCTTGGGATACTTTTCCTCCCACTGATTTGGGGCACTAGCCTTCTCACTGACACCAACAATAAGACACTATTCCTCCTACTGACACCAATGACGGGGCACTATTCCTCCCACTGACACCAATGACGGGGCCCTATTCCTCCCACTGATACCAATGATGGGGCCCTATTCCTCCCACCGACACCAATGATGGGACACTATTCCTCCCACTGATACCAATGATGGGGCCCTATTCCTCCCACCGACACCAATGATGGGGCACTATTCCTCCCACTGACACCAATGATGGGGCACTATTCCTCCCACTGACACCAATGATGGGGCACTATTCCTCCCACTGACACCAATGATGGGGCACTATTCCTCCCACTGACACCAATGATGGGGCCCTATTCCTCCCACTGACACCAATGATGGGGCACTATTCCTCCCACTGACACCAATGATGGGGCACTATTCTTACCACTGACACCAATGATGGGGCACTATTCCTCCCACCGACACCAATGATGGGGCACCATTCCTCCCACTGACACCAATGATGGGGCACTATTCTTACCACTGACACCAATGATGGGGCACTATTCCTTCCACTGACACCAATGATGGGGCACTATTCCTCCCGCTGACACCAATGATAGGGCACTATCCCCCCCCCCCCACTGATATTAACGATTGTGCACTTTTTTTTCCCACTGACCATAATGATGGGGCACTATTCCTCCCATTGACGCCAACAATGGGGTATCTTCCACTGGGACCCTTGAGGGAGAACTTTATCTCCTACCAAGATAAACAATGGGGCACTATTCCTTCCACTGAAGATAACATTCCTCCCACTGACCCTGTAGCACCCCCCCCCCCCCAAAGTCTGTTTAGAAAGTTTGGAGAACCCTGATTAAAAGTATCAGACACAGCCAACGCGTTTCAGGAGGGAAAGCCCCCTCCTTCCTCAGGGCTCAATGTTAATACAATCAGGTCAGAATGAAGGGACGGGTGGTGAGGCGTGATGAAGATGAGCGCCCCCTCCTGGCGGCACTGAACCCAGCTGGCTCAAACTGAAGGACTTGGCACACCTTTTGTATCGATGCTCTCAGAACGCGTTCAGCTGATTTCGTTCATTTGGGTTTTCAGCCCCGGTTCACACTGCATGCGACTTTGAAATCGACTTGGAGTCACGCAATTTCATAGCTGCAGGTCAGTGCAATTTCAGGTGCGACTTCCTGCACAGATGTCAATGCAATTTGCACCTGAAATGGCAAAGAGTAGTTCAGGAACCTTCTTTTCAAATTGTCGCGGCACCGCAAAGGTTGAGTCGCACCAGTTTGAACGGTTCCATTGCCGACAATAGGGTGTGACTCGTCATGCAGTTTGGACCCGTCTAATCGCATGACAAAACGCACCGGTGTGAATGGGGGCGAAATGATTTGAAGACCTGATTTTTTGGTATGATGTGCGCTGTCAGTGATTGGGGGGGGGGGGAGGGGTAGACGTACCCTCTTATTCTGGAAATAGTCGCAGAGCAGGGAGTAGGGCAGGATGCAGAGTGTGGAGAAGAGGATGCCGTGCGTTATACACAGAGATAGGATGATGTACAGATTTCTGGAGAGCGTTGCCAGACCCGTCCCCAGGCCAAACGTCAGATAGGCGATGAAGTAGAGCGTGCGGGTGGTGAAATGTTCCTCCAGCTTCTCCAGGAGAGCTTCATATAGAAGAAGAAGAAGAAGGAGGATTTCTGGTGAACATTCACAGATCTTCAATAGAATTATCCCCAAAACACAGAGACCCCCCAGGTGAAATAATTGTCTTTCATAGAGATTAAAGCCGAATTTCACTCCCAATCACCCGGAACTCCTCCTGTGTGATCCTCATCCCCCCCCCCCCCCCATCATTAGTAATAAGTAGGGACTAGGAAGGG
The DNA here is from genome assembly GCF_037356315.1 of Lithobates pipiens. Lineage (NCBI taxonomy): Eukaryota > Metazoa > Chordata > Amphibia > Anura > Ranidae > Lithobates > Lithobates pipiens. The sequence goes on from NW_027507788.1 coordinate 229,298,130, forward strand.
AGATTATAGTTTTTGGTTTTGCACTTTTCTTTTTCTTTTTTTTTTTCTTTTCTTTTTTTTTTTTTGATTTCTTCAGTGTCTTCCTGGTTTCTGGTGTAGGCCACAATGATGTCACACCTCCCCAAGGGTCTTCATGGGAGGATTTTTTTTTTTTATCAGCTAAGCAACCCCCTCCTGTTTGCATGTCTGTGCTAAGGGCCGATTGATTCAAGATGGCCAGAGCTAGAAATGCTAGGCGGTGTTTTTCAAAGTGATTTAGCAACAAAATAAAAAATGGGGACATGGGCAGACGGATGGAGACGTGGGTGGGCGGATGGAGACATGGGCGGGTGGATGGAGACATGGGCGGGCGGATGGAGACATGGGCGGGCGGATGGAGACATAGGCGGGTGGATGGAGACATGGGCAGGTGGATGGAGACATGGGCGGGCGGATGGAGACATGGGCGGGTGGATGGAGACATGGGCGGGTGGATGGAGACATGGGCGGGTGGATGGAAACATGGGCGGGTGGATGGAGACATGGGCGGGCAGGTGGATGGAGACATGGGCGGGCAGGTGGATGGAGACATGGGCGGGAGGATGGAGACATGGGCGGGAGGATGGAGACATGGGCGAGAGGATGGAGACATGGGCGGGAGGATGGAGACATGTTCGGGCGGATGGAGATATGGGCGGGCGGATGGAGATATGGGCGGGTGGATGGAGACATGGGCGGGCAGGTGGATGGAGACATGGGCGGGCAGGTGGATGGAGACATGGGCGGGTGGATGGAGACATGGGCGGGAGGATGGAGACATGGGCGAGAGGATGGAGACATGGGCGGGAGGATGGAGACATGGGCGGGCGGATGGAGACATGGGCGGGCGGATGGAGACATGGGCGGGCGGATGGAGACATGGGCGGGTGGATGGAGACATGGGCGGGTGGATGGAGACATGGGCGGGCGGATGGAGACATGGGCAGCCGGATGGAGACATGGGCGGACGGATGGAGACATGGGCGGGCGGATGGAGACATGGGCGGGCGGATGGAGACATGGGCGGGCGGATGGAGACATGGGCGGGCGGATGGAGACATGGGCGGGCGGATGGAGACATGGGCGGGCGGATGGAGACATGGGCGGGCAGATGGAGACATGGGCGGGCGGATGGAGACATGGATGGATGGAGACATGGATGGATGGAGACATGAACAGATGGATGAAGACTAGGGTTGCACTGATGCCGGTATCATTGCCAATACTAAGCATTTGCATGAGTATTAGTACTGGTACAAATGTTCCGAAACCTGAAACTGCTACTTTCAGGCTCGGTTCTTTCAGCTGTCAGCTGCAGTTATCGGTTGTTAAGGAGCCGGGCTGCCGTGTCCTTAACACCCGATGACTCATTCAGCTGTCAGTGGGGTTCCCCTGTTCACATCCATATAAACATGGTGAACCCATGTCTTTATGGAGCTGATCCAAACTGGTCAACTCATGTATTTATGAACCTGGTCCAAACTCCTCAACCCGTGTCTTCATGAACCTGGTCCAAACTGGTCAACCCATGTCTTTATTAACATGGCCCAAACTGGTCAGCCCATGTCTTTATTAACGTGGCCCAAACTGGTCAACCCATGTATTTATGAACCTGGTCCAAACTCCTCAACTCGTGTCTTTACGAACCTGGTCCAAACTGGTCAGCCCATTTCTTTATGGAGCTTTCTTTGTACATGTGGGAAGCACAGTCATGGTGAAGCAGAAAGGGGGCTTCCACAAACTGTTACTACAAGGTTGGAAGAGCATGATTGTCTACAATGTATTTGTATGATGGAGTATTACCGGGACCCTTCACTGGAACCATGGGATTCCACAATCCCAGGGGTCTCCTCATAATTTTTCCCATATAGTATATAATCCACCAGGACTGACTCCTATCCATTTAATGTATAACCAATCAGCAGGGGCAGGTAGATGGTCACACTAGATAGTTGTTCTTCGATCTAAAGAAGATTGTGCAATCAGATTGTATCATATGTGGCAGTACAGATACCTGAGTAAAGAGCGGCACTGAAGGCATATATACACATCCCCCAGCAACCCATTGTAACACCGGCGTTGTATTTATGATAGTCCTCAGAGTTGTGGGGAGCCTTAGGATCTCCTTGAAAGACCACCTCACCCATGAAGTCCGTATAGAAGAGCAACATTCCTTCAAATGACAGCCAACCTGTGAAAAACAAAGGAGAATTTTAATGAGGAATTCGAAACAATCCCGACTAAAACTATTCTACAACATGTAAGGGACAAGCCTTCCATATCATAAAATCTGAACTCCAGGAGAATAAATAAATTGTTAATTAAACTGATCAACCCTACTTATAATTTACCAAATTAAAGATATCTGGATGGATCAATCAACATGACTCGGAAATGGGAGGACTTTTCAAAGGGTCTCCTGCTGATCTCACTCCTGCCATATTTAACCAGAAAGAATGACCAACTCTAGAGCCATTGTGGATCACGGTGCTCCACCAAAATGGTCCTGATTAGGGAATGCCGTGCCTAGGAACTGATGACCTCACCAACATTCCCCTTACACCAGTCTTCCCGGCTGGCACTGCACATGTCAAGCACAAGAACTACAAATCTGACTTTTTTTACCAACACTGACTGAGGCCATACGTTTATTGGACACCCGGAGGCCATACTTTTATTGGACACCCCAAGGCCATACTTTTATTGGACACCCCGAGGCCATACGTTTATTGGACACCCCAAGGCCATACTTTTATGGGACACCCCAAGGCCATACGTTTATGGGACACCCCAAGGCCATACTTTTATTGGACACCCCAAGGCCATACTTTTATTGGACACCCCGAGACCATACTTTTATTGGACACCCCGAGGCCATACTTTTATTGGACACCCCGAGACCATACTTTTATTGGACACCCCGAGGCCATACTTTTATTGGACACCCCGAGGCCATACTTTTATTGGACACCCCCCGAGGCCATACTTTTATTGGACACCCCGAGGCCATACTTTTATTGGACACCCCGAGGCCATACTTTTATTGGACACCCCGAGGCCATACTTTTATTGGACACCTCGAGGCCATACTTTTATTGGACACCCCAAGGCCATACTTTTATTGGACACCTCGAGGCCATACTTTTATTGGACACCCCAAGGCCATACTTTTATTGGACACCCCAAGGCCATACTTTTATTGGACACCCCAAGGCCATACTTTTATTGGACACCCCGAGGCCATACTTTTATTGGACACCCCGAGGCCATACTTTTATTGGACACCTCGAGGCCATACTTTTATTGGACACCCCAAGGCCATACTTTTATTGGACACCTCGAGGCCATACTTTTATTGGACACCCCAAGGCCATACTTTTATTGGACACCCCAAGGCCATACTTTTATTGGACACCCCAAGGCCATACTTTTATTGGACATCCCAAGGCCATACGTTTATTGGACACCCCAAGGCCCTACTTTTATTGGACACCCCAAGGCCATACGTTTATTGGACACCCCAAGGCCATACTTTTATTGGACACCCCAAGGCCATGCTTCCCTTGGACAACCCGATAAATGAGGTTTGCTAAGGTTTCCATGCCCCTGGGATGGAGAGGGAAGTCCTGGTACGAGGCTCATAATCTATTAGACTCCCACACAGCAATGGTCCTGGAATTTACCTAAGAAATGGTTGATGCATAGATTGCGCAGAGCTTTGGGCATGTGGTAGATGGACGAGCAGAGGACTTTCATGGAAAGCCTTTGACGAGATATCTCGTTGGATCCATTGAGTTCGCTTTCGTACTTTGCACCGTTCAGCAATATGTTAGCCACCTGCACCATAAGAACTCCATATCAGCATACAATACAGTCAGAAACACCTAGAAATCAAACCATGTAGCATTAAGTCATGCACAGTCACCTCACATCATGTCCTCAAACTCAGATACAACAATTCACATTTAAAGAGAACCAATTGGCAGAGTTTAAACCTGAACTGTGATCAGTAGATAGCACAATGTTCTGGCACAGCCTGGGCTGAAGTGTGTTCAATAGATAGTGCAGTGTTCTAGTACAGCCTAGACCACGTATGGGGAAGTGTGTTCAATAGATAGCGCAGTGTTCTGGTACAGCCTGGGCCCCGTATACCTGAGAAGAACCTCCATGTATTTGGATATATTTATATAGACACGACCTGACTTGACTTTCTGCTCTTGGGGTGTCTGATGTCTGTTATCCTGCCTAACCACTTCCCCACCTGAGACTGTAAAGGATGATTTTATCAAACATTTCCCATTGATTCCTATGGAGGACTCACTGAGTTTCCTACCATTTTGCTTTTAGCAAACGTTTTTATGGAGAGGATAAAAACCCAAGGAAATACCTTGAAGTTAACCATTTCATTGACCATGCGGGTCAGCGGGTGTAGTTTATTGGCATCCTCACCAGCATCACATATTCTCCTTTCTTTTGTACCCCCACCGCTCCATTTAGCCAATTGGAGTGAAGAAGGATGTCCGGTATTTCCAGGTATGGACCGGCCCACTTTAATTTTGCAAATACGCACAAAAACAGTATATGAACTGCACGCAATTGCGCAAAAAAAAAAAAACTCCCCCTTACATCAGGGTCCCCAGAGAGCCCCTCCTTACATCATTGTCCCCAGACAGCCCCCCACTTACATCAAGATCCCCAAAGAGCCCCCCCTTACATCAGGGTCCCCATATAGCCTTTCCCTTTCATCAGGGTCCCCAGTGAGCCTCCGCCTTACATCAGAGTCCTCAGAGAGCCTCCGCCTTACATCAGGGTCCCCAGAGAGCCCCTACTTACATTAGGGTCCCCAGAGAGCCTCCCCCTTACATCCCGGTTCCCATATAGCCTTCCCCTTTCATCAGGGTCCCCAGAGAGCCTCCGCCTTACATCAGAGTCCCCAGAGAGACTTCGCCTTACATCAGGGTCCCCAGAGAGCCCCTACTTACATCAGGGTCCCCAGAGAGCCTCCGCCTTACATCAGGGTCCCCAGAGAGCCCCTACTTACATTAGGGTCCCCAGAGAGCCTCCCCCTTACATCCCGGTCCCCATATAGCCTTCCCCTTTCATCAGGGTCCCCAGAGAGCCTCCGCCTTACATCAGAGTCCCCAGAGAGACTCCGCCTTACATCAGGGTCCCCAGAGAGCCCCTACTTACATCAGGGTCCCCAGAGAGCCTCCGTCTTACATCAGGGTCCCCAGAGAGCCTCCGTCTTACATCAGGGTCCCCAGAGAGCCCCTACTTACATCAGGGTCCCCAGAGAGCCCCCTCCTTTCATCAAGATCCCCAAAGAGCCCCCCCTTACATCAGGGTCCCCATATAGCCTGCCCGTTACATCCGGGTCCCCAGAGAACCTTCACCTTACATCAGAGTCCCCAGAGAGCCTCCGTCTTACATCAGGGTCCCCAGAGAGCCCCCTCCTTTCATCAAGATCCCCAAAGAGCCCCCCCTTACATCAGGGTCCCCATATAGCCTGCCCCTTACATCCGGGTCCCCAGAGAACCTTCGCCTTACATCAGGGTCCCCAGAGAGCCCCTACTTACATCTGGGTCCCCAAAGAGAGGGCAGGCAGTGAGAGCTGCCTGCCCGCTCTTCAGCTCTCCCATGCTGCCCGCCACACGGCTGCAGAGAGCCCATGGCCCGGTAGTGGGCCGGGACCCTGTGGTTGGGGACTCCTGGTCTGACTCTGGGCTATGGGCCCCAGATTCAGGGCTATAGCCCCACAAGTACCCCCCCCCCTCCCCCAGCGATGCCACTGGCTGTCCCTGAAACTGGCCCACTGAGCCATCGGCCCACCGGGAAAATCCCGGTAGTCCCGATGGCCAGTACATGCCTGGTTGACTGGCTATCTGTTTGGTGTCAATATTGGCCGAGTCGTTAACCCAGAAGAAGTAATCAGATCAATAAGGTCAGAAAACGTTATCTACAGACCCGTTCTGCAATAATGACTCAGAGTGTTGTGACCGGAGGATCAGCATCAGCATCGCAGAGACAGAAGACCGCAGCTGAAGCTTCCTTTTATCCCTCCGCAAAACTTTCTTTTTATTTTATTTTTTTTACATACATTTTTTTTATAGACAAATAAGCTAAAATCATGAAACAAAACAAATTATCTATCAAATGGATCATTAATAAGGGCTTAATGGCGGCTCTGCATGCCCAGAGTCCATATTTAAATATATCTACAGCCAAGACTATCACTTAAAGTTTTGGATAGTAAAGAGAAACCCCTCCCAGGACAGTCATATGTCCCACCGGGGAGACCTCTCTGTATTTCAATTCCTCCCGCTGAAAGATTTCCTCTCCATTCCTGTGCTGGTGAAATCCCAAAACTTTGGATTTTTCTCACTGTTTGGACCCCATGGCATTGGTCACCCGGCCAAAGATAGAGGCGTGGCCACCCTGTATTCATAGCTGTCTAGTACATTTAGTTCTTCTAGGTCACATGTGTCAAACACAAGGCCTACGGGCCGAATCTGGCCCTCCAGGCCACTTCATGTGGCCCTCGAAACCTCTTCTGCAGCTGCACCCCCCTATCTCGTCTCCACCCCCACCTCATCTCAGCAGTTGGCAGCAAAGAGGACAAACCAAACCAGATCCTTCACCACTTCTCTTTGCAGCTACAGGGAGACTCATCGCTGGACATCGAGTCTTGGAAATACAAATGGCCCTTTGAGGGCAACCATAATGCCGATGATGCCTGCCGTGAAATGAAGTTTGCCCCCCCCCCGTTTTAGGTTGTAGTTGTCAAAGTCAATTTGTCGTTTTCTTAAGTTTGGCTCTCCTCTAGGTTCAGGGGTTGCTGCTGCCACTGGGTGTCACTGGCAATTAGGGCAATAGATATGAGGGCAGTGACAATCTTGGGCTATTCAGCATTTATGTCCTCTGACAACCACTAAGAGGTTCATTGGCAGTGGGGCAGAGGAGAATTGAAATGTTTGGGGAGTGGCCTGGTGAGGTCTCTTCCCCCTGCCTGCAGCCTAGGGTTGCCACCTGTCTGGGATTCACCCGGACAGTTCGGGTTTGGATTCATGTGTTCGGGTTTCAGACCACCTGCAACCCGGACACATTATTCAGACCAGACTATGGCTTCCCAGCAGGGTTGCTGGCTGCAGTTGTGTAAGCCAAGAGTGTCTGTTACACTCTCTTTTTCATATTGCCCAAAGCCAGCACTAACAATTAGCCCCTCCCCCCACCCAGACAGGAAAGGAGAGAGGGCTTGATCTGCTCCTCTTCCTCCTAACCCTGTCTGCCCCACACTTCAATCCCTGGTGCTGTGCCTCTCGAAAGGTAATTGGGGGCCAGAAATTTGAAGTCCAGCAGCCTCAGATACATCTGGATGAGAGGTGCTCATTGCCAAGGGGTGAGTGAGCTCACCATCCAACCCTGTCTGTGACTGAAGTCTCCTCCCTTCTCTCTCCTGCCTCTGAGTGAGTACACTAAGGCAAATCAGGGTTCTCAGAGCACCCCTTACATCAGATTTCCCCTTTACACCAGAGGCCACAGTGTTCCCCCTTAAATCAGAGTTCCGAGAGCATCCCTTATGTCAGAGTCTCCAGAGTTCTCCCTTACATCAGAGTCTGCAGAGTCCCCTCTTACAGTGAAAGGGAACTCTGCAAGTTCAGATGTAAAAGGGGAACTCTGTGGGCTCTGATGTAAAGGGGAACTCTGTGCACTCTGATGTAAAGGGGGACTCTTGTTATTAACTTCATATGATTAGAAATGTTATTTAATTGCAAAATATACGAATAGTTTACACAATAAACTAAAACTTTTCTGTGTGCCGCTAAATTGTTCGGGTTTGACTTGAAGAAAAGGTGGCGACCTTACTGCAGCCTGGGGAGGGTGTGTGCAGAACACTTTGCACTGACTAGGCCAGAATCCTGTTTCTGCTTTGTAAGAAATCCTCAAGCTGCCCTGTCTGAGCAAGAAGAACTCCCCCCCCCATGGTTGGAGAGGCAGAGGATGGGAATCCTGCTGGAGGGGGATTGGTGTCCTCCCTCGGAGGATCTTGGCACTCCCTTGGATGGAGGAGACGTGTGGCCGGGTCTGGAGCCCCGTTGCTGGCTAGGGTTGCCACCTTTTCTTCAAGCCAAACCGAACACTTTTGCGGCACAGGGCAATACTTTGTTTCTTTTTTCAGTAAACACTATAGGATTATAAAAGGCCTGGGATATATTTGGGTGCCCCAAGGAGAGTAGAAATGTAGCGCACAGAGCGCACCAGTGGGTGCGGCCAAATCGCTCTTGCTGACATCATCAACCCACCTTTCAGTGATGCCCAACCTGACCTCAAACAGCTGCCCGCAGCGGCAACAGATTTGTGTACGACTATCTGGGTTACTTGGGGAGCCACAGCCTAGTCTGAATAATGTGTCCGGGTTTCAGATAGACTGAAACCCGGACAGATGATTCAAAACCCGAACTGTCCGGGTGAATCCTGGACAGGTGGCAAGCCTATTGCTGGCTGAGACTGATACTCTAGCCTTCTCTCCCTGTGAGCTGGAGCAATAAAACGTGAAACAAATTGGCCCATGCCCACCATTGTTGTGACCATATCCACCGCAGCCATGAATCCACCCTGGGGTAATGCTACTCCTCCCCCTGAGTTAGAGGCATGTTTTCCCTGCCCCAGGCCAGGAGAGGCGCTACAGAGGGTAAATCTCAGCAGGAACACAAAAATAAACCCAAAGGGGCGCTAAACCTACCCCACTGTTGCCTTTAGATACACTTTGAAGTTGGGAGTGTTTTTGTGATGACCCCACGAGTCGCGCTGAGCCATTGGAGCTCATGAAACATGGAACTGTCTGTGGTTCCCAGCAGAGGCGGCTCTCTAATTAGGCAAATAAGGTGGTCGCCTAAGGCCTCACACTCACAGGGGCCTCGCGACAGCCTAATTGAAGAGCTGCCTCTGCTGACAACAATGCCGCTGCGGCATTAAGCTCAGACTGGCAACGGTTTAACATTGCCTGTGAGATAGAGAGCACTGACACCAGCACCGAGAGTACTGACACCAGCACAGAGAGTACTGACACCAGCACTTTAAAGCTCTTAATATATGTAATTTATACAGTTCATTTTTTTATCGCTTGAATTATTTTTCCCATTATGGGCATGAGTGGGGCCTCATGTCTAGGTTTTGCCTAAGGCCTCAAAAAGCCTAGAGCCGCCTCTGGTTCCCAGTATGAGTCACTCCAAACATGAGGGTGTTAAACTTGACCCCGGGGACCGCCGTGCCCCCCACCCCTATGCTGTTATCATCTTGTCCATGTTACCTGTTGGCTGAAGGTGACGTTCCGCCTGCGGCTGCTCTCAGGACAAGTTCCCGTGACTATATCCGGGATGGCCAGGGACTGCGGCCTTTTCAGAATTCCCGATGATCTTGGCTTTGGTGCATCAAGGGACCCGACTCTTAAGCTGGTTCTATCTGTGCCAGGACTTGTCAGGTGGTCTGCGGGGTCCAGGCTTCGGTTGCCACCACCGTACAGATTCTCGGCTACTCGAGGAAGGCTGCTGGCCTGTCTCGGCAAACTGCCGGAGGTTGTGGTGAATCCATCGTGCCCTCCGGTAAAACAGTCAATGAGAACGCTGTCAATGTTGGTCGTGCCAAAGGAGGAAGCAAACTGGTGAATTCCGGTGAGAGAATTGTCCCGGCTGATGAGGCTGCCGTACTTTGGTGTCAGGGGGCTGAGGGGGGAGATGGGACTGGTGAAACTTGCATACAAGTGGTTGGAGTTCTGGCAGCGTTGCTGTTGGTTTTCATGTTCTTCAAAAAATATGGGAGGTGATGGGGGAAGGGCGAGACTGGGGCTCTTCATGACTTTCTTCTTCTTGCTGAAGGACTGAAGAGGTTTTTCCGGGATGCTGAATAACGTCAGGATTGTCATGATGGTCAATGTGATTGAGGTGAACAGATAGATCACCCGCAGCTGTCCTCCAATGGCTTTTCCAAAGCTGGTCTTGTTCCAGTTAATGCCGCCAACCACATACCCAAAACCACCACCAAGGCCTGAAGGAAGAGATAACATTCCTTATATTGCTACAATAATTTACACAAAACTTACAGAATAGAGGTGGGATGTACGGCATCTTGCTTTTAGCATGGAGGCTGGAAGGGGTGATGGGAGGGGAGGGGGTGATGGGTCGGTAGGGGGTGGATGGGGTGATGGGAGGGTAGGGGGGTGGAGGGGGTGATGGGAGGGTAGGGTGTGGAGGGGGTGATGAGAGGGTAGTGGGGTGGATGGGGTGATGAGAGGGTAGTGGGGTGGAAGGGGTGATGGGTGGCTATGGGGGGTGGAGGGGGTGATGGGTGGAGGGGGTGATGGGTGGCTAGGGGGGGTGGAGGGGGTGATGGGAGGGTAGGGGGTGGAGGGGGTGATGGGAGGGTAGGGTGTGGAGGGGGTGATGAGAGGGTAGTGGGGTGGAAGGGGTGATGGGTGGCTATGGGGGGTGGAGGGGGTGATGGGTGGAGGGGGTGAAGGGAAGGTAGGGTGTGGAGGGGGCGATGAGAGGGTAGTGGGGTGGATGGGGTGATGAGAGGGTAGGGGGGTGGAAGGGGGTGATGGTAGGGTAGGGGGGTGGAGGGGGTGATGGGAGGGTAGGGTGTGGAGGAGGTGATGAGAGGGTAGTGGGGTGGAAGGGGTGATGGGTGGGTAGGGGGGTGGAGGGGGTGATGGTAGGGTAGGGGGTGGAGGGGGTGATGGGTGGAGGGGGTGATGGGAGGGTAGGGGGGTAGGGGGGGTGGAAGGGGTGATGGGAGGGTAGGGGGTGGAGGGGGTGATGGGTGGCTAGGGGGGGTGGAGGGGGTGATGGGAGGGTAGGGGGTGGAGGAGGTGATGGGTGGCTGGGGGGGTGGAGGGGGTGATGGGAGGGTAGGAGGGGTGGAGGGGGTGATGGGTGGCTAGGGGGGGTGGAGGGGGTGATGGGAGGGTAGGAGGGGTGGAGGGGGTGATGGGTGGCTAGGGGGGGTGGAGGGGGTGATGGGAGGGTAGGGGGTGGAGGAGGTGATGGGTGGCTGGGGGGGTGGAGGGGGTGATGGGAGGGTAGGAGGGGTGGAGGGGGTGATGGGTGGCTAGGGGGGGTGGAGGGGGTGATGGGAGGGTAGGAGGGGTGGAGGGGGTGATGGGAGGGTAGGAGGGGTGGAGGGGGTGATGGGTGGCTAGGGGGGGTGGAGGGGGTGATGGGTGGCTAGGGGGGTGGATGGGGTGGATGGGGTTGATGGGAGGATAGGGGGTGATGGGAGGGTAGGGGGGTTGGAGGGGGTGATGGGTGGCTAGGGGGGGTGGAGGGGGTGATGGGAGGGTAGGGGGTGGAGGGGGTGATGGGTGGCTGGGGGGGTGGAGGGGTTGATGGGAGGATAGGGGGTGATGGGAGGGTAGGGGGGTGGAAGGGGGTGATGGTAGGGTAGGAGGTGGAGGGGGTGATGGTAGGGTAGGGGGTGGAGAGGGTGATGGTAGGGTAGGGGGTGGAGGGGGTGATGGGAGGATAGGGGGTGATGGGAGGGTAGGGGGTGGAGGGGGTGATGGTAGGGTAGGGGGTGGAGGGGGTGATGGGAGGGTAGGGGGTGGAGGGGGTGATGGGTGGAGGGAGTGATGGGAGGGTAGGGGGGTAGGGGGGGTGGAAGGGGTGATGGGAGGGTAGGGGGTGGAGGGGGTGATGGGTGGCTAGGGGGGGTGGAGGGGGTGATGGGAGGGTAGGGGGTGCAGGAGGTGATGGGTGGGTAGGGGGGGGTGGAAGGGGTGATGGGTGGGTGGAGGGGGTGATGGGTAGGTAGGGGGGGGTGGAGGGGGTGATGGGTGGGTAGGGGGGGCAGAGGGGGTGATGGGTGGGTAGGGGGGTGGAGGGGTTGATGGGAGGATAGGGGGTGATGGGAGGGTAGGGGGGTGGAAGGGGGTGATGGTAGGGTAGGAGGTGGAGGGGGTGATGGTAGGGTAGGGGGTGGAGAGGGTGATGGTAGGGTAGGGGGTGGAGGGGGTGATGGGAGGATAGGGGGTGATGGGAGGGTAGGGGGTGGAAGGGGGTGATGGTAGGGTAGGGGGTGGAGGGGGTGATGGTAGGGTAGGGGGTGGAGGGGGTGATGGTAGGGTAGGGGGTGGAGGGGGTGATGGGAGGGTAGGGGGTGGAGGGGGTGATGGGTGGAGGGAGTGATGGGAGGGTAGGGGGGTAGGGGGGTGGAAGGGGTGATGGGAGGGTAGGGGGTGGAGGGGGTGATGGGTGGCTAGGGGGGGTGGAGGGGGTGATGGGAGGGTAGGGGGTGGAGGAGGTGATGGGTGGGTAGGGGGGGTGGAAGGGGTGATGGGTGGGTGGAGGGGGTGATGGGTAGGTAGGGGGGGTGGAGGGGGTGATGGGTGGGTAGGGGGGGTGAAGGGGGTGATGGGTGGGTGATGGGAGGGTAGGGGGTGGAGGAGGTGATGGGAGGGTACGGGGTGGAGGGGGTGATGGGTGGGTAGGGGGGTGGAAGGGGTGATGGGTGGGTAGGGGGGGCGGAGGAGGTGATGGGTGGGTGATGGGTGGGTAGGGGGGTGGAGGGGGTGAGTGGGGAGTTGAGGGCAGTACTTACCACCAAGCAGTGCATGAATATTGAGCCCCCGATCCTGATCCCCTGGGGAGCAGACGTCCATCATGTAGGCGTGGCTGGGATTATCCGCAGAGTCTGCACTGAAATCCATGAGGATGACTCCGCAGATGGTGAGGATGAGGCCCCATTTATGGTCGGTCTGGGTGTCCCCCACAGACAGGCCAATGTCCCTCCCATTCAGCAGCAGTGTGAGGCCAAATAAGGCTCCTGGAACAAAAATCATTGGAATGTTATTAGAAAATAATTCACAACTGCAGAATATTCCGCTCCCTGCTCTCCCCTCCAGTGCTCACCGGAGTGCCGGGCTGTGCAAGGGGCGGGAGCGGCTGGCTCAGGCTTCTAGTGGCCCGCTGAAAGGTCCAAGCATCTGGGTGGATCCCGACATAAAAGTCAGGATCCTTTCAGAGTCTGGGCTGGTTGAGTGTCAGCTGATAGCCGACTTTAGCCGTTTTTCGGCTAAATACGGGTCACAGGAGTGCCGGAGGAAGTGATCGGTAATGTGATCTGTAGGAGACGCTCGGCCTGAAGAGCTTCCCCTGAACTTTCTTCATTAATAGTTGGAAGACACAGGAGAAACGCGTCGGTGTAGAAACGCGTCGGTGGTGCACACGGAGGGAGATGTGGGGAAGGAGCCCCCCGATATCCTCCGTGTAATTGAGGCGGGTGAATAGGTGGTAATAAGAAGGTCTGACCCGCCCCCTGCCCAGAGCTCCAATCAGAGAGGGTAAGTGTTACTGATTGGAGCACTGGTCAGGGGGCGGGTCAGACCTCTGAGTTATTCTTTGTATGGGGTGATAATAAATGAAGATTGGATGGGGGAGGATCGCCGTCCGCTCTGCGGGTTCCACTGGCGGGAACAATGCTTTGTTATTGGTCGTCCAGACAACGATCAGATAAGGGGGCGTCGGCTCAGCACTGAGTACATAAAGGTGTTCCAGAGATTTACAACTTCCTCTTATCACTACATCCGACCTTCCCTCCTCCTTCTCACGCAATTGTATCCACTCCACCTTCCCCATGTCTGATATTCCTCCAAATATATATATATATATATATACCAGACCTGGGGGTTCTCTAGGAACTGGAAATCACTGTATAGACACCCCTACTACACCACTACTACATCCCTACTACACCGGTACTACATCACTACAACATTCCGACTACACCTGTACCCCATCCCTACTACACCCCTAATACATCCCTACAACACCGCTACAACATCCCTACTACACTGCTACTACATCTCTACTTCACCACTACAACATCCCTAATACACTGCTACTACATCCCTACTATATCACTACTACACCCCCTATTACACCGGCTACAACATCATTACTACACCCCTAATCCATCCCTACTACACTACAACATCCCTACTACATCCCTACTATACCACTAGTATATCCCCTACTACACCCCTACTACATCCCTATTACACCACTACAACATCCCTACTAAGAAAAATAAACTACCGGCGCACAGGGAATTTCCAATCTCAATTTTGTTTGCTGCAACCTGATATAGAAGTGTCACTTTATGGACCAACCTAATTAAAATATATATGAAGCATGGGTTGCGCTAACTCAACTTTTTGTTGAGTTAGAACATCCCTACTACACTGCTACTACATCCCTACTATACCACTACTACACCCCTACAAACCTCTATTGCATCCCTACTATACCACTAATACATCCCTACTATACCGCTACTACATCCCTACTACACCCCTAATACATCACTACTACATCCCTACTACACCAATACAACATCCCTAATCCCTACTACATCCCTACTACACCACTACAACATCCCTACTACATCCCTACTACACCGCTACTACATCCCTACTACATCACTATTACATCCCTACTACACCACTACTACATCCCTATTAAACCCCTAATACATCCTTACTACACCACTACTACATCGCTACTACACCCCTAATACACCCTTACTAAACTGCTACTACACCCCTAATACATCCCTACTACACCCCTAATACATCCCTACTACACTGTTACTACACCCCTAATACATCTGTACTACATCCTGACGACACTGCTACTACATACCTACTATACCCCCTACTACACCCCTTCTACTCCCCCGCTACATCCCTACTGCACCCCAAATACATCCATACTACACTGCTACTACACCCCTAATACATCCCTACTACACACCTAATACATCCCTACTACACCCCTAATACATCCGTACTACACCCCTACTACATCCTGATGACACTGCTACTTCATACCTACTATACCCCCTACTACACCCCTTCTACTCCCCCGCTACATCCCTAATTCACCACTAATACATCCCTACTGCACCCCAAATACATCCATACTACTACTACGTTTCTTGAAACTATCGATGCCCCCCGCTGAGACCACCGCCTGTGGAAGGGAATTCCACATCCTTACCCCTCTTACAGTAAAGAACCCTCTACATAGTTTAAGGTTACACCTCTTTTCTTTTCTTCTTAATTTTAATGAGTGGCCACGAGTCTTGTTATACTCCCTTCTGCAAAAAAGTTTTCTCCCTATTGTGGGGTCACCAGTCCGGTATTTATATATTGTGGGGTCACCAGTCCGGTAAATATATATTGTGGGGTCACCAGTCCGGTATTTATATATTGTGGGGTCACCAGTCCGGTATTTATATATTGTGG
This sequence comes from Lithobates pipiens, assembly GCF_037356315.1. Classification (NCBI taxonomy): domain Eukaryota; kingdom Metazoa; phylum Chordata; class Amphibia; order Anura; family Ranidae; genus Lithobates; species Lithobates pipiens. The sequence goes on from NW_027507788.1 coordinate 229,313,446, forward strand.
GGTCACCAGTCCGGTAAATATATATTGTGGGGTCACCAGTCCGGTATTTATATATTGTGGGGTCACCAGTCCGGTATTTATATATTGTGGGGTCACCAGTCCAGTATTTATATATTGTGGGGTCACCAGTCTTGTATTTATATATTGTGGGGTCACCAGTCCGGTATTTATATATTGTGGGGTCACCAGTCCGGTATTTATATATTGTGGGGTCACCAGTCCGGTATTTATATATTGTGGGGTCACCAGTCCGGTATTTATATATTGTGGGGTCACCAGTCTGGTATTTATATATTGTGGGATCACCAGTCCGGTATTTATATATTGTGGGGTCACCAGTCCGGTATTTATATATTGTGGGGTCACCAGTCCGGTATTTATATATTGTGGGGTCACCAGTCTGGTATTTATATATTGTGGGGTCACCAGTCCGGTATTTATATATTGTGGGGTCACCAGTCCGGTATTTATATATTGTGGGGTCACCAGTCTGGTATTTATATATTGTGGGGTCACCAGTCTGGTATTTATATATTGTGGGGTCACCAGTCCAGTATTTATATATTGTGGGGTCACCAGTCTGGTATTTATATATTGTGGGATCACCAGTCCGGTATTTATATATTGTGGGGTCACCAGTCCGGTATTTATATATTGTGGGGTCACCAGTCTGGTATTTATATATTGTGGGGTCACCAGTCCGGTATTTATATATTGTGGGGTCACAGTCTGGTATTTATATATTGTGGGATCACCAGTCCGGTATTTATATATTGTGGGGTCACCAGTCCGGTATTTATATATTGTGGGGTCACCAGTCCGGTATTTATATATTGTGGGGTCACCAGTCCAGTATTTATATATTGTGGGGTCACCAGTCTTGTATTTATATATTGTGGGGTCACCAGTCCGGTATTTATATATTGTGGGGTCACCAGTCCGGTATTTATATATTGTGGGGTCACCAGTCCGGTATTTATATATTGTGGGGTCACCAGTCTGGTATTTATATATTGTGGGATCACCAGTCCGGTATTTATATATTGTGGGGTCACCAGTCCGGTATTTATATATTGTGGGGTCACCAGTCTGGTATTTATATATTGTGGGGTCACCAGTCTGGTATTTATATATTGTGGGGTCACCAGTCCAGTATTTATATATTGTGGGGTCACCAGTCTGGTATTTATATATTGTGGGATCACCAGTCCGGTATTTATATATTGTGGGGTCACCAGTCCGGTATTTATATATTGTGGGGTCACCAGTCTGGTATTTATATATTGTGGGGTCACCAGTCCGGTATTTATATATTGTGGGGTCACCAGTCCGGTATTTATATATTGTGGGATCACCAGTCCGGTATTTATATATTGTGGGGTCACCAGTCCCGTATTTATATATTGTGGGGTCACCAGTCCGGTATTTATATATTGTGGGGTCACCAGTCCGGTATTTATATATTGTGGGGTCACCAGTCCAGTATTTATATATTGTGGGGTCACCAGTCCAGTATTTATATATTGTGGGGTCACCAGTCCGGTATTTATATATTGTGGGGTCACCAGTCCGGTATTTATATATTGTGGGGTCACCAGTCCGGTATTTATATATTGTGGGGTCACCAGTCCGGTATTTATATATTGGGGGGTCACCAGTCCGGTATTTATATAATGAAATCAGATCCCCTCTCAGGCGTCTCTTCTCCAGACACCCCTAATACATTTCTACTAAGCAGCTACTACAACTATGACAACTACACCACTATTACACTGCTAAGACACCATCACAACACGGCTACTACTGTATATCACTATGACTTCACACTACTACACTGCTACTACAGTGATCTCCACTTACTTCCAGGTCAGGGAATACAAAGTGTTGATTGGATGAGGTGGAGATCATGATGTCACTGCCCCATCTCTCCACCTCATCCAATCAGAGATTCTTTCCATTCACTGAGAAAATACAAAGTGTTCTCTGATTGACCGATAACAAGTGAGTGACATCCTGGGATCACATGACTGCGATGACTATGATGTCATTCTCACCTTCTATGGGGCGGAGTTCCGCTGTAAATGACACCAAAGTGGTGCAGAAACCTTTCCAAAGTCGCACCGCCGACTTCATTTATCAGAGCCGGCGAGATGGAAAGCGATCATGTGATATCATTATCATGTGATATTATCATGTGATTCTATGCGACTCAAATCACATCAGTGTGAAGCGGGACTCATTCCGCACAGGACCCAGAAACTGCCAATTAGTGATGGACGAACTTCCGACGGGACGTTTCGCGAACGCGAACGGACACAAACGTTCGCGAAAACGACCGTTCGCCGCGGGCTCCATTGACTTCAATGGGAGGCGAATTTCGCAAACCTTTAGGTCGAATTTGCGGCCACGGGGTAATTATTAGGGGGTAGCACGTAGTCCCACCACCTGGACAATAGCATAATACATGTATGAGGTGAATTTGGGATCGATAGCTACAAGCATTTTTTTTTTATTTGGGAAATTGTTCTGACAATTCAGGACTATGGAGCTAATGAAGGCAATGGAGGAGAGGGAAGGTCAGGGACCAGGGTAGGCAAACAAGAGGGTGCAGGAGATACAGAGCACTGACAGCAGCACCGTAATACAGAGCACTGACATCAGCACCGTGACATACAGCGCTGACAGCAGCTCCGTGACATACAGCGCTGACAGCAGCTCCGTGACATACAGCGCTGACAGCAGCTCCGTGACATACAGCGCTGACAGCAGCTCCGTGACATACAGCGCTGACAGCAGCACCGTGACATACAGCGCTGACAGCAGCTCCGTGACATACAGCGCTGACAGCAGCTCCGTGACATACAGCGCTGACAGCAGCTCCGTGACATACAGCACTGACAGCAGCTCCGTGACATACAGCGCTGACAGCAGCTCCGTGACATACAGCGCTGACAGCAGCACCGTGACATACAGCGCTGACAGCAGCTCCGTGACATACAGCGCTGACAGCAGCTCCGTGACATACAGCGCTGACAGCAGCTCCGTGACATACAGCACTGACAGCAGCTCCGTGACATACAGCGCTGACAGCAGCTCCGTGACATACAGCGCTGACAGCAGCTCCGTGACATACAGCACTGACAGCAGCTCCGTGACATACAGCGCTGACAGCAGCTCCGTGACATACAGCGCTGACAGCAGCACCGTGACATACAGCGCTGACAGCAGCTCCGTGACATACAGCGCTGACAGCAGCTCCGTGACATACAGCGCTGACAGCAGCTCCGTGACATACAGCACTGACAGCAGCTCCGTGACATACAGCGCTGACAGCAGCTCCGTGACATACAGCGCTGACAGCAGCACCGTGACATACAGCGCTGACAGCAGCTCCGTGACATACAGCGCTGACAGCAGCTCCGTGACATACAGCGCTGACAGCAGCTCCGTGACATACAGCGCTGACAGCAGCTCCGTGACATACAGCGCTGACAGCAGCTCCGTGACATACAGCGCTGACAGCAGCTCCGTGACATACAGCGCTGACAGCAGCTCCGTGACATACAGCGCTGACAGCAGCACCGTAAGCAGCCCCAGGAGGAAGTCAGCACAGCACAGGGATGGTGGGAGCCCCTCATAATAAGAACACCCAGGAGGAAGTCAGCACAGCACAGGGATGGTGTGATCCCCTCATAATAAGAACCCCCAGGAGGAAGTCAGCACAGCACAGGGATGGTGGGAGCCCCTCATAATAAGAACACCCAGGAGGAAGTCAGCACAGCACAGGGATGGTGGGAACCCCTCATAATAAGCAGCCCCAGTAGAAATATGACACCGCTCAACCTCTTCAAAGAGGAGGGTAGGGGCATATAGTACGGTGTGCTTTTTTGGGTCAGGGAAGTGAGCCAAATGAATTAAGAAGGTCTGTGTGCTTGATTCCAAAAATTGTTTATAGACATATACATGGTCTACTGATCACATGTGTTGAATTCCTCCGAGATCCATGCCTCATTCATTTTTAGAAATGTGAGGTAGTTAACACTGTCGTGAGCTAGGCGAGTACGCTTATCGGTCACAATCCCCCCTGCTGCGCTGAACGTCCTTTCGGACAGGACACTGGATGAGGGGCAAGCCAACAGTTCGATTGCAAATTGGGCAAGCTCTGGCCAGAGGTCAAGCCTGCCCACCCAGTAGTCTAGGGGTTCATCACTCCTCAGAGCGTCCACATCGGCCGTTAACCCAATGTAGTCGGACACCTGACGGTCTAGGCGTTCCCTGATGCTGGATCCGGATGACACCTGTCGATGGGTCGGCTGAAAGAATGACCTCATATCCGAAGTCACCAACACATCTTCAAACCGGCCTCTTCTTGCAGGCGCTGTTGGATTGGTACCCGCAAATCCTTCTCTGGGAGTGGGAATTGCTCCTCTGCCAGCGCACGCAAAAGCAGAATGCAGCATTTCTCGAAGCAAGGCCTGGAAGTGCTGCATTCTGACAGCCCTCTGCGACGGCGGTAACATTTCCGCCATTTTGTGTTTGTACCGGGGATCTAAGTACGTTGCCACCCAGTACTGGTCCTTGACCCTCATGCTTTTTATACGGGGGTCCCTATTAAAACACTGGAGCATGAAGGCCCCCATTTGCACTCAAGCGGAAGGTATGTGGTGGTGGTGGTGTTGTTGGTGGTAGTGTCTTTGGGGGTGCACATAGCAGAGAGTGAAGAAGAGGGTGCAGATCGAGAGGATGAGGAGGGTGCAGAAGAGTAAGGCTGAGCGAGCCACTCAACCAAGTCTGGTGCGTCCTTTAAAGTAATTGAACGCACCTTCTGCAACTTCCCACTTTGGCTCAAGGCTGTTGCTCCTGCCCTACCCCTACCACCCCTGCGGAAGGGCCTGCCTCTTCCTCTGCCTGTCATTTTTTAAATCACCCTGTGACAAAACTCTTAGTCCCTATACCGCTGAAGGACTGCTGCAGTATAGGGCAGCGGTCAGCAGTAGTGCACGGCAACCCTATGTATTGTGGACCGATAGCGGTCCTTACAGAACAGCAGACTGTAACGCACTCAGGCCTATGTACCGTAGCACCCTATACCAAGTTACCAGTCCTTATAAGAACTTTTGTGGACCAAGCAGGTTGTGTATTAGTGTTTAGCAGACTGTGCGTCAGTCCCTATACCGCTGAAGGACTGCTGCAGTATAGGGCAGCGGTCAGCAGTAGTGCACGGCAACCCTATGTATTGTGGACCGATAGCGGTCCTTACAGAACAGCAGACTGTAACGCACTCAGGCCTATGTACCGTAGCACCCTATACCAAGTTACCAGTCCTTATAAGAACTTTTGTGGACCAAGCAGGTTGTGTGTTAGTGATTAGCAGACTGTACGTCAGTCCCTATACCAATGAAGGACTGCTGCAGTATAGGGCAGCGGTCAGCAGTAGTGCACGGCAACCCTATCTATTGTGGACCGATAGCGGTCCTTACAGAACAGCAGACTGTACTGCACTCAGGCCTATGTACCGTAGCACCCTATACCAAGTTACCAGTCCTTATAAGAACTTTTGTGGACCAAGCAGGTTGTGTATTAGTGTTTAGCAGACTGTGCGTCAGTCCCTATACCGCTGAAGGACTGCTGCAGTATAGGGCAGCGGTCAGCAGTAGTGCACGGCAACCCTATGTATTGTGGACCGATAGCGGTCCTTACAGAACAGCAGACTGTACCGCACCCAAGCCTATGTACCGTAGCACCCTAGACAGACCAAGTTACCAGTCCTTATAAGAACTTTTGTGGAACAAGTGAGTTGTGAATGATTAGCAGACTGCAGCAGAAGGGCAGCAGTCAAGTATAATATTCTTTCTATATTTGGAAGAAAGAATATTATACGTGTACAAGCCTATTACCGTACCACTGATACCAGTCCTGAAAAGAACCTTTGTGGAACTAATAGTAACAGCAAGTCTTTAAAATTATCCTCACTGCCTGACACACTGCTTCCTGCCTGTCCCTATACAAATTGGCAAAAAAGAGTAGGCTGGAACGATTAGCTGGAACAGCTCTTTTGTGGACCTGATAGTAACAGCTAATGATGATGATGATGATGATGATGAAGAAAGACTAATCTGGCTGAGCTGTCCCTAAAATAGCAGCATACAGCGCTCTGTCCCTTTATCTAAACTGACAAAAGAAACTCAGGCTGCTGACCTAACACCTATACCAGTCCTGAAAAGAACTTTTGTGTACCAAATAGCTAGCGTTTTCTCTGTCCCTACTCCACACAGGATCCTTTCCCTACAGTGACAGAAGAAAGAATGTAAAATGGCCACCGGATCGGGTGTATTTATAGGTTAGGGGGAATGTCCAAGTGTCCATGAGCTGTCATGTCTCAATTGGTTGTCCTGTAACACATGATAAACGTGTCACGAAAGGTTAAAGTTCTTGTATACATTAAACACGTAAGTCCGCCGGGGCGAACGACGGAAAAAGGCGTTCGAACCCGCGGACGGCGAAAGTCGGAAATTCGCCGCGAAACGACCGCCGGGCGAAACGTTCGTCCATCACTACTGCCAATCATCCCTGTAGTAGTGGTGAGGTAGAGGTGTAGTAGCTGTGTATTAATGATGTAGTAAAGATGTGGTAGCGGTGAGGTAGTAGGGTTGGTGTAGTAGAGATATAATAAGGGTCTAGTAGCTGTGTGGTAGAGATATTGTTGTGGTAGTAGTGGTATGATAGCGATGTAGTAGTGCTGCAGTGTAGTAGTGGTGTGATACTGGTGTAGTAGTTGTGTAGTAGAGATGTAGTTGTGGTTAGGTAGTAGGTTGGTAGCGATGTAGTAGAGGTGCAATAGCAGTATAGTAGTAGCGTTGTGATAGTGGTGTAGTAGCAGTGTAGAAGCGGTGTAGTAGAGATGTTGTTTTGGTGAAGTATTAGGTTGGTAGTGAGGTAGTAGCTGTGTAGTAGAGGTGTGATAGTGATGTAGTAGTGGTGTCATACTGGTGTAGTAGGGCTGTAGTAGAGATGTAGTTGTGGTGAGGTAGTAGGGCGATAGTGGTGTAGTAGCGGTGTGGTAGAGGTGTAGTGATGTAGTAGAGGTGTGGTGGAGTAGAGATGTAGTTATGTGAGGTAGTGATGTAGTAGTGGTGTAGCAGTGATGTAGTAGCAGAGCAGTAATGGTGTAGTAGTGGTGTGGTAGAGATGTAGTTATAGTGAGGTAGTAGGGTGGTAGCAGTGTGATACCAATGTAGTAGCAGTATAGTAGAGGTGTGATAGAGGTGTGGTAGAGATGTAGTTGTGGTGAGGTAGTAGGGTGGTAGTGATGTAGTAGCGGTGTAGTAGAGGTGCAGTAGCGGTGTGGTATTGGTGTAGTAGTGATGTAGTAGCGGTGTGGTATTGTTGTAGTAGTGATGTAGTAGCGGTGTGGCATTGATGTAGTCACGGTATTGTTGTAGTAGCGGTGTGGTAGAGGTGTAGTAGCAGTGAAGTAGCAGTGTGGTAGAGGTTTAGTAGCAGTGTGGTAGAGGTGTAGTAGAGGTGTAGTAGCGGTGTGGTATTGTTGTTGTAGCAGTGTGGTATTGATGTAGTAGCGGTATTGTTGTAGTAGAGGTGTAGTAGCAGTGTGGTAGAGGTTTAGTAGCAGTGTGGTAGAGGTGTAGTAGAGGTGTGGTATTGGTGTAGTAGTGATGTAGTAGCAGTGTGGTATTGTTGTAGTAGCGGTGTGGTATTGATGTAGTAGCGGTATTGTTGTAGTAGAGGTGTAGTAGCAGTGTGGTAAAGGTTTAGTAGCAGTGTGGTAGAGGTGTAGTAGAGGTGTAGTAGCGGTGTGGTATTGTTGTTGTAGCGGTGTGGTATTGATGTAGTAGCGGTATTGTTGTAGTAGAGGTGTAGTAGCAGTGTGGTAGAGGTTTAGTAGCAGTGTGGTAGAGGTGTAGTAGAGGTGTAGTAGCGGTGTAGTAGCAGTGTGGTAGAGGTTTAGTAGCAGTGTGGTAGAGGTGTAGTAGAGGTGTGGTATTGGTGTAGTAGTGATGTAGTAGCGGTGTGGTATTGTTGTTGTAGCAGTGTGGTATTGATGTAGTAGCGGTATTGTTGTAGTAGAGGTGTAGTAGCAGTGTAGTAGCAGTGTGGTAGAGGTTTAGTAGCAGTGTGGTAGAGGTGTAGTAGAGGTGTGGTATTGGTGTAGTAGTGATGTAGTAGCGGTGTGGTATTGTTGTAGTAGCGGTGTGGTATTGATGTAGTAGCGGTATTGTTGTAGTAGAGGTGTAGTAGCAGTGTGGTAAAGGTTTAGTAGCAGTGTGGTAGAGGTGTAGTAGAGGTGTAGTAGCAGTGTGGTATTGATGTAGTAGCGGTATTGTTGTAGTAGCGGTGTGGTAGAGGTTTAGTAGCAGTGTGGTAGAGGTGTAGTAGAGGTGTGGTAGCGGTGTAGTAGCAGTGTGGTAGAGGTTTAGTAGCAGTGTGGTAGAGGTTTAGTAGCAGTGTGGTAGAGGTGTAGTAGAGGTGTAGTAGCGGTGTAGTAGCAGTGTGGTAGAGGTTTAGTAGCAGTGTGGTAGAGGTTTAGTAGCAGTGTGGTAGAGGTGTAGTAGAGGTGTAGTAGCGGTGTAGTAGCAGTGTGGTAGAGGTTTAGTAGCAGTGTGGTAGAGGTTTAATAGCAGTGTGGTAGAGGTTTAGTAGCAGTGTGGTAGAGGTGTAGTAGCAGTGTTGTAGAGGTGTAGTAGCAGTGTGGTAGAGGTTTAGTAGCAGTGTGGTAGAGGTTTAGTAGCAGTGTTGTAGAGGTGTAGTAGCAGTGTGGTAGAGGTTTAGTAGCAGTGTGGTAGAGGTTTAGTAGCAGTGTGGTAGAGGTGTAGTAGCAGTGTTGTAGAGGTGTAGTAGCAGTGTGGTAGAGGTTTAGTAGCAGTGTGGTAGAGGTTTAGTAGCAGTGTGGTAGAGGTGTAGTAGAGGTGTAGTAGCAGTGTGGTAGAGGTTTAGTAGCAGTGTGGTAGAGGTGTAGTAGAGGTGTAGTAGCAGTGTGGTAGAGGTGTAGTAGAGGTGTAGTAGCAGTGTGGTAGAGGTTTAGTAGCAGTGTGGTAGAGGTGTAGTAGAGGTGTAGTAGCAGTGTGGTAGAGGTGTAGTAGAGGTGTAGTAGAGGTGTAGTAGCAGTGTGGTAGAGGTTTAGTAGCAGTGTGGTAGAGGTTTAGTAGCGATGTGGTAGAGGTGTAGTAGAGGTGTAGTAGAGGTGTAGTAGCGGTGTGGTAGAGGTGTAGTAGAGGTGTAGTAGAGGTGTAGTAGCAGTGCCTACCACAGTGATTTCCTATGTGACATGTAAATAGAATTTGGTCACTCACCTATGGCGAGAACGAGGATGAAGGGCCGCCTCCGGCCAAACCTGGACACGCAGGTGTCACTCCACGCCCCCAATAACGGCTGGAGGAGGAAACCTGAGGAAACCAATGAAATACATGTCATGTTATTACATCATCTTCTGATGTCATAGGAGCCCCCCTCCCCCTCCCATTCATTGTATCCGGGCAGAGACCCGGACGTGACATCATTGTCAGGGATCAGATCCGCCTTCCAGCTGACAACACACCAAACAATCGGATTGTATAGTGGGGGGCGGATCTCACCACACGGAAATCGATCGGCGCTGTGAGGAATATAACGATCAATAAACGAATCGCGTCTTCCAGGAATTTCAATCAATTGGCAATTTGATGAGAAAACCGCCATTTTCATGAAAGGAAGGATCTGATTGGACATCAGAAATGGCGGAATGCGGTGACTCCGCGGGGCGGTGATCGCTGGGAGACGATCGGAAATGATCGATGATTTCTCCATTGTTTTATGAAATAAATAAATTGGAATGTGAAGCGATCGTTTCCCGTCTTTGGATGAAACCCCCTCCCCTCCCCCCACTGATCTCCGGAGCGACCCATTCATCTTCACAGCACCAAAATCCTTCCAATCAGCTCACCGCCCACCCCTCCCCCCTCCCCCACAACACCCACTCAGAGATTAGCATGGAAGAGGAACAGGGGGAGCTGTAGAGTCACTGCTGGGAGAGGGAGCAGGGAGAGCTGAGCTGCTGAGTCACTGCTGGGAGGGGAAGCAGGGTGAGCTGTAGAGTCACCGCTGGGAGGGGAAGCAGGGGGAGCTGTAGAGTAACCGCTGGGAGGGGGAGCAGGGTGAGCTGTAGAGTCACCGCTGGGAGGGGAAGCAGGGGGAGCTGTAGAGTAACCGCTGGGAGGGGGAGCAGGGGGAGCTGTAGAGTCACTGCTGGGAGAGGGAGCAGGGTGAGCTGAGCTGCTGAGTCACTGCTGGGAGGGGAAGCAGGGTGAGCTGAGCTGCTGAGTCACTGCTGGGAGGGGAAGCAGGGTGAGCTGAGCTGCTGAGTCACTGCTGGGAGGGGGAGCAGGGGGAGCTGTAGAGTCACCGCTGGGAGGGGAAGCAGGGTGAGCTGAGCTGCTGAGTCACTGCTGGGAGGGGGAGCAGGGTGAGCTGAGCTGTAGAGTCACTGCTGGGAGGGGGAGCAGGGTCAGCTGCTGAGTCACTGCTGGGAGGGGGAGCAGGGTGAGCTGAGCTGCTGAGTCACTGCTGGGAGGGGGAGCAGGGTCAGCTGCAGAGTCACTGCTGGGAGAAGGAGCAGGGGGAGCTGCAGAGTCACTGCTGGGAGGGGAAGCAGGGGGAGCTGTAGAGTCACCGCTGGGAGGGGAAGCAGGGGGAGCTGTAGAGTCACTGCTTGGAGAGGGAGCAGGGTGAGCTGAGCTGCTGAGTCACTGCTGGGAGGGGAAGCAGGGGGAGCTGTAGAGTCACTGCTGGGAGAGGGAGCAGGGGGAGCTGCAGAGTCACTGCTGGGAGGGGAAGCAGGGGGAGCTGTAGAGTCACCGCTGGGAGGGGAAGCAGGGGGAGCTGTAGAGTCACTGCTGGGAGGGGAAGCAGGGTGAGCTGAGCTGTAGAGTCACTGCTGGGAGGGGGAGCAGGGGGAGCTGTAGAGTCACTGCTGGGAGGGGGAGCAGGGTGAGCTGAGCTGCTGAGTCACTGCTGGGAGGGGGAGCAGGGTGAGCTGAGCTGCTGAGTCACTGCTGGGAGGGGGAGCAGGGTGAGCTGAGCTGCTGAGTCACTGCTGGGAGGGGGAGCAGGGTGAGCTGAGCTGCTGAGTCACTGCTGGGAGGGGAAGCAGGGTGAGCTGTAGAGTCACCGCTGGGAGGGGAAGCAGGGGGAGCTGTAGAGTCACTGCTGGGAGAGGAAGCAGGGAGAGCTGAGCTGCTGAGTCACTGCTGGGAGGGGAAGCAGGGGGAGCTGTAGAGTCACTGCTGGGAGAGGAAGCAGGGAGAGCTGAGCTGCTGAGTCACTGCTGGGAGGGGGAGCAGGGTGAGCTGTAGAGTCACCGCTGGGAGGGGAAGCAGGGGGAGCTGTAGAGTCACTGCTGGGAGAGGAAGCAGGGAGAGCTGAGCTGCTGAGTCACTGCTGGGAGGGGGAGCAGGGTGAGCTGTAGAGTCACCGCTGGGAGGGGAAGCAGGGGGAGCTGAGCTGATGAGTCACTGCTGGGAGGGGAAGCAGGGGGAGCTGCTGAGTCACTGCTGGGAGGGGAAGCAGGGGGAGCTGTAGAGTCACTGCTGGGAGAGGGAGCAGGGTGAGCTGAGCTGCTGAGTCACTGCTGGGAGGGGAAGCAGGGTGAGCTGAGCTGCTGAGTCACTGCTGGGAGGGGGAGCAGGGTGAGCTGAGCTGCTGAGTCACTGCTGGGAGGGGGAGCAGGGGGAGCTGTAGAGTCACCGCTGGGAGGGGAAGCAGGGTGAGCTGAGCTGCTGAGTCACTGCTGGGAGGGGGAGCAGGGTGAGCTGAGCTGTAGAGTCACTGCTGGGAGGGGGAGCAGGGGGAGCTGTAGAGTCACCGCTGGGAGGGGAAGCAGGGTGAGCTGAGCTGCTGAGTCACTGCTGGGAGGGGGAGCAGGGTGAGCTGAGCTGCTGAGTCACTGCTGGGAGGGGGAGCAGGGGGAGCTGTAGAGTCACTGCTGGGAGGGGAAGCAGGGTCAGCTGCTGAGTCACTGCTGGGAGGGGGAGCAGGGTGAGCTGAGCTGCTGAGTCACTGCTGGGAGGGGGAGCAGGGTCAGCTGCAGAGTCACTGCTGGGAGAAGGAGCAGGGGGAGCTGCAGAGTCACTGCTGGGAGGGGAAGCAGGGGGAGCTGTAGAGTCACCGCTGGGAGGGGAAGCAGGGGGAGCTGTAGAGTCACCGCTGGGAGGGGAAGCAGGGGGAGCTGTAGAGTCACTGCTTGGAGAGGGAGCAGGGTGAGCTGAGCTGCTGAGTCACTGCTGGGAGGGGAAGCAGGGTGAGCTGAGCTGCTGAGTCACTGCTGGGAGGGGAAGCAGGGGGAGCTGTAGAGTCACCGCTGGGAGGGGAAGCAGGGGGAGCTGTAGAGTCACTGCTGGGAGGGGAAGCAGGGTGAGCTGAGCTGTAGAGTCACTGCTGGGAGGGGGAGCAGGGGGAGCTGTAGAGTCACTGCTTGGAGAGGGAGCAGGGTGAGCTGAGCTGCTGAGTCACTGCTGGGAGGGGAAGCAGGGTGAGCTGAGCTGCTGAGTCACTGCTGGGAGGGGGAGCAGGGTGAGCTGAGCTGCTGAGTCACTGCTGGGAGGGGAAGCAGGGTGAGCTGAGCTGCTGAGTCACTGCTGGGATGGGAAGCAGGGGGAGCTGTAGAGTCACTGCTGGGAGGGGAAGCAGGGGGAGCTGTAGAGTCACTGCTGGGAAGGGAAGCAGGGGGAGCTGTAGAGTCACTGCTGGGAGGGGAAGCAGGGGGAGCTGTAGAGTCACTGCTGGGAGGGGAAGCAGGGGGAGCTGTAGAGTCACTGCTGGGAAGGGAAGCAGGGGGAGCTGTAGAGTCACTGCTGGGAGGGGAAGCAGGGGGAGCTGTAGAGTCACTGCTGGGAGGGGAAGCAGGGGGAGCTGTAGAGTCACTGCTGGGAGGGGAAGCAGGGGGAGCTGAGCTGCAGAGTTACCGCTGGGAGGGGAAGCAGGGGGAGCTGTAGAGTCACTGCTGGGAGGGGAAGCAGGGGGAGCTGTAGAGTCACCGCTGGGAGGGGAAGCAGGGGGAGCTGTAGAGTCACCGCTGGGAGGGGAAGCAGGGTGAGCTGTAGAGTAACCGCTGGGAGGGGAAGCAGGGGGAGCTGTAGAGTCACCGCTGGGAGGGGAAGCAGGGTGAGCTGTAGAGTAACCGCTGGGAGGGGAAGCAGGCGGAGCTGTAGAGTCACTGCTGGGAGAGGGAGCAGGGGGAGCTGTAGAGTCACTGCTGGGAGAGGGAGCAGGGGGAGCTGTAGAGTCACTGCTGGGAGAGGGAGCAGGGGGAGCTGTAGAGTCACTGCTGGGAGAGGGAGCAGGGGGAGCTGTAGAGTCACTGCTGGGAGAGGGAGCAGGGGGAGCTGTAGAGTCACTGCTGGGAGAGGGAGCAGGGGGAGCTGTAGAGTCACTGCTGGGAGAGGGAGCAGGGTGAGCTGCAGAGTCACTGCTGGGAGAGGGAGCAGGGGGAGCTGTAGAGTCACTGCTGGGAGGGGAAGCAGGGGGAGCTGTAGAGTCACTGCTGGGAGAGGGAGCAGGGTGAGCTGCAGAGTCACTGCTGGGAGAGGGAGCAGGGGGAGCTGTAGAGTCACCGCTGGGAGGGGAAGCAGGGGGAGCTGTAGAGTCACCGCTGGGAGGGGAAGCAGGGTGAGCTGTAGAGTCACTGCTGGGAGGGGAAGCAGGGGGAGCTGTAGAGTTACCGCTGGGAAGGGAAGAAGGGGGAGCTGTAGAGTCACTGCTGGGAGAGGGAGCAGGGTGAGCTGTAGAGTCACTGCTGGGAGAGGGAGCAGGGGGAGCTGTAGAGTCACTGCTGGGAGGGGAAGCAGGGGGAGCTGCAGTCACTGCTGGGAGAGGAAGCAGGGGGAGCTGCAGTGTCACTCCTGGGAGAGGGAGCAGGGGGAGCTGTAGAGTCACTGCTGGGAGAGGGAGCAGGGGGAGCTGCAGTCACTGCTGGGAGAGGGAGCAGGGGGAGCTGCAGTCACTGCTGGGAGAGGGAGCAGGGGGAGCTGCAGTCACTGCTGGGAGAGGGAGTAGGGGGAGCTGTAGAGTCACTGCTGGGAGAGGGAGCAGGGGGAGCTGCAGTCACTGCTGGGAGAGGGAGCAGGGGGAGCTGCAGTCACTGCTGGGAGAGGGAGTAGGGGGAGCTGTAGAGTCACCGCTGGGAGGGGAAGCAGGGGGAGCTGTAGAGTCACCGCTGGGAGGGGAAGCAGGGGGAGCTGTAGAGTCACTGCTGGGAGGGGAAGCAGGGGGAGCTGTAGAGTCACCGCTGGGAGGGGAAGCAGGGGGAGCTGTAGAGTCACCGCTGGGAGGGGAAGCAGGAGGAGCTGCAGTCACTGCTGGGAGAGGGAGCAGGGGAGCTGCAGTCACTGCTGGGAGAGGGAGCAGGGGGAGCTGCAGTCTGTGCTGAGAAGGAGGGAGAGCAGAGAAAAGGACTTGGAGGACTTCAGTGCTTCTGCTGTGAGATTTGAGGAATAATTGCTCCACAGTGCTTGCCGCTACGGAGGTGATTGGCGTGTTTTTCCGCTCACTATGTGATTGGTAGGGACAGTTGGACGGATTGGTTGGATGTTCGTATCCTGGGAGGGGGGGAGGGGGGGTCATTCTCATTCATACATGTTAGGTGTCAGCGGTCCAATCAGAATGCAGAAATGAAGATTACCCAGGATGGGGCTGATAAACCACACCATGCTATAGAACTCATCGGGGAGACCCATCTGGAGAAGTACCGGGGTGACGTAGGCCGTCTCCATCGCATAGCAGAACTCGATGCCGAACAATATGCAGCCGTTACACAGGAGCTCCAAGAAGGATCTTCGAGGGTGAAGGTCTACGAAATCGATCAGATCGAGCGGGCACGGGGTGTTGGGGGGAGGGGGCGGCGACGGCCGGATTAGTTTTCTTCTCTTTGGATGTCTTTTGAAATTGTTGGCTCGATGGCTGAGGTGACCCGTGACCGATGAGGTGTACCCACACACCTGCGACCTCCAGAAATCCTGGGCGACCGTGCCGGGGGCCGCGGGGTCGGCGGGAGGGGAGAAGGCGGCGGAAGCCATTATCACGAGATATTTCTACGTCTGGAAAACAGAAAGACGACATCCGTTATATAGTGCGAGGAACGCGGAAAACATGGCCGCCGCCACTGCCGACCCTCCCAGAGTACTGACCCGCTTGTCCCGCCGGCGGGTTTATCAATATTATAAATATATACATTTCATAAAATAATACATAAATCGCCAGCCACCCCCCTCCCCACCCCCACCCCCAGGACCCCTGACTCCTCCTACATGGGGAAAAAAACAGCTTTTCAAAATTAGAACCCGAAACATTGTATATTTATACAGAGAATAAAATGGTGGGTGTTGCAATTTTTTATGTCACACGGTATTTGCGCAGCAGTTTTGGAAAAAATACACTTTAATGAATTGTAGCGCACAAAAGTACAATATATATAATATATTACACATTTTTTGGTAAGGTATAAAAGGGTTACGCCCAGTAAATATTGTATCTGACAAAAGTAAGTACACCCCTCAGTCATGTGTGTAAATCTTTTCATGTGACAACACTGAAAAATGACACTTGGGCCCAATTAGCCATTTTCCCTCCCCGGTGTCATGTGACTCGTTAGTGTTACAAGGTCTCAGGTGTGAATGGGGAGCAGGTGTGATAAATTTGGTGTTACCGCTCTCACTCTCTCATACTGGTCACTGGAGGTACAACATGGCACCTCATGGCAAAGAACTCTCTGAGGATCTGAAGATAAGAATTGTTGCTCTACATAAAGATGGCCTAGGCTATAAGAAGATTGCCAAGACCCTGAAACTGAGCTGCAGCACGGTGGACAAGACCATACAGCGGTATAACAGGACAGGTTCCCCTCAGAACAGGCCTCGCCATGGTCCACCAGAGAAGTTGAGGTCACGTGCTCAGCGTCATATCCAGAGGTTGTCTTTGGGAAATAGACGTATGAGTGCTGCCAGCATTGCTGCAGAGGTTGTAGGGGTGGGGGGGTCAGCCTGTCAGTGCTCAGACCATACGCCGCACACTGCATCAAATTGGTCTGCATGGCTGTCATCCCAGAAGGAAGCCTCTTCTAAAGATGATGCACAAGAAAGACCACAAACAGTTTGCTGAAGACAAGCAGACTAAGGAGATGGATTACTGGAACCACGTCCTGTGGTCTGATGAGACCAAGATAAAGGTATTTGGTGTCAGATGGTGACAGGCGTGTGTGGGGGCAACCAGGTGAGGAGGACAAAGACAAGTGTGTCTTGTCTACAGTCAGGCATGGTGGTGGGGGTGTCATGGTCTGGGGCTGCATGAGTGCTGCCGGCACTGGGGGGCTACAGATCATTGAGGGGACCATGAATGCCAACATGTACTGTGACATACTGAAGCAGAGCATGATCCCCTCCCTTCAGAGACTGGACCGCAGGGCAGTATTCCAACATGATAACCACCCCAAACACACCTCCAACACCACCACTGCCTTGCTAAAGAAGCTGAGGGTAAAGGGGATGGACTGGCCAAGCATGTCTCCAGACCTAAACCCTATTGATCATCTGTGGGACATCCTCAGGGGGAAGGTGGAGGAGGGGAAGGTCTCCAACATCCACCAGCTCCGTGATGTCATCATGGGGGAGGGGAAGAGGACTCCAGTGGTGACCTGTGAAGCTCTGCTGACCTCCATGCCCAAGAGGGTGAAGGCAGTGCTGGAAAATAATGGCGGCCACACAAAATATTGAGACCTTGGGCCCAATTTGGAGATTTTCACTTAGGGGGTGTACTGACTTTTGTTGCCAGCGGTTTAGACATTAATGGCTGTGTGTTGAGTTATTTTGAGGGGACAGGAAATTTACACTGTTATACAAGCTGTACACTCACTACTTTACATTGTAGACAAGTGTCATTTCTTCAGTGTTGTCACATGAAAAGAGAGAAGAAATGTCACTGAGGGGTGTACTTACTTTTGTGAGATAAAATATATACCGTGGAGGTCTGTCGGGATATACCGTGGAGGTGTGTCGGGATATACTGTGGAGGTGTGTCGGGATATACAATGGAGGTGTGTCGGGATATACCATGGAGGTCTGTCGGGATATACTATGGAGGTGTGTTGGGATATACCATGGAGGTGTGTCGGGATATACCATGGAGGTGTGTTGGGATATACCATGGAGGTCTGTCGGGATATACCATGGAGGTGTGTCGGGATATACCGTGGAGGTGTGTCGGGATATACCATGGAGGTGTGTCGGGATATACCATGGAGGTGTGTCGGGATATACCGTGGAGGTGTTTCGGGATATACCATGGAGGTGTGTCGGGATATACCGTGGAGGCGTGTCGGGATATACCATGGAGGTGTGTCGGGATATACCATGGAGGTCTGTCGGGATATACCATGGAGGTGTGTCGGGATATATCATGGAGGTGTGTCGGGATATACTATGGAGGTGTGTTGGGATATACCATGGAGGTGTGTCGGGATATACCATGGAGGTCTGTCGGGATATACCATGGAGGTCTGTCGGGATATACCATGGAGGTCTGTCGGGATATACCATGGAGGTCTGTCGGGATCTACCATGGAGGCCTGTCGGGATATACCATGGAGGTGTGTCGGGATATACCGTGGAGGTGTGTCGGGATATACCATGGAGGTCTGTCGGGATATACCATGGAGGTCTGTCGGGATATACCATGGAGGTGTGTTGGGATATACCATGGAGGTCTGTCGGGATATACCATGGAGGTGTGTTGGGATATACCATGGAGGTCTGTCGGGATATACCATGGAGGTGTGTTGGGATATACCATGGAGGTCTGTCGGGATATACCATGGAGGTGTGTTGGGATATACCGTGGAGGTCTGTCGGTATATACCGTGGAGGTGTGTCGGGATATACCATGGAGGTGTGTCGGGATATACCGTGGAGGTCTGTCGGGATATACCATGGAGGTGTGTCGGGATATACCATGGAGGTGTGTCGGGATATACCATGGAGGTGTGTCGGGATATACCATGGAGGTCTGTCGGGATATTCCATGGAGGTGTGTCGGGATATACCGTGGAGGTGTGTCGGGATATACCATGGAGGTCTGTCGGGATATACCATGGAGGTCTGTCGGGATATACCATGGAGGTGTGTTGGGATATACCATGGAGGTCTGTCGGGATATACCATGGAGGTGTGTTGGGATATACCATGGAGGTCTGTCGGGATATACCATGGAGGTGTGTTGGGATATACCATGGAGGTCTGTCGGGATATACCATGGAGGTGTGTTGGGATATACCGTGGAGGTCTGTCGGTATATACCGTGGAGGTGTGTCGGGATATACAATGGAGGTGTGTCAGGATATACCATGGAGGTGTGTCGGGATATACCATGGAGGTCTGTCGGGATATACCGTGGAGGTGTGTCGGGATATATCATGGAGGTGTGTCGGGATATACCATGGAGGTGTGTTGGGATATACCATGGAGGTGTGTTGGGATATACCATGGAGGCGTGTCGGGATATACCATGGAGGCGTGTCGGGATATACCATGGAGGTGTGTCGGGATATACCGTGGAGGTGTGTCGGGATATACCATGGAGGTCTGTCGGGATATACCATGGAGGTCTGTCGGGATATACCATGGAGGTCTGTCGGGATATACCATGGAGGTGTGTTGGGATATACCATGGAGGTGTGTTGGGATATACCATGGAGGTGTGTCGGGATATACCATGGAGGTCTGTCGGGATATACCATGGAGGTCTGTCGGGATATACCATGGAGGTCTGTCGGGATATACCATGGAGGTCTGTCGGGATATACCGTGGAGGTGTGTTGGGATATACCATGGAGGTGTGTCGGGATATACAATGGAGGTGTGTCAGGATATACCATGGAGGTGTGTCGGGATATACCATGGAGGTCTGTCGGGATATACCGTGGAGGTGTGTCGGGATATATCATGGAGGTGTGTCGGGATATACTATGGAGGTGTGTTGGGATATACCATGGAGGTGTGTTGGGATATACCATGGAGGTCTGTCGGGATATACCATGGAGGTGTGTCGGGATCTACCATGGAGGCCTGTCGGGATATACCATGGAGGTGTGTCGGGATATACCATGGAGGTCTGTCGGGATATACCATGGAGGTCTGTCGGGATATACCATGGAGGTCTGTCGGGATATACCATGGAGGTGTGTTGGGATATACCATGGAGGTCTGTCGGGATATACCATGGAGGTGTGTTGGGATATACCATGGAGGTCTGTCGGGATATACCATGGAGGTGTGTCGGTATATACCATGGAGGTGTGTTGGGATATACCGTGGAGGTCTGTCGGTATATACCGTGGAGGTGTGTCGGGATATACCATGGAGGTGTGTCGGGATATACCGTGGAGGTGTGTCGGGATATACCATGGAGGTGTGTCGGGATATACCATGGAGGTGTGTTGGGATATACCGTGGAGGTCTGTCGGTATATACCGTGGAGGTGTGTCGGGATATACCATGGAGGTGTGTCGGGATATACCGTGGAGGTGTGTCGGGATATATCATGGAGGTGTGTCGGGATATACTATGGAGGTGTGTCGGGATATATCATGGAGGTGTGTCGGGATATACTATGGAGGTGTGTCGGGATATATCATGGAGGTGTGTCGGGATATACTATGGAGGTGTGTCGGGATATATCATGGAGGTGTGTCGGGATATACTATGGAGGTGTGTCGGGATCTACCATGGAGGTCTGTCGGGATATACCATGGAGGTGTGTCGGGTTGTGAAGCTCTTACTGCAGACGGAGATCTGGAAGAAATTTTGGATCATTTATAAAATTTACAGAATTGCCCCAAATTTTCCTTATTTTTAGTAAAACAATAATATTGGGGTGGCCATGTATGAGGACAGAAGATTGGTCCCCCGGGGGTGGGGGGGGGCACACGTGTTTCAGGTGTTAGAAGAGACACGTGTCAGGAGTGGGGGTGGGGGGGACACGTGTGTCAAGATTCGGGGGATATTTGTGTCAGGAGTGGACACATGTCAGGAGTGGGGGTGGGGGGACACGTGTGTCATGAGTGGGGGTGGGGGACACACGTGTGTCAAGATTCGGGGGATATTTGTGTCAGGAGTGGACACATGTCAGGAGTGGGGGTGGGGGGACGCGTGTGTCATGAGTGGGGGTGGGAGGGACATGTGTGTCAGGAGTGGGGGACACACATGTGTCAGGAGTGGAGGACACATATGTCAGGTGTGGGGGGGACACGTGTGTCGGCCGTGGTGCTGGGGGACACATGTCAGGAGTGGGGGGGCACGTGTCAGGATTGGGGGTGGGGGACACATGTCAGGAGTGGATGGACACGTGCCAGGATTGGGGGTGGGGGACACATGTCAGGAGTGGGGGGACACATGTGTCAGGAGTGGGGGGACACGTGTGTCAGGGGTGGGGGACACATGTTAGGAGTGGGGGGACACGTGTGTCGGGGGTGGGGGGACACATGTCAGGAGTGGGGGGACACGTGTGTCGGGGGTGGGGGGACACATGTCAGGAGTGGGGGGACACGTGTGTCGGGGGTGGGGGACACATGTCAGGAGTGGGGGGACACATGTCAGGAGTGGGGGGACACGTGTGTCGGGGGTGGGGGACACATGTCAGGAGTGGGGGACACATGTCAGGAGTGGGGGGACACGTGTGTCAGGAGTGGGGGGACAAGTGTGTCGGGGGTGGGGGGACACATGTCAGGAGTGGGGGGACACGTGTGTCGGGGGTGGGGGACACATGTCAGGAGTGGGGGGACACGTGTGTCGGGGGTGGGGGGACACATGTCAGGAGTGGGGGGACACGTGTGTCGGGGGTAGGGGGACACATGTCAGGAGTGGGGGGACACGTGTGTCGGGGGTAGGGGGACACATGTCAGGAGTGGGGGGACGCGTGTGTCGGGGGTGGGGGGACACATGTCAGGAGTGGGGGGACACGTGTGTCGGGGGTAGGGGGACACATGTCAGGAGTGGGGGGACACGTGTGTCGGGGGTAGGGGGACACATGTCAGGAGTGGGGGGACACGTGTGTCGGGGGTGGGGGGACACATGTCAGGAGTGGGGGGACACGTGTGTCGGGGGTGGGGGACACGTGTGTCGGGGGTGGGGGGACACATGTCAGGAGTGGGGGGACGCGTGTGTCGGGGGTGGGGGGACACATGTCAGGAGTGGGGGGACACGTGTGTCGGGATGACCTGAGCGGCGAGCCTCTCCTGGGCACACGTGTCTGTGTCTGGCGCTACGTTGTATCAGTCGCTGTCTCTGGCTCATTAGATGCTCCATCAGCGACCAATCAAATCGCCGGATGCAGCAGACGGGATTTTTTTTCTTTTACAGCAATGCAGCAGAAGTAATTTAAGGGTAAAGTAGAACAAAGACCCCCCACCCCCACCCCGAGGATGAAGACGGAGGGGGGGAATGGGGGGCGGGGGGGTCGGGTGGAACGTTACCTGGGAATTTAGGGACATTCTCTTCCAGAGATGCTGCATGGAGGATGACGATGGAGCGACTTCCCCGGCTGCCTCTGCTGCATCCTCCCTCCCTGTAGCTTCCTTCTGGCTGAGGTGGGGGGAGGTGTGCGTCTTCTGACATCACCGCTCCGCTCCGCTCTGCCGTCCCAGGCTTTGCCTGTCTCCTGGTGTCTTCCATTGTTCTGCTGAGCCCCGTACACCTGACTGCCGCCATCTGATTGGTGGACGCAAAACGCATGGAAAACGCACGCGTGACCCGCCTTTTCCATTTTTTTAATAAAACATTTATTTCTGCACATCGGGGAACGATACAGGAACGTCGTAGTTTGATGGACGCAGTTCATTGACGCGCTTCTTTGTGCATCGCAATGCTTACGTTTAGGCTTGGCGCAACCAAGAGCGGGCACAGGTTTTTTTTGACGCATTTCTGTGCAGGCCCCGCCTATTCATTGCAATGGGCCGCCCTATATGTGCGAAAAAACGCGGGAAAGAAGTGCTGCAGTGCAGTTTGGCACGCGGAATATAAAATGAACTAGAGGTGCGCCGCTATCGATCCCGAGTGCTCCGATACCCGAAACCGATACCTTTGCGGTGCGTTTCGAGCTCCTACAAAATAAAACGGTCTCAAATCGCACTGCAAAAAAATTGAATGCGTTTTTTTAACTGGAATGCGGTGCGATTCCTGTCCGAATCGCAGGCGGTTTCCTGCACTGCTTAGGGTCCTAACCCTAAGACCCCTTCCACACTGAGGCGCTTTTCAGGCGCTTTCACGCTAAACAAAAGCGCCTGAAAATCTCATGAAAACGTATTTTCCATTAAATTCAATGAATGGTTTCACGCGGGTAGTAAGAAGAGTCGGCAACTCTGCAATCCTTGAAGTCTCCTTTATTGGTACAATAATTTGACGCGTTTCGGCAATAGCCTTAGTTGTAGCTGGTTTCACACTGGGGCGGGGCGGTGAAAAAACTCCGGCAAGCAGCATCTTCGGAGCGTGTTTGGAGCGCTAATAAAGCACCTCAAAAGCGCCCCCCCCCCCCCCCTCCAATGAAGGGAAACGCATTAAAAAGCGCCTAAAATAGTTCTTTTGAGTCACATGACCTTCAGAAAAGCGCATCGCTAACGTCTCAAAAGCACCGCAAAAGTGCCTCAAATGCGCCCGTTGTTTTATGGGCAGTTTCGAAGCGCGTCGGTGTGAAAGTGCTCTGAGTCGCACTGCTCCTGTGTGATCCCAAGTGAAGTCGCGATGACAAGCCAATACCGGTATCAATGCGACTCCAATGTATTATATACCGTGTGTGCCGCAGCACCACGTCTTTCAGTGCGGCGCCTTTTTGGAAATACCGTGTATTCGTACCCCGTGCTCCAATACCCGACACCGATACCTTTGCGGTTGCGATTCGAGCCAAAACAAAAAGAATGGGCTCAAATCACGCTACAAAGAACCTGCATGTGATTGGAATAGGAATGTGGTGCGATTCCTGTCCGAATCGCATGCATTTCCCCGCACGGCTCCTGTGGGAACCCAGGCTTGTCATGGTGACTTCAGCCTGTGTTCGCACCTAAGCGGTGCGGGAAGCTGCATGCGATTCGGACAGGAAGCGCAGCACTTTCCTGTCTAACTGGCATGCGATTCTTTGCAGTGTGGTGTGAGTCCATTTATTTTGTATGAGCTCAAATCGCACCGCCAAGGTATCGGTACTCGGTGTTGGCAAGTACTTGGCTGAAGGTATCGGTCCTTGTCCGGTATCAGTGCAACTCTGTAATAAAGGAAGAATGTTCCCGCTGTGACCAATAGGGGCAGCACCTAGGAGATCTGAGCACTTCACACTACTACAAAGATAGGTGCGCCGGCCCTTTAAGAATCTCCTGCAGAGATAACTATTATATAACCAGAATAGTAACAAAATACTTCATAATGTGCAGATTGGATACAAGAATCCCAATATTTCTCATGTTTACCAATACAATCCCCAGTACACAGTATATATATATATACAAACAGCCCAACAGAGTTTAGGATTGATGCACTATACAGTTAAAGTGTTTGTTACCCCAATACCCCCTCCCCCCCCCCCGCTGCCCCATGTACCGCATGAAGAAGTCTCCCGTTCTCTTTGTATTGCTTCCTTTGTGTGAAATCCCCTCTGCTTTCCTATTAAAAACTGACCACACTAAGCAGGAGAGCACAGCATGGTCTCTAGCTATGCTGGGAACCCAGTATGCTCCTCTCCAATGATCAGTCTTGTGCTGACAACCACCCCCCCCCCCCCCGCACAGCCATTCACTGGGAAGCTCAGTGTCCTGATGTTTCTCCCCCCCCCCCCAGATTTCTAATCAGATTTCAGCAATCACCGGACACTTTTTGAGCACCAGTCACTTTGTCTGTTTGTTTTCAGACTTGTATATCCATCGCTAGCAAATTGTATATATTTTTTATTACTTGTTATGACATTTATTATCATCATAATATAGGCATCTAATTCATTTTATAAATATTCCCCTAACAGGTCATAATGAGTGTGAAAAACACCAGCCAGAGGTTGTAACACGTGATATAAAAATCCCAACAAAACACTGCAGCAGCACTTATTGAATTCACATAAACACTTTTATATTCTTTTACTACATGACATTCAGGCAGAGGGTGTAGTACATTCATACTAAAGGGGCTACAATTCCCCACATTTTTTGTTTACACCATTTTGGTTTATTTTTATTTCAGGAAGTGTTATCACCAAATATTGAGCGTTCCTCCTGGGGCTTCTGTCCTGGCTCGCTGTATCAGGCAGAGGTTGCAACACACTTAGTAGCACATGGCTCATTGGATATCGCATCTTGCAGAGGACATACATATTATTATTATTCTTTGCTATAACTAGATGGTGTATATTCTATCACTGTTTATATCTTATTTTTATTTTTTTGGGGATTTTAAAGTTTGTATCATTGCAACCTGCAGAGGGTGCAACACAGAACTATCATTAAAATAGTTTCAAACCAAATATCCTAAAACCTTCCTAATTAGAAGAGCGCCACGCCCCTGCCACTCCTTTTTTCAAAATCTAAACACAAACTTCACCTAGGAGAAAGTATATCTGCAGAAAGTATATCTTTAAGATTATTATTTATTTTTTTCATCTCTTTCCTGTGCGCAGATTTATCCACAGCTTTTTCTCAACAGACAAGAGAAGTATTCATTAAAGATAGAAAAGGTCAGGATGGGCAGCGGGCAAGAGAAGTATTCATTAAACAAAGCGAAGGTCAGGGTGGGCAGTGGGCAAGAGAAGTATCCATTAAACATAGAAATGGTCAGGATGGGCAGCGGGCAAGAGAAGTATTCATTAAACATAGAAAAGGTCAGGATGGGCAGCGGGCAAGAGAAGTATCCATTAAACATAGAAATGGTCAGGATGGGCAGCGGGCAAGAGAAGTATTCATTAAACATAGAAAAGGTCAGGATGGGCAGCGGGCAAGGGAAGTATCCACTAAAGATGGAAAAGGTCAGGATGGGCAGCGGGCAAGAGAAGTATCCACTAAAGATAGAAAAGGTCAGGATGGTGTCACGGTCGTTCCACTATCCCGATCGTACCAAGGAGACTTACCCGCAGGTTTCCTGTGCAAGGGGATCGTCGGTGCCCTCGGACGCGGGTTGGCGCAAACGAACGCACGCGAGTGCATGTAGTCCCCAACAGGCGCACGCGGGTGCGCGTTGACACGAGCGGGCGCACGCGGGTGCGCGACAAGCCGAACGGGCGTACGCGGGTACGCGGGGTCACGAACGGGAGCACGGTTACCCGCGGGGGTACGCAAACGTACCGTGCGACCGTTCTTGGCGCCCAACAGCCTACTTAAGGGATCAGCTCCTGCTCCACAGTGCTGTCCTGTCTACAGCGTTCCTGAGACTTTTGCTACCTGCTCCTGTGTGTGTGTTCGTGATCCTGTACCCGGCCTGTTCCTTGACCTTGGCTGTTTGCCGCCTGCCTCCGACCCTTTGCCTGATTGACCTCGCTTCTGCCTTCTGCCTCTGTACCTCCGCTGCCTGATAGTTGCCGACCCGGCTCGCCTCTGACCACGCCTGCCTGCCTACCTGAAGTCCAGCACTGACTTCTTCTGTGGTTCCTGCCTGTCCACCTGTGCCAGCTGTCCAGCAGTTCCCGCCCAGCGCTGGTGGTGCCCACCGTTCCAGTCTACTACCTGTTCCGGCTGTGCCTGCTATCTGCTAACCGGCCTGGCACTTGTGTCCTCCGGACTCCTGAATCCCTGTCTCCATCTCCAGGGGCTCTCGAGCCGGAGGCTTACGAGGCGCCGCTCCCTGCACATTTGGGCTCTCCAACCAGGTACGTGACAGATGGGCAGCGGGCAAGAGAAGTATTCATTAAACATACAAAAGGTCAGGATGGGCAGCGGGCAAGGGAAGTATCCACTAAAGATAGAAAAGGTCAGCATGGGCAGCGGGCAAGAGAAGTATTCATTAAACATAGAAAAAGTCAGGATGGGCAGCAGGCAAGAGAAGTATTCATTAAACATGGCAAAGCTCAGTAGGGGAAGCGGGCAAGAGAAGTATTCATTAAACATAGCAAAGGTCAGGGTGGGCAGCGGGCAAGAGAAGTATTCATTAAACATAGAAAAGGTCAGGGTGGGCAGCAAGGTAAGCAATCCATTGTAGCAAAGGTCAGGACAGGGAGTAGAGGTATAGCGTAGAGTAGAGGTATAGAGTAGAGGGATCTGGTAACATAACGAAGGTCAGGACAGGCAGCAGACACTTTGGGGATCCAGTAATGTAGAAAAGGTTGATGTGGAAATTTTATCAAAGCGGAGTTCCACCAAAAAATGGAGCTTCCATTTTAAGGGAAGGTGACCCCCTGACACGCCACATTTGGCATGTCCTTTGCTTGGGGGGGGGGGCATCAAAAATGAGGGTTCCCACTTCCTCCCGTGGGCTCGGCGGAGCCAGAAGTCAGTTCACCACTCCCCCCGCCTCTCGGCAATCATCTGGGACACGTCACATGTCACAGGTCCCAGATGATTGCCCGGCCAGTCATGGTGCGCCGTGCGGCTCGTGCATGCGCAGTGGGTGCCCAGGCTGTGAAGCCACAGCTGGGCTCCCACAGTTACAATGCCGGCGCCACAGAGAGGAGGGGGAGATGAGCGGGGCTTCAATCTCCTGCATTTCTGGACCCCGGCGCAGGTAAGTGTCTGATTATTAAAAGTCATCGCTTCTCGGCCTTTTGGCTAAGATCAAGTGTAGTATCTGTTCTTATCAGTTACCAGGAGGTGGCGCTTGCTTCCGTCCCTGTTCTACGGCGAGGTGGAGCAGGGGTGGCGGTTGTTATGCAAAACCTGCTGGTGTAAAGGTGACCCGGAGCGGTTTGTAGTCGAAAGGGAAGCCTTCTGATGAGGATGGAGAACCACTGGTCAGCACCAGGGGAGGGGACCCTGGCCTTCTGGCCTGGATTGGGGCAGCTCTAGCTCCGGTCAGTTTTCCGGGAGGGAACGTTGGTTCCCCTTTCTCCCACCGGGGGGAACGGCCTGTACCTCCCGAATGTAATTAGGTAGGAGTGACGGGAGCGAGGGTGAGGCCTGATGGCAAAGGGTCTCACTAAGCTCCTGGATCTCCATGCCTTTCTGGCTGGGGTGGGGGCTGCTGTGGTCTGGGGGGGGGGGGGGTCGGGATGCTTCTTTTGAAAAGCCTGTGGTGATGTGCCCCTGAAGTGGCAGTTCAGGGGCGCCGTACATTCACAGTGATTTATCACTTTGAAGGACACTTCACTGTATACACACTTTGCACAATTTTTTATTCCTGGCCGTTGTGTTTACACAATGACCACCTTTTTCACTCTCCCTCTCCACTTTTTATTTATTTTATTTTGTGTGTCACGTTTTATGTTGTCACTGCACGTGTGATGAGTAGGGTGTCGGTCCTCGGACCAACCCTGAACATCTTGTGGGAGGGTGGACATATAGGCCTTCTGGCTTGGTTCGCCCTCTCTTTGGGGGAGCCCCTACCCTAGTACCTGGGTGGGTCTGTTTCGGCAGACCTTCCGGAGAAAGGCGGTCGTCGGGCTTCGGCTGGATGGGCCATGTATTTGGTACCTCAGTCCCCGTCTGGAGCCTAAGGCCCGGGGGATCAGGGTTAGGTCCTTCCTAGTGGAGGACAGCAGACACCCTTTGCACGGTTTTGTGTGTCACTCTTGATGTGTGGGCACTTTTTTTTGGCACCGGGTGGAAGTTTTTGGGTGTGTTTTGCAGGCCATGGGCTTTTTTCAATAGAAAAAAAAAAAAAAAAGATAAACAGTCAGCAGCTGCAGTATTTGTAGCTGTTGAGTTTTATATTTTTTTTAAGCAGAACTCCGCTTTAAGATGTATTTAATATATATTGTCACATTGTCTCCTGCCATTAGTTCTCCTGCAGCCCTCCCTAAAGAGCGGACCGGGGCAGACTGACGCCAGTGGAGACCCATCTGGTAGTGAAAAGCTTCCTGAGGATGTAGAGAAGTGTTTGTAGAGTGAGGATATGTCCGCCAGAGAAGGGCCCCTGTGTGATGCACAGAGCGATCGTCTGGGGGGGGGGGGATGTGTTTGCTCTGTGAAGACATTATCGGTTATGGGGGGGGGGATGTACGCTTGTGTCACCCCTGTGTGTCTGATCAACACATGGAGGGGCTATGGAGTGTCTCCGCAGATAATCTCCCATCCTCAGGAATGGTAGTATGATCCGGTATGGGAGAAATCATAGAGATTGTTCCAATGATCAGACAGTCAAGCTGTGGAGCTGAAGATGTGAGGAGCTGAGGATGTGAGGAGCTGAGGATGTGAGGCTGTGAGGATGTGAGGAGCTGAGGATGTGAGGAGCTGAGGATGTGAGGCTGTGAGGAGGTGAGGCTGTGAGGAGGTGAGGATGTGAGGATGGGAGGCTGTGAGGAGGTGAGGCTGTGAGGAGGTGAGGATGTGAGGAGGTGAGGCTGTGAGGAGGTGAGGAGGTGAGGCTGTGAGGAGGTGAGGAGGTGAGGCTGTGAGGCTGTGAGGAGGTGAGGCTGTGAGGATGTGAGGAGGTGAGGATGTGAGGAGGTGAGGATGTGAGGAGGTGAGGATGTGAGGAGGTGAGGATGGGAGGAGGTGAGGAGGTGAGGAGGTGAGGATGTGAGGAGGTGAGGAGGTGGGAGGAGGTGAGGATGTGAGGAGGTGAGGAGGTGAGGAGGTGAGGATGGGAGGAGGTGAGGATGGGAGGAGGTGAGGATGGGAGGAGGTGAGGATGGGAGGAGGTGAGGATGGGAGGAGGTGAGGATGGGAGGAGGTGAGGATGTGAGGAGGTGAGGAGGTGAGGCTGTGAGGCTGTGAGGAGGTGAGGAGGTGAGGCTGTGAGGAGGTGAGGCTGTGAGGAGGTGAGGCTGTGAGGAGGTGAGGAGCTGAAGATGGGAGGAGGTGAGGATGTGAGGCTGTGAGGAGGTGATGATGTGAGGATGTGAGGCTGTGAGGAGGTGAGGAGGTGAGGCTGTGAGGAGGTGAGGAGCTGAGGGTGTGAGGCTGTGAGGAGGTGAGGAGCTGAGGGTGTGAGGCTGTGAGGAGGTGAGGCTGTGAGGAGGTGAGGCTGTGAGGAGGTGAGGCTGTGAGGAGGTGAGGCTGTGAGGAGGTGAGGAGGTGAGGCTGTGAGGAGGTGAGGCTGTGAGGAGGTGAGGCTGTGAGTAGGTGAGGCTGTGAGGAGGTGAGGCTGTGAGGATGTGAGGAGGTGAGGAGGTGAGGAGGTGAGGCTGTGAGGAGGTGAGGAGGTGAGGAGATGAGGATGTGAGGTCTATCTGGTAGCGGTGAGAGGAGGTCTATCCGGTAGCGGTGAGGGGAGGTCTATCCGGTAGCGGTGAGGGGAGGTCTATCCGGTAGCGGTGAGGGGAGGTCTATCCGGTAGCGGTGAGGGGAGGTCTATCCGGTAGCGGTGAGGGGAGGTCTATCCGGTAGCGGTGAGGGGAGGTCTATCCGGTAGCGGTGAGGGGAGGTCTATCCGGTAGCGGTGAGGGGAGGTCTATCCGGTAGCGGTGAGGGGAGGTCTATCCGGTAGCTGTGAGAGGAGGTCTGTCCGGTAGCGGTGAGAGGAGGTCTATCCGGTAGCGGTGAGAGGAGGTCTATCCGGTAGCGGTGAGAGGAGGTCTATCCGGTAGCGGTGAGAGGAGGTCTATCCAGGGAGGTGAGGAGCTGAGGATGTGAGGCTGTGAGGATGTGAGGAGCTGAGGATGTGAGGAGCTGAGGATGTGAGGCTGTGAGGAGGTGAGGAGGTGAGGAGGTGAGGATGTGAGGATGTGAGGCTGTGAGGAGGTGAGGCTGTGAGGAGGTGAGGCTGTGAGGAGGTGAGGCTGTGAGGAGGTGAGGATGTGAGGAGGTGAGGCTGTGAGGAGGTGAGGAGGTGAGGCTGTGAGGAGGTGAGGAGGTGAGGCTGTGAGGAGGTGAGGCTGTGAGGAGGTGAGGCTGTGAGGATGTGAGGAGGTGAGGATGTGAGGAGGTGAGGATGGGAGGAGGTGAGGATGTGAGGATGTGAGGAGGTGAGGAGGTGAGGAGGTGAGGAGGTGAGGATGGGAGGAGGTGAGGATGTGAGGAGGTGAGGATGTGAGGAGGTGAGGATGTGAGGAGGTGGGGAGGTGAGGAGGTGGGGAGGTGAGGAGGTGAGGCTGTGAGGCTGTGAGGAGGTGAGGAGGTGAGGCTGTGAGGAGGTGAGGCTGTGAGGAGGTGAGGAGCTGAAGATGGGAGGAGGTGAGGATGTGAGGCTGTGAGGAGGTGATGATGTGAGGATGTGAGGCTGTGAGGAGGTGAGGAGGTGAGGCTGTGAGGAGGTGAGGATGTGAGGCTGTGAGTAGGTGAGGCTGTGAGGAGGTGAGACTGTGAGGAGGTGAGGAGGTGAGGAGGTGAGGCTGTGAGGAGGTGAGGCTGTGAGGAGGTGAGGCTGTGAGGAGGTGAGGCTGTGAGGAGGTGAGGCTGTGAGGAGGTGAGGCTGTGAGGAGGTGAGGCTGTGAGGAGGTGAGGCTGTGAGGAGGTGAGGAGATGAGGATGTGAGGTCTATCCGGTAGCGGTGAGGGGAGGTCTATCCGGTAGCGGTGAGGGGAGGTCTATCCGGTAGCTGTGAGAGGAGGTCTATCCGGTAGCGGTGAGAGGAGGTCTATCCGGTAGCGGTGAGAGGAGGTCTATCCGGTAGCTGTGAGAGGAGGTCTATCCGGTAGCGGTGAGAGGAGGTCTATCCGGTAGCGGTGAGAGGAGGTCTATCCGGTAGCGGTGAGAGGAGGTCTATCCGGTAGCGGTGAGAGGAGGTCTATCCGGTAGCGGTGAGAGGAGGTCTATCCGGTAGCGGTGAGAGGAGGTCTATCCGGTAGCGGTGAGAGGAGGTCTATCCGGTAGCGGTGAGAGGAGGTCTATCCGGTAGCGGTGAGAGGAGGTCTATCCGGTAGCGGTGAGAGGAGGTCTATCCGGTAGCGGTGAGAGGAGGTCTATCCGGTAGCGGTGAGAGGAGGTCTATCCGGTAGCGGTGAGAGGAGGTCTATCCGGTAGCGGTGAGAGGAAGTCTATCCGGTAGAGGTGAGAGGAGGTCTATCCGGTAGAGGTGAGAGGAGGTCTATCCGGTAGAGGTGAGAGGAGGTCTATCTAGTAGTGGTGAGAGGAGGTCTATCTGGTAGTGGTGAGAGGAGGTCTATCCGGTAGCGGTGAGGGGAGGTCTATCCGGTAGCGGTGAGAGGAGGTCTATCCGGTAGCGGTGAGAAGAGGTCTATCCGGTAGCGGTGAGAAGAGGTCTATCCGGTAGCGGTGAGAGGAGGTCTATCCGGTAGCGGTGAGAGGAGGTCTATCTGGTAGCGGTGAGAGGAGGTCTATCCGGTAGTGGTGAGAGGAGGTCTATCCGATAGCGGTGAGAGGAGGTCTATCCGGTAGCGGTGAGAGGAGGTCTATCCGGTAGCGGTGAGAGGAGGTCTATCCGGTAGCGGTGAGAGGAGGTCTATCCGGTAGCGGTGAGAGGAGGTCTATCCAGGGAGCGGTGAGAGGAGGTCTATCTGGTAGCGGTGAGAGGAGGTCTATCTGGTAGCGGTGAGAGGAGGTCTATCTGGTAGCGGTGAGAGGAGGTCTATCCGGTAGCGGTGAGAGGAGGTCTATCCGGTAGCGGTGAGAGGAGGTCTATCCGGTAGCGGTGAGAGGAGGTCTATCCGGTAGCGGTGAGAGGAAGTCTATCCGGTAGAGGTGAGAGGAGGTCTATCCGGTAGAGGTGAGAGGAGGTCTATCCGGTAGAGGTGAGAGGAGGTCTATCTAGTAGTGGTGAGAGGAGGTCTATCTGGTAGTGGTGAGAGGAGGTCTATCCGGTAGCGGTGAGGGGAGGTCTATCCGGTAGCGGTGAGAGGAGGTCTATCCGGTAGCGGTGAGAAGAGGTCTATCCGGTAGCGGTGAGAAGAGGTCTATCCGGTAGCGGTGAGAGGAGGTCTATCTGGTAGCGGTGAGAGGAGGTCTATCTGGTAGCGGTGAGAGGAGGTCTATCCGGTAGTGGTGAGAGGAGGTCTATCCGATAGCGGTGAGAGGAGGTCTATCCGGTAGCGGTGAGAGGAGGTCTATCCGGTAGCGGTGAGAGGAGGTCTATCCGGTAGCGGTGAGAGGAGGTCTATCCGGTAGCGGTGAGAGGAGGTCTATCCAGGGAGCGGTGAGAGGAGGTCTATCTGGTAGCGGTGAGAGGAGGTCTATCCGGTAGCGGTGAGAGGAGGTCTATCCGGTAGCGGTGAGAGGAGGTCTATCTGGTAGCGGTGAGAGGAGGTCTATCCGGTAGCGGTGAGAGGAGGTCTATCCGGTAGCGGTGAGAGGAGGTCTATCCGGTAGCGGTGAGAGGAGGTCTATCCGGTAGCGGTGAGAATCCAGCTGTGAACGGTAATTCTCTGGATTTCTATAGTGAGAGACTTCCTATCTTTTGCAGTTAAAGTACCTGAACTTCCTACCTACCCCTCCCCCTTCATGGAGAGACTGGTTTTTTTTTTTGTCTACTTTTTCTCAAATAAATATCCCAAAAGTCTCAGTTTCTGCAGTTCTTTGGGCCGTCTACCTCGGGAACCCCCAAGACGCACACAAACAGTAAGCCCAACAAAAGCAGCAGCTCCTTCGGGGGTCAGTACTGCAGGGATATTGGGATCCCCTTATAATGGGCACCACAGATGTGCAAAGATCTGACCAATAGAGAGACAGAAGACAATGTCAGGAATTCTCCATCAATCAGTGAAGGATGAGTTCTGGGCGGGGTGACCCTTTAACATTCTCTACTTCTGCTCATTAGATGTCCCCGGAGGTGTGTGGCTCCATCATGACTTGGCCGGGTTGGGAGATAATTGCATGAACAGTGACAGAATTCCCGGATGAGATTATTTCCAACGTCCCTCCTAATCAGAGTCCTTTCTCTGAGGAGTAACAGATCCCAGAAGATCCTCCCACCATCCAATCAGCAGACAGATGGAGAGCAAAACCCACAATGTGTCCCCGATGGACTCGCCCCCAACCAACCGATCCTAATCATTCCCTCTGTCAGTGCAAACCCAACATTATCTCCGACTCGCCTCTTCTATTGGAGGGCTTAGAAATACCATTCTACAATAAGGAGCCTGACAGAGAAGACGTTTATATGTCGGGGCAAAGAAAAGGCGGCGGATCTCTTCTCTGCGAAACATTCTCATTTCCTGTCTTGTATTCCTGTAACCACATCAGGACCAGCAGGTTCCACCCCTTCCTGTCCAGGACTTCTCACTTCCACTCTGTCAGAGGTTTGATGATTGTGTAGCACATGCAGGTGCAAAGTAAAGGCTTATCGCCCCAACCCCCGAAACATCTCCAAACTACCCCCCTTCCTAACCAATCACACCACAAAGCCCCCAATTCACTCCCTGGTTATGTCTCACCTCGAAAGAATGCAAACCCCTCCTCATTGGCTAACCTTTAATGCTGCCACCAGACTTATCCACCTTTCCAACCATTCAGTGTCCTCCACCCCTCTCTGCCAATCCCTCCACTGACCTCCATTCAGTGTCCTCCACCCCTCTCTACCAATCCCTCCACTGACCTCCATTCAGTGTCCTCCAACCCTCTCTACCAATCCCTCCACCGACCTCCATTCAGTGTCCTCCACCCCTCTCTACCAATCCATCCACTGATCTCCATTCAGTGTCCTCCACCTCTCTCTACCAATCCCCCCACTGACCTCCATTCAGTGTCCTCCACCCCCCTCTACCAATCCATCCACTGATCTCCATTCAGTGTCCTCCACCTCTCTCTACCAATCCCTCCACTGGCCTCCATTCAGTGTCCTCCAACCCTCTCTACCAATCCCTCCACCGACCTCCATTCAGTGTCCTCCACCCCTCTCTACCAATCCATCCACTGATCTCCATTCAGTGTCCTCCACCTCTCTCTACCAATCCCCCCACTGACCTCCATTCATTGTCCTCCACCCCTCTCTACCAATCCCTCCACTGACCTCCATTCAGTGTCCTTCACCCCTCTCTACCAATCCCACCACTGACCTCCATTCAGTGTCCTCCACCCCTCTCTACCAATCCCTCCACTGACCTCCATTCATTGTCCTCCACCCCTCTCTACCAATCCCTCCACTGACCTCCATTCAGTGTCCTCCACCCCTCTCTACCAATCCCTCCACTGACCTCCATCCAGTGTCCTCCGGCCCTCTCTACCAATCCCTCCACTGGCCTCCATTCAGTGTCCTCCACCCCTCTCTACCAATCCCTCCACTGACCTCCATTCAGTGTCCTCCACCCCTCTCCACCAATCCCTCCACTGGCCTCCATTCAGTGTCCTTAACCCCTCTCATCCAATCCCTCCACTGGCCTCCATTCAGTGTCCTCCATCCCTCTCTACCAATCCCTCCACTGACCTCCATTCAGTGTCCTCCACCCCTCTTTACCAATCCCTCCACTGGCCTCCATTCAGTGTCCTCCATCCCTCTCTACCAATCCCTCCACTGACCTCCATTCAGTGTCCTCCACCCCTCTCTACCAATCCCTCCACTGGCCTCCATTCAGTGTCCTTAACCCCTCTCTACCAATCCCACCACTGACCTCCATTCAGTGTCCTCCACCCCTCTCTACCAATCCCTCCACTGACCTCCATTCAGTGTCCTCCACCCCTCTCTACCAATCCCTCCACTGACCTCCATTCAGTGTCCTCCACCCCTCTCTACCAATCCCTCCACTGGTCTCCATTCAGTGTCCTCCACCCCTCTCTACCAATCCCTCCACTGACCTCCATTCAGTGTCCTCCACCCCTCTCTACCAATCCCTCCACTGACCTCCACTCAGTGTCCTCCACCCCTCTCTACCAATCCCTCCACTGACCGCCATTCAGTGTCCTCCACCCCTCTCTACCAATCCCTCCACTGGTCTCCATTCAGTGTCCTCCACCCCTCTCTACCAATCCCTCCACTGACCTCCATTCAGTGTCCTTCACCCCTCTCTACCAATCCCTCCACTGACCTCCATTCAGTGTCCTCCTCCCCTCTCTACCAATCCCTCCACTGACCGCCATTCAGTGTCCTCCACCCCTCTCTACCAATCCCTCCACTGACCTCCATTCAGTATCCTCCACCCCTCTCTACCAATCCCTCCACTGACCTCCATTCAGTGTCCTCCACCCCTCTCTACCAATCCCTCCACTGACCTCCATTCAGTGTCCTCCACCCCTCTCTACCAATCCCTCCACTGACCGCCATTCAGTGTCCTCCACCCCTCTCTACCAATCCCTCCACTGACCTCCATTCAGTGTCCTCCACCCCTCTCTACCAATCCCTCCACTGACCTCCATTCAGTGTCCTCCACCCCTCTCTACCAATCCCCCCACTGACCTCCATTCAGTGTCCTCCACCCCTCTCTACCAATCCCTCCACTGACCTCCATTCAGTGTCCTCCACCCCTCTCTGCCAATCCCTCCACTGACCTCCATTCAGTGTCCTCCACCCCTCTCTACCAATCCCTCCACTGACCTCCATTCAGTGTCCTCCACCCCTCTCTACCAATCCCTCCACTGACCTCCATTCAGTGTCCTCCACCCCTCTCTACCAATCCCTCCACTGACCTCCATTCAGTGTCCTCCACCCCTCTCTGCCAATCCCTCCACTGACCTCCATTCAGTGTCCTCCACCCCTCTCTACCAATCCCTCCACTGACCTCCATTCAGTGTCCTCCACCCCTCTCTACCAATCCCTCCACTGACCTCCATTCAGTGTCCTCCACCCCTCTCTACCAATCCCTCCACTGACCGCCATTCAGTGTCCTCCACCCCTCTCTACCAATCCCTCCACTGACCTCCATTCAGTGTCCTCCACCCCTCTCTACCAATCCCTCCACTGACCTACATTCAGTGTCCTCCACCCCTCTCTACCAATCCCTCCACTGACCTCCATTCAGTGTCCTCCACCCCTCTCTACCAATCCCTCCACTGACCTCCATTCAGTGTCCTCCACCCCTCTCTACCAATCCCTCCACTGACCTCCATTCAGTGTCCTCCACCCCTCTCTACCAATCTATCCACTGACCTCCATTCAGTGTCCTCCACCCCTCTCTACCAATCCCTCCACTGACCTTCATTCAGTGTCCTCCACCCCTCTCTACCAATCTATCTACTGGCCTCCATTCAGTGTCCTCCACCCCTCTCTACCAATCCCTCCGCTGACCTCCATTCAGTGTCCTCCACCCCTCTCTACCAATCCCTCCACTGACCTCCATTCAGTGTCCTCCACCCCTCTCTACCAATCCCTCCGCTGATCTCCATTCAGTGTCCTCCACCCCTCTCTACCAATCCCTCCACTGACCTCCATTCAGTGTCCTCCACCCCTCTCTACCAATCCCTCCACTGACCTCCATTCAGTGTCCTCCACCCCTCTCTACCAATCCCTCCACTGACCACCATTCAGTGTCCTCCACCCCTCTCTACCAATCCCTCCACTGACCTCCATTCAGTGTCCTCCACCCCCCTCTACCAATCCCTCCACTGACCTCCATTCATTGTCCTCCACCCCTCTCTACCAATCCCTCCACTGGCCTCCATTCAGTGTCCTCCACCCCTCTCTACCAATCCCTCCACTGACCTCCATTCATTGTCCTCCACCCCTCTCTACCAATCCCTCCACTGGCCTCCATTCATTGTCCTCCACCCCTCTCTACCAATCCCTCCACTGACCTCCATTCAGTGTCCTCCACCCCTCTCTACCAATCCCTCCACTGACCTCCATTCATTGTCCTCCACCCCTCTCTACCAATCCCTCCACTGACCTCCATTCAGTGTCCTCCACCCCTCTCTACCAATCCCTCCACTGACCTCCATTCAGTGTCCTCCACCCCTCTCTACCAATCCCTCCACTGACCTCCATTCAGTGTCCTCCACCCCTCTCTACCAATCCCTCCACTGACCTCCATTCAGTGTCCTCCACCCCTCCCTACCAATCCCTCCACTGACCACCATTCAGTGTCCTCCACCCCTCTCTACCAATCCCTCCACTGGTCTCCATTCAGTGTCCTCCACCCCTCTCTACCAATCCCTCCACTGACCTCCATTCAGTGTCCTCCACCCCTCTCTACCAATCCCTCCACTGGTCTCCATTCAGTGTCCTCCACCCCTCTCTACCAATCCCTCCACTGACCTCCATTCAGTGTCCTCCACCCCTCTCTACCAATCCCTCCACTGACCTTCATTCAGTGTCCTCCAACCCTCTCTACCAATCCATCCACTGATCTCCATTCAGTGTCCTCCACCCCTCTCTACCAATCCCACCACTGACCTCCATTCAGTGTCCTCCACCCCTCTCTACCAATCCCTCCACTGACCTCCATTCATTGTCCTCCACCCCTCTCTACCAATCCCTCCACTGACCTCCATTCAGTGTCCTCCACCCCTCTCTACCAATCCCTCCACTGACCTCCATTCAGTGTCCTCCACCCCTCTCTACCAATCCCTCCACTGGTCTCCATTCAGTGTCCTCCACCCCTCTCTACCAATCCCTCCACTGACCTCCATTCATTGTCCTCCACCCCTCTCTACCAATCCCTCCACTGACCTCCATTCATTGTCCTCCACCCCTCTCTACCAATCCCTCCACTGACCTCCACCCCTCTCTACCAATCCCTCCACTGACTTTCATTCAGTGTCCTCCATCCCTCTCTACCAATCCCTCCACTGGTCTCCATTCAGTGTCCTCCACCCCTCTCTACCAATCCCTCCACTGACCTCCATTCATTGTCCTCCACCCCTCTCTACCAATCCCTCCACTGACCTCCACCCCTCTCTACCAATCCCTCCACTGACTTTCATTCAGTGTCCTCCATCCCTCTCTACCAATCCCTCCACTGGTCTCCATTCAGTGTCCTCCACCCCTCTTTGGCAATCCCCTCTGTATACCATCTGTGTACAGAGCTCCTCCAGGTGGCCGTATTGCATTGAATGTTAGAGAAGATCTCAGTGGCCGCAGATTGATAAGGAGAGGTCATTTCTATCACCATGAAATGAGAATAATTCTATATCTCCAACGCTGTGCGCAAACAACATTTGTATCATTTTGAACACTGCTCGTCACCGACGCTGGTAAACAGCCATTGGCCGGCTGTTTACGCACGTGATCGGCTGTGATCCTTTCACAGTCGATTACTAAATGTAAACAAACCGTGGTAACGAGATGTTACCGGGTTCTCCTCACACACCAATCGTGTGAGAAAGAGATTGCGGTAACATCTTGTTACCGCTTACAGTACACACCAATCACACTGATTGCCCCCCCAATAAAGAGGACCTGTCACCACCCATTGTAGTACCTATCACTCACAGTCCATCAGAGTACCCGAGTACCTGTCCCAGTCCATCAGAGTGCCAGAGTACCTATTTGCAGCCCATGCCTCATAGAATATACGTTGGGGTGTTTTCTTTCCAAAATGGGGTCATTTTGTGGGTAATTCCATTGTCCTGGTACTCCAGGACCTTCAAAAGTGTGATAGGTAGGAATGAAATGAGATGCGTAATTTTTGCTGGTAGAACGTCTGAGGGTGCCACTTCAATGTTGGTCCTCTGTATGTGGCCAGGCTGTGTAAAAGTCTCACACATGGGG
Organism: Lithobates pipiens; assembly: GCF_037356315.1. NCBI lineage: Eukaryota > Metazoa > Chordata > Amphibia > Anura > Ranidae > Lithobates > Lithobates pipiens. Next base: position 229,352,067 of record NW_027507788.1, read on the forward strand.
TATCACCGTACTCAGGAGGAGGAGCAGAATGTATTTTGGGGTGTAATTTGTTGTATGAATATGCTGTGCCTGAGAAATAACCTGATACTATGACAATTTTGTAAAAAATAAAAAATCTTCATTTTGCAAAGAATTGTGGGAAAAAATGACAACTTAAAAAAACTCACCATGCTACTCAATACCTTGGAATGTCTACTTTGTAAAAAGGGGTAATTTGGGGGGTATTTGTACTTTCCTGACTTGTTAGTGTCTCAAGAAATGAGATACACCTGATGTACTGAAGGCCTTATCAGATGTGATCAATTTTCAGTGATTGGCACCATAGTTTGTAGACTCTATAACTTGCACAAAGACCAAATAATATCCACTAATGTGGCTGATTTTTACCAAAGATATGTAGCAGTATAAATTTTGGCCAAAATTTATGAAGAAAAATTACTAATTAGCAAAATTTTATGACAGAAACGAAGAAAAAGGCATTTTTTTTTTAAATTTATAGCACAAAAAATAAAAACCCCCCACTAGTGATTAAATACCACCAAAAGAAAGGTCTATTTGTGTGTAAAAAAAGGACACAAGTTTCATATGGATACAGTGTTGGATGACTGAGTAATTGTCATTCAAACTGTGAGAGCGCTGAAAGCTGAAAGTTGGTCTGGTCAGGAAGGGGGTGTAAGTGCCTGGTATTGGGGTGGTTGAAGGGTGCGTTTTATTTCTTCCGATAGTTTATTTCTATATTTCTCTTATTCCGGGAAACGAATTGATGAAAAAATATTACAATGTTACTTCTCTGTAACCAACCCTGTGCCTGCAATCTGCATCATGTCCACTAGATGGCAGTCCAGGCATGTCTTCAGTACAGAGTCAGATGTAGAAGAGAAAAGGGAAGAAATGTAGCGCTAAAAGATATGAAATAAATCAGTGATATGTTCAAAATAAGTCCACTAGAAGGATAATAAGGCCACCAAGACTCCGAGATCAATCGTACGCAGGGGAAGCCAACAGCCAACGGTACTTCAAAGGATAGTGACATCCAAACAGGTAAATGTGGTTAAACACTCTTACCAGAGTTGATGGACCTGTATGTCAGCGACACCAGATCTAACAAGCATGGAACGAAAAACACCTGGGGAGAAGGTCATACAGGATCCTCCGCCAACATCGATCGTCTGGGAAATCCAAGAGGCCAGAAACAAGGTACCAAGGAGGTCCAATGTAGATATGTTACACTCCAGTTGCGACAAATTACCCCATGATTAGTGTATGGATAGTGTAGGACCCACTAATCATGGGGTACCATTGTGCCCGGGGCAGCTGCCCCTCCTGCCAACCCCACTGTCTAACACCTCCTACTCCTCCAGACCCTCCCGCCGGTCTGCACCCGCGCTTTCTCTTTCCTTGCCTATTGCCTTATTGCCCGGGTGACGTGGACCCCCTAATTTTATTTGGTCCTACATCAAAATGGCCACCCAAATCTCATGGCACATCCACCTGGATTACCGTCCTCTACAAGATGGTCATCTGTAGCCCAAGATAGGAGACATTTCCTCCTCATTGGACCCCACCGACCTGATAGGATGGCACCATGCCACCTTCAGATTGGAGGATGTACTGTAGTCCGCTCCTGCCCACACAAATGCTGCCGTTTATATGTTTCCAGGAAAGCAGTCAACCCCCCCCCCCCCATCTACATTGAGGGGGCATCATGCATGAGGTTTGGAATGGCGCCCCCCTCTGGCCACCCACCAAGTGCAGATGAAGATTGGCACAAGCTCACCTACCTGTAGAAAGACCTACCATACACATCAGCACGTGGCACATTGTGGATGGGGGTCATCTGGTGGCTGATTATCTCCTGTAGAAGATTTCTTCCTCTTGGCTCTGATGTCGGTTTCTCTGCCGGAATCGATCGTCGTGTTCTGCATTATTCATCATATTTAATTATGTAAACAGTCGCCTAGCACTTTGCTACAAACGTAGAAACCTTCCCTCTACCAGCTGCCGATTTATGGACTTTCCTCCGCCGGGACCCCCATAAATATCTCACCATATGGCGGCCCCCAGCAGACACCGACGTTCCGTGATCTCTAATATATTCCTCAGGTTCTGGATGGTAGAAAACCTGACCCAAGTTAATGGGAATGTCAACGTCACTCCGCTCCGTCTGTTCATGTTTCTTGTTTCTCTGCAGAAAAAGTCACAGAAGGATCGTATTCCAGGGACCCCTCCCCCCCCCATTCACAAACGCTGGGGGCCGTTCACACCAACGCATTTCCCAACTGGATGATGACCAGTCACCATTCTTTTCATAAAATATTGTTTCCACTAGGGGAGCCGGTATCAGTATCGATGCCGATACCAAGCATCAGAACTCACCCAAATGCTCCCGATACCAAAACCGATACTTTGCGGTGCGATTTGTGTCCATACAAAATGAATGGGCGCAAATCGCACCACAAAGAATCGCTTGTGATTTCTCTCACTGCTCCTGTGTGTGTATAGAAAGGGAAAAGCGTTGTGATGAACCCCCAAACCCCTCAACAGGTCCCCAGAGCTGAGTTCCACAAACCCCCCACCCAAAGTGACTCCTGTCACAAGCGCCATCTAGTGGGCAGTTTAAAAAAAAATGTTAGAACTCACAGTACTTGTCTGACTACATGCAAAATAATCTACATAATGTAGGTGTCCCGGTCCGCCGATGACAGCAAATCACGGCCTCTGGAGGTGACACAGGGCTGGGGGAGATTTAGAAGAGGTTCACTTCCAAGCTGACATCCCTTCCACCCTATAACCACGGGGTCCTGGAACTTCTCCTGCAGTCCAGTGAGCATCTCCAGCGGCCCTGGTTTGGTATCATCGGCAGGAGAGCGGCCCGTTCCATTAAGGGCGCATGGGCGCCGCCCCTTCTATTCATGTCATTCCTTATATTGTTAATAGATTCATGCATAGCATAAATCTATCCACGGCCGCCATGGCCACCCCCTATTCAGGCGTTTGGCCCCTTTCACGCTGTCGGGCACCTGAATTCCAGCGGCGGGATGTTTTTTTTAAGCACCTGCCTGGTTGGAGCCATAGGCTCTAATGGGCATCAAAATAGGGGGAGCTTGTGGCACAAAGGATTGCGTTCAGAGCCCTCCCAGGTGTGTTAGAAAGGCAAATGAATATTCACTGTTCTAAAACTGAACCGCCTCTCCGCCAATCAGCGCGGGTCTGATACCCATTTCCCAATTGGCTGAAAGGTCAGGCCTTCCTATTGGACGCCGAGGAGGAGACGCACATCGGAAGCCAACGTGATCTCAGAAGAGAAGAGGACACAGGAGACGCTGCCAGATGCCCACTACAGCCTGATTCCCTGCCCAATGTGCCCACCGATCCCCGCTGATGTGTGCCAGCTGATCCCCGCTGATGTGTGCCCGCTGATCCCCGCTGCCGTGTGCTCTCCAATCCCCCAAGCTGTGTGCCCGCCGATCCCGGGTGCTATGTGCCCACTGATCCCCGATGCTGTGTGTGCCTGTCGATCCACAATGTGCTCGCCGATCCCAGCCGCTGTGTGTCCGTTGATCCAGGATGTGCTTGTCGATACTTGCCGCCGATGGGGTAAGGGCTGGTGGACTGGCAGACAGCGGAGGGGTTTGAGGTGCCGCGGGGGGGGGGGAATGAATGTTTGTCCCCCCCCAAACAAAAATCCACCAGCCGTCACTGATCGGCAGACTGGGACACCTACGTAGATTATTTTGCTTGTGGCCAGAAATGAAGTGCGAGTTCTAACATTTCTGCCCACTAGATGGCGCTTTTCCCTTTCTATAAATACACACAGCAGCGGTGGGGGGGGGGGGGGGGGGAAGCGCATGCGATTCGGACAGGAAATGCACCACATTCCTGCTCAAATCGCATTCGCAATCAAATTCTTTACAGTGCGATTTGCGCAATTTTTTATTTTTCTTTGTATTGAGGCAAATTGCACCACAAATTATCGGTATTCACTGTTAAAAAAACTGGTATTGGTGCAGTCTTAGGCCGCGTACACACGGGCGGACTGTTCGCCCAACTTTGTCCGCTGAACAGTGTTTCAGCGGACAATCCGCTCGTGTGTGGGCTTCAGCGGACAGTTTCAGCGGACAGTCTGACGAACAAAGTTTTTCGGAATTTCCGTAAGACAGTCCGCTGAAACTTGGTTTTGTCCGTCCAAACTTGGTTTCAGCGGACAGTCCGCTCGTGTGTAGGCAAGTTGGACGGACTAAGTATGGCGCATGCTCAGAAAGGGTTTACACGGCCGAAGGTTGCATTGCAGTGTATAGGACGTCGTTTTTCTAGTCCCATCGTACGTGCTGTACACGTCATCACGCAAGTTTTCAGCGGACTGTCTGCTCATCGTGTGTGGTCAAGTCCGTTCATGCAAATTTTGAGCGGACTGTTTGTCGGATTGTTTGACGAACAAAGTTGGGCGAACAGTCCGCCCGTGTGTACGCGGCCTTAGTTTTCACCTTTTTTTCTGCTACAATATTTTTATTGAAAAAAAGACGAGGAGAAGGCGACAGAATGTGCAGACAAAACAAAAGTTAGTGAGACAGTTGTCATCCTATAACAGGAAGTGGTTGAAGAAGGACATCCATGGCGGGATCACCGGGGATTATACAGGACAGCTGCAATCACAGACACTGGAATAAAGTGTTTTAAAGCACTCAAGTCACTACTATGCACCTCCATTACGGTAGCCTTGTACCCCTTGGCACCAGCTGTACACAAATATGCAACCTCTCGGTGGATGGGCCTTGGCGCCGCACATTCATGTAAATACAGCTGTGCAGAGTAGGGTTGCCACCTGTCCAGGATTCACCCGGACAGTTTGGGTTTGGAATCATGCGTCCGGGTTTCAGACTGCCTGAAACCCAGACACATTATTTAGATTGACTATGGCTTCCCTGCAGCTTCCACCCCCACCCCCCAAACACTCCTACCCCTCTGTGTCTGCCCACACTCCAATCCCCGTCGCTGTGCCTCAGAAATGGAAAGTTGGGGCTGGAAATTTGAAGGTGCTGACTGCCAAGGAGTGAGTGAGTGACTACACTAAGGCAAGTCAGGGTTCTCAGAGCACCCTTTACATCAGAGTTCCCCTTTACACCAGAGGCCACAGTGTTCCCCCTTACATCAGAATCTTCTCCATACATCAGAGTTCTCAATGTTCCACCTTAAAGAGGAAGTAAACCCTGATGAGTTTACTTCCTCTTTCATTCTCTGCAAAGGCAAAGCATAATGGACTACTATGCATCGCATCGCATCGCCGTAGACAGCGGTGCCCGTTTTCGGGAAAATATCTCCTAAACCGTATAGGTTTAGGAGATATTTCTTGGACCTACAGGTAAGCCTTAATCTAGGCCTTAATTTAGGCTTACCTGTAGGTCAAAGTGGTTTGTAAGGCTTTACAACCACTTTAAATCAGGGTTCCCAGAGCATCCCTTATGACAGATTCCCAGAGTTCTCCCTTACATCAGAGTCTGCAGAGTCCCCCCCCTTACAGTGAAAGGGAACTCTGCGAGTTCAGATGTAAAAGAGGAGCTCTGTGGACTCTGATGTAAGGGAGAACTCTTGTGATTAACTTCATATGATTAGAAATGTTATTTAATAGCAAAATATATGTATAGTTTATACTATTAAAGAAAATTGCTGCGTGGCGCTAAAGTGTTCGGGTTTGACTTAAAAAGAAAAGGTGGCAACCCTAGTGCAGAGAGCGATCGCCCGCCGTGCTCCTGGCACAGTTACTGGCAGCTAACGGAAAGCTCCCAATCCCTACTTGCAGTCACATACTCCGCCCTGCCTCCCAACATCCAAAACCCCTTAAAGGGTCAGGAGACGCCGGCTCCGAGGGGTGAAGGCACATTCCACCCAGCATCTTCCATTTTATACCTTTTGTTTACTGTAAGCCCCACCCATTTACACTAAGCTCCACCCTCACCATGACTGTATGAAAACGTCACCACCTCTAAAGGTAAGTGTACCAACTGTCATTCCCCCTCAAAGAAAGCAGGACACCACTTTGTACATTGAGCATTCCTTTAACCCCAGGCAGTGGTGGAGGACCCCAGTCCCTCAGAGATGAAACAAATCCTCCTACATAAATTGTACCTGTTTATCTGCAGCCCCTCTCCTCTACAGCCCTTCAAAGTACAGGATTTACACATTATTTCTGAGCTCCAGGTGGCAGGGGGTGGGGATCTAATGTCACATACTGCACAGCATAGAGCACGGAGTTGAGTGTCATCTGAGACCTGAGTGGAGGGAATGGACACACCCCCTCTACACAGCCTCATATGGAAACATGCACAGCTTTTTTTTTTTTTTTTTTTAAAGCCCATGGCGTGCAAACACACCCAAAAAACTTCCACCCGGTGCATAAAAAAAGTGCACACACATAAAGAGTGAACACTAAAAAGTGCAGACGGGTGCCTGATGTCCTCCAAAAGAAGGACCATACCCTGATCCCCCGGGGCGTTAGGCTCCAGACGGGGACTGAGGTACCAGACTCAACAAGTGGTCCCCGGACGAAACCGGAAGACCTCCTTTCCCCGGGAGGACTGCCGAAACAGAACCTCCTAGGTACTTGGTACTGTGGGGGCTTCCCCGAAGGTAGGCCCCCCCTCATGGAGATTGGACCAAGCCAGAAGGCCTATGTCCGCTCTCCCGCAAGACGTTCAGGATTGGTCCGAGGACCGACACCCTACTCATCAAAATGTGAAGTGACAAACAGTGACAAAACACACACAAATAAAATAAATAAAAAGTGAGGAAGGGATAGTGGAGAGGAGAGTGAAAAGTGACCATTGTGCAATACAATGACCGGCCCTCCAGCCAGGAATCAAAAATTCCTCTGGTCCTAGCCAAAAGGCCGGGCCCTAGAGGCAGGTGTAAAAAAAGCGTGTGATGGTGACGTGACCTAGGTGCCTAAATCAAAGTGCGGACGCACAGTGAATAAGGCACCCCTGCACAGCTGAGGCTGTCAATAACATGCTGTGTGTTGGAGGCAGGGTGGGGCCATCTCCTGGGATTGTCTGGCATCAGCATAGACTGTCAGAAGTGACTCATGGAGATGGCAGAGGAAGGAGGCAGCGGACAGAAATCACACTCAGTGCTCTGGACTGAGACAAGTACACACTATAGAGGGAAATGCTTTGTTCAGATTTCATGTCTGAGGTTTACAATCACTTTAAGTAAATCTCAGGGCAGAAATAAAAAATTATTGGCAAACAATGGATTCTCGTATTTATCGGTATTTATACACTATGTACATAATAACACTTTATTCAGGGTGAAATCAGCTCTACATTTGCTTTATTCAGCAGCCCAGCCACACGCATCAGAAAAGAACGTCCTCCACTCATCGAGCTCCTTCTATGGACGGAGGGTTAAGTCTTCTCAGCAGATGTTGGCATAGCCAACACATGAGCTCATGAACTCCCCAGAAGAGAGCCAAAAAAACGCAGCCGTGCCGAGGGCCCTACAGACCTCTATCTGTGTAGAATCACCGGAAACACCGCCAAAGGCTTCCAAAAGGAAACACGATCGTTATCATTACTGCAACATGAGAGCTGCCAAGTTCTGGAAATTGACTTCAATATCTTCAACATATTTACAATGTTCGGGTTCCCACCATCATAAACAAGTTCTCTAAAGACAGAAGAAACCAAAGGGAAACATTCCAGTAACTTCATATACTATAAGATGACTGAAAGGAGCTGGAAGCTGAACGGTGACATCACTAGGCAGGTCCTACCAATCCTGAGATTGAACAAAGGTGTCCTGCTGGTGACCGTAAGTGTGTTCTAAGACCAGCTGTTCTCCACCAGGGTTCCTCCAGAGGATTCCACCAGGGTTCTTCCACCAGGGTTCCTCCAGAGGATTCCACCAGGGTTCCTCCACCAGGGTTCCTCCAGAGGATTCCACCAGGGTTCCTCCACCAGGGTTCCACCAGAGGATTCCTCCACCAGGGTTCCACCAGAGGATTCCTCCACCAGGGTTCATCCAGAGGGTTCCTCCACTACTGTTCCTCCAAAGGGTTTCTCCACCAGGGTTTCTTAACCAGGGCTCCTCCACCAGGGTTCCTCCACCAAGATTCTTCCACCAGTGTTCATCCAGAGGGTTCCTCCAGAGTCCAGAGGGTTCCTCCTGAGGCTATCTCCTTCAGGATTCCTCCACTAGGGTTCCTCCTGAGGGTTTCTCCTCCAGAGGATTTCTCAGGAGGGTTTCTCCTCCAGAGGGTTCCTCCACAAGGATTTTTCCACAGGGTTTCTCCAGAGGATCCCACTGGAGGTTCCTTTAGCAATGAGCCCTTTTTTTTCCCTCTCAGAAAAATAACTATTGACACCAATTATATGTTTCGGCCCTTTCACATGGCCGTTCCTATCAGGTCCACCCTTCAGTTTTTCAGACTGACCTGATCAGAAAGTCCCGTCATCCATAAGGACAAGTGGGAGTGAACGGACTTTCTCTACTGAACACCAATATAAGAGGGTGCTTTTCAGGCCACCAATGTGAGGCAGTGCTACAATTTTCACTTTATTAATATTCATTATTATTTAATTTATTTCATTATTAATGAAAATAATGTTGTTAGAGGAGCCCGGGGTGTCACATACCTTCACACACCACATTTCTGAACCTTCACTGCTGCGTTTCTAGGTCATCGTGCTGAATAACGATCCATTTTCTTTATTTCACTGAAGACATTTTTCATCTCTCAAACACGTCATTTCCTCAAAGAGATATTGTTGTCTTGTTCTTCACCGGAGCGTCTGAGAAGGTCTTCACCGGAGCGTCTGAGAAGGTCTTCACCGGAGCGTCTGAGAAGGTCTTCACCGGAGCGTCTGAGAAGATCTTCACCGGAGCATCTGAGAAGGTCTTCACCAGAGCGCCTGAGAAGGTCTTCACCGGAGCATCTGAGAAGGTCTTCACCGGAGCATGTCTGAGAAGGTCTTCACCGGAGCGTCTGAGAAGGTCTTCACCGGAGCGTCTGAGAAGGTCTTCACCGGAGCGTCTGAGAAGGTTTTCACAGGAGCGTCTGAGAAGGTCTTCACCGGAGCGTCTGAGAAGGTCTTCACCGGAGCGTCTGAGAAGGTCTTCACCGGAGCGTCTGAGAAGGTCTTCATCGGAGCGTCTGAGAAGGTCTTCACCGGAGCGTCTGAGAAGGTCTTCACCGGAGCGTCTGAGAAGGTCTTCACCGGAGCGTCTCAGAAGGTCTTCACCGGAGCGTCTGAGAAGGTCTTCACCGGAGTGTCTGAAAAGGTCTTCACCGGAGCGTCTGAGAAGGTCTTCACCGGAGCGTCTGAGAAGGTCTTCACCGGAGCGTCTGAAAAGGTCTTCACCGGAGCGTCTGAGAAGGTCTTCACCGGAGCGTCTGAGAAGGTCTTCACCGGAGCGTCTGAGAAGATCTTCACCGGAGCGTCTGAGAAGGTCTTCACCGGAGCGTCTGAGAAGGTCTTCACCGGAGCGTCTGAGAAGATCTTCACCGGAGCGTCTGAGAAGGTCTTCACCGGAGCGTCTGAGAAGGTCTTCACCGGAGCGTCTGAGAAGGTCTTCACCGGAGCGTCTGAGAAGGTCTTCACCGGAGCGTCTGAGAAGGTCTTCACCGGAGCGTCTGAGAAGGTCTTCACCGGAGCGTCTGAGAAGGTCTTCACCGGAGCGTCTGAGAAGATCTTCACCGGAGCGTCTGAGAAGGTCTTCACCGGAGCGTCTGAGAAGGTCTTCACCGGAGCGTCTGAGAAGATCTTCACCGGAGCGTCTGAGAAGGTCTTCACCGGAGCGTCTGAGAAGGTCTTCACCGGAGCATGTCTGAGAAGGTCTTCACCGGAGCGTCTGAGAAGGTCTTCACCGGAGCGTCTGAGAAGGTCTTCACCGGAGCGTCTGAGAAGATCTTCACCGGAGCGTCTGAGAAGGTCTTCACCGGAGCGTCTGAGAAGGTCTTCACCGGAGCGTCTGAGAAGGTCTTCACCGGAGCGTCTGAGAAGGTCTTCACCGGAGCGTCTGAAAAGGTCTTCACCGGAGCGTCTGAGAAGGTCTTCACCGGAGCGTCTGAGAAGGTCTTCACCGGAGCGTCTGAGAAGATCTTCACCGGAGCGTCTGAGAAGGTCTTCACCGGAGCGTCTGAGAAGGTCTTCACCGGAGCGTCTGAGAAGGTCTTCACCGGAGCGTCTGAGAAGGTCTTCACCGGAGCATGTCTGAGAAGGTCTTCACCGGAGCATGTCTGAGAAGGTCTTCACCGGAGCGTCTGAGAAGGTCTTCACCGGAGCGTCTGAGAAGGTCTTCACCGGAGCGTCTGAGAAGGTCTTCACCGGAGCGTCTGAGAAGGTCTTCACCGGAGCATGTCTGAGAAGGTCTTCACCGGAGCATGTCTGAGAAGGTCTTCACCGGAGCGTCTGAGAAGGTCTTCACCGGAGCGTCTGAGAAGGTCTTCACCGGAGCGTCTGAGAAGGTCTTCACCGGAACGTCTGAGAAGGTCTTCACCGGAGCGTCTGAGAAGGTCTTCACCGGAGCGTCTGTGAAGGTCTTCACCGGAGCGTCTGAGAAGGTCTTCACCGGAGCGTCTGAGAAGGTCTTCACCAGAACGTCTAAGAAGGTCTTCACCGGAACGTCTGAGAAGGTCTTCACCGGAGCGTCTGAGAAGGTCTTCACCGGAGCATGTCTGAGAAGGTCTTCACCGGAGCGTCTGAGAAGGTCTTCACCGGAGCGTCTGAGAAGGTCTTCACCGGAGCGTCTGAGAAGGTCTTCACCGGAACGTCTGAGAAGGTCTTCACCGGAGCGTCTGAGAAGGTCTTCACCGGAGCGTCTGAGAAGGTCTTCACCGGAACGTCTGAGAAGGTCTTCACCGGAGAGTCTGAGAAGGTCTTCACCGGAGCGTCTGAGAAGGTCTTCACCGGAGAGACTGAGAAGGTCTTCACCGGAGCGTCTGAGAAGGTCTTCACCGGAGCGTCTGAGAAGGTCTTCACCGGAACGTCTGAGAAGGTCTTCACCGGAGCGTCTGAGAAGGTCTTCACCGGAGCGTCTGAGAAGGTCTTCACCGGAACGTCTGAGAAGGTCTTCACCGGAGCGTCTGAGAAGGTCTTCACCGGAGCGTCTGTGAAGGTCTTCACCGGAGCGTCTGAGAAGGTCTTCACCGGAGCGTCTGAGAAGGTCTTCACCAGAACGTCTAAGAAGGTCTTCACCGGAACGTCTGAGAAGGTCTTCACCGGAGCGTCTGTGAAGGTCTTCACCGGAGCGTCTGAGAAGGTCTTCACCGGAGCGTCTGAGAAGGTCTTCACCGGAGCGTCTGAGAAGGTCTTCACCGGAACGTCTGAGAAGGTCTTCACCGGAGCGTCTGAGAAGGTCTTCACCGGAGCGTCTGTGAAGGTCTTCACCGGAGCGTCTGAGAAGGTCTTCACCGGAGCGTCTGAGAAGGTCTTCACCAGAACGTCTAAGAAGGTCTTCACCGGAACGTCTGAGAAGGTCTTCACCGGAGCGTCTGAGAAGGTCTTCACCGGAGCATGTCTGAGAAGGTCTTCACCGGAGCGTCTGAGAAGATCTTCACCGGAGCGTCTGAGAAGGTCTTCACCGGAGCGTCTGAGAAGGTCTTCACCGGAACGTCTGAGAAGGTCTTCACCGGAGCGTCTGAGAAGGTCTTCACCGGAGCGTCTGAGAAGGTCTTCACCGGAACGTCTGAGAAGGTCTTCACCGGAGAGTCTGAGAAGGTCTTCACTGGAGCGTCTGAGAAGGTCTTCACCGGAGAGACTGAGAAGGTCTTCACCGGAGCGTCTGAGAAGGTCTTCACCGGAGCGTCTGAGAAGGTCTTCACCGGAACGTCTGAGAAGGTCTTCACCGGAGCGTCTGAGAAGGTCTTCACCGGAGCGTCTGTGAAGGTCTTCACCGGAGCGTCTGAGAAGGTCTTCACCGGAGCGTCTGAGAAGGTCTTCACCGGAGCGTCTGAGAAGGTCTTCACCAGAACGTCTGAGAAGGTCTTCACCGGAACGTCTGAGAAGGTCTTCACCGGAGCGTCTGAGAAGGTCTTCACCGGAGCGTCTGAAAAGGTCTTCACCGGAGCGTCTGAGAAGGTCTTCACCGGAGCGTCTGAGAAGGTCTTCACCGGAGCGTCTGAGAAGATCTTCACCGGAGCGTCTGAGAAGGTCTTCACCGGAGCGTCTGAGAAGGTCTTCACCGGAGCGTCTGAGAAGATCTTCACCGGAGCGTCTGAGAAGGTCTTCACCGGAGCGTCTGAGAAGGTCTTCACCGGAGCGTCTGAGAAGGTCTTCACCGGAGCGTCTGAGAAGGTCTTCACCGGAGCGTCTGAGAAGGTCTTCACCGGAGCGTCTGAGAAGATCTTCACCGGAGCGTCTGAGAAGGTCTTCACCGGAGCGTCTGAGAAGGTCTTCACCGGAGCGTCTGAGAAGATCTTCACCGGAGCGTCTGAGAAGGTCTTCACCGGAGCGTCTGAGAAGGTCTTCACCGGAGCATGTCTGAGAAGGTCTTCACCGGAGCGTCTGAGAAGGTCTTCACCGGAGCGTCTGAGAAGGTCTTCACCGGAGCGTCTGAGAAGATCTTCACCGGAGCGTCTGAGAAGGTCTTCACCGGAGCGTCTGAGAAGGTCTTCACCGGAGCGTCTGAGAAGGTCTTCACCGGAGCGTCTGAGAAGGTCTTCACCGGAGCGTCTGAAAAGGTCTTCACCGGAGCGTCTGAGAAGGTCTTCACCGGAGCGTCTGAGAAGGTCTTCACCGGAGCGTCTGAGAAGATCTTCACCGGAGCGTCTGAGAAGGTCTTCACCGGAGCGTCTGAGAAGGTCTTCACCGGAGCGTCTGAGAAGGTCTTCACCGGAGCGTCTGAGAAGGTCTTCACCGGAGCATGTCTGAGAAGGTCTTCACCGGAGCATGTCTGAGAAGGTCTTCACCGGAGCGTCTGAGAAGGTCTTCACCGGAGCGTCTGAGAAGGTCTTCACCGGAGCGTCTGAGAAGGTCTTCACCGGAGCATGTCTGAGAAGGTCTTCACCGGAGCATGTCTGAGAAGGTCTTCACCGGAGCGTCTGAGAAGGTCTTCACCGGAGCGTCTGAGAAGGTCTTCACCGGAGCGTCTGAGAAGGTCTTCACCGGAACGTCTGAGAAGGTCTTCACCGGAGCGACTGAGAAGGTCTTCACCGGAGCGTCTGTGAAGGTCTTCACCGGAGCGTCTGAGAAGGTCTTCACCGGAGCGTCTGAGAAGGTCTTCACCAGAACGTCTAAGAAGGTCTTCACCGGAACGTCTGAGAAGGTCTTCACCGGAGCGTCTGAGAAGGTCTTCACCGGAGCATGTCTGAGAAGGTCTTCACCGGAGCGTCTGAGAAGGTCTTCACCGGAGCGTCTGAGAAGGTCTTCACCGGAGCGTCTGAGAAGGTCTTCACCGGAACGTCTGAGAAGGTCTTCACCGGAGCGTCTGAGAAGGTCTTCACCGGAGCGTCTGAGAAGGTCTTCACCGGAACGTCTGAGAAGGTCTTCACCGGAGAGTCTGAGAAGGTCTTCACCGGAGCGTCTGAGAAGGTCTTCACCGGAGAGACTGAGAAGGTCTTCACCGGAGCGTCTGAGAAGGTCTTCACCGGAGCGTCTGAGAAGGTCTTCACCGGAACGTCTGAGAAGGTCTTCACCGGAGCGTCTGAGAAGGTCTTCACCGGAGCGTCTGAGAAGGTCTTCACCGGAACGTCTGAGAAGGTCTTCACCGGAGCGTCTGAGAAGGTCTTCACCGGAGCGTCTGTGAAGGTCTTCACCGGAGCGTCTGAGAAGGTCTTCACCGGAGCGTCTGAGAAGGTCTTTACCAGAACGTCTAAGAAGGTCTTCACCGGAACGTCTGAGAAGGTCTTCACCGGAGCGTCTGTGAAGGTCTTCACCGGAGCGTCTGAGAAGGTCTTCACCGGAGCGTCTGAGAAGGTCTTCACCGGAGCGTCTGAGAAGGTCTTCACCGGAACGTCTGAGAAGGTCTTCACCGGAGCGTCTGAGAAGGTCTTCACCGGAGCGTCTGTGAAGGTCTTCACCGGAGCGTCTGAGAAGGTCTTCACCGGAGCGTCTGAGAAGGTCTTCACCAGAACGTCTAAGAAGGTCTTCACCGGAACGTCTGAGAAGGTCTTCACCGGAGCGTCTGAGAAGGTCTTCACCGGAGCATGTCTGAGAAGGTCTTCACCGGAGCGTCTGAGAAGGTCTTCACCGGAGCGTCTGAGAAGGTCTTCACCGGAGCGTCTGAGAAGGTCTTCACCGGAACGTCTGAGAAGGTCTTCACCGGAGCGTCTGAGAAGGTCTTCACCGGAGCGTCTGAGAAGGTCTTCACCGGAACGTCTGAGAAGGTCTTCACCGGAGAGTCTGAGAAGGTCTTCACCGGAGCGTCTGAGAAGGTCTTCACCGGAGAGACTGAGAAGGTCTTCACCGGAGCGTCTGAGAAGGTCTTCACCGGAGCGTCTGAGAAGGTCTTCACCGGAACGTCTGAGAAGGTCTTCACCGGAGCGTCTGAGAAGGTCTTCACCGGAGCATGTCTGAGAAGGTCTTCACCGGAGCGTCTGAGAAGGTCTTCACCGGAGCGTCTGAGAAGGTCTTCACCGGAACGTCTGAGAAGGTCTTCACCGGAGCGTCTGAGAAGGTCTTCACCGGAGCGTCTGAGAAGGTCTTCACCGGAACGTCTGAGAAGGTCTTCACCGGAGCGTCTGAGAAGGTCTTTGATGAAATAAAGAAATGTGATTGTTATTCAGCACGATGACCCCAACTAGTTTCTAGACACACCACACCACCCACACCACCCACACCATCCACACCACCCACAACATCCACACCATCCACACCACCCACAACATCCACACCATCCACACCACCCACACCACCCACACCATCCACACCACCCACACCACCCACACCATCCACACCACCCACACCACCCACACCACCCACACCATCCACACCACCCACACCACCCACACCATCCACACCACCCACACCATCCACACCATCCACACCACCCACACCACCCCCACCATCCACACCATCCACACCACCCACACCACCCACACCACCCACACCACCCACACCATCCACACCTCCCACACCATCCACACCACCCACACCATCCATTCCTACGGCCAGCTCTGCTGTTTGGTCTATTGACAGGTTTTGGTTCCTTCTCAAACAACAAGCCCAGTATTCCCCTTTGTCCCCTTTAAGGACCGGGGACTGGGTCCCCTGAGACCAACCAGCCCTATCCTACATGGGGACCCGAATATTCTCTACTCCCGTACTAGGAAAGTTATGTGTATTACCTGAAATGTCACCACAACCTCACCAAAAGTCACAATTCTGAGTTCTTCCAAATCCTGTGTATTGTAACCATCAACTCCACACACTTACTGCACTGTAAGGGCTCTCCTGCCTCTCCTCTTAATCACCCCAGGTTGTTCCCTGGACCTTCATTCTACTCCCTCAAAACCTGAGGAACCTCCATCAAACGCCCGCTTTACTGCCCCTGCCTCACTTACAGCATGTTGGACTTTGAGTGGTCATCACCCCAACACTATATGAGATGTTCTCCTGGAATTTGCATAGACTCCTCCCCTTCTAGCCTCTGGAACCTGAAACATGTTAAGATAACATCACTGTGCAGCGTAATTCAGCCTGACCACCAATCTGACACTCCGACCCTCAGCCCCCCCAGAAGAATATACAGGAGGTGTGTTACTGGCCAGACCACCAGGTGAAAACAGAGGGAAGAAAGCCTAAAAAAAAAAGAAAACAAATGCACCAAAGCTAAAACATAATATGACATTTTGAGTTTTGAGTTTACTACTGCTTCAAAGAATACAATGTACAGTACTTTGAAAAAGTATTCACACCCCTTGAAATTTCCCACATTTTGTTATGTTACATGAGTCAATACTTTGTAGAACCCCCTTTCTCTACAAGTCTTTTTGGGGGTGTCTCTACCAGCTTTGCCCATCTAGAGAGGACATTTCTGCCCATTCTTCTTCTTTGTAAAATATCTCAAGCTCTGTCAGATTGGATGGAGAGCGTCTGTGATCAGCAATTTTCAAGTCTGGCCACAGATTCTCAATGGGATTTAGGTCTGGACTGTGACTGGGCCATTCTAACACATGAATATGCTTTGATGTAAACCATTCCATTGTAGCTCTGGCTGGATGTTTCGGGTCGTTGTCCTGCTGGAAGGGGAACCTCCGCCCCGGTCTCAAGTCTTTTGCCGACTCTAACAGGTTTTCTTCTAAGATTGTCCTGTATTTGTCTCCATCCATCTTCCCATCACCTCTGACCAGCTTCCCTGTCCCTGCTGAAGAAAACCATCCCCACCACATGATGCTGCCACCACCATGTCTCACGGTGGGGATGGTGTGTTCGGGGGATGGGCGGTGTTAGTTTCCCCCCACACATAGCGTTTTGCTTTAAGGCCAAAAAGTTGAATTTTGGTCTCCTCTGACCAGATCACCTTCTTCCACATGTTTGCTGCCCCCTCCCCCACATGGCTTCTCACAAACTACAAACAGGACTTCTTATGACTTTCTTTCTCCAATGTCTTTCTTCTTGTCACTCTTCCATAAAGGGCAGATTTGTGGAGAGACGACTAATAGTTGTCCTGTGGACAGATTCTCCCCCCTGAGCTGTGGATCTCTGCAGCTCCTCCAGAGTTACCATGGACCTCTTGGCTCTTCTCTGATCAATGCTCTCCTTGCCCGGCCCGGTCAGTTTAGGTGGACGGCCATGTCTTGGTAGGTTTGCGGTTGTGCCCATACTCTTTCCATTTTCTGATGATGGATTGAACAGAGCTCCGTGAGATGGTCAAAGCTTGGGAGATTTTATATATAACCGAACCCTGCTTTATACTTCTCCACAACTTCATCCCTGACCTGAAGAGAGGAGCCTTGACAGTGAAATTAGTTTTATGGTACCTTCATCCCAACAAAGGACTTTGATGGTACTGTATACCAACTGCAGTAAACAGCTGTAAATAAAATAATTAATAATTATATATATATAGACATTTAACAATTAATTATAAAAAACAATGATAATCAACAAGGACTCTTCGTTCTGAGGTCACCTCGAGACGTGACAACTGAATCGGTTACATCACCTGTATATTAATTGCTCGACGTGTTTCGCGGGTCACGTTCACCGCTTCTTCAGGAGCTTTATTGTACATATACATGAAGATTAAGAGATGATTATCATATAACTATGAGATAAAGGAGACATGTGTTAGATAACAATACTTGTGATAAGATGATATAACTGAATGTAGAAGAGATCATCTGCTGTGTGTACCCCGAAACAATCATTTTACCCAGAACGGGGAATTGCCGGAGGCCCAAAGGAGGTTTATGTCCAGCATTACTGATATATCCAATGGTGACCCATATGTATGCTGTGTTCTGTTTTAGGAGCTTACCATTCACAGTAACTCCGAGACAGAATGATAGGCAGACAGCCATACAGGTAGAGGGTCTATAAGCTGGATGCAGCAACTGTATTTTTAGAACGGCTGTCTCCTATGGCAACTGATATTTTAACAGTCAATAGAGATCCTGTTACATACCATCTGGGAGAGCCGGATGGGTAGAAGGAGACCTCGTACAGCCCTGTTGGAGTTGCAACAGTGGCTGCGAGAGGTAAGAACGCCTGCAAAGTCCTCCGATGGTAGTGGTAGTGACAGCTGATGAGTAGCAGGCAGGGGCGGACTGACCATTCCACCACTCGGACTCTGCCCGAGGGCCCCGGGCCACTAGGGGGCCGCATCATGGTTGCCAGCCTCAGTAAAACCAGGGATAGTATGTAAAAATCTGTGTTTTTTTTACATCTGTCTCTGAAATGTCCCTTACCGACATCCTTTTGGTCTAAAAATCCTGAGATTATAGCTGCCCCACCTCTCCAGTACCTTCTCAGCCAATAGAAACATGTCTGTGTGTACTGTGTGATTGTATACTGTGTGTACATGTATTTGTATACTGTGTGGTCCCATAATCTCCTATTGCCCGGGGGCCCCATGAGTTGTCAGTCCGCACCTGGTAGCAGGACCAGACTGGATTGCTGAGCAGCAAAAGGTAGAAGGAACATCGGATGCAGGTAAGGTGTGGATGCAGGAAGGCGGATGCAGGTAAGGTGTGGATTAGGGCTGAAACAACGAATCGATTATGAAATTAATCGATTAATATTTTCATAATTGATTAATCGGCCAGTAACAAAATGGGGTTAAAATTAACGAGTCTGATGATATTTACCAGATAGACCCTTTAATAGTATATACACTATATGTATCCTCTAATATTATATACAGTATATCTCTCCTCTATTATATACAGTATATCTCCTCTAATGGTATACACAGTACATCTCTTCTAATGGTATATACAGTATATCTCTCCTATAATAGTATATACAGTATCTCTCCTCTAAAAGTATATACAGTATATAGCCTATAATAGTATATACAGTATATCTCTCCTAAGAGTATATATCCTCTAATAGTAGATATAGTATATCTTCAATAGTATATACGGTATATTCCCTCTAATAATATATACAGTATATCTCTTCTGTCCGTTATTCTCAGAGTGGATTAGATATTTTGCCCCCTAACCATATAGTTGGTTATTTATATTTACTACTGCATAGAGATATTTAAGAATAAATTGCCTTTTTTTTTTAAACTTTACATATTAACCAAATTATACACCACACTTTTTCTTAAGGTTATTAATCGATTAATCGAAACAATAATCGGTCAACCAATCGATTATGAAAATAATTGTTAGTTGCAGCCCTAATGTGGATGCATGTAAGGTGTGGATGCAGGACGTCGGATGCAGGACAGCAGATGCATGTAAGGTGTGGATGCAGGACGTCGGATGCAGGACAGCAGATGCATGTAAGGTGTGGATGCAGGACAGCGGATTCATGTAAGGTGTGGATGCAGGACAGCGGATTCATGTAAGGTGTGGATGCAGGACAGCGGATGCATGTAAGGTGTGGATGCAGGACAGCGGATTCATGTAAGGTGTGGATGCAGGACAGCGGATTCATGTAAGGTGTGGATGCAGGACAGTGGATGCATGTAAGGTGTGGATGCAGGACAGTGGATGCATGTAAGGTGTGGATGCAGGACAGTGGATGCATGTAAGGTGTGGATGCAGGACAGTGGATGCATGTAAGGTGTGGATGCAGGACAGTGGATGCATGTAAGGTGTGGATGCAGGACAGTGGATGCATGTAAGGTGTGGATGCAGGACGGCAGTACAGACTCGAAGCAGAAAGACTGGAGCAGGTTATACACGGAGGATCAGTCTATCATGAACAGCTGGCAGAGAATGGTCAGAGTTCAGCCCCCCCTCCCCCAGCAGTCACAAAAATAAAAACATTAAAAAAAAAAGCCCTTTAAAAAAAAAAATAGAAAAAAACGTCCTTTAACCACTTTCAGCCCCGGACCAATTTGCTGGTCAAAGACCAGACCACTTTTTGCGATTCGGCACTGCGTCGCTTTAACTGACAATTGCGCGGTCGTGCGACGTGGCTCTCAAACAAAATTGACGTCCTTTTTCCCCACAAATAGAGATTTCTTTTGGTGGTATTTGATCACCTCTGCGGTTTTTATTTTTTGCGCTATAAACAAAAATAGAGCGACAATTTTGAAAAAAAATCATTATTTTTTACTTTTTGTTATAATAAATATCCCCCAAAAATATATAAAAAAAATAATTTTTCCCTCAATTTAGGCCGATACGTATTCTTCTACATATTTTTGGTAAAAAAAATCGCAATAAGCGATTATTGATTGGTTTGCGCAAAAGTTATAGCGTTTACAAAATAGGGATAGTTTTATAGCATTTTTATTAATAATTTTTTATTATTTTTTTTTTTACTAGTAATGGCGGCGATCTGCGATTTTTATTGTGACTGCGACATTGTCGGGGACCCATCGGACATTTTTGACACATTTTTGGGACCATTGTCATTTATACAGTAATCACTGCTATATAAATGCAGTGATTCCTGTGTAAATGACACTGGCAGTGAAAGGGTTAACCAGTGGGTGGCAGTGTAGGGGTTAAGTGTTCCTAGGGGAGTGTTACTAACTGTGGGGGGGTTGGGCTTTCATTTAGTGTACACTGATCTCTGCTCCAATCACATGGAGCAGAGATCAGCGTCACTAGTTGCTGGGCAGAATGAGAAAATGTTGTTTATACAGCATTTCCTCACTTCCGCCGCTCCGTGAGACGATCGCGGGGATGCCCGCCGCGATCGAGTCCGTGGGTCCCGCGACCGGACTCACGGGGGTCCCGACCAGCGTGGGAGCGCGCCGCCGGCGGCGCGCTCCCGATGGCACGGCGGCAACGAATATTGGACGTACATGTACGCCAATATGCCTGCCCGTGCCATGCTGTCGACGTACATCGTCGTGCGCTGGTCGGGAAGTGGTTAAGTACACTGCGCCACGTCTATGCAGTCACGAGATTACAGACGAGGCGCTTCATTTGCTGGCTTTTGATTTGGCTTGTGGCGCAGTCCATCCCGCCGGACAACTTTCGCCCGCCTGTAATATCATGTAACTCGGAGACACTTCCAGTTTCCCTGGGCCAGTGGTAAACTGGAAGTGACACCAGAATCTCTGTGGAACGCATGGCCCGAACGGAGCTGGTATGTTTGGAGCTCGCAGTCCACTCAACTGGAAAGCTGTGTTGGCATAGTGTGAATGACTATTCACTTTCCTAACACTGAACCGCCTCTCCGCCAATCAGATGCTCAGGTCTGAAACGACAGGCACCGCTATTGGACACCTATCAGAAGGAGAGTATAGGAGATGACGTAGGAGATGCAGGAAGGACCCTGCTCTTCGCCGTCACCCGCTGCCCCATGGACACAGGGTAAGTTCCGGGCAGACGGCAAGTGGACGGGGGGCACACTGGCAGCATTTAATGGGCACACTGGCAGCATTTAATGGGCATAATGGCAGCATTTGATGGGCACACTGGCAGCATATGATGGGCAGTTGGGCACACTGGCAGCATTTAATGGGCACACGGGCAGCATATGATGGGCAGTTGGGCACACTGGCAGCATTTGATGGGCACACTTGAAGCATATGATGGGCAGTTGGGCACTCTGACAGCATTCGATGGGCAGATGGACACACTGGCAGCATTTGATGGGCACACTGGCAGCATATGATGGGCAGATGGACACACTGGCAGAATTTGATGGGCACACTGGCAGCATTTAATGGGCATAATGGCAGCAAATGATGGGCACACTGGCAGCATATGATAGGCAGTTGGGCACACTGGCAGCATTTAATGGGCAAACTTGCAGTGTTTGGGCACACTGGCAGCATATGATGGGCAGTTGGGCACACTGGAAGCATATGATGGGCAGTTGGGCACTCTGGCAGCATTTGATGGGCAGTTGGGCACAATGGCAGCGTTTGATGGGCACACTGGCAGCATTTGATGGGCACACTGGCAGCGTTTGATGGGCACAGTGGCAGCATATGATGGGCAGTTGGGCACACTGGCAGCATTTGATGGGCACACTGGCAGCATTTAATGGGCACACTGGCAGCATATGATGAGCACAGTGGCAACATTTGATGGGCACACTGGCAGCGTTTGATGGGCACAGTGGCAGCGTTTGAGGGGTACAGTAGCTGCGTTGGGCACACTGGCAGCATTTGATGGGCACACTGGCTGCATTTGATGGGCACATTGGCAGCATATGATGGGCAGTTGGGCACACTGGCAGCATTTGATTGGCACAATGGCAGCATTTAATGGGCACACTGGCAGCATATGATGGGTACACTGGCAGCATTTGATGGGCACCGTGGCAACATTTGATGGACACAGTAGCAGCATTTGATGGGCACAGTGGCAGTGTTTGAGGGGTACAGTAGCTGCGTTTGGCACAGTGGCTGTATTTGATGGGCTCACTGGCAGCATATGATGGGCAGTTGGGCACACTGGCATCATTTGATTTGCACAATGGCAGCATTTAATGGGCACACTGGCAGCATATGATGGGCACACTGGCAGCATTTGATGGGCACATTTTTTTTTTCAGTTTGTTTGCACCCCTCAAAAATTTTGAGCACCAGCCGCCACTGGTCTGCGCATGCTATGACAGATCCACTTCTAGTCTAAATCCCCTATGCCCTGGTCCTTCTAATGCCACCTAGTGACAGAAGAGAGAGGTGCATCAAATACAGAGTTAAGAGAAAAGTCAGTGGATCCCCCCAATGATTAGCCAGGCTAGTTACCACCTACATTTCTCAGCAACCCTGCCTACTACCAGTCTGCTACACCCGGAATGGAGATGATTTGTAACATTGTACCAGAGGGAGATCTTCCTGTGAATGGGGAGGATTTACTAACGGTGAGTAGACTGTGAACTTTGCAAGTGTTGATTTTTTTTCTTATTATTTTTTACAATTTTCCTGGCACCTAACTGGGTATTCTTTACAAAGAGAAACTTTACCACATCCAATGAGCTCTGGGGAAAATGAGAGCAACTACACTTGCAAAGTGCCCCATGACTGAGCTCAGAGTGAAACGCGTTGGGGGCGTGGCCCAAGCTGAGGTTGTCTCTCCCATCACAGGACGCCGTGGATGTGCGGCACCCGGGATCTTTCCTCCAGTCTATTTGCCTTTAGTAAAGTCCCCCCAATGAGAAGGCTCCCCCAGATCCCCAATATTTCAGTCTTCATTCCCAGAGGAAATTTCCTCTGATGTGTTTGAAAAATAAATTGTGATAAAAAGTCTAAAAAAAGAATTGAGGCAAATAATAAATATTTTCACATTTTATAAATCATGATTTTTAGTGAATTGACGGCTCCTGAGAAAATTACCGGCGGAGATATTTCAGGTCAAACATTCATTTATTGCCCCCAATATTCTTTATTATCAGCTTCCAGCTCATCGGAGTCGCGGGTCATGTACATGCGTCTGCGATGTTTGTGTACATCACATGACCTGTGAGGTCACATCCCCCCCCCCCCCAGCTACATGACACCAAGATAATAACAGACATTAGATGATGATTATACACCTGTAGTAATGAGGTGGGGGAGGGGAGGGTGGGGGTGGGGGGGGTTCAGACTGTTAATGATTAGTGCCGAGTCTGCGGGGGCAGGGAACCTTCCTCAAGGTGAAAAGTGTTCATCGGATAAAATCTGCACACGCTGCAAATACAAGAATCCTGCGATACGTGCCGAGGAGCAGCGCTCTAATTACATCACGTGTTTAATCATTTCTTCTATTCTTTACTTCTGCCCTGAGGCCCTAAAGAAGAACTCCGACCAGAACCAGCAAGATTGAAATGAACAGACCATTAACCCCTTCAATACCGGGCACTTCCCCCCTTCCTGTTCCTCTAATACCGGGTGCTTCCCCCTTCCTGTTCCTCTAATACCGGGTGCTTCCCCCTTCCTGTTCCTCTAATACCGGGTGCTTCCCCCCCTTCCTGTTCCCCTAATACCGGGTGCTTCCCCCCCCTTCCTGTTCCCCTAATACCGGGTGCTTCCCCCCCTTCCTGTTCCCCTAATACCGGGTGCTTCCCCCCTTCCTGTTCCCCTAATACCGGGTGCTTCCCCCCTTCCTGTTCCCCTAATACCGGGTGCTTCCTGCCATCCCAATACCGGACGCTTTTACCCCCCTTCCTGCCCCCCATTACTGGGCACTTTCACCCCCTTCCTGCCCCCCAATACCGGGCACTTCCCCCTTTCCTGTTCCTCTAATACCGGGTGCTTCCCCCCCCTTCCTGTTGCCCTAATACCGGCATTCCCCCCCTTCCTGCCATCCCAGTACCGGGTACTTTCACTCCCTTCCTGCCCCCCAATACTGGGCAGTTCCCCCCTTCCTGTTCCCTAATACCGGCCACTTTCCCCCCTTTCTGTCCCCCCCAATACCGGGTACTTTCCCCCTTCCCTCCCCCAATACCGGGCACTCCCCCCTGGGGGTCCTCAGTGCGGTTCCTCAGTGGGGGGTCCTCAGTTGGTGGTCCTCAGTGGGGGGGGGTTCTTAGTGGGGGGTCCTCAGTGCGAATCCTCAGTGGGGGGTGCTCAGTGGGTGGTCTTCAGTGGGGGTTTTTCAGTGGGGGGTCCTCAGTGGGGGGTCCTCAGTGGGGGGTCCTCAGTGGTGGGTGCTCAGTGGAGGTCCTTAGAGGGGGGGTCCTCAGTGGGGGGTCCTCAGTGGGGGGTCCTCAGTGGAGGTCCTCAGTGAGGGGTCCTTAGAGGGGGGGTCTTCAGTGGGGAGGTCCTCACTGGGGCTCCTCAGTGGGGGGTCGTGAGGATTAGTGCATTGGTTATTGTGATGTATTATAGGCAGCTGTGTTGCTGTTGCATCTCTTTGATATTTTGAACTGTATACAATAAAATTGTGTTTTTTTAATATATGAAATTCTTTGGTTTGTTCCTATCGGAGTGCATAGAAATGTATTCAAAGTCACAAACAGACTCTCCTTTTCCTCCAATTTATCCAAACCGGGGTGACACCTCTATGCCCCCACTATGGTTAGGTAAAATTCCTTTCCACACATACTTTCTCCTATTTTTATTATTATTATTATTAACGATTTATATTGCGCCAACAGTTTACACAGCGCTTTACAATGTAGAGGGGGGACAACACAATTACAGTACAATACAAAAGGGACAGGGGGGCCCGGCTCATAGAGCTTACATTCTAAAGGGAGGGGGTGGTGGTACAAAAGGTAATAACTGCAGAGAATGATTTGATGGGGGCGGCTCGGGGACAGTTAGGTGGGTGTGGGATAGACTTATTTAAATACTATTGTGATTAGCTGTGATTGGCCCTGTCTGTACCATGTGATGACTGTGACCAATCACAGAGCTCATCATAATAGTACACAATGAAAAGCATGTAATAAAGCCTTTCATTGTGTAGAACTGTCATGTGATCTTCTGGGATTGGCCACAGTGATCACATTGTGTCCATGTATTGTCATGATTGCTCATCTGTTGCCCATGTATTGTCATGATTGCTCATCTGTTGCCCATGTATTGTCATGATAGCCAATCTGTTGCCCATGTATTGTCATGATAGCCCATCTGTTGCCCATGTATTGTCATGATAGCTCATCTGTTACTCATGTATTGTCATGATTGCTCATCTGTGGCCCATGTATTGTCATGATTGCTCATCTGTCGCCCATGTATTGTCATGATAGCCCATGTATTGTCATGATTGCTCATCTGTTGCCCATGTATTGTCATGATTGCTCATCTGTCGCCCATGTATTGTCATGATAGCCCATGTATTGTCATGATTGCTCATCTGTGGCCCATGTATTGTCATGATTGCTCATCTGTGGCCCATGTATTGTCATGATAGCCCATCTGTTGCCCATGTATTGTCATGATTGCTCATCTGTTACTCATGTATTGTCATGATAGCCCATCTGTTGCCCATGTATTGTCATGATAGCCCATGTATTGTCATGATTGCTCATCTGTTACTCATGTATTGTCATGATTGCTCATCTGTCGCCCATGTATTGTCATGATTGCTCATCTGTGGCCCATGTATTGTCATGATTGCTCATCTGTCACCCATGTATTGTCATGATAGCCCATCTGTTGCCCATGTATTGTCATGATAGCCCATCTGTTGCCCATGTATTGCCATGATTGCCCATCTGTTGCCCATGTATTGTCATGATAGCCCATCTGTCGCCCATGTATTGTCATGATTACCCATCTGTTGCCCATGTATTCTCATGATAGCCCATCTGTTGCCCATGTATTGTCATGATAGCCCATCTGTTGCCCATGTATTGTCATGATTGCTCATCTGTCGCCCATGTATTGCCATGATTACCCATCTGTTGCCCATGTATTAAAACAGTCTCCTTTGTGTCTGTATATTGTAAACATTGTATATCTGCTTGCAGACTGTATACTGTATATATACGGCAGCTCTCCTGCATAGGACCATGTACCTAGTACGTGATCCTGTATTTCCGGGTCTGGGGCACTACAAATCGCTGATCGCCACCATTACTTGTAAAAAATAAATGATCCCATAGTTTGTAGAAATTATAACTTTTCTGCAAACCAATCAATATACACTGATTGGGATTTTTTACCAGAAATATGTAGCAGAACACATTGGTCTGAGTTGATGAGACTTTTTTTTTTAATTGGATATGTTTTATAGCCGAAAGTAAAAAAAAATATGTATATATTTTTTAAATTGTTGGTCTTTTTTTGTTTATAGTGCAAAAAATTAAAAACCGCAGATTTAGTTAAAGTAACACAGTGCCGTATCGCAAAAAATGGCCTGGTCATTGAGGGGGTAAATGTTCCAGAAGGCAAATGGTTATTGAACAGGAATCGAGGGGAAATCTTCCAATGTGAATGCTAGTTGAATAACCAGGGATTCCCTCACTTTGGAGGGATTTCCTCTCACTTCCTGTTTTGGAAATGGGACAGGAAGTGAAGGGAAACCTCCCCAATGGGGACATCTGATAGGTTACAGCCTCTGTTACTCTATCCAAATTGGAAAAATAAAAAGGTTTTGTCTTTAGTTGTATGTTAGGTGCAGATTTGTTTGCTTGCCACTAGATGGTGGTATTCGGTCAATAAATGTGACATCATAACAGTGTGAACAGTGCAGAGGATTGGAGGGGATTGTACAGTGCGTGGCCAAATGTGGGCTAGAATCATCTGGGTATCCACGTTTAATGGAGACACATCCACATTTTTTATTAGTTTCAAATTTACGTGTATCGTGTATTTTTTTTTTTCCACGGACCAATCACATGATATGTAGATGAACTGAATGATATATTACTTGCACCCCAATGCTTCCTGCGAATCGCACGCATATCAGTCACACAGTATTGCCCCGCATCGTTTAAAGGGACAGCAACCATTTTTTTACTTGGATTCTTCACTGGTTATATTTATGTTTTGTGACATCATTTTTGTTGATTGTATGTATTGTTGTGTTTGAGCTCAGCATTTCTTTTACTATTTCCCTGGGAATATTTGTTTTGTGATGTATGCCCTCCTCCTGTGTCTGTATGCCCCCCTCCTGTGTCTGTATGCCTCCCTCCTGTAGGATGTATGCCCCCCTCCTGTGTCTGTATGCCCCCCTCCTGTAGGATGTATGCCCCCCTCCTGTGTCTGTATGCCTCCCTCCTGTAGGATGTATGCCCTCCTCCTGTGTCTGTATGCCCTCCTCCTGTGTCTGTATGCCCTCCTCCTGTAGGATGTGTTCCCCCTCCTGTAGGATGTATGCCCTCCTCCTGTAGGATGTGTTCCCCCTCCTGTAGGATGTATGCCCCCCTCCTGTAGGATGTATGCCCCCCTCCTGTAGGATGTATGCCCCCTTCCTGTGTCTGTATGCCCTCCTGTAGAATGTATGCCCCTTTCCTGTGTCTCCTCCAACCACTGTGTGCTCTTTGGTGGACATTCACCGCCTTCTCCTCCAACCACTGTATGCCCATTGGTGGACATTCCCCACTTTCTTCTCCAACCACTGTGTGCTCATTGGTGGACATTCCCCGCCTTCTCCTCCAACCACTGTGTGCTCATTGGTGGACATTCCCCGCCTTCTCCTCCAACCACTGTGTGCTCATTGGTGGACATTCCCCGCCTTCTCCTCCAATCACTGTGTGCTCATTGGTGGACATTCCCCGCCTTCTCCTCCAACCACTGTGTGCTCATTGGTGGACATTCCCCGCCTTCTCCTCCAACCACTGTGTGCTCATGGGTGGACATTCCCCGCCTTCTCCTCCAACCACTGTGTGCTCATCGGTGGACATTCCCCACCTTCTCCTCCAACCACTGTGTGATCATTGGTGGACATTCCCCGCCTTCTCCTCCAACCACTGTGTGCTCATGGGTGGACATTCCCCACCTTCTCCTCCAACCACTGTGTGCTCATCGGTGGACATTCCCCACCTTCTCCTCCAACCACTGTGTGCTCATCGGTGGACATTCCCCACCTTCTCCTCCAACCACTGTGTGCTCATTGGTGGACATTCACCTCCTTCTCCTCCAACCACTGTGTGCTCATCGGTGGACATTCATCGCCTTCTCCTCCAACCACAGTTGCTCATTGGTGGACATTCCCCGCCTTCTCCTCCAACCACTGTGTGCTCATTGGTGGACATTCACCGCCTTCTCCTCCAACCACTGTGTGCTCATCGGTGGACATTCCCCGCCTTCTCCTCCAACCACTGTGTGCTCATCGGTGAACATTCACCGCCTTCTCCTCCAACCACTGTGTGCTCATCGGTGGACATTCCCCGCCTTCTCCTCCAACCACTGTGTGCTCATTGGTGGACATTCACCTCCTTCTCCTCCAACCACTGTGTGCTCATCGGTGGACATTCACCGCCTTCTCCTCCAACCACAGTTGCTCATTGGTGGACATTCCCCGCCTTCTCCTCCAACCACTGTGTGCTCATTGGTGGACATTCACCGCCTTCTCCTCCAACCACTGTGTGCTCATCGGTGGACATTCCCCGCCTTCTCCTCCAACCACTGTGTGCTCATCGGTGGACATTCACCGCCTTCTCCTCCAACCACTGTGTGCTCATCGGTGGACATTCCCCGCCTTCTCCTCCAACCACTGTGTGCTCAACGGTGGACATTCACCGCCTTCTCCTCCAACCACTGTGTGATCATTGGTGGACATTCCCCGCCTTCTCCTCCAACCACTGTGTGATCATTGGTGGACATTCCCTACCTTCTCCTCCAACCACTGTGTGCTCATCGGTGGACATTCCCCGCCTTCTCCTCCAACCACTGTGTGCTCAACGGTGGACATTCACCGCCTTCTCCTCCAACCACTGTGTGCTCAACGGTGGACATTCACCGCCTTCTCCTCCAACCACTGTGTGATCATTGGTGGACATTCCCCGCCTTCTCCTCCAACCACTGTGTGATCATTGGTGGACATTCCCTACCTTCTCCTCCAACCACTGTGTGCTCATCGGTGGACATTCCCCGCCTTCTCCTCCAACCACTGTGTGCTCAACGGTGGACATTCACCGCCTTCTCCTCCAACCACTGTGTGATCATTGGTGGACATTCCCCGCCTTCTCCTCCAACCACTGTGTGCTCATTGGTGGACATTCACCGCCTTCTCCTCCAACCACTGTGTGATCATTGGTGGACATTCACCGCCTTCTCCTCCAACCACTGTGTGATCATTGGTGGACATTCCCCACCTTCTCCTCCAACCACTGTGTGATCATTGGTGGACATTCCCCAACTTCTCCTTCAACCACTGTGTGCTCATTGGTGGACGTTCCCCGCCTTCTCCTCCAACCACTGTGTGCTCATTGGCGGACATTCCCCGCCTTCTCCTCCAACCACTGTGTGATCATTGGTGGACATTCCCCAACTTCTCCTTCAACCACTGTGTGATCATTGGTGGACATTCCCCGCCTTCTCCTCCAACCACTGTGTGATCATTGGTGGACATTCCCCACCTTCTCCTCCAACCACTGTGTGCTCATTGGTGGACATTCACCGCCTTCTCCTCCAACCACTGTGTGCTCATCGGTGGACATTCACCGCCTTCTCCTCCAACCACTGTGTGCTCATTGGCGGACATTCCCCACCTTCTCCTCCAACCACTGTGCGCTCATTGGTGGACATTTCCCGCCTTCTCCTCCAACCACTGTGTGCTCATCGGTGGACATTCACCGCCTTCTCCTCCAACCACTGTGTGCTCATTGGTGGACATTCACCTCCTTCTCCTCCAACCACTGTGTGCTCATCGGTGGACATTCACCGCCTTCTCCTCCAACCACAGTTGCTCATTGGTGGACATTCCCCGCCTTCTCCTCCAAACACTGTGTGATCATTGGTGGACATTGTCCACTTTCACCTCCAACCAGTGTGTGATCATTGTTGCTGTGTGCTTTGGAAGGGAAACCTTCTTCCCATTGAAAACTTTCAGCTAGCAGAGGGCAGCAGATTTTCCTCAATAATTTGATGGTATTTTGCCCCATCCATTTTTCCTTCTATCCTGACAAGTGCTCCAGTCCCTGCTGCAGAGAAACCCCCCTATAACACAAGATTACCAGACCCCATAACGGGACTTTACCACCACTCATAACAGGATATTACCCCCTCCATAACACGACACTACCCCCCCCCCCCCCATAACAGTATATTACCACCCCATAACAGGAAATTATCAACTTTTTCCTTACACCCCTCCCCCCATACATGGCCACATTTGTGGAGAATGTGTGATATTGGTGTCCCATGCACACAATGACCACTCTTTGTCAGAGTGGCTCTAGGCATCTTGGTGGCCTCTCTGACCAATTTCCTTCAGTTTGGAGCAACGTTCTGATCCAGGGATGGTCTGTGTTCTACCAAATACCTTCTCCTTATCTATAGATGTCACTCTGCTTCTAGGTATTTATAAAGCCTTAGTATCCATCTCCTGACTTCTGCCTGTTTACAACTCCTAACATGGAGATCCCGGTGACAGCGCCGCCCATAGGTGATTGTTTGCTTCAGTTGCACTACCAGGAACTGAAATGCTCCAGGAAAGCTCTTTTCATGCTGACCTCAGCACAATGACCACAGCTGATCACAGGTGAAAGCCAAATGTCATTGTTTTCCATTGAGAAGGTGATTAGCTACACCTGACTGAGTTTACAAGTCATTTTTCGGAAGGGGGGGGGGGTCCTTTTTCCAACTCAATGATTCTGTTTTTCTGACATGTTGGTGTTTTATCTTTCACTTGGATGTTATAAGTTGCACGGAGTAAATACAGCGGGGGGGGGTTGGGCATTTTGCATTTTAGCTACTATTTAAAAAAGATATTCCATTGTTCAGAGCTTCCTGTTCCTGGTGTTCTCCTTCTCTTCCAGTTTGGCTGAACTCCATTTCCTTATGAGAATATCAGCATAAACAGCAGGATACGGAGAGACAGGGGAGAGGATGCCTGGTTATCCAGGTATATACAGTGTATCTGTAAAGTACTCACAGCGCTTCACTTATCCCACATTTTCTTATGTTACGGCCTTATTCCAAAATGGATTCAATTTATTATTTTCCTCAAAATTCTACAAAACATCCCATAATGACAACGTGATAGAAGTTTGCTTAAAATATTTGCAAATTTATTAACAATAAAAAAGGAAAAAATCCCATGTACATAAATATCACAGGCTCCTCCCCTGTACATAATGATCACAGGCTCCTCCCATGTACATAAATATCACAGGCTCCTCCTATGTACATAAATATCACAGGCTCCTCCCATGTACATAAATATCACAGGCTCCTCCCATGTACATAAATATCACAGGCTCCTCTTATGTACATAATTATCACAGACTCCTCCCATGTACATAAATATCATAGGCTCCTCCCATGTACATAAATATCACAGGCTCCTCCCATGTACATAAATATCACAGACTCCTCCCATGTACATAAATATCACAGACTCCTCCCATGTACATAAATATCACAGGCTCCTCCCATGTACATAAATATCACAGGCTCCTCCCATGTACATAAGTATCACAGGCTCCTCCCATGTACATATTACAGACTCCTCCCATGTACATAAGTATCACAGGCTCCTCCCATGTACATAAGTATCACAGGCTCCTCCCATGTACATAAGTATCACAGGCTCCTCCCATGTACATAATTATCACAGACTCCTCCCATGTACATAAGTATCACAGACTCCTCCCATGCACATAAGTATCACAGACTCCTCCCATGTACATAATTATCACAGACTCCTCCCATGTACATAAATATCACAGGCTCCTCCCCAATACTTAAGTATCACAGGCTCCTCCCCTGTGCATAAGTATCCCAGGCTCCTCCCATGTACATATGTATCACAGGCTCCTCCCATGCTCCTCCCATCTACACAAGTATCCCAGGCTCCTCCCATCTACATAAGTATCACAGGCTCCTCCCATCT
The DNA here is from genome assembly GCF_037356315.1 of Lithobates pipiens. NCBI lineage: Eukaryota > Metazoa > Chordata > Amphibia > Anura > Ranidae > Lithobates > Lithobates pipiens. Next base: position 229,384,021 of record NW_027507788.1, read on the forward strand.
ACATAAGTATCACAGTCTCCTCCCATCTACACAAGTATCCCAGGCTCCTCCCATGTACATAAGTATCACAGGCTCCTCCCATCTACATAAGTATCACAGTCTCCTCCCATCTACATAAGTATCACAGGCTCCTCCTATGTACATAAGTATCACAGGCTCCTCCCATGTACATAAATATCACAGGCTCCTCCCATGTACATAAATATCACAGGCTCCTCCCATGTACATAAATATCACAGGCTCCTCCCATGTACATAAGTATCACAGGCTCCTCCCATGTACATAAGTATCACAGGCTCCTCCCATGTACATAAATATCACAGGCTCCTCCCATGTACATAAGTATCACAGACTCCTCCCATGTACATAATTATCACAGACTCCTCCCATGTACATAAATATCACAGGCTCCTCCCCAATACTTAAGTATCACAGGCTCCTCCCCTGTGCATAAGTATCCCAGGCTCCTCCCATGTACATAATTATCACAGGCTCCTCCCATGCTCCTCCCATGTACATAAGTATCACAGGCTCCTCCCATGCTCCTCCCATGTACATAAGTATCACAGGCTCCTCCCATCTACAGAACCTTCCAGAAGAACAACCATCTCTGCAGCTCTCCACCAATCAGGCCTGTATGGTAGAATGACCAGATGGAAGACACTCCTCAGTAAAAGTCACATGACAGCCGCCTGGAGTTTACCAAAACACACCCGAAGGGCTCTCAGATTGAACTCTTTGGTCTGAATGGCGTCATGCTTGGTGGAAACCAGGCACCGCTCATCACCTGACCGATACCATCCCTACAGTGAAGCATGGTGGTGGCGGCATCATGCTGTGAGGACGTTTTTTAGATGCAGGAGCTGGGAGACTAGTCAGGATGGAGGGAAAGATGAATGCAGCAATGTACAGAGACATCCTTGATGAAAACTTTTTCCAGAGCGCTCTGGACCTCAGACTGGGGTGAAGGTTCATCTTCCAACAGGACAACCACCCTAAGTACACAGCCGAGATAACAATGGAGGGGCTCCGGAACAACTCTATGAATGTCCTTGAGTGGTCCAGCCAGAGCCCGGAACTGAACCCGATTGGACATCTCTGGAGAGTTCTGAAAATGGCTGTGCCCAAGTGGCTGTGCATCCATATGGGCGCTCGGGCACCACCCCCTCTCTCCAGCCACCCCCTCTATGACCAATGGATAGATTCATGCATAGCATTGCATGAATCTATCCATGGCCGCCGATGCCACCCCCTATTCAGGCTTTTTGGGCACCTGAATTACATCGGTGGGGGGGGGGGGGGGGTGTTTTTGAAGCACCTGATTGGAGCCATAGGCTCTAATAGGCGTCAAAAAAGGTCACCTGCGAGCGCCATGCTTGGTGTGTTAGAACAGCGAATGAATATTCGCTTTCCTGACACTGAACCACCTCTCTGCCAATCAGATGCTCGAGTCTGTTACCTGATTGGCTGAAACGACAGGAGCTGTGATTGGGCGCCTATCAGGAGGAGAGAGGGGGAGGAGATGCATGGAGGACAGTGCAGTGCTCGTCGTCACCCACTGCCCCACTGAGACAGGGTAACTGTCGGGCAGATGGTGAGCGGGTGCGGTTGGGGGGTCACAGTGGCAGCATTTGATGTTTTTTTTTTCAGTTTGTTTGCCCCCCCCCCCGCCCAAAAAATTTTTTGGAGCGCCAGCCGCCACTGATGTTATTTGCTGATTAACTGTTATGGTCCATCCAGCCGTAGCGCCTGTGATTGAGGAGCTGTATGGCTGCAGACAGGGGTAGTAGGGGTCTGGTAGCGGGTCACCTTACCATAGACATGACATTCAATTCTTCTGTATCTCACCAGAAATAAAACTGTGCCAATCTTCTAATGATGCTCTGCAGGGGACTCACTGATTGCAATGCTCTGCAGGGGACTCACTGGCTGCAATGCTCTGCAGGGGACTCACTGATTGCAATGCTCTGCAGGGGACTCACTGGCTGCAATGCTCTGCAGGGGACTCACTGGCTGCAATGCTCTGCAGGGGACTCACTGATTGCAATGCTCTGCAGGGGACACACTGATTGCAATGCTCTGCGTGGGACACACTGATTGCAATGCTCTGCAGGGGACACACTGATTGCAATGCTCTGCAGGGGACACACTGATTGCAATGCTCTGCAGGGGACACACTGATTGCAATGCTCTGCAGGGGACACACTGATTGCAATGCTCTGCGTGGGACACACTGATTGCAATGCTCTGCAGGGGACACACTGATTGCAATGCTCTGCAGGGGACTCGCTGATTGCAATACTCTGCGTGGGACACACTGATTGCAATGCTCTGCAGGGGACACACTGATTGCAATGCTCTGCAGGGGACACACTGATTGCAATGCTCTGCAGGGGACTCGCTGATTGCAATACTCTGTGTGGGACACACTGATTGCAATGCTCTGCAGGGGACTCACTGATTGCAATGCTCTGCAGGGGACGTACTGATTGCAATGCTCTGCATGGGGACACATTGATTGCAATGCTCTGCAGGGGACTCACTCATTGCAATGCTCTGCAGGGGACGTACTGATTGCAATGCTCTGCAGGGGACTCACTGATTGCAATGCTCTGCAGAGGACTCACTGATTGCAATGCTCTGCAGAGGACTCACTGATTGCAATACTCTGCAGGGGACTCACTGATTGCAATGCTCTGCAGGGGGGACACTAATTGCAATGCTCTTCAGGGGGCGCAGTGATTGCAATGCTCTGCAGATGATGCAAAAAAATTATATTTTTTTATCAATCTGGGTGCAGATATATATATATATATTTTTATAAAAGGTGGAGTACGACTTTAAAGGAAAAATAAAATAAAAAGCAGACATGTTGTTACCGCTCTCCACCAGCAGGTGTCAGTGTAGGCCTATACCATGCATGCAGAAAAGGCGTTCAAGTTCTTCATGTAATGAAAATCATTATGTTTGGAGGACATTCAGCTGTTCTCTGATTGGTTCCCTTCCGCTGTTCTCTGATTGGTTTCTTCTCTTCTGTGAGTTGCTGTTTAAAAACAAAACAAAAAAAACAAGTTTCAGAGATTTAACCCTTTGCCTACCGGGCACTTGAACCCCCTTCCTGCCCAGACCAATTTTCAGCTTTCAGCGCTCTCACACTTTGAATGACAATTACTCAGTCATGTAACACTGCACCCAAATGAATGTTTTGTCCTTTTTTTCCCCACAAATAGATCTTTCTTTTGGCGGTATTTGATCACCTCTGGGGGTTTTTTTTTTTTTTGTGCTATAAATGAAAAAAAGACGGAAAATTTAGAAAAAAAAATGCATATTTCTTTGTTTCTGTGATACAAATCTGCAAATTATAATTTTTTTCTTCATAAATTTTGGCCACAATTTATTCTGCTACTTATCTCTGGTACAAATAAGGGCCGGTTCACACAGCGGGCGATGCGAGGCGACACGACTCGCCTCGCCTCGCTCCCGCAAGTCGCCCCCGTTCTGTACAATGGAACCGTTCTGAGAGGAGCGACTCGAGTCGCTCCGACTCAGAAAAAAGGTTCCTGTACTACTTCTGGGCGACTTCGGGGGCGACTTGCATTGACTTCTATACAGAAGTCCTCTGCAAGTCGCCGCTGAGATCCCCGCAGGTCGCGGCGAGGCAAGTCGGAGACGCCTCGCCGCGCCTGCAGTGTGAACCGGCCCTTACCCAAATGAGTGGATATTATTTGTGAACGTTAGGAGAGTCCACAAGCTGTGGTGCCAATCATAAACAATCGATCACATCTGATGTACTGGCGGCCGATTCTCATTTCTTGTGACCCGAACAAGTCAGGAAAGTACAAATACCCCCCAAATTACCCCTTTTTGGAAAGTAGACTTTCCAAGGTGTTTAGTAGGAGGCATGGGGAGCTTTTTGATGTTGTCATTTTTTTTCCCCAATTCTTTGCACAATGAAAAAAAATTTTTTTCCAGAAAATTGTGATTGTAATGGGTTATTTCTCTCACATGACCCGTGTATACCACAAATGACACCCCAAAACACATTCCGCTCCTCCTCCTGAGTATTATGATACCACATGTGTCAAATAACCTCTCCTTACACCTAGGGGCGCCACCTTTTCTTCAAGTCAAACCCGAACACTTTAGCGCCGCACAGCAATATTTCTTTTATAGTATAAACTATACATATATTTTGCTATTAAATAACATTCCTAATCATATAAAGTTAAAAACAAGAGTCCCCCTTTACATCAGAGTCCACAGAGTTCCCCTTTTACATGGGAATCTACAGAGATCCTCTTTTATATCTGAACTCTCAGAGTTCCCTTTCACTGTAAGGGGGGACTCTGCAGACTCTGATGTAAGGGAGAACTCTGGAGACTCTAACATAAGGGTTGCTCTGGGAACCCTGATCTAAGGGGGGGACACTGAGAACTCTGATGAAAGGGGGGACACTGAGAACTCTGATGAAAGGGGGGACACTGAGAACTCTGATGAAAGGGGGAACACTGAGAACTCTGATGAAAGGGGGGACACTGAGAACTCTGATGAAAGGGGGAACACTTAGAACTCGGATATAAGGGGGAACACTGAGGCTTCTGGTGTAAAGGGGAACTCTGAAGTAAGGGGTGCTCTGAGAACCCTGACTAGCCCAGAGGCAGGAGAGAGAAGGGGGGAGACTTGAGTCACAGACAGGGATGGATGGTGAGCTCACTCACCCCACGGCAGTCAGCACCTCTCATCCAGATGTATCTGAGGCTGCTGGACTTCAGATTTCTGGCCCCCACTTTCCTTTTCTGAGGCACAGCGCCCGGTATCGGAGTGTGGGGCAGACACAGAGGGGTAGGGGGGAGGAAGAGGTGCAGGTCGATCCCTCTCTCCTCTCCCAACTGTATGTGGGGGGGATTGTTAGTGCTGGCTTTGGGCAGTGCGAAAGAGAACGTAACAGACACTCAGCTTACACAACTGCAGCCACCAACCCTGCTGGGAAGCCATAGTCCAGTCTGAATAATGTGTCCGGGTTTCAGGCAGTCTGAAACCCGGACGCATGATTCCAAACCCGAACTGTCCGGGTGAATCCCGGACAGGTGGCAACCCTAGTTACACTCCAGGTGTGCAGAACACCATCTCTGAACACACAACACATCCAACCTTCTTTTTTTTTTTCCAATTATTTTATTTCTTTAAACATAGAAAACCTTCGAGAAGACACAGGAGAAAAAAGAAGAAAAAACGTAAACATTGAATTCAGACTTAATTAGGACACCTTTTTATAACAATCATGCAACAAGTTGGGTCACCCTCTGGCTCGATATCCTATCTACTGCCTTCCCTGTGGTCTCTGACCCGTCCTGTTCAATTTTATACCATTATTAATGAAAAACAAAACAAAACACAATATATTAATAAATAAATAAATAAATAAAAAGGGGGGGGGGGGAAATAGAGCCAGTCCATGGAGATACATCCCCAGTGTGTTCCCCACTCATAAAACATTCAGGATAAGAGCCTAACTATTCCAATCCACATCCAACCTTGAAGCAGATTGGCTACAGCAGCAAAAGACCACACCAGGGGCCACCCCTGTCAGCTAAGAACAGGAACCTAATAAAGGGGGTCCAACCCGATATTAGCAAGGGGGATCTAATAAAGGGGGTCCAACCCGCTACTAGCAAGGGGGACCTGATAAAGGGGGTCCAACCCGCTGCTAGCAAGGGGGATCTAATAAAGGGGGTCCAACCTGCTACTAGCAAGGGGGTCCTAATAAAGGGGGTCCAACCCGCTACTAGCAAGGTGGATCTAATAAAGCGGGTCCAACCTGCTACTAGCAAGGGGGTCCTAATAAAGGGGGTCCAACCCGCTACTAACAAGGTGGATCTAATAAAGGGGGTCCAACCCGCTACTAACAAGGTGGATCTAATAAAGGGGGTCCAACCTGCTACTAGCAAGGGGGACCTAATAAAGGGGGTCCAACCCGCTACTAGCAAGATGGATCTAATAAAGGGGGTCCAACCTGCTACTAGCAAGGTGGATCTAATAAAGGGGGTCCAACCTGCTACTAGCAAGGTGGATCTAATAAAGGGGGTCCAACCTGCTACTAGCAAGGGGGTCCTAATAAAGGGGGTCCAACCCGCTACTAGCAAGGGGGTCCTAATAAAGGGGGTCCAACCCGCTACTAGCAAGGTGGATCTAATAAAGGGGGTCCAACCTGCTACTAGCAAGGTGGATCTAATAAAGGGGGTCCAACCTGCTACTAGCAAGGGGGTCCTAATAAAGGGGGTCCAACCCGCTACTAGCAAGGTGGATCTAATAAAGGGGGTCCAACCTGCTACTAGCAAGGGGGTCCTAATAAAGGGGGTCCAACCCGCTACTAACAAGGTGGATCTAATAAAGTGTCTGGTGAGTGTCTGTCCTGACACATGAAATCACGTGACATTTATATACACTCCATCATTGGAATCTCTGAGAAGCTGTAATGTGTAAAATGTATCTAAATGAATAATGTAACATTTTGCAGCGTAGAGAACACTCCTCGCTGATCCCGCCAGAATCCCAGCGTCCTTCCAACTTCCTGTGACCTGATATCTCAACAATGTTTTAAGCTCATCCAGTTATCTGAACTCCAACTACAACTCTCCTCCTCCTCCATAGGTACAGTGCAGTGAGCGTTGTCACCCCACAACAGGAAGTGTGGTACTGGTTGGATCACTGGGTGAGAATAAAGGAAAACTAATGCAGCCATCATATCTAAGGACTGGTAAGGTGCAATGAATAAACTTCTGTTTTGGGGTTGAGATATGCTTAAAGAGTTTGTAAACCGCAGACATGAAATCTGAACAAAGCATAGCAGTGCTTCCCAATCTCAGTCCTGAAGTATCCCCAACAGTCCATGTTTTCAGGTTTTCCTTTAGTTTGCACAGCTGCTTTAAATCAATATCAATGACATAGTATGGATCAGAGTGACTTTATCTTTGGGAAGTTCCCAAAACATGGCCTGTTGGGGGTACTTTAGGACTGAGGACCTCTAGTGTGTACTGTCTGCTCCGTCCTTCCTCTCCTCTCTCCCCTCCCTTCCTCTGCTATCTGCATGAATCACTTCTGACAGGTTTTCCTGACACCAAGAGAAGAATGGTGACAGGGGAGGGAGTACCAGCACACAGCCTGTGATTGACAGTCTTAGCTATGTTGCTGTGTGAAAAGGGGGGGGGGGGGTGTGTCCCTTCCCTCCAATCAGCTCTCACTGAGCTCTGCAGAATGTAACTTCAGATCCCCGCCCCCTGTTTTCTGAAAGCTCAGACAACCTTTGAACAGATGTAGAGGAGAGAGTGCTGCAGATAAACAGGTATAACTTATGTAGGAGGATTTGTTTCTTCTCTGTGTATCACCTGGTCACCGGGGATATGGAAGGGTGTACCCCCACTTGAGTCACACCTGAGCGTTGTGTGAACGCTCAGTATTGTGCGCGTTTTTTGTGAACATTTTATGCACAACATCCATTCGTTTCAATGGGCCGCCCTCCGCGTTCCAAACACCGCAAAGTATCTTATGTGGTTCTGTGGCCAGCGGGCGCGTTCTTCTGCCGCACGTTTGTCGAGCGTCTGTTCGCCACATTTAAGGCAGTTCAAAAACAAGTGAAAGTGAAGCATAAAAGACAAACGATTTATTTGTATACAATCATAAAAAGGACGAAGGTATATAAAGTGCGCTGAACTCTAAGATACCACCCACAATAGTGAGTAGACCAGCTGGGGGAGGGGAGGGGGCGGGGTCTCAAAGTGCGACCCGAAATGTCCCGGAATGAAATCCTTCTTTGGGGTTCAGAGAAAATCGACAACATGATCAGTAAATATTGACATAGAAAAATCAGCCAATCATAATATATAGAGAAATATAATCAATGTGTAGAAATCATTTGCTACAGAAGATAAATAAACACAAATTTACATGATAAAAAGTCACAACAAATCACATGGAAGTTTATTTGTAGAATTTGGAGGAAGATAATAAATTGAATCCATTTTGGAATAAGGTTGTAACCAGCGGCAGCCCGTCCATCAGGGGCGCTCCGAGCTCCGCCCCCTCTATCTACGGCCGCCACCCCCCATGCTCTATCCAGTCCACGGCCTCCACCCCCTATTCATGCGTCCGGCGCCCATCCATTGTGCGCACACAGGCACCGCCCCCCTATCCATGCCGCCGCCCTCCTTATTTATGCATCCGGCCCCTTTCAGGATAAGCCCATCCAGTGTGCGCGTACAGACACCGCCCCCCCCCCATGCATACGTCCAGCCCCTTTCAGGATAAGCCCGTCCATTGTGGGCGCACGGGCACCGCCCCCCATCCATGCCACCGCCCTCCTTATTTATGCGTCCGGCCCCTTTCAGGATAAGCCCATCCAGTGTGCGCAGACGGGCACCACCCCCTATCCATGCCGCCGCCCTCCTTATTTATGCATCCGGCCCCTTTCAGGATAAGCCCATCCAGTGTGCGCGTACAGACACCGCCCCCCCCCATGCATACGTCCAGCCCCTTTCAGGATAAGCCCGTCCATTGTGGGCGCACGGGCAGTGCCCCCCTATCCATGCCGCCGCCCTCCTTATTTATGCATCCGGCCCCTTTCAGGATGAGCCCGTCCATTGTGGGCGCACTCACACCGCCCCCCCCCCCATGCATGTGTCCGGCCCCTCTCAGGATGAGCCCGTCCATTGTGGGCGCACTCACACCGCCCCCCCCCCATGCATGTGTCCGGCCCCTCTCAGGATGAGCCCGTCCATTGTGCACGCATGGGCAGTGCCCCCCTATCCATGCCGCCGCCCTCCTTATTTATGCATCCGGCCCCTTTCAGGATGAACCCATCCAGTGTGGGCGCACTCACACCGCCCCCCCCCCATGCATGTGTCCAGCCCCTCTCAGGATGAGCCCGTCCATTGTGCACGCACGGGCAGTGCCCCCCTATCCATGCCGCTGCCCTCCTTATTTATGCATCCGGCCCCTTTCAGGATGAGCCCGTCCATTGTGGGCGCACTCACACCGCCCCCCCCCCCCATGCATGTGTCCGGCCCCTCTCAGGATGAGCCCGTCCATTGTGGGCGCACTCACACCGCCCCCCCCCCATGCATGTGTCCGGCCCCTCTCAGGATGAGCCCGTCCATTGTGCACGCATGGGCAGTGCCCCCCTATCCATGCCGCCGCCCTCCTTATTTATGCATCCGGCCCCTTTCAGGATGAACCCATCCAGTGTGGGCGCACTCACACCGCCCCCCCCCCATGCATGTGTCCAGCCCCTCTCAGGATGAGCCCGTCCATTGTGCACGCACGGGCAGTGCCCCCCTATCCATGCCGCTGCCCTCCTTATTTATGCATCTGGCCCCTTTCAGAACGCCGGGCGCATGAATTACAGCGGTGGGTTTTTTGTTTTGTTTTTTAAGCACCTGATTAGAGTCAGAGGCTCTAACAGGCTTCAGAATAGTGTGGTCTCGGGATGCAGAGCATTGCGCCATGAGCCCACCCAGGAGTTGCAACAGTGAATTAATATTCGCTGTTGCAACACTGATCCTCCTCCTGGCCAATCAGGAAGCGGGTCTGATACCCGTCTCCCGATTGGTAGAATGGACAGGTGATCCTATTGGACGCCTAGAAGGAGGGGAGGAGACACGTGGCGAGGAGGAGGAGACACAGGAGCCACTGCCCGATCCCTGTTTAGACGGGGTAAGTGCTGGTGGACCAACAGGCAGCGAGGGGAGGTTTGAGGTTTTGCGTGGGGGGTTTTGAGGTGCTTTGTGGGGGGGGGGGGGGGGGGGGTTTGAGGTTCTGCGTGGGGGGGTTTGAGGTGTTTCGTGGGGGGGTTTGAGGTGCTTCACGGGGGGGTTTGAGGTTCTGTGTGGGGGGGTTGAGGTTTTGCGTGGGGGGGTTTGAGGTGCTTCATGGGGGGGTTTGAGGTTCTGCATGGGGGGGGGTTTGAGGGGCTGCGTGGGGGGGTTGAGGTTTTGCGTGGGGGGGTTTGAGGTGCTTCATGGGGGGGTTTGAGGTTTTGCGAGGGGGGGTTGAGGTTTTGCGTGGGGGGGTTTGAGGTGCTTCATGGGGGGGTTTGAGGTTTTGTGAGGGGGGGTTGAGGTTTTGCGTGGGGGGTTTGAGGTGCTTCGTGGGGGGGTTTGAGGTTCTGCGTGGGGGGGGTTTGAGGGGCTGCGTGGGGGGGTTGAGGTTTTGCGTGGGGGGTTTGAGGTTTTGCGAGGGGGGGTTGAGGTTTTGCGTGGGGGGGTTTGAGGTGCTTCACGGGGGGGTTTGAGGTTCTGTGTGGGGGGGTTGAGGTTTTGTGTGGGGGGGTTGAGGTTTTGCGAGGGGGGGTTGAGGTTTTGCGAGGGGGGGTTGAGGTTTTGCGTGGGGGGGTTTGAGGTGCTTCACGGGGGGGTTTGAGGTTCTGTGTGGGGGGGTTGAGGTTTTGCGTGGGGGGGTTTGAGGTGCTTCGTGGGGGGGTTTGAGGTTCTGCATGGGGGGGGGTTTTGAGGGGCTGTGTGGGGGGGTTGAGGTTTTGCGTGGGGGGGGTTTGAGGTGTTTTGTGGGGGGGATTGAGGTGCTTCGTGGGGGGGGTTTGAGGTTTTGCGTGGGGGGGGGTTTGAGGTCCTGCGTGGGGAGGAGTTTGAGGTTTTGCTTGGGGGAGGGGGTTTGAGGGGCTGCGTGGGGGGGGTTGAAATGCTTTCTGGGGGGGTTGAGGTGCTGCATGAGGGGGTTGTTTGCTGCTGGTTGTCACCAACGAGAACCCCGCCCTGAGGAATGTCGAGTGACTGGAGACAGGAAGTGGCTGAGAAGAGGCTGCAGGAGATCAGCAGCACTGAGATACCACAAAAGAATGAAAAAAAAAAAGGAGAAAACAAACAAAAAAACCCCAGCAAACTAAACGTCATGAGGTCGGGGGTTTCCTTCTCCTCGACACAACTCAGCCCCTTCCCCGGAGCCGCGCCGGGACGCCGGGAGCTGTTCGCAGGTCCAGCTGTATAAACAGCAACATGCATAGGTGGCCTTGTATAGCGGTGATGAAAAGCACAGCGTGGGCGTGGAACCCGAGGGGGGGGGCACATCCACACAGACAATAACGCCGGTTTACTTAGACACCGATGGACGTCATCGCCGCGTGCGCCCAACAACAAAAACAATACGCAACGCTAATCAAAGGCCGCCATTCATTGGGGGGAATTAGGTAGATTTCATGTGGGAGTCGCATTCATCCGTCCAAACCATCAAAGAGCCAAAAACATCAAGAATGTTGATTTTCGTGCCACGCGTCTGCGTCAGCCGCGCCATGTTCTGGCTGAATCGGAGAAATTCGATCTGCCAGTGAATGGCGCTATTCAATCATTCCAAGTGTCTGTCAATCCCAGGCTGGTGAAAGGCGCAGCATCTTAATGCTCTATTACCCCCCCCCCCCCCCCAGGTGAAGCGAGGGTTCCCACCCTTCACAGCATTGATGATGATGATGATTTAACTCTCTCGTCGCCATTTTTGGGTTATTTGCACACATTTTAGGCCTGAAGATTACATAAAACCCCCCAATCATGATATATTTTCTGAAAACAGACACCCTGGAGAATAAAATAATGGTATGTCCCATGATGTCATCACAACGGTTTAGGAAATTCAGGAAAAAAATACATCAGTTAAGCACTTGCGGACCACCCGCCACCGCTATACGTCGGTACTTTGAGGTTGAATACCGTTGTTATGGCAACAGATAGCTTACCAGAACCCCGGTATATTCTTAAATGGATGGCGGTCCTCTTTCTGGTCTTCGTGGAGGATTCGCCTCAAAATCACTTTTACTGGGGGCTGGGGAGGCCCCCCCCCCCCCCCGCCACACTCTGGTCGTCGCCTTCTGTAGCGGCGGAGCCGATCAGGTCCTCTCCCCTCTCAGACATGGAGCCCAGAGAAGCGAAGATTGCCCCCGCTCGGCTCCATAACACTGGATGGCGGAAGCGACGTCAAACGTTACTTCCGTGGCCGCCCAATGGTCTTAAAGCGGAGTTCCACTTAAAAAAATATATATATTAAAAGTCAGCAGCTACAAATGCTGCAGCTGCTGTCTTTTAAAGAAGAAGTAAACCCTGATGGGTGTTACTTCCTCTTTGTCTCCCTGCAAAGGTAAAGCATAATGGACTACTATGCATCGCATCACATCGCATCGCATCGCATCGCATAGTAGTCCATTATGTGTCACTTACCTGACACAGGAGCCAGCGAAGTCGCCGGTGTCCCCTGTAGTCCGGAGCCTCCATCTTCTTCCGGGTATCGCTGCTCCGGCCACTCACAGCGCCGGAGCTGTGATGACATCACTCCCGCGAATGCGCATGGGAACCGACACTAACAGCATATCGCCGTTAGCAGCGGCATGCTGCTAACGGCGATAGTAGGCATGCGTGCCGCTGTCTACGGCGCATGTGCCATAGACAGCTGTCACTGTCTTTTAGTAAATATCTCCTAAACCGTGTAGGTTTAGGAGATATATCTTAGACATACAGGTAAGCCTTAATCTAGGCCTTAATCTAGGCTTACCTGTAGGTCAAAGGGGTTTGTAAGGGTTTACAACCACTTTAATAATCGGACACTTACCTGCCCCAGGGTCCAGCGATGCGGGGGATCGAAGCCCCGCTCGTCTCCCCCTCCGCTCAGTAGCACCAGAATTTTAACTTCACAGCCGGCACCCACTGTGCATGCGCGTGCTGTGAATGGCCACGCAATCATCTGGGACTGGTCACATTTTTTCATGCACATTAATGACATTTTTTTGGGGGGGGGGAAACTCCACTTTAAAGGGGAGTTATTATTTTTTTATGACTTTTTTTTTTTTTGAAACGCTCACCATGAAGCGCTCACCATGAAGCTCTCACCATGAAGTTCTCACCATGAAGCTCTCACCATGAAGTTCTCACCATGAAGCGCTCACCATGAAGTTCTCACCATGAAGTTCTCACCATGAAGCGCTCACCATGAAGTTCTCACCATGAAGTTCTCACCATGAAGCGCTCACCATGAAGTTCTCACCATGAAGTTCTCACCATGAAGCGCTCATCACAAAGCTCTCACCATGAAGTTCTCACCATGAAGTTCTCACCATGAAGCTCTCACCATGAAGTTCTCACCATGAAGCTCTCACCATGAAGCTCTCACCATGAAGTTCTCACTATGAATCGCTCACCATGAAGCGCTCATCACAAAGCTCTCACCATGAAGTTCTCACCATGAAGTTCTCACCATGAAGCGCTCACCATGAAGCTCTCACTATGAAGCTCTCACCATGAAGTTCTCACCATGAAGCTCTCACCATGAAGCTCTCACCATGAAGCTCTCACCATGAAGCTCTCACCATGAAGCGCTCACCATGAAGCTCTCACCATGAAGCTCTCACCATGAAGCGCTCACCATGAAGCGCTCACCATGAAGCGCTCACCATGAAGCTCTCACCATGAAGCGCTCACCATGAAGCGCTCATCATGAAGCTGTCACCATGAAGCGCTCACCATGAAGCTCTCACCATGAAGCTCTCACCATGAAGCTCTCACCATGAAGCGCTCACCATGAAGCTCTCACCATGAAGCGCTCACCATGAAGCTCTCACCATGAAGCTCTCACCATGAAGCGCTCACCATGAAGCTCTCACCATGAAGTTCTCACCATGAAGCGCTCACCATGAAGCTCTCACCATGAAGCTCTCACCATGAAGCGCTCACCATGAAGCGCTCACCATGAAGCTCTCACCATGAAGTTCTCACCATGAAGCGCTCACCATGAAGCTCTCACCATGAAGCTCTCACCATGAAGCGCTCACCATGAAGCTCTCACCATGAAGTTCTCACTATGAAGCGCTCACCATGAAGCGCTCATCACAAAGCTCTCACCATGAAGTTCTCACCATGAAGTTCTCACCATGAAGCTCTCACCATGAAGCTCTCACCATGAAGCTCTCACCATGAAGCTCTCACCATGAAGCTCTCACCATGAAGCTCTCACCATGAAGTTCTCACCATGAAGTTCTCACCATGAAGCTCTCACCATGAAGCTCTCACCATGAAGCTCTCACCATGAAGCGCTCACCATGAAGTTCTCACTATGAAGCGCTCACCATGAAGCGCTCATCACAAAGCTCTCACCATGAAGTTCTCACCATGAAGTTCTCACCATGAAGCTCTCACCATGAAGCTCTCACCATGAAGCTCTCACCATGAAGCTCTCACCATGAAGTTCTCACCATGAAGCTCTCACCATGAAGTTCTCACCATGAAGCGCTCACCATGAAACGCTCATCACAAAGCTCTCACCATGAAGCTCTCACCATGAAGCGCTCACCATGAAGCGCTCACCATGAAGCGCTCACCATGAAGCGCTCACCATAAGGCTCTCATCATGAAGCTCTCACCATGAAGCTCTCACCATGAAGCTCTCACCATGAAGCGCTCACCATAAGGCTCTCACCATGAAGCTCTCACCATGAAGCACTCACCATGAAGCGCTCACCATGAAGCGCTCACCATGAAGCGCTCACCATGAAGCGCTCACCATGAAGCGCTCACCATAAGGCTCTCATCATGAAGCTCTCACTATGAAGTTCTCACCATGAAGCTCTCACCATGAAGTTCTCACCATGAAGCGCTCACCATGAAGTTCTCACCATGAAGTTCTCACCATGAAGCGCTCATCACAAAGCTCTCACCATGAAGTTCTCACCATGAAGTTCTCACCATGAAGCTTTCACCATGAAGTTCTCACCATGAAGCTCTCACCATGAAGCTCTCACCATGAAGTTCTCACTATGAATCGCTCACCATGAAGCGCTCATCACAAAGCTCTCACCATGAAGTTCTCACCATGAAGTTCTCACCATGAAGCGCTCACCATGAAGCTCTCACTATGAAGCTCTCACCATGAAGTTCTCACCATGAAGCTCTTACCATGAAGCTCTCACCATGAAGCGCTCACCATGAAGCTCTCACCATGAAGCTCTCACCATGAAGCGCTCACCATGAAGCGCTCACCATGAAGCTCTCACCATGAAGCGCTCACCATGAAGCGCTCATCATGAAGCTGTCACCATGAAGCGCTCACCATGAAGCGCTCACCATGAAGCTCTCACCATGAAGCTCTCACCATGAAGCTCTCACCATGAAGCGCTCACCATGAAGCTCTCACCATGAAGCGCTCACCATGAAGCTCTCACCATGAAGCTCTCACCATGAAGCGCTCACCATGAAGCTCTCACCATGAAGTTCTCACCATGAAGCGCTCACCATGAAGCTCTCACCATGAAGCTCTCACCATGAAGCGCTCACCATGAAGCGCTCACCATGAAGCTCTCACCATGAAGTTCTCACCATGAAGTTCTCACCATGAAGCGCTCACCATGAAGCTCTCACCATGAAGCGCTCACCATGAAGCTCTCACCATGAAGCGCTCACCATGAAGTTCTCACTATGAAGCTCTCACCATGAAGCTCTCACCATGAAGCGCTCACCATGAAGCGCTCACCATGAAGCGCTCACCATGAAGCGCTCACCATAAGGCTCTCATCATGAAGCTCTCACCATGAAGCTCTCACCATGAAGCTCTCACCATGAAGCGCTCACCATAAGGCTCTCACCATGAAGCTCTCACCATGAAGCGCTCACCATGAAGCGCTCACCATGAAGCGCTCACCATGAAGCGCTCACCATGAAGCGCTCACCATGAAGCGCTCACCATGAAGCGCTCACCATAAGGCTCTCATCATGAAGCTCTCACCATGAAGTTCTCACCATGAAGCTCTCACCATGAAGTTCTCACCATGAAGTTCTCACCATGAAGTTCTCACCATGAAGCGCTCATCACAAAGCTCTCACCATGAAGTTCTCACCATGAAGTTCTCACCATGAAGCTTTCACCATGAAGTTCTCACCATGAAGCTCTCACCATGAAGCTCTCACCATGAAGTTCTCACTATGAATCGCTCACCATGAAGCGCTCATCACAAAGCTCTCACCATGAAGTTCTCACCATGAAGTTCTCACCATGAAGCTCTCACTATGAAGCTCTCACCATGAAGTTCTCACCATGAAGCTCTCACCATGAAGCTCTCACCATGAAGCGCTCACCATGAAGCTCTCACCATGAAGCTCTCACCATGAAGCGCTCACCATGAAGCGCTCACCATGAAGCTCTCACCATGAAGCGCTCACCATGAAGCGCTCATCATGAAGCTGTCACCATGAAGCGCTCACCATGAAGCGCTCACCATGAAGCTCTCACCATGAAGCTCTCACCATGAAGCTCTCACCATGAAGCTCTCACCATGAAGCGCTCACCATGAAGCTCTCACCATGAAGCGCTCACCATGAAGCGCTCACCATGAAGCTCTCACCATGAAGCTCTCACCATGAAGCGCTCACCATGAAGCTCTCACCATGAAGTTCTCACCATGAAGCGCTCACCATGAAGCTCTCACCATGAAGCTCTCACCATGAAGCGCTCACCATGAAGCGCTCACCATGAAGCTCTCACCATGAAGTTCTCACCATGAAGTTCTCACCATGAAGCGCTCACCATGAAGCTCTCACCATGAAGCGCTCACCATGAAGCTCTCACCATGAAGCGCTCACCATGAAGTTCTCACTATGAAGCGCTCACCATGAAGCGCTCATCACAAAGCTCTCACCATGAAGTTCTCACCATGAAGTTCTCACCATGAAGCTCTCACCATGAAGCTCTCACCATGAAGCTCTCACCATGAAGCTCTCACCATGAAGCTCTCACCATGAAGTTCTCACCATGAAGTTCTCACCATGAAGCTCTCACCATGAAGCTCTCACCATGAAGCTCTCACCATGAAGCTCTCACCATGAAGCGCTCACCATGAAGTTCTCACTATGAAGCGCTCACCATGAAGCGCTCATCACAAAGCTCTCACCATGAAGTTCTCACCATGAAGTTCTCACCATGAAGCTCTCACCATGAAGCTCTCACCATGAAGCTCTCACCATGAAGCTCTCACCATGAAGTTCTCACCATGAAGTTCTCACCATGAAGCTCTCACCATGAAGCTCTCACCATGAAGTTCTCACCATGAAGCGCTCACCATGAAACGCTCATCACAAAGCTCTCACCATGAAGCTCTCACCATGAAGCGCTCACCATGAAGCGCTCACCATGAAGCGCTCACCATGAAGCGCTCACCATAAGGCTCTCATCATGAAGCTCTCACCATGAAGCTCTCACCATGAAGCTCTCACCATGAAGCGCTCACCATAAGGCTCTCACCATGAAGCTCTCACCATGAAGCGCTCACCATGAAGCGCTCACCATGAAGCGCTCACCATGAAGCGCTCACCATGAAGCGCTCACCATGAAGCGCTCACCATAAGGCTCTCATCATGAAGCTCTCACCATGAAGCTCTCACCATGAAGCTCTCACCATGAAGCGCTCACCATAAGGCTCTCATCATGAAGCTCTCACCATGAAGCTCTCACCATGAAGCTCTCACCATGAAGCGCTCACCATGAAGCTCTCACCATGAAGCGCTCACCATGAAGCTCTCACCATGAAGCTCTCACCATGAAGCTCTCACCATGAAGCTCTCACCATGAAGCTCTCACCATGAAGTTCTCACCATGAAGTTCTCACCATGAAGTTCTCACCATGAAACTCTCATCAACAGACGGTCATAAACTCCTCACATGGGAGCCTTATCATAAATGTGATTATCTGAACTGTTTGCATAGTCTGGAAATCGTATCAATAAAATCTCTATTGATTAGTTATATGACTCTATAAATGTCACAAATATCTTCATCGGTAGAAAAAAGCCCATTGTAGCCGAGATTAGTCAGAAAATCAAACACAAGAAAGCTCAGAAATAGTTCTCTCATTTCCGCCTCGTGTGCGCCGATCTCTGATGAGGGCAATCAGGAAGTCACATTAAAGAGAAATGAGTATAAATCATAGTAATGTGTCATACGAGTTCTCACTGATAGTGATGGACGAACGTTTCGCCCGGCGGTCGTTTCGCGGCGAATTTCCGACATTCGCGGTCCGCACGTTCGAACGCCTTTTTCCGTCGTTCGCCGCGGCGGACTTACGTGTTTAATGTATACAAGAACTTTAACCTTTGGTGACACGTTTATCATGTGATACAGGACAGCCAATTGAGACATGACAGCACATGGACACTTGGACATTCCCCCTAACCTATAAATACACCCGATCCGGTGGCCATTTTACATTCTTTCTTCTGTTACGATAGGGACAGGTTCCTGTGTGGAGTAGGGAGAGATAAACCACTAGCTATTTGGTACACAAAAGTTCTTTTCAGGACTGGTATAGGTGTTAGGTGTTGATAGGTTTGCTGTGCTGCTGATTCTTGCAGCAGCCTGAGTGTCTTTTGTTAGTTTAGAGAAAGGGAAAGGACGGTGTATGCTACAGGGACAGCCAGATTAGTCTTTCATCATCATCATCATCATCATCATCATTAGCTGTTACTATCAAGGTCCACAAAAGAGCTGTTCCAGTAACCACTAATCGTTCTCTTTTTTTGCCAATTTGTATAGGGACAGGAAGGAAGCAGTGTTGTCAGGCAGTGAGGGTAATTTTAAAGACTTGCTGTTATTATTAGTTCCACAAAGGTTCTTTTCAGGACTGGTATCAGTGGTACAGTAATAGGCTTGTACATGTATAATATTCTTTCTTCCAAATATAGAAAGGATATTATACTTGACTGCTGCCCTTCTGCTGCAGTCTGCTAAACATTCACAACTCACTTGTTCCACAAAAGTTCTTATAAGGACTGGTAACTTGGTATAGGGTGCTACGGTACATAGGCTTGAGTGCGGTACAGTCTGCTGTTCTGTAAGGACCGCTATCGGTCCACAATAGATAGGGTTGACGTGCACCACTGCTGACCGCTGCCCTATACTGCAGCAGTCCTTCAGCGGTATAGGGACTGACGTACAGTCTGCTAAACACTAATACACAACCTGCTTGGTCCACAAAAGTTCTTATAAGGACTGGTAACTTGGTATAGGGTGCTACGGTACATAGGCTTGAGTGCGGTACAGTCTGCTGTTCTGTAAGGACCGCTATCGGTCCACAATAGATAGGGTTGACGTGCACCACTGCTGACCGCTGCCCTATACTGCAGCAGTCCTTCAGCGGTATAGGGACTGACGTACAGTCTGCTAATCACTAACACACAACCTGCTTGTTCCACAAAAGTTCTTATAAGGACTGGTAACTTGGTATAGGGTGCTACGGTACATAGGCTTGAGTGCGGTACAGTCTGCTGTTCTGTAAGGACCGCTATCGGTCCACAATAGATAGGGTTGACGTGCACCACTGCTGACCGCTGCCCTATACTGCAGCAGTCCTTCAGCGGTATAGGGACTGACGTACAGTCTGCTAAACACTAATACACAACCTGCTTGGTCCACAAAAGTTCTTATAAGGACTGGTAACTTGGTATAGGGTGCTACGGTACATAGGCTTGAGTGCGGTACAGTCTGCTGTTCTGTAAGGACCGCTATCGGTCCACAATAGATAGGGTTGACGTGCACCACTGCTGACCGCTGCCCTATACTGCAGCAGTCCTTCAGCGGTATAGGGACTGACGTACAGTCTGCTAAACACTAATACACAACCTGCTTGGTCCACAAAAGTTCTTATAAGGACTGGTAACTTGGTATAGGGTGCTACGGTACATAGGCTTGAGTGCGGTACAGTCTGCTGTTCTGTAAGGACCGCTATCGGTCCACAATAGATAGGGTTGACGTGCACCACTGCTGACCGCTGCCCTATACTGCAGCAGTCCTTCAGCGGTATAGGGACTGACGTACAGTCTGCTAAACACTAATACACAACCTGCTTGGTCCACAAAAGTTCTTATAAGGACTGGTAACTTGGTATAGGGTGCTACGGTACATAGGCTTGAGTGCGGTACAGTCTGCTGTTCTGTAAGGACCGCTATAGGTCCACAATAGATAGGGTTGACGTGCACCACTGCTGACCGCTGCCCTATACTGCAGCAGTCCTTCAGCGGTATAGGGACTGACGTACAGTCTGCTCACTTCCTTGACCCAAAAAAGCACACCGTACTATATGCCCCTACCCTCCTCTTTGAAGAGGTTGAGCGGTGTCATATTTCTACTGGGGCTGCTTATGATATCCCTGTGCTGTGCTGACTTCCTCCTGGGGGTTCTTATTATGAAGGGATCACACTATCCCTGTGCTGTGCTGACTTCCTCCTGGGGGTTCTTATTATGAGGGGATCACACCATCCCTGTGCTGTGCTGACTTCCTCCTGGGGCTGCTTACGGTGCTGCTGTCAGTGCTGTATGTCACGGTGCTGCTGTCAGCGCTGTATGTCACGGTGCTGCTGTCAGCGCTGTATGTCACGGTGCTGCTGTCAGCGCTGTATGTCACGGTGCTGCTGTCAGCGCTGTATGTCACGGTGCTGCTGTCAGCGCTGTATGTCACGGTGCTGCTGTCAGCGCTGTATGTCACGGTGCTGCTGTCAGCGCTGTATGTCACGGTGCTGCTGTCAGTGCTCTGTATTACGGTGCTGCTGTCAGATGCCTCTATCACGGTGCATGTGTCATTCCGGTATGTCACGCTGCTGGTGATCATCTCCTGCACCCTCTTCTTTGCCTACCCTGGTCCCTGACCTTCCCTCTCCTCCATTGCCTTCATTAGCTCCATAGTCCTGAATTGTTAGAACAATTTCCCAAATAAAATAAAAATGCTTGTAGTTATCGATCCCAAATTCACCTCATACATGTATTATGTCATTGTCCAGATGGTGGGACTACGTTTTACCCCCTAATAATTACCACGTGGCCGCAAATTCGACATGAAGGTTTGCAAAGTTCGCCTCCCATTGAAGTCAATGGGGCCCGCGGCGAACGTTCGGTTTCGCGAACGTTTGGGTCCGTTCGCATTTCGCTTTCGCGAAACGTCCCGTCGGAAGTTCGTCCATCACTACTCACTGATAACAACCATCGTAAAAGGGTGAGAACAATGGCCGCCATTATTATTGGTGGGACAAGCTGGAAGATCTTACGTGACACCGGAGTCTGGAAGATTTGGGGGGCCATTAAAATGTAGAGAAGAAATCTATAATCGCTATACTCTGTATTATTACTCCACACCAATCATACAATGTGTACAGCCTGCAGAGTCCGATGGAGATCCCTCTGCTCTGCCATTGGAGGAGAGGTTGGTCATGTGACTGGGCTTTTCTCCCAAGGTTTATTTTTATTCAATTTACCAAAGTTTTGCATCCAAATCATCAGGCCCCCAAGTGAGCACATTTGTAAGGCCAGCATGGCCATATCCATGCTTTATAGATAGAAAACAAGGCTTAACCAATGGAATCCAATCCAATGAAGCGAGAAGCTGATTGGCTGCCATGCACAGCTGCTCCAGATTTCCCACTCTCCAGTTTTAGTAAATCAACCCCTCTATGTCATAACCAGTCGCCATCTTTTCTCTTTTTCAGCTTTCCTCCTTTATATATTTTTTATCCTATTTTGGCCAGAGAGGGACCACCTTGACGCATTTCATCAGAGAGAGACCACCTTGACGCATTTCATCAAAGAGGGATCACTTTTTCTCAGTTGATCAGAGAGGGACCACCTTGACGCATTTCATCAGAGAGGGACCACCTTGACGCATTTCATCAGAGAGGGATCTCTTTGTCTCAGTTGATCAGAGAGGGACCACTTTGACGCATTTCATCAGAGAGGGACCACTTTGATGCCTTTTATCAGAGAGGGACCACTTTGACGCATTTCATCAGAGAGGGACCACTTTGTCTCGGTTGATCAGAGAGGGACCACTTTGACGCATTTCATCAGAGAGGGACCACTTTGACGCATTTCATCAGAGAGGGACCACTTTGTCTCGGTTGATCAGAGAGGGACCACTTTGACGCATTTCATCAGAGAGGGACCACTTTGACGCATTTCATCAGAGAGGGACCACTTTGACGCATTTCATCAGAGAGGGACCACTTTGACGCATTTCATCAGAGAGGGACCACTTTGACGCATTTCATCAGAGAGGGACCACTTTGTCTCGGTTGATCAGAGAGGGACCACTTTGACGCATTTCATCAGAGAGGGACCACTTTGTCTCGGTTGATCAGAGAGGGACCACTTTGATGCATTTCATCAGAGAGGGACCACTTTGACGCATTTCATCAGAGAGGGACCACTATGACGCATTTCATCAGAGAGGGACCACTTTGACGCATTTCATCAGAGAGGGACCACTTTGTCTCGGTTGATCAGAGAGGGATCCCTCAGTATTATACAAACATTTCATTGGCTATTTCAGTACTAGGGATGAGCTTCGTGTTCGAGTCGAACGTACGTTCGACTCGAACATTGGCTGTTCGGCCGTTCGGCGAATTCCAAACGTTTTGGCCGTTCGCGTCAAAATTCAAGTGACGCGCGCGCGGACCACAATGCACTGCGTTGGCGCAGTGCATTGCTGTCCGATGATTGGCCAAGCATGCACTGTGACCCCGCATGCTTGGCCAATCGCAGCGCCGGCAGCGAGGAGAGCCATGATTGGCCACAGGCAGGATGCCTGTGGCCAATCATAGCTCAGACTGTGTAATGCACGCCCCACACTATATAAGGCCGCCTTTAAGGCCGCCTCCTGTAGTGTGTTACTTAGCATCTGAAGCAGTGGGTGTTCTGTGTACCTTCAACACAGTACACACCAATCGTTTTTGGCTGATTTCCTATCTTGCTGCTGTGTAGTGGTTGTTGTCTGTGCCCTGACTGCAGTATACACCACTATATTCACCTCACCTATATAGCTAGTGATCTAGCTTTAACCACTTTAACCATTGCCGATTAACGGCTTCAGGGCGGTTGTTTAACTCAGAGAGGCCGTTAATTAACGGCCTCCCAGAATTCTGCTCTCGCGTGCCCCGAGGTGTGCGCACTCGAGAGCATCCGTGACCGCCGGGTCCATAGGACCCGGCGCATCACGGTAAACGGCCGCTCATAGCGGCCGTTTACCACGTGATTGCTCCATCAAATGACGGAGTGATCACTTGGAAACAAACCGGCGTCATGTTATGATGCCGGTTCCTCCCTCCCCTTTCTGTACCGATCGGTACAGCGGAGGGGAAAGAGATCGGTGTCAGCAGCGATGTGGGCTGCATCTGCAGTGCCCACATCGCTGCTCACCGAATTTAACCCCTCAATTCCCT
Source organism: Lithobates pipiens (assembly GCF_037356315.1). Lineage (NCBI taxonomy): Eukaryota > Metazoa > Chordata > Amphibia > Anura > Ranidae > Lithobates > Lithobates pipiens. The sequence goes on from NW_027507788.1 coordinate 229,407,252, forward strand.
GCCAATACTCTGCAATACCAGTGCATACTCTGCAGTACCCCGCCATTACTCTGCAGTACCCCGCCATTACTCTGCAGTACCCTGCCATTACTCTGCAGTACCCCTCCATTACTCTGCAGTACCCCGCCATTACTCTGCAGTGCAGTACCCTGCCATTACTCTGCAGTACCCCGCCATTACTCTGCAGTGCAGTACCCCGCCATTACTCTGCAGTGCAGTACCCCGCCATTACTCTGCAGTGCAGTACCCCGCCATTACTCTGCAGTGCAGTACCCCGCCATTACTCTGCAGTGCAGTACCCTGCCATTACTCTGCAGTGCAGTACCCTGCCATTACTCTGCAGTGCAGTACCCTGCCATTACTCTGCAGTACCCTGCCATTACTCTGCAGTACCCCGCCATTACTCTGCAGTACCCCCCATTACTCTGCAGTACCCCCCATTACTCTGCAGTACCCCCCAATACTCTGCAGTACCCGCCATTACTCTGCAGTACCCCCAATACTCTGCAGTACCCTACTATTACTCTGTAGTACCCCGCAAATACCCCGCCAATACTCTGTAATACCCTGCCATAAATTGCCATACCCAGCCATACTCAGAGATACCCAGCCATACTCGGTGATACCCTGAAGTACCCAGCCATAGACGCCCCCCATCCCTCACCGCCCTCCGGTGCTTCTACCAACTCGCCAGTACGATCAAAGCCAGAATCTTTTTTTTTATTTTTTATTTCAGGCTTCCCAGCCTAGAGGTGAGATGTGGGGTCATATTGACCCCCCAGATTTCACTGTAAAGAGGACCTGTCACCCCATATTCCTATTACAAGGGATGTTTACATTTCTTGTAATAGGAATAAAAGTGATCAAAAATATATTTTTGGGAAAAAAAATGTCAAACTAAAATAAATAAAGTAAAATGAACAATAAAAAAATAAAATAAAAATTAAAGCGCCCATGTCCCCATGTGCTCGCATGTGCCACACATGTGAGGTATCGCCGAGAATGTTAGAGCGAGAGCAATAATTCTAGTCCTAGACCTCCTCTGCAACTCAAAACATGTAACCAGTAAAAAAATATTTAAAGCGTCGCCTATGGGGATTTTTTAAGTAGCGACGTTTGGCGCCATTCCACGGGCATGTGCAATTTTGAAGAGTGACATGTTTGATATCTATTTACTCAGCATAACTTCATCTTTCACTTTATGCAAACATTGGGCTAACAAGTGGTTAATAATAGAGCTTGCAGTCAGTAGTGTTAGGAGATAGTGCGTGCTGTCTGCGTGCTCTGTACCCAGTACATACCGCTATAATATAGGGCAGGCCCCTACTTTCAAACATCCAACTTACAAACATCTCCTACTTGCAAACGCAAGGAGACAGCAGCAAGTGAGATGAAAAAAGATGGACGACAAAACAAATTATACAGGGGTGATAACCCTCCCCTATGTTTTCCAAAAAGCTTAAAAATAGATTTTTTGACTGGAGCTACACTTTAAAAATGTACCGGTTGAAAATGACAAACAGATTCAACTTAACACAACAAACCTACACAGTCCCTGTCTTGTTTGCACCGCCTGTATACTGCTGTTCTGAGTATATAGGGCCTGGGGGCCACACGCATTTCCTTTTTTTAATATGGGTACGGGGTTCCCCTTAATATGCGTACAAGACCCAAATAGGCTGGTAATGGGCAGGGAGGGCTACCCATGCCATGTTTCTCAATGATTTTCAACCATATTGCAGGAACCAGATATAACATTAAAACCGCAAGCAGTTTTAAATGGTGTTATTTCCGTTTAATGTCATTTTGTGCAGGGACTGTTCTAAACACGGCAAACACGTGGCACTTCACAGGCATACTACAGACACCCCCCAGGCACCATATTTAAAGGAATATTTCACTTTTTTTTTTCACTTTAATCGTCATTAAAATCAGTGCTCCCGCCAAAACGGTAGTTTTTAAAACTTTTTTTGCAGTGACCCATGTCCCCTGGGGCAGGAGTCAGGTCCCCAAACCCTTTTTAGCACACTATCTTGCATATTAGCCGTTAAAATTAGCACTTTCCAATTCGAACGTTCGAGTCCCATAGACTTCAATGGGGTTCTAACGTTCGTACCGAACGCGGGGGTCGTTCGCAAGTTCTGGTGCGAACCGAACCGGGGGTGTTCGGCTCATCCCTATTCAGTACTAGGAGCACTGCATTGAAATACTTAAAGGGGTTGTAAAGGTATTTATTATTATTATTTTTTTTTTTAAATAACAAACATGTTATACTTACCTCCATTGTGCAGCTCGTTTTGCACAGAGTGGCCCCGATCCTCCTCTTCTGGGGTCCCTCGGGGGCTGTCTCGGCTTCCCCCGCAAGTACTTCTCACGCCCATGCGATCTCCCTCTCATGGTGAGAAGCACTTGCGGGCGCGCTCCCGTAATACAGCCGGCGGCTATAGCGGCTCACTGTATCACTCGGCCCCGCCCCCCGGCACGCCGCGTCATTGGATGTGATTGACAGCAACGCGAGCCAATGTATTAAGGTGAATTTTTTTTTACCTTTACAACCCCTTTAAGGACCGGTCCTATTTTTCAAACTTGTTGTTTACAAGTTAAAAATGTTTTTTTTGTTTTTTTTGCTGAACCCCCAAACATTATATATTTTTCCAGACACCCCAGTGATAAAAATGGAGGTCGTTGCGATACTTTATGTCACACCGTATTTGCACAGCGGTCCTACAAATGCAATTTTTTTGGAAGAAATACACTTTTTTGAATAAAAATACAGTAAAGTTAGCCCAATATTTTCCATGTTGTGAGAGATGATGTTATGCCGAGTAAATTGATACCCAACGCGTCACGCTTCAAAAAGGATTGGAGATAGTCACACACAAATCTGTTGCCACCTGCAAGCTGTGGGCGGCTGCCTGGGGGGCAGGTTTGGCATCACTGAAGGGGGGGCGGCAATGATGTCAGCAAAGAGCAATTTGGCCACACCCACTGTTTGCGTGCCACATTGCTACTCTCCCTGGGGTACCCAAATATGTTTTGCCTTCAGCCTATGGAAATCCTCCGTGTAGCCGTTCAGAAATTCTGAGGTCTGCAGACTTTTACTGCTCATTCATTCTGTAGCACTCTATAGCTGACTGTACAGAGCCATGTCCCCCCCTCTGTACAGAGCCATGTCCCCCCCTCTGTACAGAGCCATGTCCCCCCCTCTGTACAGAGCCATGTCCCCCCCTCTGTACAGAGCCATGTCCCCCCCTCTGTACAGAGCCATGTCCCCCCCTCTTTGTACAGAGCCATGTCCCCCCCTCTCTGTTCAGAGCCATGTCCCCCCTCTGTACAGAGCCATGTCCCCCCCTCTCTGTACAGAGCCATGTCCCCCCCTCTCTGTACAGAGCCATGTCCCCCCTCTCTGTACAGAGCCATGTCCCTCCCCCTATACAGAGCCATGTACCCCCCCTCTGTACAGAGCCATGTCCCCCCCTCTGTACAGAGCCATGTCCCCCCCTCTGTACAGAGCCATGTCCCCCCCTCTCTGTACAGAGCCATGTCCCTCCCCTCTCTGTACAGAGCCATGTCCCCCCTCTGTACAGAGCCATGTCCCTCCCCTCTCTGTACAGAGCCATGTCCCCCCTCTGTACAGAGCCATGTCCCCTCCTCTGTACAGAGCCATGTCCCCTCCTCTGTACAGAGCCATGTCCCCTCCTCTCTGTACAGAGCCATGTCCCCCCCTCTGTACAGAGCCATGTCCCCCCTCTGTACAGAGCCATGTCCCCCCCCCTCTGTACAGAGCCTTGTCCCCCCCCCTCTGTACAGAGCCATGTCCCCCCCTCTGTACAGAGCCATGCCCCCCCCTCTGTACAGAGCCATGTCCCCCCCTCTGTACAGAGCCATGTCCCCCCCTCTGTACAGAGCCATGTCCCCCCTCTCTGTACAGAGCCATGTCCCCCCCCCTCTCTGTACAGACCCATGTCCCCCCCCCCTCTGTACAGAGCCTTGTCCCCCCCCCCTCTGTACAGAGCCATGTCCCCCCCTCTACAGAGCCCTGTCCCCCCTCTCTGTACAGAGCCATGTCCCCCCCTCTACAGAGCCCTGTCCCCCCTCTCTGTACAGAGCCATGTCCCCCCCTCTCTGTACAGAGCCATGTCCCCCCCTCTGTACAGAGCCATGTCCCCCCCTCTGTACAGAGCCATGTCCCCCCCTCTGTACAGAGCCATGTCCCCCCCTCTGTACAGAGCCATGTCCCCCCTATACAGAGCCATGTCCCCCCTCTGTACAGAGCCATGTCCCCCCCTCTCTGTACAGAGCCATGTCCCCCCCTCTCTGTACAGAGCCATGTCCCCCCTCTCTGTACAGAGCCATGTCCCTCCCCCTATACAGAGCCATGTACCCCCCCTCTGTACAGAGCCATGTCCCCCCCTCTGTACAGAGCCATGTCCCCCCCTCTGTACAGAGCCATGTCCCCCCTCTCTGTACAGAGCCATGTCCCCCCCTCTGTACAGAGCCATGTCCCCCCCTCTCTGTACAGAGCCATGTCCCTCCCCTCTCTGTACAGAGCCATGTCCCCCCTCTGTACAGAGCCATGTCCCTCCCCTCTCTGTACAGAGCCATGTCCCCCCTCTGTACAGAGCCATGTCCCCTCCTCTGTACAGAGCCATGTCCCCTCCTCTCTGTACAGAGCCATGTCCCCCCCTCTGTACAGAGCCATGTCCCCCCTCTGTACAGAGCCATGTCCCCCCCCCTCTGTACAGAGCCTTGTCCCCCCCCCTCTGTACAGAGCCATGTCCCCCCCTCTGTACAGAGCCATGTCCCCCCCTCTGTACAGAGCCATGTCCCCCCCTCTGTACAGAGCCATGTCCCCCCTCTCTGTACAGAGCCATGTCCCCCCCCCCTCTCTGTACAGACCCATGTCCCCCCCCTCTGTACAGAGCCTTGTCCCCCCCCCTCTGTACAGAGCCATGTCCCCCCCTCTACAGAGCCCTGTCCCCCCTCTCTGTACAGAGCCATGTCCCCCCCTCTCTGTACAGAGCCATGTCCCCCCCTCTCTGTACAGAGCCATGTCCCCCTCTGTACAGAGCCATGTCCCCCCCTCTCTGTACAGAGCCATGTCCCCCCCTCTCTGTACAGAGCCATGTCCCCCCCTCTCTGTACAGAGCCATGTCCCCCCCTCTGTACAGAGCCATGTCCCCCCTATACAGAGCCATGTCCCCCCTCTGTACAGAGCCATGTCCCCCTCTGTACAGAGCCATGTCCCCCCTATACAGAGCCATGTCCCCCCCTATACAGAGCCATGTCCCCCCCTCTGTACAGAGCCATGTCCCCCCCTATACAGAGCCATGTCCCCCCCTCTGTACAGAGCTATGTCCCCCCTCTCTGTACAGAGCCATGTCCCCCCTCTCTGTACAGAGCCATGTCCCCCCTCTCTTTACAGAGCCATGTCCCCCCCTCTGTACAGAGCCATGTCCCCCCTATACAGAGCCATGTCCCCCCCTCTGTACAGAGCCATGTCCCCCCCTCTTTGTACAGAGCCATGTCCCCCCCTCTCTGTTCAGAGCCATGTCCCCCCTCTGTACAGAGCCATGTCCCCCCCTCTCTGTACAGAGCCATGTCCCCCCCTCTCTGTACAGAGCCATGTCCCCCCTCTCTGTACAGAGCCATGTCCCTCCCCCTATACAGAGCCATGTACCCCCCCTCTGTACAGAGCCATGTCCCCCCCTCTGTACAGAGCCATGTCCCCCCCTCTGTACAGAGCCATGTCCCCCCCTCTCTGTACAGAGCCATGTCCCTCCCCTCTCTGTACAGAGCCATGTCCCCCCTCTGTACAGAGCCATGTCCCTCCCCTCTCTGTACAGAGCCATGTCCCCCCTCTGTACAGAGCCATGTCCCCTCCTCTGTACAGAGCCATGTCCCCTCCTCTGTACAGAGCCATGTCCCCTCCTCTCTGTACAGAGCCATGTCCCCCCCTCTGTACAGAGCCATGTCCCCCCTCTGTACAGAGCCATGTCCCCCCCCCTCTGTACAGAGCCTTGTCCCCCCCCCTCTGTACAGAGCCATGTCCCCCCCTCTGTACAGAGCCATGCCCCCCCCTCTGTACAGAGCCATGTCCCCCCCTCTGTACAGAGCCATGTCCCCCCCTCTGTACAGAGCCATGTCCCCCCTCTCTGTACAGAGCCATGTCCCCCCCCCCTCTCTGTACAGACCCATGTCCCCCCCCCTCTGTACAGAGCCTTGTCCCCCCCCCCTCTGTACAGAGCCATGTCCCCCCCTCTACAGAGCCCTGTCCCCCCTCTCTGTACAGAGCCATGTCCCCCCCTCTCTGTACAGAGCCATGTCCCCCCCTCTCTGTACAGAGCCATGTCCCCCCCTCTACAGAGCCCTGTCCCCCCTCTCTGTACAGAGCCATGTCCCCCCCTCTCTGTACAGAGCCATGTCCCCCCCTCTGTACAGAGCCATGTCCCCCCCTCTGTACAGAGCCATGTCCCCCCCTCTGTACAGAGCCATGTCCCCCCTATACAGAGCCATGTCCCCCCTCTGTACAGAGCCATGTCCCCCCCTCTCTGTACAGAGCCATGTCCCCCCCTCTCTGTACAGAGCCATGTCCCCCCTCTCTGTACAGAGCCATGTCCCTCCCCCTATACAGAGCCATGTACCCCCCCTCTGTACAGAGCCATGTCCCCCCCTCTGTACAGAGCCATGTCCCCCCTCTGTACAGAGCCATGTCCCCCCTATACAGAGCCATGTCCCCCCCTCTGTACAGAGCCATGTCCCCCCCTCTCTGTACAGAGCCATGTCCCTCCCCTCTCTGTACAGAGCCATGTCCCCCCTCTGTACAGAGCCATGTCCCTCCCCTCTCTGTACAGAGCCATGTCCCCCCTCTGTACAGAGCCATGTCCCCTCCTCTGTACAGAGCCATGTCCCCTCCTCTCTGTACAGAGCCATGTCCCCCCCTCTGTACAGAGCCATGTCCCCCCTCTGTACAGAGCCATGTCCCCCCCCCCTCTGTACAGAGCCTTGTCCCCCCCCCTCTGTACAGAGCCATGTCCCCCCCTCTGTACAGAGCCATGCCCCCCCCTCTGTACAGAGCCATGTCCCCCCCTCTGTACAGAGCCATGTCCCCCCTCTCTGTACAGAGCCATGTCCCCCCCCCCCTCTCTGTACAGACCCATGTCCCCCCCCCTCTGTACAGAGCCTTGTCCCCCCCCTCTGTACAGAGCCATGTCCCCCCCTCTACAGAGCCCTGTCCCCCCTCTCTGTACAGAGCCATGTCCCCCCCTCTCTGTACAGAGCCATGTCCCCCCCTCTCTGTACAGAGCCATGTCCCCCTCTGTACAGAGCCATGTCCCCCCCTCTCTGTACAGAGCCATGTCCCCCCCTCTCTGTACAGAGCCATGTCCCCCCCTCTGTACAGAGCCATGTCCCCTCTGTACAGAGCCATGTCCCCCCTCTGTACAGAGCCATGTCCCCCCCTCTGTACAGAGCCATGTCCCCCCTATACAGAGCCATGTCCCCCCCTATACAGAGCCATGTCCCCCCCTCTGTACAGAGCCATGTCCCCCCCTATACAGAGCCATGTCCCCCCCTCTGTACAGAGCTATGTCCCCCCTCTCTGTACAGAGCCATGTCCCCCCTCTCTGTACAGAGCCATGTCCCCCCTCTCTTTACAGAGCCATGTCCCCCCCTCTGTACAGAGCCATGTCCCCCCTATACAGAGCCATGTCCCCCCCTCTGTACAGAGCCATGTCCCCCCCTCTTTGTACAGAGCCATGTCCCCCCCTCTCTGTTCAGAGCCATGTCCCCCCTCTGTACAGAGCCATGTCCCCCCCTCTCTGTACAGAGCCATGTCCCCCCCTCTCTGTACAGAGCCATGTCCCCCCTCTCTGTACAGAGCCATGTCCCTCCCCCTATACAGAGCCATGTACCCCCCCTCTGTACAGAGCCATGTCCCCCCCTCTGTACAGAGCCATGTCCCCCCCTCTGTACAGAGCCATGTCCCCCCCTCTCTGTACAGAGCCATGTCCCCCCCTCTCTGTACAGAGCCATGTCCCTCCCCTCTCTGTACAGAGCCATGTCCCCCCTCTGTACAGAGCCATGTCCCCCCTCTGTACAGAGCCATGTCCCCTCCTCTGTACAGAGCCATGTCCCCTCCTCTGTACAGAGCCATGTCCCCTCCTCTCTGTACAGAGCCATGTCCCCCCCTCTGTACAGAGCCATGTCCCCCCTCTGTACAGAGCCATGTCCCCCCCCCTCTGTACAGAGCCTTGTCCCCCCCCCCCTCTGTACAGAGCCATGTCCCCCCCTCTGTACAGAGCCATGCCCCCCCCTCTGTACAGAGCCATGTCCCCCCCTCTGTACAGAGCCATGTCCCCCCCTCTGTACAGAGCCATGTCCCCCCTCTCTGTACAGAGCCATGTCCCCCCCCCCTCTCTGTACAGACCCATGTCCCCCCCCCCTCTGTACAGAGCCTTGTCCCCCCCCCTCTGTACAGAGCCATGTCCCCCCCTCTACAGAGCCCTGTCCCCCCTCTCTGTACAGAGCCATGTCCCCCCTCTCTGTACAGAGCCATGTCCCCCCCTCTACAGAGCCCTGTCCCCCCTCTCTGTACAGAGCCATGTCCCCCCCTCTGTACAGAGCCATGTCCCCCCCTCTGTACAGAGCCATGTCCCCCCCTCTGTACAGAGCCATGTCCCCCCCTCTGTACAGAGCCATGTCCCCCCTATACAGAGCCATGTCCCCCCTCTGTACAGAGCCATGTCCCCCCCTCTCTGTACAGAGCCATGTCCCCCCCTCTCTGTACAGAGCCATGTCCCCCCTCTCTGTACAGAGCCATGTCCCTCCCCCTATACAGAGCCATGTACCCCCCCTCTGTACAGAGCCATGTCCCCCCCTCTGTACAGAGCCATGTCCCCCCCTCTGTACAGAGCCATGTCCCCCCTATACAGAGCCATGTCCCCCCCTCTGTACAGAGCCATGTCCCCCCCTCTCTGTACAGAGCCATGTCCCTCCCCTCTCTGTACAGAGCCATGTCCCCCCTCTGTACAGAGCCATGTCCCTCCCCTCTCTGTACAGAGCCATGTCCCCCCTCTGTACAGAGCCATGTCCCCTCCTCTGTACAGAGCCATGTCCCCTCCTCTCTGTACAGAGCCATGTCCCCCCCTCTGTACAGAGCCATGTCCCCCCTCTGTACAGAGCCATGTCCCCCCCCTCTGTACAGAGCCTTGTCCCCCCCCCCTCTGTACAGAGCCATGTCCCCCCCTCTGTACAGAGCCATGCCCCCCCCTCTGTACAGAGCCATGTCCCCCCCTCTGTACAGAGCCATGTCCCCCCCTCTGTACAGAGCCATGTCCCCCCCTCTGTACAGAGCCATGTCCCCCCTCTCTGTACAGAGCCATGTCCCCCCCCCTCTCTGTACAGACCCATGTCCCCCCCCCTCTGTACAGAGCCTTGTCCCCCCCCCTCTGTACAGAGCCATGTCCCCCCCTCTACAGAGCCCTGTCCCCCCTCTCTGTACAGAGCCATGTCTCCCCCTCTGTACAGAGCCATGCCCCCCCCTCTGTACAGAGCCATGTCCCCCCCTCTGTACAGAGCCATGTCCCCCCCTCTGTACAGAGCCATGTCCCCCCTCTCTGTACAGAGCCATGTCCCCCCCCCTCTCTGTACAGACCCATGTCCCCCCCCCTCTGTACAGAGCCTTGTCCCCCCCCTCTGTACAGAGCCATGTCCCCCCCTCTACAGAGCCCTGTCCCCCCTCTCTGTACAGAGCCATGTCCCCCCCTCTCTGTACAGAGCCATGTCCCCCCCTCTCTGTACAGAGCCATGTCCCCCTCTGTACAGAGCCATGTCCCCCCCTCTCTGTACAGAGCCATGTCCCCCCCTCTCTGTACAGAGCCATGTCCCCCCCTCTGTACAGAGCCATGTCCCCTCTGTACAGAGCCATGTCCCCCCTCTGTACAGAGCCATGTCCCCCCCTCTGTACAGAGCCATGTCCCCCCTATACAGAGCCATGTCCCCCCCTATACAGAGCCATGTCCCCCCCTCTGTACAGAGCCATGTCCCCCCCTATACAGAGCCATGTCCCCCCCTCTGTACAGAGCTATGTCCCCCCTCTCTGTACAGAGCCATGTCCCCCCTCTCTGTACAGAGCCATGTCCCCCCTCTCTTTACAGAGCCATGTCCCCCCCTCTGTACAGAGCCATGTCCCCCCTATACAGAGCCATGTCCCCCCCTCTGTACAGAGCCATGTCCCCCCCTCTTTGTACAGAGCCATGTCCCCCCCTCTCTGTTCAGAGCCATGTCCCCCCTCTGTACAGAGCCATGTCCCCCCCTCTCTGTACAGAGCCATGTCCCCCCCTCTCTGTACAGAGCCATGTCCCCCCTCTCTGTACAGAGCCATGTCCCTCCCCCTATACAGAGCCATGTACCCCCCCTCTGTACAGAGCCATGTCCCCCCCTCTGTACAGAGCCATGTCCCCCCCTCTGTACAGAGCCATGTCCCCCCTCTCTGTACAGAGCCATGTCCCCCCCTCTCTGTACAGAGCCATGTCCCTCCCCTCTCTGTACAGAGCCATGTCCCCCCTCTGTACAGAGCCATGTCCCCCCTCTGTACAGAGCCATGTCCCCTCCTCTGTACAGAGCCATGTCCCCTCCTCTGTACAGAGCCATGTCCCCTCCTCTCTGTACAGAGCCATGTCCCCCCCTCTGTACAGAGCCATGTCCCCCCTCTGTACAGAGCCATGTCCCCCCCCCTCTGTACAGAGCCTTGTCCCCCCCCCCTCTGTACAGAGCCATGTCCCCCCCTCTGTACAGAGCCATGCCCCCCCCTCTGTACAGAGCCATGTCCCCCCCTCTGTACAGAGCCATGTCCCCCCCTCTGTACAGAGCCATGTCCCCCCTCTCTGTACAGAGCCATGTCCCCCCCCCCTCTCTGTACAGACCCATGTCCCCCCCCCCTCTGTACAGAGCCTTGTCCCCCCCCCTCTGTACAGAGCCATGTCCCCCCCTCTACAGAGCCCTGTCCCCCCTCTCTGTACAGAGCCATGTCCCCCCTCTCTGTACAGAGCCATGTCCCCCCCTCTACAGAGCCCTGTCCCCCCTCTCTGTACAGAGCCATGTCCCCCCCTCTGTACAGAGCCATGTCCCCCCCTCTGTACAGAGCCATGTCCCCCCCTCTGTACAGAGCCATGTCCCCCCCTCTGTACAGAGCCATGTCCCCCCTATACAGAGCCATGTCCCCCCTCTGTACAGAGCCATGTCCCCCCCTCTCTGTACAGAGCCATGTCCCCCCCTCTCTGTACAGAGCCATGTCCCCCCTCTCTGTACAGAGCCATGTCCCTCCCCCTATACAGAGCCATGTACCCCCCCTCTGTACAGAGCCATGTCCCCCCCTCTGTACAGAGCCATGTCCCCCCCTCTGTACAGAGCCATGTCCCCCCTATACAGAGCCATGTCCCCCCCTCTGTACAGAGCCATGTCCCCCCCTCTCTGTACAGAGCCATGTCCCTCCCCTCTCTGTACAGAGCCATGTCCCCCCTCTGTACAGAGCCATGTCCCTCCCCTCTCTGTACAGAGCCATGTCCCCCCTCTGTACAGAGCCATGTCCCCTCCTCTGTACAGAGCCATGTCCCCTCCTCTCTGTACAGAGCCATGTCCCCCCCTCTGTACAGAGCCATGTCCCCCCTCTGTACAGAGCCATGTCCCCCCCCTCTGTACAGAGCCTTGTCCCCCCCCCCTCTGTACAGAGCCATGTCCCCCCCTCTGTACAGAGCCATGCCCCCCCCTCTGTACAGAGCCATGTCCCCCCCTCTGTACAGAGCCATGTCCCCCCCTCTGTACAGAGCCATGTCCCCCCCTCTGTACAGAGCCATGTCCCCCCTCTCTGTACAGAGCCATGTCCCCCCCCTCTCTGTACAGACCCATGTCCCCCCCCCTCTGTACAGAGCCTTGTCCCCCCCCCTCTGTACAGAGCCATGTCCCCCCCTCTACAGAGCCCTGTCCCCCCTCTCTGTACAGAGCCATGTCTCCCCCTCTCTGTACAGAGCCATGTCCCCCCCTCTCTGTACAGAGCCATGTCCCCCTCTGTACAGAGCCATGTCCCCCCCTCTCTGTACAGAGCCATGTCCCCCCCTCTCTGTACAGAGCCATGTCCCCCCCTCTGTACAGAGCCATGTCCCCCCCTCTGTACAGAGCCATGTCCCCCCTATACAGAGCCATGTCCCCCCCTATACAGAGCCATGTCCCCCCCTCTGTACAGAGCCATGTCCCCCCTATACAGAGCCATGTCCCCCCTCTGTACAGAGCCATGTCCCCCCCTCTGTATAGAGCCATGTCCCCCCTATACAGAGCCATGTCCCCCCCTATACAGAGCCATGTCCCCCCCTCTGTACAGAGCCATGTCCCCCCCTATACAGAGCCATGTCCCCCCCTCTGTACAGAGCTATGTCCCCCCTCTCTGTACAGAGCCATGTCCCCCCTCTCTGTACAGAGCCATGTCCCCCCTCTCTTTACAGAGCCATGTCCCCCCTCTCTGTACAGAGCCATGTCCCCCCCTCTCTATACAGAGCCATGTCCCCCCTCTGTACAGAGCCATGTCCCCCCTCTGTACAGAGCCATGTCCCCCCTATACAGAGCCATGTCCCCCCCTCTGTACAGAGCCATGTCCCCCCCTATACAGAGCCATGTCCCCCCTCTGTACAGAGCTATGTCCCCCCTCTCTGTACAGAGCCATGTCCCCCCTCTCTTTACAGAGCCATGTCCCCCCTCTCTGTACAGAGCCATGTCCCCCCCTCTCTATACAGAGCCATGTCCCCCCTCTGTACAGAGCCATGTCCCCCCTCTGTGCAGGCATGCCCCCCCCCCGCGCAGCTGCCGATTGGCTGATCCCCGGGCTATGCTGCACCTGCTCCACGCTCAGACCGCTCTGCACAGCTGACCACAATCCAGATGGTGCATCCACTGGCACTTGCTCAGTTTCAGGAAGGAGGGAGATTGGAGAAGTAACCTGTCATATCAGCGACAGCTGGACCTTTCCACGTAATCCCCATTTCCTCCCCCCAATACCCGCCATCCCATCTATGTCCAGGTTTACAAGCCCAACTGCTGCCAAGTCATTATCACTATTTCTTGGACAGAGCGGAGTGGAGTTCCAGGCTCATTTTCTGTCTGTGACCCTCCATTGGGGAGATTTTCCCTCACTTCCTGTCCTTGTGACACCCTTATAAGAGATGAGTGGCACACTGGTTAGCAGAGCAGGACGGGATGGACAGCAATAAAACATTGTCAGGGGTTCCAACCCTTCCTCACATGAGGTGTCTTTTGATTTTATCCGCACTGAGGTGAAGGGAAATCTCCCTGATAGGGACACTCTTTTTTTTCAGTGGGAACGCAGTCCCGACACCTCCTGAACTGAATGTATGGCATAGTAAGGGGTGTCGGGTTTGCTGGAGGATCTATTGATGCTGACTGCTGGGGAATCCATTGTTGTTGGAGGCTATCTATTTTTGCAGAAGAAGGGGGTCTATTGTTGCTGGCGAAGTCTTCTGTTGCTCGTGAGGGCTCTTTTGTTGCTGGGGGGGGGGAATTTACTGTTGAGGGAGTGGTCTAATGTTGCTGGCTGCTGGGGGGTGTATTGATGCTAGCTGCTGGGGGGTGTATTGATGCTGGCTGCTGGGGGGTCTATTGATGCTGGCTGCTGGGGGGTGTATTGATACTGGCTGCTGGGGGGTCTATTGATGCTGGCTGCTGGGGTGTCTATTGATGATGGCTGCTGGGGGGTCTATTGATGCTGGCTGCTGGGGGGTGTATTGATGCTGGCTGCTGGGGGGTGTATTGATGCTGGCTGCTGGGGGGTGTATTGATGCTGGCTGCTGGGGGGTCTATTGATGCTGGCTGCTGGGGGGTCTATTGATGCTGGCTGCTGGGGGGTCTATTGATGCTGGCTGCTGGGGTGTCTATTAATGATGGCTGCTGGGGGGTCTATTGATGCTGGCTGCTGGGGGGTGTATTGATGCTGGCTGCTGGGGGGTGTATTGATGCTGGCTGCTGGGGGGTGTATTGATGCTGGCTGCTGGGGGGTCTATTGATGATGGCTGCTGGGGGGTGTATTGATGCTGGCTGCTGGGGGGTCTATTGATGCTGGCTGCTGGGGGGTGTATTGATGCTGGCTGCTGGGGGGTCTATTGATGCTGGCTGCTGGGGGGTGTATTGATGCTGGCTGCTGGAGGATCTATTGATGCTGGCTGCTGGGGGGTCTATTGATGATGGCTGCTGGGGGGTGTATTGATGCTGGCTGCTGGGGGGTGTATTGATGATGGCTGCTGGGGGGTCTATTGATGCTGGCTGCTGGGGGGTCTATTGATGCTGGCTGCTGGGGAATCCATTGTATTTTTGCAGATGAAAGGGGTCTATTGTTGCTGTTGAGGTTTTCTGTTGCTCATGAGGGGTCTATTGTTGCTGGCTGGTTAGTTGTTGCTGGGAGGGATTTATTGTTGAGGGAGGGGTCTAATGTTGCTGGCTGCTGGAGGGTCTATTGTTGCTGGGGTGGATCTATTGTACCTGGGGTGTGCATTGTTGGTAGATCCATTTTGCCTCTTTTCTTGTTATCATGAACAAATTCCATATAAAATATTTAACACCACAAAATGATACTTGATTCTATATTCTTTTGAAAAGGGGTGGTACTGGGAGGTGGGTAGGGGGTGGAACCAAGGAACGGTGCTGGGGCGGAGTCAAGGGGTGACTTAGAAGGGGTGAGTTCCTGCTGGGAGGTGAATAAAGGGTGGAACCAAGGAACGGTGCTCGGAGGTGGGTAGGGAGTGGAGTCAAGGAGTGAGTTAGAAGGGGTGAGTTCCTGCTAGGAGATGGATAAGGGGTAGAACCAAGGAACGGTGCTGGGGTGGGGCGGAGTCAAGGGGTGACTTAGAAGGGGTGGAGTTCCTGCTGGGAGGTGGATAAGGGGTGGAACCAAGGAACGGTGCTCGGAGGTGGGTAGGGGGTGGAGTCAAGGAGTGAGTTAGAAGGGGGTGAGTTCCTGCTGGGAGGTGGATAAGGGGTAGAACCAAGGAACGGTGCTGGGGTGGGGCAGAGTCAATGGGTGACTTAGAAGGGGTGAGTTCCTGCTGGGAGGTGGATAAGGGGTATAACCAAGGAACGGTGCTCGGAGGTGGGTAGGGGTGGAGTCAAGGAGTGAGTTAGAAGGGGTGAGTTCCTGCTAGGAGGTGGATAAGGGGTAGAACCAAGGAACGGTGCTGGGGTGGGGCGGAGTCAAGGGGTGACTTAGAAGGGGTGAGTTCCTGCTGGGAGGTGGATAAGGGGGTGGAACCAAGGAACGGTGCTCGGAGGTGGGGTAGGGAGTGGAGTCAAGGGTTCACTCAGAAGGGGTGAGTTCCTGCTGGGAGGTGGATAAGGGGTAGAACCAAGGAACGGTGCTGGGGTGGGGCGGAGTCAATGGGTGACTTAGAAGGGGTGAGTTCCTGCTGGGAGGTGGATAAGGGGTATAACCAAGGAACGGTGCTCGGAGGTGGGTAGGGGTGGAGTCAAGGAGTGAGTTAGAAGGGGTGAGTTCCTGCTAGGAGATGGATAAGGGGTAGAACCAAGGAACGGTGCTGGGGTGGGGCGGAGTCAAGGGGTGACTTAGAAGGGGTGAGTTCCTGCTGGGAGGTGGATAAGGGGTGGAACTAAGGAACGGTGCTCGGAGGTGGGTAGGGGTGGAGTCAAGGAGTGAGTTAGAAGGGGTGAGTTCCTGCTGGGAGGTGGATAAGGGGTAGAACCAAGGAACGGTGCTGGGGTGGGGCAGAGTCAATGGGTGACTTAGAAGGGGTGAGTTCCTGCTGGGAGGTGGATAAGGGGTATAACCAAGGAACGGTGCTCGGAGGTGGGTAGGGGTGGAGTCAAGGAGTGAGTTAGAAGGGGTGAGTTCCTGCTAGGAGGTGGATAAGGGGTAGAACCAAGGAACGGTGCTCGGAGGTGGGTAGGGGGCGGAGTCAAGGTTGACTCAGAAGGGCTGAGTTCCTGCTGGGAGGTGGATAAGGGGTAGAACCAAGGAACGGTGCTGGGGTGGGGCGGAGTCAAGGGGTGACTTAGAAGGGGTGAGTTCCTGCTGGGAGGTGGATAAGGGGTGGAACCAAGGAACGGTGCTCGGAGGTGGGTAGGGGGCGGAGTCAAGGTTGACTCAGAAGGGCTGAGTTCCTGCTGGGAGGTGGATAAGGGGTATAACCAAGGAGCGGTGCTCGGAAGTGGGTAGGGGGCGGAGTCATGGGTTGATTCAGAAGGGGGGAGTTCCTGCTGGGAGGTGGATAAGGGGTATAACCAAGGAAAGGTGCTCGGAGGTGGGTAGGGGGCGGGGTCCAGGGTTGACTCAGAAGGGTTGAGTTCCTGCACCTATTCTCTGAGAAAAAAGCCCCGGGGACACTTATGGCAATAAAAACCCAAACAGAGGCTCTAAACCTTCTCTAAAGGAAATAGGTTTTGGCCGGAGTTTAGCTTTAAATAGGAGCCAATGAGCCGTGTCCTTAGGATTATCATGGTTCCTGGTAATGAAGGGTCCACAATGGAAGGAACAGATAACACCCCCAATAGCTTGCCATCTTTGGGCCATTTCTAAGCTACAAGAGGAAGATAATAATCATCTCCATCTGACTTCTATGTAGAAGAGTAGGGACCAGATGCTCCTCAGTGAGGGAGGGGTTAATACTCACAATACCACAGGGCAGCTACACACCTTCCAGCCTCCTCCCCAGTAGTGAGTCCTCCAGACCCGATCCTTAGGTGAGACTGCTTAGATAGCTCCAAAACTGATTGGGAAAACCCCCCCCCCCCCCCCCCAGCTTTGCTATAGCTGTGACCTTGATGAACATCAAAAAACTCCAGCAAAGCCACCTCAAAGGGGCAGCAGCCCCCGAGGCTGAGAACTTCTCCAGCAGGACAAGAACAGAGCTGACAGAGGAAAACCTGCACCTGTATACATGTAGACCAGCCTGTAGACTAGATTATAGACCAGCCTGTAGACCAGACTGTAGACCAGACTGTAGACCAGACTGTAGACCAGACTGTAGACCAGACTGTAGACCAGCCTGTAGACCAGACTGAAGACCAGCCTGTAGACTAGACTATAGACCAGCCTGTAGACCAGCCTGTAGACCAGACTGTAGACCAGCCTGTAGACCAGCCTGTAGACCAGACTGAAGACCAGCCTGTAGACCAGCCTGTAGACCAGCCTGTAGACCAGACTGAAGACCAGCCTGTAGACCAGCCTGTAGACCAGCCTGTAGACCAGCCTGTAGACCAGACTGTAGACCAGCCTATAGACTAGACTATAGACCAGCCTGTAGACCAGCATGTAGACCAGACTGTAGACCAGCCTGTAGACCAGACTGAAGACCAGCCTGTAGACTAGACTATAGACCAGCCTGTAGACCAGCCTGTAGACCAGACTGTAGACCAGCCTATAGACCAGACTGTAGATCAGCCTATAGACCAGACTGTAGACCAGCCTATAGACTAGACTATAGACCAGACTGAAGACCAGCCTGTAGACTAGACTATAGACCAGCCTGTAGACCAGCCTGTAGACCAGCCTGTAGACTAGACTGTGGACCAGCCTGTAGACCAGCCTGTAGACCAGCCTGTAGACAGCCTGTAGACCAGCCTGTAGACCAGCCTGTAGACCAGACTGTAGACCAGACTGTAGACCAGACTGTAGACCAGACTGTAGACCAGACTGTAGACCAGACTGTAGACCAGCCTATAGACCAGACTGTAGATCAGCCTGTAGACCAGCCTGTAGACCAGACATGTAGACCAGACATGTAGACCAGACATGTAGACCAGCCTGTAGACCAGCCATTCTCAGCCAGGGTTCCTCTAGAGCAGTGGTTCTCAACCTTTCTAGTGCCGTGACCCCTTGATAAAAATCTCCCAAGTTGTGGGGACCCCTAACAGTAATATTAATTACACGGGCTGTGTGGCTGATTAAGGTGGTAATTAACTCACATGGTGTCTTATCTGAATTAAATCAACCTCAGAACCCGTGTAATTCATATGTGTTCAGGTTTAAAGGGATGAGGTGGCAGCTCTAGTCCCATCCCCAGGTTGAGAACCACGGCTCTAGAGGTTATGAGGGGTTCATTGAGCGTTGCCTTGTTGCCCTTCTATTGTGATGGCCCTGGAACTATGCAGGCAGAACCAACCCTTGGAAAAGCGAGCGCTAGTATTGCCCCAATTATAGTTTCAGGCCGTCTCTAAGGGTTGCATTATTCCTACTGACCATGTAAAGGGCCATTGACTCCCAATGAATTGGTTTTAGTAGGGGGTTCTTCTGAGACCTGAAAACGATTTTAGGGGTTCCTCAGGGCTAAAAAGGTGGAGAAAGACTGCTGTAGGCCAAGGGGGTCCATTAAACTCAGCAGCTCCTTAGGGGGTTGTCAGAAGCACTGCCATCCGAGGTTTTCCTAATGAAGGTCACATTGTGAAATACACATATTTGTTGTCCCCGTCATCCACCTTCCCGTCACCATGAACTTGGTATGGTCCAGGTGTCACCCCGCCAGTGACGGTGTTCTTCATGACCTCTGAGCCATCAACCGATACGGCTTCATTGGGACTTTATCACCCCCCCCCCCCCCCCCACAGGACACCTCTGTGTGTTCTATGGGGAAATATTTATAGAGTTGTACAAACAGCAAATAATGTGAGAAATATTTGTTCTGTCCGGGTGTTTGCCGTGCGAGATAACGCAACCTTACGCAGGGAACTTCTCTTATTTCATCAAAAATAAATAAAGCTGAGAAAAAGCTGACTGTATACAGACTACACCCCCCCCCCCCTTCCATAGACACACATAATCCCCCCCACAAGCCCCAACCCCCCCCCCTCATATACAGTCATACACCCCCCACAAGCCCCACCCCCCCAATACAGGCATTACACCCCCCACAAGCCCACCCCCCCATATACAGTCATCACCCCCCACAAGCCCCACCCCCCCATATACAGTCATACACCCCTAAGAGGCCCCACCCCCCCATATTACAGTCATACACCCCCCTACAAGCCCCACCCCCCTCATATACAGTCATACCCTCCCCATATACAGACCCTATATAACACATACACCCCATATACACACATACACCCCCCCATATACACACATACACACCCCCATATACACACATACACCCCCCATATACACACATACACACCCCATATACACACATACACACCCCATATACACACATAAACCCCCTCCATATACACACATACACACCCCATATACACACCCATATACACACATAAACCCCCCCTCCATATACACACATACACACCCCATATACACACATACACACCCCATATACACACATAAACCCCCCCTCCATATACACACATACACACCCCATATACACACATACACCCCCCCATATACACACATACACACACCATATACACACATACACCCCCCACATATAAACACATACACCCCCATATACACACATACACACCCCCCATATAAACACATACACCCCCATATACACACATACAACCCCCATATAACACATACACCCCCATATACACACATACACACCCCCCTTATAAACACATACACCCCCATATACACACATACACACCCCCATATACACACCCCATATACACACACATACACCCCCCCCCCCCATATACAACACATACACACCCCCCATATACACACCCCATATACACACATACACACCCCATATACACACATACACACCCCATATACACACCCCATATACACACATACACACCCCCCATATACACACATACACACCCCATATACACACCCCATATACACACCCCATATACACACATACACCCCCCCCCATATACACACATACACACCCCATATACACACATACACACCCCATATACACACATACACCCCCCCCCATATACACACATACACACCCCATATCACACCCCATATACACACATACACCCCCCCCCATATACACACATACACACCCCATATACACACCCCACATACACACATACACACCCCATATACACACATACACCCCCCCCCCATATACACACATACACACCCCATATACACACCCCATATACACACATACACATCCCCCATATACACACATACACCCCATATACACACCCCATATACACACATACACATCCCCCATATACACACATACACCCATATACACACATACACACCCCATATACACACATACACCCCCCCCCATATACACACCCCATATACACACCCATATACACACATACACACCCCATATACACACATACACACCCCATATACACACATACACCCCCCCCCCATATACACACATACACACCCCATATACACACATACTCATATACAGTCATACACCCCCCACAAGCCCCACCCCCCCCATATACAGTCATACACCCCCCACAAGCCCACCCCACCATATACAGTCATACACCCCCTAAGAGGCCCCACCCCCCCATATACAGTCATACACCCCCCCACAAGCCCCACCCCCCTCATATACAGTCATACACCCCCCTACAAGCCCCACCCCCCTCATATACAGTCATACCACCCCCATGTCAGACCCTATATAAACACATACACCCCCATATACACACATACACCCCCCCCCATATACACACATACACACCCCCATATACACACATACACCCCCCCATATACACACATAAACACCCCATATACACACATACACCCCCCCCCATATACACACATACAACCCATATACACACATACACCCCCCCCTATTACACACATACACACGCCTTATACACACATACACCCCCCTGTTAAACACATACACCCCCATATACACACATACACACCCCCCATATAAACACATACACCCCCATATACACACATACACACCCCCATATACACACCCATATACACACACAGACACCCCCCCCCCCATATACACACATACACACCCCATATACACACATACACCCCCCCCCATATACACACATACACACCCCCATATACACACATACTCCCCCCCCATATACACACATACACACCCCATATACACACATACACCCCCCCCCATATACACACATACACACCCCATATACACACATACACCCCCCCATATACACACATACACACTCCCATATACAACACATACACCCCCCCATATAAACACATAACCCCCATATACACACATAACACCCCCCATATAAACAATACACCCCCATATACACACATACACACCCCCATATACACACCCCAATACACACACATACACCCCCCCCCTATACACACATACACACCCCATATACACACCCCATATACACACATACACACCCATTACACACATACACACCCCATATACACACCCCATATACACACATACACACCCCCCATATACACACATACACACCCATATACACACCCCATATTCACACCCCATATACACACATACACACCCCATATACACACATACACCCCCCCCATATACACACATACACACCCCATATACACACCCCATATACACACATACACACCCCATATACACACATACACCCCCCCCCCCCCATATACACACATACACACCCCATATACACCCCATATACACACATACACCCCCCCCCATATACACACATACACACCCCATATACACACCCCATATACACACCCCACATACACACATACACACCCCATATACACACATACACCCCCCCCCCATATACACACAGACACACCCCATTTTAAACACCCCATATACACACATACACATCCCCCATATACACACATACACCCCAATACACACCCCATATACACACATACACATCCCCCATATACACACATACACCCCATATACACACATACACACCCATATACACACATACACCCCCCCCCCATATACACACCCCATATACACACCCCATATACACACATACACACCCCATATACACACATACACACCCCATATACACACATACACCCCCCCCCATATACACACATACACACCCATATACACACATACACACCCCATACAAACACATACAGACTCCATATACACACATACCCCCCCCCCCATATACACACATACACACCCCCATATACACACATACACACACCCCATACAAACACATACACCCCCCATATACACACACCCCATATACACACATACACACACCCCATATACACACATACACACACCCCATATACACACATACACACACCCCCATATACACACATTCACCCCCCATATAGACACATAACCCCCCATATAAACACATACACCCCCATATACACACATATACCCCCCATATCCCATATACAAACATACACACCCCATATACACACATACACCCCCATATAGACACATACGCCCCCGATATACACACACATACGCCCCCATATAGACACATACACTCCCCATATAGACACATACACACCCCCCATATACACACATACACACCCCATATACACACCCCATATACACACCCCACATACACACATACACACCCCATATACACACATACACCCCCCCCCATATACACACATACACACCCCATATACACACCCCATATACACACATACACATCCCCCCATATACACACATACACCCCATATACACACCCCATATACACACATACACATCCCCCATATACACACATACACACATATACACACATACACACCCCATATACACACATACACCCCCCCCCCCCCATATACACACCCCATATACACACATACACACCCCATATACACACATACACACCCCATATACACACATACACACCCCCCCATATACACACATACACACCCCATATACACACATACTCATATACAGTCATACACCCCCCACAAGCCCCACCCCCCCATATACAGTCATACACCCCCCACAAGCCCACCCCCCCATATACAGTCATACACCCCTAAGGCCCCACCCCCCATATACAGTCATACACCCCCCACAAGCCCCACCCCCCTCATATACAGTCATACACCCCCCTACAAGCCCCACCCCCCTCATATACAGTCATACACTCCCCATATACAGACCCTATATAAACACATACACCCCCATATACACACATACACCCCCCCCATATACACACATACACACCCCCATATACACACATACACCCCCCCCCCCCCATATACACACATACACACCCCATATACACACATACACACCCCATATACACACATACACCCCCCCCCATATACACACATACACACCCCATATACACACATACACCCCCCCATATACACACATACACACTCCATATACACTCATACACCCCCCCATATAAACACATACACCCCCATATACACACATACACACCCCCCATATAAACACATACACCCCCATATACACACATACACACCCCCCATATAAACACATACACCCCCATATACACACTTACACACCCCCATATACACACCCCATATACACACACATACACCCCCCCCATATACACACATACACACCCCATATACACACCCCATATACACACATACACACCCCATATACACACATACACACCCCATATACACACCCATATACACACATACACACCCCCCCATATACACACATACACACCCCATATACACACCCCATATACACACCCCATATACACACATACACACCCCATATACACACATACACCCCCCCCCCATATACACACATACACACCCCATATACACACCCCATATACACACATACACACCCCATATACACACATACACCCCCCCCCATATACACATACACACCCCATATACACACCCCATATACACACATACACCCCCCCCCCCATATACACACATACACACCCCATATACACACCCCACATACACACATACACACCCCATATACACACATACACCCCCCCCCCCCCATATACACACATACACACCCCATATACACACCCCATATACACACATACACATCCCCCATATACACACATACACCCCATATACACACCCCATATACACACATACACATCCCCCATATACACACATACACCCCATATACACACATACACACCCCATATACACACATACACCCCCCCCCATATACACACCCCATATACACACCCCATATACACACATACACACCCCATATACACACATACACACCCCATATACACACATACACCCCCCCCCCCATATACACACATACACACCCCATATACACACATACACACCCCATACAAACACATACAGACTCCATATACACACATACCCCCCCCCCCCCATATACACACATACACACCCCCATATACACACATACACACACCCCATACAAACACATACACCCCCCATATACACACACCCCATATACACACATACACACACCCCATATACACACATACACACACCCCATATACACACATACACACACCCCCATATACACACATTCACCCCCCATATAGACACATAACCCCCCATATAAACACATACACCCCCATATACACACATATATCCTTTCCCACACCCCATATACACACATACACCCCCCATATAGACACATCCCCCCATATAGACACATACGCCCCCGATATACACACACATACGCCCCCATATAGACACATACACTCCCCATATAGACACATACACACCCCCCCATATACACACATACACACCCCATATACACACATACACCCCCCATATAAGCACATACACCCCCCATATACACACCACTACTATCCCCCTACTACTATACTACTGCTGAACAGATACTACACCGCTCCCACTTCACTACTACTACACCCTTAATATACCACTACTACACCTCTATTATAGTAATCTCCACACGCTTCTGGGTCCCGTCCTAACCAGCTGCC
This sequence comes from Lithobates pipiens, assembly GCF_037356315.1. Lineage (NCBI taxonomy): Eukaryota > Metazoa > Chordata > Amphibia > Anura > Ranidae > Lithobates > Lithobates pipiens. Next base: position 229,432,059 of record NW_027507788.1, read on the forward strand.
CTTCTGCTTACTAAACACAGGAGGTCGTCGGCTCAGCACCATTCAGAGAACACTTCGCATTTTCTCAATGAATCCCATGAATTTCCCATGTTTGGCAGATGAATGCAAACTTTGACCTGAGAGACCTTCCCAGCATCCTGCACAATCACACCTTCACCTCGCTTCAGGCCCATTTACACGGCTGCGTTTTGCCATTTATTGTCTCCTGTGTGTGCTAATGATGATGTGTTGTGGGTTCCCATCACATGTGTGTGCTGATAATGACGTGTTGTGGGTTCCCATCACATGTGTGGGCCGATAATGACGTGTTGTGGGTTCCCATCACATGTGTGGGCCGATAATGACGTGTTGTGGGTTCCCATCACATGTGTGGGCCGATAATGACGTGTTGTGGGGTTCCCATCACATGTGTGGGCCGATAATGACGTGTTGTGGGTTCCCATCACATGTGTGGGCCGATAATGACGTGTTGTGGGTTCCCATCACATGTGTGGGCCGATAATGACGTGTTGTGGGTTCCCATCACATGTGTGGGCCGATAATGACGTGTTGTGGGTTCCCATCACATGTGTGGGCTGATAATGACGTGTTGTGGGTTCCCATCACATGTGTGGGCCGATTATGACGTGTTGTGGGTTCCCATCACATGTGTGTGCTGATAATGACGTGTTGTGGGTTCCCATCACATGTGTGGGCCGATAATGACGTGTTGTGGGTTCCCATCACATGTGTGGGCCGATAATGACGTGTTGTGGGTTCCCATCACATGTGTGGGCCGATAATGACGTGTTGTGGGTTCCCATCACATGTGTGGGCTGATAATGACGTGTTGTGGGTTCCCATCACATGTGTGGGCCGATAATGACGTGTTGTGGGTTCCCATCACATGTGTGGGCTGATAATGACGTGTTGTGGGTTCCCATCACATGTGTGGGCCGATAATGACGTGTTGTGGGTTCCCATCACATGTGTGTGCTGATAATGACGTGTTGTGGGTTCCCATCACATGTGTGGGCTGATAATGACGTGTTGTGGGTTCCCATCTCATCGCTGCTGATGTGTTTTGAAATACATGTCTGTTTATTTCTGCACTTTTGTATGTTGGAGGCCCCATAGGAGCCAATGACAGCACAGCAGATTTCATATAACATGCGTTTTCGTGTGTTGGCAATAGGGATGAGCTTGATGTTCGACTCGAACATCGGCTGTTCGCACATTCGGCGAATACCGAACGTTATGGGCCGTTCGTGCCAAATTCGTGTGGCGCTCACGGCCCACAATGCACTGAGCCATCGCAGTGCATTGCTGGCTCATGATTGGCCAAGCATGCACTGTGACCCCGCATGCTTGGCCAATCACAGTTCCGGCAGCGAGGAGAGCCATGATTGGCCACAGGCAGGATGCCTGTGGCCAATTATTGTTCAGGGGGATTTAGTACACGCTCCACACTATATAAGGCCACCAGAGCGGCGGCCTTGTGTAGTGTGTGCCGGCGTGCAGGGAAAGAGCAGCATAGGCAGGGACAGCGTGTTCTTTTCTCAGGCATCTGCAAGAGTTAGTGGGTGTTTTGTGCCTCCAGCGCAGTATACACCTGTATCCAGGGGCGGACTGACCATTCGGGCACTCGGGCACTGCCCGAGGGCCCCATGCCACCAACGGGCCCCATCAGGGATGCCAGCCTCAATAAAACCAGGGACAGTATGTAAAAATCTTTTTTCTTTTTTAAATCCCAAGATTATAGCTGCCCCACCTCTCCAGTACCTTTTCAGTGCGTGTATGTGTATTCTGTGTGTGTATACGGTGTGTGTATATTGTGTGTCTGTGTGTGTCTACTGTATGTGTGTGTGTGTATACTGTGTGGCCATAATCTATAGCCTGGGGGCCCCATAATTTCCTATTGCCCGGGGGCCCCATGAGTTGTCAGTCCGCCCCTGCCTGTATCTACCCTTTATTGCTGGTGTTCTCTAATAGAGCCATCTGCAGCCTTTAGGCCGCGTACACACGCGGGGACTGTTCGCCCAACTTTGTCCGCTGAACAGTGTTTCGGCGGACAGTCCGCTCGTGTGTGGGCTTTCAGCGGACAGTTTCAGCGAACAGTTTGCTGAACAAGGTTTTTCGGAATTTCCGAAAAACTGTCCGCTGAAACCCTCGTGTGTAGGCTTGTTCGTCAAACTAAGTTCCGCGCATGCTCAGAAAGGATTTACACGCCGAAAGTTGTAATGCAATGTATAGGACGTCGTATTTTGCGTCCCGTCGTACGTGCCGTTCACGTCATCGCGCACGGTTTCAGCAAACTGTTCGTACGTCGTGTGTGGCCATGTCCGTAATTTTGAGCGGACTGTTTGCCGAAACTGTTTGACGGACAAAGTTGGGCGAACAGTCCCCGCGTGTGTACGCGGCCTTACTGTGGTTGTTGTGTGCCTCCAGCACAATATAAACTACCCAATTGCTGGTTTTCCCATCTCCCTTCAGGCCATTACCATGTCTGGAAGGCCAGCAAGGAGAGGCAGACAGGCGCGAGCCGATAAAAGAGGGCAAGCAGGCTCTGTGTCTAGAGACAACAGTGCTGGTCGTGGACGCGGTGCATTGTCATCAGCACGTGGCCATGGGACACGCTTGTCCTTCTTTTCGGCAGCTGGACATGTTGAGCCGCAACATGCCAACGACTTGGTAGAGTGGATGACCAAGCCCTCTTCATCCTCCTCATCCTCTCTCACCCAGTCTCAGGGTAGTAGCAAAGCAGCTGCCAACGCATCGTCGTCCCTCCTCTCAATGTCATCATCAGTGACTCCTTCCCTAGACCCACCACGTCCTCCTGAGGAGTCTCCTGAACTCTTTGAGCACAGTGTTGGGTACATGCTCCAGGAGGATGCCCAGTGTTTGGTGGGCTCTGATGATGACACTCAGCTAGAGGAAGGCAGTAGCGTGAGCGCAGAGAGAGGGGATGCTCAAGAAGGACAGCAATCTGACAGTCATGTTCCACAAGCTGCAGCATACTGCCAGGTTTGCTCCAATGATGAAGAGGGAGGGGATGATGAGGGCACTGACTCCACGTGGGTGCCTGGAAGGAGAGAGGAGAAGGAGGAGGAGGAGGAGGCACATGTCCAACGAGGCAGGATGCCCTCCGGGGGCCAGCTTAGGGGCAGCACACCGACTGAATCACACCGCAGAGCTCCGCCTGTGCAGGGCGCTGCCTCTGCGCGTTATTCTAAAAGTTCTTTAGTGTGGACCTTTATTGAGACGAGTGCATCAGATCGCACCGCTGCTATTTGCAACATTTGTCTCAAGCGTATCTCGCGTGGCCAAAACATCAGCCACTTGGGCACCACATGCTTGACCAGACATATGTTGACCTGCTATGCAGCTCGTTGGCAAGCATACCTCAAAGACCCACACCAAAGAACAAAGCGGACCTCTCCTTGCTCCTCATCAGCTGGCATCTCCAACCCCACTAGACCTTCAGTCCTCTCTGAAACCTGCTCTGAGAGGAATGAAGGTGTAGAATTAGGTGTGTCACAGCCAAGTGCTTCCGGGCACTCTGCTAGCGGTACACCCACGTCCGATTATAGCAGGCAAATGTCCCTGCCCCAGCTGCTGGACCGGTGGAAGAAGTTCACTCCCAGCCATCCACATGCCCAGCAGTTGAATGCTAGCTTGGCTAAATTGCTAGCACTTCAACTGCTGCCTTTTCAGTTGGTAGACTCGGCCCCCTTCCGTGAGTTTGTACAATGTGCGGTTCCTCAGTGGCAGGTCCCCAAACGCCACTTTTTCTCACGGAAGGCGATTCCGGCTCTCTACCGGCATGTGGAAGGCAATGTCCTTGCCTCGCTGGACAGGGCGGTCAGCGGTAAGGTGCATATTACCGCTGACTCATGGTCCAGCAGGCATGGACAGGGACGTTACCTGTCTTTCACGGCCCATTGGGTCACTCTTCTGGCTGCTGGGAAGGATGCAGGACAAGGTGCAGTAGTGTTGGAGGTTGTTCCGCCACCACGCCTCCAAAATGCTACTATTGGTTGTGACACACCTCTCTCCTCCACAGCCTCCTCTTCTTCTTCCTCCATGGCCTCTTCCAGTGATCTGTCCTCAGAACCAGCGGTGCTCCGTAGGCGTTCCAGGGGCTACGCAAGTACGCAGGCAAAAAGATGCCATGCCGTGCTTGCGCTGGTTTGTTTGGGGGACAGGAGCCACACTGGGGCGGATGTTTTGTCAGCTCTGCAGGGGCAGGCCGAGAGGTGGTTGATGCCACGCCAGCTTAAGCCAGGAATGGGGGTTTGCAACAATGGCACCAACCTCCTCTCCACCCTCCGACAGGGACAACTGACCCATGTGCCCTGTGTGGCTCACGTCCTTAACCTGGTGGTGCAGGGGTTCTTGGGCAGGTACCCCGGCTTACAGGATGTCCTGAAGCAGGCCAGGAAAGTCTGTGTGCATTTCCGCCGATCATTTAATGCCTGTGCTCGGCTGGCTGAGCTTCAAAAGGAGTTGAACCTGCCCAAGAACCGCCTTATATGTGACATGCCCACCAGGTGGAACTCAACGTAGGCCATGCGGCTGCACACGCAGCAGAGGGCCATCAATGACTACCTGTGCGATTACGGCACCAGGACAGGGTCAGGGGAGCTCGGTTTTTTCTCACCACGCCAGTGGGGCATGATCAGGGATGCATGCACTGTCCTGTCACCGTTTGAGGAGGCCACAAGGATGGTGAGCAGTGACAGTGCATGCATCAGTGACACTGTACCTCTTGTCCACCTCTTGGAGCATTCGCTGCATGGAATAATGGACAGGGCACTTGAGGCAGAACAGAGGCAGGAAGAGGAGGACTTCCTTGCCTCTCAAGGCCCCCTTTATCCAGACAGTGTTCCTGCTGTCCCACCCATCACACAGGAAGAGGAGGAGGAGGAGGAGGAGGATGATTGTGTCAGCATGGAAGTGGAGCCTGGCACTCGGCATCAGCAGCAGCAGTCTTTAAGGGGTGATTTACAGTCCCAAGAAACACGTGGACTTGTACGTGGCTGGGAGGAGGTAGCTGCGGATCATGTTGTCCTTAGTGACCCAGAGGACTCCAGACCGAATGCCTCAGCTAACCTACGCTGCATGGCCTCCCTGATCCTGCAAACCCTGCGGAAGGATCCTCGTATTCTTCGGATCAAGGAGAGGGACCATTACTGGCTGGCCACTCTCCTTGATCCACGGTACAAGGGTAAGGTTGCCGACCTTATCTTGCCATCGCAGAGGGCGCAGAGGATGAGACATCTCCGGGAGGCCTTGCAGAAAGGTCTGTGCAACGCGTTCCCAGAGACTGGGAGGTTCCAAACTCCTGGTCCTGGACAACGTGTTGCTGAGGCATCGGTCAGAAGGAGCGGTGAAGAAGGTGGCTGTCTGACCGATGCGTTTAGACAATTTTTTAGTCCGCAGCCCCAAGGTATGATTGGTTCCAGCACCCATCGCCAGCGTCTGATTAACATGGTGCAGGAATACCTAGGGGCAAGGTCAGACTTGGACACCTTTCCCACCGAAAATCCTCTGGCTTACTGGGTCTTGAGGATGGATCACTGGCCAGAGCTTGCACAGTATGCAATTGAGCTACTGGCCTGTCCTGCATCCAGCGTTCTTTCGGAACGCACCTTCAGTGCTGCTGGTGGCTTTGTTACTGATCACAGGGTGCGCCTGTCCACCGAATCAGTTGATCGACTAACCTTCATCAAGATGAATCAGTCTTGGATCACCCACAGCTACCAAGCACCTGAAGCTGATGTAACCGAATAATTTTTTTTTGTAATGTCACATCCCTTCAAGACTGCCTATGCTGATGCTGAGTGACTGTCCTGTTATGTTGATTGTCTATCCTCTTCCTCCTCCGCTGATATCTTGGAAGAAAATTTTTGGTTCTGGGTGATGCCATCAGCCCAATTTTTCAGCCCCTGTTTAACAGCGGCGTGTAATTACAATTTTTGATGCAATGCTTTGCAGCAGGGCTCATTCCTGCACTTCAACTAGAGTATATGGGAGAGGTTGCAGTGTGGTGGCACCAGCACCAGTGCCTAAGGCCCAATTTTTCAGCCCCTGTTTAACAGGGACATGTAATTACAATTCTTGATATAATATTTCACAGGAGGGCCCGTTCCTGTGCCCACCCAGAGTAACTGTGAGGACTTATAGTGTTGTGGCACCAGCACCACAACCACCAAAGGTCAATTTTTCTACCACTGTTCAACAATGGCATGTAATTACAATTCTTGATATAATCGTTCACAGCAGGGCTCTCCAGCGCCCACCAAGAGTCACTTTGAGGGCTTACAATGTTGTGGCAAAACCAACACCTTCTTCCGCCATTTCTGCAGAGCATATAGGGCAGGCCCCTACTTTCAAACATCCAACTTACAAATGTCTCCTACTTGCAAACGGAAGGAGACAGCATCAAGTGAGATGAAAAAAGATGGACAACAAAACAAATTATACAGGGGTGATAACCCTTCCCTATGTTTTCCAAAAAGCTTAAAAATAGTTTTTTTGACTGGAGCTACACTTTAAAAATGTACCAGTTGAAAATGACAAACAGATTCAACTTAACACAACAAACCTACACAGTCCCTGTCTTGTTTGCACCGCCTGTATACTGCTGTTCTGAGTATATAGGGCCTGGGGGCCTCACGCCTTTCCTTTTTTTAATATGGGTACGGGGTTCCCCTTAACAATCATACAAGACCCAAAGGGGCTGGTAATGGGCAGGGGGGGCTACCCATGCCATTTTTCTCAATGATTTTCATCCGTATTGCTGGAACCAGATATAACATTAAAACCGCAAGCAGTTTTAAATGACTTTTTTTCCGTTAGTTGTCATTTTGTGCAGGGACTGTTCTAAACACGGGAAACACGTGGCACTTCACAGGCATACTACAGACACCCCCCAGGCACCATATTTAAAGGAATATTTCACTTTTTTTCCACTTTAATCGTCATTAAAATCAGTGCTCCCGAAAAAACTGCCATTTTTAAAAACATTTTAGGCATTGACCCATGTCCCCTGGGGCAGGAGTCAGGTCCCCAAACCCTTTTTAGGACAGTATCTTGCATATTAGCCGTTAAAATTAGCACTTTTTATTTCAAACGTTCGAGTCCCATAGACTTCAATGGGGTTCTAAAGTTCGTACGAATTTTTGGTCCGTTCGAAAGTTCTGGTGCGAACCGAACCGGGGGGGGGGGGGGGAGGTGTTCAGCTCATCCTTAGTTGGCAACACAAGCCTTGGTGAATGGCTGATATTCTTATCCTGCCAAATTCTAAATACAGTAAACCTCGGTTTTGTGAGCAGAATTCATTCCACAAACATGCTTGTGATCCAAAGCACTTGTATATCAAAGCGAATTTCCCCATAAGAAATAATGGAAACTCAGATGATTCGTTCCACAACCATTTATTCATAAATCCTTCAGTTTATAGTCCATATAAAAAGATTATAGCGATGTGATCAGGTTGTGTGACCGTAAAATATCCATCCACAGATGGAATCCTCCACAAGGGGATTAGAAGCAAATTCCAGCAGGAGCTCCAGAGCATAAAAGAGAAGAGAGGGCGCCTCTAAGTGTAGGAATATGTTACTAAATGTTGTAACTTCATTAAATGTAACCATATTGCTGCACTTAGAGGCGCCCTCTCTTCTCTTTTATGCTCACTTGTGACATGATGCTACTTGTATATCAAGACAACACTTATTTTAAATGTATTTATTTTATTTTATTTTATTTTTTTAAGTTAAAAAAATTTTGCTTGTCTTGCAAAACCCTCTCAAACCAAGTTACCCTCAAACCGAGGTTTTACTGTAAAAAAAAATTAACTGTAAAAAACAAACAAAAAAAAACACATTGAAAATGTGGATAAACCATCAAAAAATGCACTTGGTCTGCCAGGTTACAAATCACCCGCCTAATGCCACAAAACAATCACCTCCACACAACACATGGATGGAATCCGCTTCCAAATAATGACAAATCGGATCAAACCTAAACAAACCTCCATTTATATCCTGATTGTGGCATTTCAGAGAGATGCTGCGTTATGGTCACTAGATGGAGCCGATGATCATAGGAAATAAACATCACTGACACATTACAGGGATTCTTCATGAAACATTCTTGATGAATGAACCCGCGTGGGCGTCCAGCTGATAATGTATTGCGCTTGTCGTGGATTTTCAGATGATTTTCTGTGGAAGGAAGTTTTAAAACTGTACAGCGATTGGTATGTGGGAGTAACAGAAGCACAAAAAAATACAGAAAACAAGAAGAATGATATAAAACACAGTGATAATGACAACCAATCAGATGATGAATAATCATTGGACGGTGTATTGTACATTGGTTATTTTGTATCTCGTACAATGAGCTCATAGATACAAGTGTAGCATTAAAGAACGCCAAGCGTGATCTCATCCGTAGCGATGACGCATCTCACCGCCGCAAGAAGAAATCTTCTGCCAAAAAACAAAAACAAAACAATGGTTGGAATATTTGATTTGGTGATATTTGTACTCCGACAGACGCCGATATCTCTTTACACTCTGACCTGTCAGCGCCGCGGGAACATGGACGCCGTGTGCGGCAAACATTGGTCGGTGAGAGGAGGTGGGCGGAGCCGGCAATCAGAGGATTAGTAACCCCAGGTAACATACCGCTTGTATACACAAATAGTACCAGTAACATTCCAGAATGTCTTCTGCTGAGATACAGAGCTGGGAAAACAAATTATCATTAAAAAACCTTTAACCCGTTCACCGCCAGAGAGGTTTTGCAATTTCTTTTTTTTTTTTTGCGCAATATTAAAATAAAAAAAGTTTAGATTTGTAGAAAACCCTCAAATCATATAATTTCTAAAAAGCAGAAATGCCTTTTTGTATCTCTCTATCTCCCGTGTGATCAATGTTTATAAACAATGCTACTTTGTATCTCTCTATCTCCCGTGTGATCAATGTTTATAAACAATGTTACTTTGTATCTCTCTATCTCCCGTCTGATTAATATTTATAAACAATGCTACTTTGTATCTCTCTATCTCCGGTCTGATCAATGTTTATAAACAATGTTACTTTGTATCACTCTATCTCCCGTCTGATTAATGTTTATAAACAATGTTACTTTGTATCTCTCTATCTCCTGTGTGATCAATGTTTATAAACAATGTTACTTTGTATCTCTTTATCTCCTGTGTGATCAATGTTTATAAATAATGTTACTTTGTATCTCTCTATTTCCCCGTCTGATCAATGTTTATAAACAATGTTACTTTGTATCACTCTATCTCCCGTCTGATTAATGTTTATAAACAATGTTACTTTGTATCTCTCTATCTCCCGTCTTATTAATGTTTATAAACAATGTTACTTTGTATCTCTCTATCTCCTGTCTGATCAATGTTTATAAACAATGTTACTTTGTATCTCTCTATCTCCCGTCTGATCAATGTTTTTAAACAATGTTACTTTGTATCTCTTTATCTCCTGTGTGATCAATGTTTATAAATAATGTTACTTTGTATCTCTCTATTTCCCCGTCTGATTAATGTTTATAAACAATGTTACTTTGTATCACTCTATCTCCCGTCTGATTAATGTTTATAAACAATGTTACTTTGTATCTCTCTATCTCCCATCTTATTAATGTTTATAAACAATGTTACTTTGTATCTCTCTATCTCCTGTATGATCAATGTTTATAAACAATGTTACTTTGTATCTCTCTATCTCCTGTCTGATCAGTGTTTATAAACAATGTTACTTTGTATCTCTCTATCTCCTGTATGATCAATGTTTATAAACAATATTACTTTATATCTCTATCTCCCATCTGATCAATGTTTATAGACAATGTTACTTTGTATCGCTCTCTCTTTCATCCGATCGATGTTTATCATTTATCCCTATCAGATCTGATGGAGGTAAAGTTGTTATTTTTACATACAGTTAGGTCAATATATATTTGGACACAGGCACAATTTTAGATTTTTCCGGGATTTACCAAAACATATTCAAGTTATATTTCTATAATGGATATGGGCTGAAAGGTCACACTCTCAGGTGTGATTTGAGGGTATGTACAATCCAAATCGGAGGAAGGTTTAAGGAATTACAGCTCTTAAGAATAACCACCTCCCCCAATGGGCGTATCATCATCAAAGTCTACAATCAAGTGAAGACTTCATGAGAGCAAATACAGAGGGTTCACCACAAGGTGCGAACCATTCATAAGCCTGGAGAGCAGAAAAGCCAGATTAGACTTTGCCAAAAATCAGAGCAGTCCTGGAAAAGCATTCTTTGGATGGATGAAACTAAGATTAATCTGTACCAGAATGACAGGAAGAAGAAAGTGTGGAGAAGGCTTGGAACAGCTCATGATCCAAAGCACACAACGTCATGTGTGGTCACATGGTAGAGCTTGTGGTGTAATGGCATGCGCATGCATGGCTTCCAGTGGCACTGGGTCATTGGTGGTTATTGATGATGCGACAGAAGACAGAAGCAGCCGGATGAATTCTGCGGTGTTTGGAGATATACTGTCAGCCCAGATTCAGTCAATGATTGGACAGCGCTTCACAATACAGATGGACAATGATCCAAAGCACACTGCAAAATTAACCCAGGAGCTTTTGAAGGAAAAGAAGTGGAATATTCTGCAATGGCCGAATCAATCACCTGATCTCATCCCAATTGAGCATTTAATTTGCTGAAGGCAAAACTAAAGGCAGAATGAGCCACAAAGAATTACTGAAGACGGCTGCAGGTAGAGCCTGGCAAAGCGTTAGAAAGGATGAAAGCTAGTCTTTGGTGAAGTCCATGGGTTCCAGACTAGTAATGGACGAACGGTTCGGCTCGAGCATAAGTTTAGGCCAAACTTTTTCTGCTCAGACGTTCGATGAATAGTTGAACAAACGGGTCGTACAACCATTTATTCGGCCCCTCATAACAACCACAATGCGTGCTTTCGGAACGGCATTCAGTGCTGCAGGAGGTTTCGTTACTGATCACAGAATGCGTCTGTCCACAGACTCCGTGGACCGTCTGACTTTTATAAAAATGAATCAGTTCTGGATTACCAGCTATGAAGCCCCTGATGCCGATGTCACTGATTACGTTTTTTTTTTTTTTGGGCTGTGGAATCTGTGGACTTCAAGGCTGCCTAGCTTTGAGGGTGTTCAATCGTTTCATCTGGAAGAAGGTTTTTGGTATAGTTTTCATGTGCAGACTTACCACCCAAAGTCCAATTTTTCAACTAACAGGTGCATATCATCGCAATTTTTTACAGCAACGCCAATTCTTGTTTTCATCAAGATTACCTCTATACAGGGCCATCTTTAGTATAGATTGGACCCTAAGCAAAAATTTTCTTGGGCCCCCCCCCCCCCCCCCCATGTAATTTCCCTCTCCACCTACTCTGAGGCCGCATACACACGCGGGGACTGTTCGCCCAACTTTGTCCGTCCAACAGTTTCGGCAAACAGTCCGCTCAAAATTAGCATGGACGGACATGCCCACACACGACGAACGAACAGTTTGCTGAAACCGTGCGCGATGACGTGAACGGCACGTACGACGGGACGAAAAATACGACGTCCTATACACTGCATTATAGCTTTCGGTGTGAAAATCCTTTCTGAGCATGCGCGCAACTTTGTTTGACGAACAAGCCTACACACGAGCGGACTGTTCGCTGAAACAAGGTTTCAGCGGACAGTTTTTCGGAAATTCCGAAAAACCTTGTCCGTCAAACTGTCCGCTGAAAGCCCACACACGAGCGGACTGTCCGCCCAAACACTGTTCAGCGGACAAAGTTGGGCAAACAGTCCGCCCGTGTGTACGCGGCCTGAGACATACAATAAATAGCAGCTAGACTTAAAATCAGTTTTCTGTATCAGATCAGGCAGCAAATGCAATTGGTTGCCAGCAGTTACAGCATATCATTACTGCTTACTGACTAGTTGCTAAAGGTTACAGCACATCACCTCCTCAGAGCAGGGGAGCATAATATACATAGGAATGCCGCCTTTATTTATATATCAATGCTGCCAGCTGCAGCTATTTACTTAGTATTGTCACCGCTATTTACATACGAATGCCGGTTATTTACATGTAAACACAGGGTCTGCAGGTGAGTCATCTGCACACAACAATAGGGCAGAGCTGGGCAGCATTAGTAGCAGCACTTCACACTGAGATATTGGGACACAGACCAGGAATGAAACTTCAAGGGACGAGGGAATTTAAACCTGTATAGTTGGCAAGTATGAGGCAGCTGTTTTGGGCCCCACAACAATAACAGGGCCCAGGCAGCTGCCCCTTTTGCCCTGCCTTAAAGACGGCCCTGCCTCTATAGGGTTATGGTGGGAAGACCAATTTTTACACACCCGTTACTTCTATCCAAAGTCAAAGTGACACCAGAATGTATCCAAAAATTCTCTAATCTTGTTCCCAGTGCTGTACATTGTGGCCTCATCACACACACTGGCGGCTCCCCAGATGTTGCTGAGCAAAATAAAGGCAGCTTGCAGGAAAATTTCTTTTTTTTTTTTGATTTTATAAATGCAATTATTGCTGCAGCAGATTCTAGACATGGTAGAGATGCGCCACTTTACAGGTAGACTAAGGGGACCCCCCAGGCACTATATTGGATGGAATTTTTCATTTTTAGGCTTTCACTTTAAAAATCTACAAATCACTGCTCATTTAAAAATGACGTTTTTCACAAACTTCTTTTTTATTGATACGTGCCCCCCCCCAGGGCAGGACCCCGACCCCTATACCCATTGTATGTCCAATTACTTGCATATAAGCCTTCTTAGGGGTGTACTGACTTTTGTTGCCAGCGGTTTAGACATTAAGGGCTGTGTGTTGAGTTATTTTGAGGGGACAGGAAATTTACACTGTTATACAAGCTGTACACTCACTACTTTACATTGTAGACAAGTGTCATTTCTTCAGTGTTGTCACATGAAAAGAGAGAAGGAATGTCACTGAGGGGTGTACTTACTTTTTGGAGTTACTGTATATATATATATATATATATGGACCTAACTGTATTTTCATGGAAACTTGAGCTAGTTGGGACCGGGTTAGCACACCTGTACATTATGTCGGAAGTGATGGGGATGATTTATAGGAAAGCTCCAACATTCATATGAATTGATAAATCCAGGCACAGGTATTGTTATAGCGGGGAAACCCCCTGGGCTCCCTCCTTTATGTCATGACACAGGTGGCTGCTCCATTAAACCAAGGCTTCCATGACCGATGAAGCGACACATGTTTGTTTGTTCAGCTTGGGTTAGCGCCGTTCATTTACAGGATGACACACGGGGATGAGACATACACAGGTGGTGGTGGTGGTGGGGGGGGGGGGTGGGCGAGGTGGTGGGGGGGCGATAGTGATTATAATAACCATAGATAGTCAGGGGCCCGTGTCAGTCCATCAATGGAAGACAAGTGCTGACTTCTGTCCAAGGCAGCTGGTTGAGTGGTGGCCACCAGCGATGGAGATCTAGGTGGACTTGTGTTCCCATGGTTCAAGGACAAGTGATCCAAACCGGAACCTGACCTGATGAGAGAAGAAGTGCAAGCTTCTTGTCCTTATTTCTCTAGGCATGAGCAGTTGAGTCACTTCAACCACCATTGGAAAATAAAGTGCGTAGATCGGAAGGATGTCCGGTGTAATGCCAAGTGCCTGAGCAGGAGGAGCCAGAGGTTGTGTGCACGGGGGTCCGACTGCTCTTCTCTTACCGTATTCATGACTTCCTCTGAAGACAATTTATAACAGGAAGGTCCTTCCTGGGGGGGGCAATAACTTAGAGAGTGTTTATTGCTGTCTGTGCTCCTTCCAGGGATTCCCCTTTATGTGTCCATTGTAGAAAGGGATGGGAAAGACACAATGCAACCCCAACAGAATGTGAGAGAAAAGGGAATAAAAACAACAACAACAAGGATTCTTAGCCCCTTGTACACACGGTCGGAGATTCCGATGGAATGTGTCCGATCGGAGCGTTTTGTCGGATATTCCGACTGTGTGTGGTCTACATCAGACTGTTTCCGTCAGACCAACTTTTCCAACTTGCCGGAAATATTTTCCAACAAAATGCTCCGATCGGACATACTCCGATCATGTGTAGAGAATTTCCGATCGGACAAAGTGCCACGCATGCTCAGATCAAATTCCTACACCAAAGCTATTGGCTACTAGCCTGAATGTAGTCCCATCGTAACGAAATTACGTCATCACGTTCTGAACGATCAGATTTTCGGACAACTTTGTCCGACCGTGTGTATGCAACAGTTTCGGACAAAATCCGACGGATTTGGTTGTCGGAATCCCCGACCCGTGTGTACAGGGGCTGAGCATTTCACATTTTATCCAAAATCAAAAAAAGAGTTTGGCTATCGATTGACTTGACTGCTGAGTGACATACTATATATAATCAGCATCCCATAATAACCGTTGTCTTACCCAAAACTTGACGCTGAAATGGCCAAGGCCACAGATTATTCACAAGTGCCATTAAATAGAAGCAGAGTAACCATTAACCAGGTCAGCTCCCCCCCCCCCCCATGGAGGCTTCGGGCCTATCGATCGGCAATTCCTCATGTCTTGTTCTTAGGACAGACACGTCTTTGTTTTCCTGCAAAAATGATTTTATTTTTTATACAATCCACAGACAAAGAAAACTGAACGGCGCACTTTATTTTTTATTTACCGTATTTGCCGGTGTATAAGGCGACCCCCTAATCTTACAGGACAAAAATGCTTTTAAATCTGTACTTACCGTATAAGACGACCCGGCTTTCGAGGCTTCATATTTCTTCCTTCTTCCTGCATTTGCTGGAGCCAATCACGGCGAGCGATGTATTCTATTAATGAATACAAAGCCTGCTTGGATTGGCAGAGGCTGTAACATCATCAGCCCGCGCCTCTCTGACTCTCCAAGCCAATCAGAGCAGGCTATCGGTTTGGCAGAGGTCGTTACTCCAATCCGAGCAGGCTTTGTATTCATTTGAATACATCGCTCACCAGGATTGGCTCAGCGGTATATACTGTATGTAGCCGAAGCTACATACAGTATTACCGAACACCCAGCCGGCATCCGAGGGGCTGACCCGGCGTATAAGACGACCCCCGATTTTTGGCCAATTTTTTTTTCGTGTAAAAGGTCGTCTTATACGCCGGAAAATACGGTAGATCAGTGTTGGATTATATAAAAAAAAACACTGTAGCTAAATGTATTTCTTCTACAATTTGTCCAATTTAAAATGACATTCACATTCTGATTGGTGCAAAATTATCGCAAAGTTATTTACAAATACATTGAAGGGTTTTTTCAATTTTGCCCTTTTTTTATTTTTTTAACCACTTCAGTACTGGGCACTTCCCCCCTCTCTCCCTTCCTCCCTTCCTTCCTGACTTCAGACGGCTCTCTGCTGAAAACGGGTCACAGGAGCGCAAAACGAACGACACGCCTGTGATCCCGAGGAGAAGTCCCGACAAACGATCTCAGGCTGGACTTCTCCATCATTGCTTTGGACCCGCTTCCTGACAGTGGTCTCTATAAAGGGTTCCTATGACAACACAGGGGCACAATTGGGGGCACAGCGGTCACCCCTAATACACACGATCGGAATTCTCGTCGGAAAAAAGCTCTGATGGTTTTCCCGACGGGATTTCGCTCAAGCCGTCTTGCCTACACACGGGGTCACACCAAATTCCGATCGTTTATAACGCGGTGAGGTACAACGCATACAACGGGACTAGAAAAAGGAAGTTCAATAATCAGTAGCCAATAGCTTCCGTCTCGTAGTTGAATCTGAGCATTGCGTGATTTTTACCGTGTCGGAATTGCATACATACGATCGGCAGGGCCGTCTTTAAGGCAGGGCAAAAGGGGCAGCTGCCCTGGGCTCTGTCACTGTTGTGGGGCCCAAAGCAGCTGCCCCATACTTGCCAACTATCCCAGTTTAAATTCCCTTGTCCATTGAGGTTTTAGTCCTGTGCTGTGTCCCGATATCTCAGTGTGAAGTGCTGCTACTAATGCTGCCCAGCTCTGCCCTATTGTGTACAGAGGACTCACCTGCAGACCCTGTGTTTACATGTAAATAATCAGCATTCATATGTAAATAGCTGAGGCCAACAGCATTGATATGTAAATAAAGGCAGCATCCATAGATATATCATGCCCCCTGCAGTGAGGAGATGATGTGCTGTAACCTATAGCAACTAGTGAGCAGTATTACTGTACAGTAATCTCTAGCAGCCAATCAACAAGCCGAAATCATGTGCTGTAACCTCTAGCAACTAATCAGTGAGCCGTAATGTGTGCTATAACCTCTAGCAACCAGTCAGTAAGCAGTAATGATATGCTGTAACCTCTGGCAACCAATCGCAATCGCTGCCTGATCTGATACAGTAAACTGATTTTAAGTCTAGCTGCTATTTATTGTATGTCTCAGAGAAGGTGGAGAGCAAAATTGCATGGGGGGAGGGGGACCCTAAGCAAATTTTTGGCCAGGGCCCAATCAATATTAAAGACGGCCCTGATGATCGGAATTACCGATAGAAAGTTTTTCCGTCTGGAAAATTGAGAACCTGCTATCAATTTTTGGCTGGCGGGAATTCGGACGGCTAAATCCCGATGGAGCGTACACGCGGTCGCATTTTCCGATGAAAAGCTCTCATCGGTGTCTTTTTCTGGCCGGAATTCCCATCGTGTGTACGCGGCATAACAGGAAGTGGCTGAACACGGACCTTCCTGGCAGGATCTCCAAATCTGCAAAACGAAAGGGAACAGAAACAACGTTTCCAACGACATTAACATGTTCCAACTTATATGAGATTTGAATGATTGGGTTATAATTGCTTTCTATTGGACGGTGGGAAATTCTTCTTCCAGCACAATCTCCTTCTATTGATTAGTAATGGATCGATTAGAAGAAATCCAGTCAGCTGGTGCAGAGTACACAGATGTGTCGGAAACGGACGCATATTGTGCTAAAAATACCATCCTCGCCTCCTGAAAATCTATTCCCAGCGTCCTGCGGCCGGCGGCAGCGATGACAGCCGCTCCCCTCCTGTAACTGACAGGTGTAATTACAGCGCCGGAAATCCTAATTCTGGCCGATCCTCCCAAACAGAGAAAACGCATCGCAATTCCCTCCGATAGAAACACAGCCATTGGCTGAAAATGAAGCAGCAAATTGCAGAGGAAGTATTTATAGTAGGAGGTTCAGACGCACGCCGCCGGGAAATGACGGCCCTGCCATGGTCGGCCGCTTAATTACATTCCACAATTCAGTTCATCTTCATATAAAAGGAAACTCAGGGAAGACGTAATTACAACGTTCACATGATTGGAAGTCGGAGAGTCATGGAACTCCAGGAAAAACATTTCCCCGGATACTGCAGATTAGTGATCTCCAAACTGCGACCCGGGGGCATAATGTGGCCCTTTGCCTTCCTTTATCTGGCCCTTGGGGCATAATTCCTCCCACTGACACCAATGATGGGGCACTATTCCTCCCACTGACATCAATGATGGGGCACTATTCCTCCCACTGACACCAATGATGGGGCACTATTCCTCCCACTGACACCAATGATGGGACACTATTCCTCCCACTGACACCAATGATGGGACACTATTCCCCCCACTGACACCAATGATGGGGCACTATTCCTCCCCCTGACACCAATGATGGGGCACTATTCCTCCCACTGACACCAATGACGGGGCACTATTCCTCCCACTGACACCAATGATGGGGCACTATTCCTCCCACTGATACCAATGATGGGGCACTATTCCTCCCACTGACACCAATGATGGGGCACTATTCCCCCCACTGACACCAATGATGGGACACTATTCCCCCCACTGACACCAATGATGGGGCACTATTCCTCCCCCTGACACCAATGATGGGGCACTATTCCTCCCACTGACACCAATGATGGGGCACTATTCCCCCCACTGACACCAATGATGGGACACTATTCCCCCCACTGACACCAATGATGGGGCACTATTCCTCCCACTGACACCAATGATGGGGCACTATTCCTCCCACTGATACCAATGATGGGGCACTATTCCTCCCACTGACACCAATGATGGGGCACTATTCCCCCCACTGACACCAATGATGGGACACTATTCCCCCCACTGACACCAATGATGGGGCACTATTCCTCCCCCTGACACCAATGATGGGGCACTATTCCTCCCACTGACACCAATGATGGGGCACTATTCCCCCCACTGACACCAATGATGGGACACTATTCCCCCCACTGACACCAATGATGGGGCACTATTCCTCCCCCTGACACCAATGATGGGGCACTATTCCCCCCACTGACACCAATGATGGGGCACTATTCCTCCCACTGACACCAATGATGGGGCACTATTCCTCCCACTGACACCAATGATGGGACACTATTCCTTCCATTGACACCAATGATGGGGCACTATTCCTCCCACTGACACCAATGATGGGACACTATTCCTCCCACTGACACCAATGATGGGACACTATTCCTCCCACTGATACCAATGATGGGGCACTATTCTTCCCACTGACACCAATGATGGGGCACTATTCCCCCCACTGACACCAATGATGGGGCACTATTCCTCCCCCTGACACCAATGATGGGGCACTATTCCTCCCACTGACACCAATGATGGGACACTATTCCTCCCACTGACACCAATGATGGGACACTATTCCTCCCACTGATACCAATGATGGGGCACTATTCTTCCCACTGACACCAATGATGGGACACTATTCCCCCCACTGACACCAATGATGGGGCACTATTCCTCCCCCTGACACCAATGATGGGGCACTATTCCTCCCACTGACACCAATGACGGGGCACTATTCCTCCCACTGACACCAATGATGGGGCACTATTCCTCCCACTGATACCAATGATGGGGCACTATTCCTCCCACTGACACCAATGATGGGGCACTATTCCCCCCACTGACACCAATGATGGGACACTATTCCCCCCACTGACACCAATGATGGGGCACTATTCCTCCCCCTGACACCAATGATGGGGCACTATTCCTCCCACTGACACCAATGATGGGGCACTATTCCCCCCACTGACACCAATGATGGGACACTATTCCCCCCACTGACACCAATGATGGGGCACTATTCCTCCCACTGACACCAATGATGGGGCACTATTCCTCCCACTGATACCAATGATGGGGCACTATTCCTCCCACTGACACCAATGATGGGGCACTATTCCCCCCACTGACACCAATGATGGGACACTATTCCCCCCACTGACACCAATGATGGGGCACTATTCCTCCCCCTGACACCAATGATGGGGCACTATTCCTCCCACTGACACCAATGATGGGGCACTATTCCCCCCACTGACACCAATGATGGGACACTATTCCCCCCACTGACACCAATGATGGGGCACTATTCCTCCCCCTGACACCAATGATGGGGCACTATTCCCCCCACTGACACCAATGATGGGGCACTATTCCTCCCACTGACACCAATGATGGGGCACTATTCCTCCCACTGATACCAATGATGGGGCACTATTCCTCCCCCTGACACCAATGATGGGGCACTATTCCCCCCACTGACACCAATGATGGGGCACTATTCCTCCCACTGACACCAATGATGGGGCACTATTCCTCCCACTGACACCAATGATGGGACACTATTCCTTCCATTGACACCAATGATGGGGCACTATTCCTCCCACTGACACCAATGATGGGACACTATTCCTCCCACTGACACCAATGATGGGACACTATTCCTCCCACTGATACCAATGATGGGGCACTATTCTTCCCACTGACACCAATGATGGGGCACTATTCCTCCCACTGACACCAATGATGGGGCACTATTCCTCCCACTGACACCAATGATGGGGCACTATTCCTCCCACTGATACCAATGATGGGGCACTATTCCTCCCACTGACACCAATGATGGGGCATTGTTACCAATACCAGGACATGTAAGTGTAGCACTGACTCCCAAAGGAGCTGCTGGTTTTAATGGGCTTACTGTTACCTTCTCTCACTCGCTCCTTGTGTCTAGGGGTTTCCCTTGGTAGATGCCCAGGAACTTTAGAGACTGACGACTGATTCGCTTAAAGGGATTTTTATTTGCAAAAACGTAGTTAACAACAGTCTGTCAGTATAGGATCAGAGGGTTAGGAGGAAAGTTCAGGTACTCTTATGCCGCGTACACACGGGCGGACTGTATGGCGTACTTAGTCCGTCGTACAATCCGACGGACAGTCCGTCCTACTTTCCACTGAACGGACTTGACCACACACGGATGCACAAACAGTCCGTCGAAAGCTTGCGCGATGACGTGTACAGCACGTACGACGGGACTAGAAATAAGAAGTCCAATACACAGCAATGCAACCTTCCGCCGTGTAAATCCTTTCTGAGCATGCGCCGTACTTAGTCCGTCCAACTAGCCTACTGACGAGCGGATTGTCCGCTGAAACCAAAGTATGACGGACAGAATTTCGAAAAAACCGAAATTCTTAGTACTCCGGACTGCACGCTGAAAAAGTCCGCTGAAGCCCACACACGAGCGGACTGTCCGCTGAAATGTGTTTCGACGGACTAAGTTGGCCAGACAGTCCGCCCGTGTGTACGCGGCCATACAGTCCGCCCGTGTGTACGCAGCCATACAGTCCGCCCGTGTGTACGCGGCCATACAGTCCGCCCGTGTGTACGCGGCCATACAGTCCGCCCGTGTGTACGCGGCCATACAGTCCGCCCGTGTGTACGCGGCATTATTGTCAAAGTCAATATAAAGAACTGTCTTACTTTGAATAAATCCGGAGAATAGCCAATCACAGCTGGATCCTCACCCTAGCTGGATAGTCCTTCTCTCTCACCAGGCCTAGCAACCAACAGGGTGTTTGAGTCAAGAACAAGTCTCCGCCACAGACTTTGTTATAGGAAACTAGAACTTGTAGAACACTCGTGTGGTACCAGTATCTTGCAGCCGGTCCGGTGATACCCACAAGATTGGATTCACGTAGGTCCTTCAGCTTTACCAGGCTCTTGCTAAAAAGCCAACCCGTACATGGCCTTCTTCTGAAGAGTCCTCCCCTGGATAGCTACGAAGTTCCTGGGCCTCTCCACGACCGGAGACGGCACCAGACCACCTCGGAATCTTTTCCTTAGTTTCCTTGCCTAGGGCTAGCCAGCCCCAAGACGTAAAGTCAGGTGGATCCGCACCCCAGGCCATAGCCTTCCTGGGGGCTGGTCAGGAGGACCAGGACCATGTAGTCAGAACATACTTCTGGACCGGAACCACGAACCACATGACATGCGCGTCTTAAGTACCCTCTCCCAGAAACCACAGCAAGAGTGACACTCCCACTGGGCGGGCTCAGAGAGAAAGTAACCTTAAAGCACCCAACCAGACTGTGTTTCCATGCCTGCCAGAAGAGACAGTGCCCCCGGTGGCCAGGCCGAACACCCTATAGTCCAGTCAGACTGATGCTGAGGTCAAAATTTTGAATAATTGTACCCAAACCAAACTGCAGTTCAGGTGTAGCGTTAAATTTCAAAAACACATAGTGCGTGCTCTTCAGGAGCCGGCGCTACACAAGGACACCAGAACATCCACCTACCTGGCAGTGATAAATTCAGGTTCACCTACTGAGAGGTGATGGATGAGGTCCTCCTCAATCTAATTGTTTCCGGGATTTCCAGGTATTTGCTGACATTTTTATCTTGGTTGTGATATTAATGGGGGGGTTGGATGAATTGTATTGCTTATTAATAAGTTCACTCCAGCCAGGGAATACATTTCAGGGTTTGATGGCCTACTTTTATTTCAGGAGGAAGTCAAAAGTTTCACAAAATGTAAGGTTACCCTTGCAGGGGGTTTCCACCATCACTCCAAACATGAAAGGACGTTGTTTTTGCGCAGCCTTGCCCCAGTAAATCTGCGGCGGGGGGTCAGCAGGTGGTTAAATAAAGTCCATATATGGTCCAGTGAAGTCCATCAGAAGAAGAAAAGTTCTCTTGTGCAGAAAGTTCATTAATAATTATATGTGTTAGCAAAGTTCCATGCTGAATAAAGATTTCTTCACACCTAAAAGTGAAAAGTGCGCTGCCCACTCACCAACCCCTTACCATCTACTATGACTCCAGGGTGGGAGTCTGGCTGCACCTTATCCCAGCATCCCCATGGGATGGATATTAAGAGTCGAGATTCCAAGCTGGATTCTCACATGTCCAGGATGGTCATCAATAGGCTCAGTGAGAGGGAGAGACAAAGGGGGGACTCATTGGGGGGTTATTTACAAAAGGCAAATCCACTTTGCACTGCAAGTGTACTTGGAAGTGAAGTCGCTGTAGATCCGAGGGGGACGTGCAAGGAAAATTAAAAACTGGCATTTTAGCTCGCACGTGATTGGATGATAAAATCAGCAGAGCTTCCCCTCATTTTAGATCTTCCCCTCAGATCTAAAGCGACTGCACTTCCAAGTGCACTTGTAGTGCAAAGTGGATTTGCCTTTTTCGCAAATAAACCCCATAGTGTAGTAATTCAAAGTTCAAAGTCGATAATGTTTGTTTGAATGAAACGCATCAGGCGCTATAGGGAGCTACAGCGGTGCTTGTAAATTTTTTTAACCTTCAATAAAAAGGCTTGAACTTTGAATTACTAAACTATGGGGGTTATTTACGACAGGCAAATACACTTTGCTCTACAAGTTCACTTGGAAGTGCAGTCACTTTAGATCTGAGGGGAAGATCTAAAATTAGGGGAAGCTCTGCTGATTTATCATCCAATCATGTGCGAGCTAAAATGCTGTTTTTTTATTTTCCTTGCATGTCCCCCTCAGGTCTTCAGCGACTTTACTTCCAAGTGCACCTTCAGTGCAAGTTCAAGTGCACTTTGTAGGTTGCACTTGTAGTGCAAAGTGGATTTGCCTTTAGTAAATAACCCCCAATGAGGGTCTTTGTCTCTCCGTCTCACTGAGCCTATTGATGACCATCCTGGTTATGTGAGAATCCACCTTGGAATCTCGGCTCTTGATATCCATCCCATGGGTATACTGGGATAAGCAGGGCTGTCTTAATGCATGGCCACCCCTGGACACTGCCCAGGGGCTCCAAGTGCATGGGGGGCCCCATGACAGTCTTGCATTACATCATACTTACCAACTGTCCCGGATCTGCCAGACCAGTCAAGCTTTTTACTAAACTGTCCCAGGATGGCCATTTCCTGAGCAGCATCCTGGAACCTGTGCTGTGACTTCCTGATCCCAGTATTGTGCCCTCCTGACCCCCCTGTATTGTGCCCTCCTGACCCCCTGTACTCTGCCCTTCTACCTAGACCCCTGTATTGTGCCCTCCTGACCCCCCTGTACTGTGCCCTCCTGACCCCCCAGTACTGTGCCCTTTTGACCCACCTGTTCTGTGCCCTTCTGCCTCGATCCCTGTATTGTGCCCTCCTGATCCACCTGTACTGTCCCTCCTGACCCCCCTGTACTGTGCCTTCCTGTATTGTGCCCTCCTGACCCCCCTGTACTGTGCCCTCCTGTACTGTGCCCTTCTGACCCCCCTGTACTGTGCCCTCCTGGCCCTCCTGTACTGTGCCCTCCTGACCCCCCCGTACTGTGCCTTCCTGTTCTGTGCCCTCCTGACCACCTGTACTGTGCCATCCTACCCCCCTGTTCTGTGCCCTCCTGACCCCCCTGTACTGTGCCCTCCTGTACTGTGCCCTTCTGACCCCCCTGTACTGTGCCCTCCTACCCCCCTGTTCTGTGCCCTCCTGACCCCCCTGTACTGTGCCCTCCTGTACTGTGCCCTTCTGACCCCCCTGTACTGTGCCCTCCTGACCCTCCTGTATTGTGCCCTTCTGACCCCCCTGTACTGTACCCTCCTGACCCTCCTGTATTGTGCCCTCCTGACCCTCCTGTATTGTGCCCTCCTGTTTTGTGCCCTCCTGACCCTCCTGTATTGTGCCTTCCTGACGCCCCTGTACTGTGCCCTCCTGACCCTATTGTACTGTGCCCTCCTGACCCTCCGGTATTGTGCCCTTCTGACCCCCCTGTACTGTACCCTCCTGACCGTCCTGTATTGTGCCCTCCTGTTTTGTGCCCTCCTGTATTGTGCCCTCCTGACCCCTCTGTACTGTGCCCTCCTGACCCCCCTGTAATGTGCCCTTCTGCCTTCACCCCTGTACTGTGCCCTTTGTGTTGATTAGTGTTTGCTTTATCGAATGCTTTTGATATTGTTTAAAATCAATTTTATTGAAAATACTAATAAATATATGTTTAATTCTATCAACTAATTCCAGAGAGTAGGTGCGTAACTTGGGGCCCCTGGGCCCCAGTGCATTACTTTGCCCAGGGGCCCATGATGCTATTAAGACGGCCCTGGGGATAAGGTGCAGCTGGACTTTCTGCGCAAGAGAACTTTTCTTCTTCTGATGGACTTCACTGGACCGTATATGAACTTTATTTAACCACCTGCCGACCCCCCGCCGCAGATTTACTGGGGCAAGGCTGCGCAAAAACAACGTCCTTTCATGTTTGAAGCGATGGTGGAAACCCCCTGAAGGGGTAACCTTACATTTTGTGAAACTTTTCACTTTCTCCTGAAATAAAAGTAGGCCATCAAACCCTCTGATGGACTTCACTGGACCATATATGAACTTTAATTTATTTTTATGATTTCTCGATTTTGACTGATTCTTGATTGGATATTTGTTATGGATTTCTGCACCTTGTATGGACAGTGCGCCATGTGTTCGAAGGATTAGCTTTGTGTAATTGTGTGTTTCTTTGTCTACTTTTTTCTTTTTGGAGACACTTTTTTTGCGCACCGTGATGGTGGGTTCAATAGTTTCAGTATTTCGGCTGTATATTGGCACCTACACAAGATGGCCTCCCAGACGCTCTAGAAGTTCTTGGAACAAAATAATAAACTTCCATTCATTTCGGAGATATATTATAGCAGATTCCCGGAGCCTCATTGTGCAGCAGATTAGTGCCAGAGACAATTGTACAGCCTACAGGCCTCGCCAAAGCCCCCCCCCCCCCCCCCCCCCCCCGTTGTGCCGGTGGGAATGCGCTATTCTTCAGGAAGTTGTATGGATTGCTGAGCAGTCCGCGTTCCGCACATTAGAAATGTTTGCTGCACTCAGATGAAGTGCGTGAACTCCGCAGTGAGTGGGCTGACAATGGCCCAATTATATACGTCTCCCACAAGGCCGGCTCCGTTTAAACAGGTGGAACATCTGAAATAGGCTTTTGTATCCACCGCCCCCCTTCAGAGTCTTCCTTCTCAGGGGCCGCCGCTCCGTTCTGAGAAATCGCTTGTGTGACGCGCGACCCCCTTCTCACAGATAAACCAAGAAAAGTACAAGAAAAAAACACGTCCCGCTTTCATGGCCGCGAGCCAAAGACGCCCATAACTTCTACCGAGCGCTCCACCAAGGCTGATTTTTGTTTTTTTCATACATGATAGTGATATAAAGATCTATATAGAGGAATCAGGACCTCCTTCCTCCTGCCGGTGACCCCTCTAGTGATATAAAGATCTATATAGAGGAATCAGGACCTCCTTCTTCCTGCCGGTGACCCCTCTAGTGATATAAAGATCTATATAGAGGAATCAGGACCTCCTTCCTCCTGCCGGTGATCCCTCTAGTGATATAAAGATCTATATAGAGGAATCAGGACCTCCTTCCTCCTGCCGGTGATCCCTCTAGTGATATAAAGATCTATATAGAGGAATCAGGACCTCCTTCCTCCTGCCGGTGACCCCTCTAGTGATATAAAGATCTATATAGAGGAATCAGGACCTCCTTCCTCCTGCCGGTGACCCCTCTAGTGATATAAAGATCTATATAGAGGAATCAGGACCTCCTTCCTCCTGCCGGTGACCCCTCTAGTGATATAAAGATCTATATAGAGGAATCAGGACCTCCTTCCTCCTGCTGGTGACCCCTCTAGTGATATAAAGATCTATATAGAGGAATCAGGACCTCCTTCCTCCCGCCGGTGACCCCTCTAGTGATATAAAGATCTATATAGAGGAATCAGGACCTCCTTCCTCCTCCTGGTGACCCCTCTAGTGATATAAAGATCTATATAGAGGAATCAGGACCTCCTTCTTCCTGCCGGTGACCCCTCTAGTGATATAAAGATCTATATAGAGGAATCAGGACCTCCTTCCTCCCGCTGGTGACCCCTCTAGTGATATAAAGATCTATATAGAGGAATCAGGACCTCCTTCCTCCTGCCGGTGACCCCTCTAGTGATATAAAGATCTATATAGAGGAATCAGGACCTCCTTCCTCCTGCTGGTGACCCCTCTAGTGATATAAAGATCTATATAGAGGAATCAGGACCTCCTTCCTCCTGCTGGTGACCCCTCTAGTGATATAAAGATCTATATAGAGGAATCGGGACCTCCTTCAACCTGCCGGTGACCCCTCTAGTGATATAAAGATCTATATAGAGGATTTCAGGACCTCCTTCCTCCTGCCGGTGACCCCTCTAGTGATATAAAGATCTATATAGAGGAATCAGGACCTCCTTCCTCCCGCTGGTGATCCCTCTAGTGATATAAAGATCTATATAGAGGGATCAGGACCTCCTTCCTCCCGCTGGTGACCCCTCTAGTGATATAAAGATCTATATAGAGGATTTCAGGACCTCCTTCCTCCTGCCGGTGACCCCTCTAGTGATATAAAGATCTATATAGAGGAATCAGGACCCTCCTTCCTCCTGCTGGTGACCCCTCTAGTGATATAAAGATCTATATAGAGGAATCAGGACCTCCTTCCTCCTGCCGGTGACCCCTCTAGTGATATAAAGATCTATATAGAGGGATCAGGACCTCCTTCCTCCCGCTGGTGACCCCTCTAGTGATATAAAGATCTATATAGAGGATTTCAGGACCTCCTTCCTCCTGCCGGTGACCCCTCTAGTGATATAAAGATCTATATAGAGGAATCGGGACCTCCTTCCACCTGCCGGTGACCCCTCTAGTGATATAAAGATCTATATAGAGGAATCAGGACCTCCTTCCTCCCGCTGGTGACCCCTCTAGTGATATAAAGATCTATATAGAGGAATCAGGACCTCCTTCCTCCTGCCGGTGACCCCTCTAGTGATATAAAGATCTATATAGAGGAATCAGGACCTCCTTCCTCCTGCCGGTGACCCCTCTAGTGATATAAAGATCTATATAGAGGAATCGGGACCCCCTTCCTCCTGCTGGTGACCCCTCTAGTGATATAAAGATCTATATAGAGGAATCAGGACCTCCTTCTTCCTGCCGGTGACCCCTCTAGTGATATAAAGATCCATATAGAGGAATCAGGACCTCCTTCCTCCTGCTGGTGACCCCTCTAGTGATATAAAGATCTATATAGAGGAATCAGGACCCCCTTCCTCCTGCCGGTGACCCCTCTAGTGATACAAAGATCTATATAGAAGAATCAGGACCTCCTTCCTCCTGCCGGTGACCCCTCTAGTGATATAAAGATCTATATAGAGGAATCAGGACCTCCTTCCTCCTGCTGGTGACCCCTCTAGTGATATAAAGATCTATATAGAGGAATCAGGACCTCCTTCCTCCCGCTGGTGACCCCTCTAGTGATATAAAGATCTATATAGAGGAATCAGGACCTCCTTCCTCCTGCTGGTGATCCCTCTAGTGATATAAATATCTATATAGAGGAATCAGGACCTCCTTCCTCCTGCTGGTGATCCCTCTAGTGATATAAAGATCTATATAGAGGAATCAGGACCTCCTTCCTCCTGCCGGTGACCCCTCTAGTGATATAAAGATCTATATAGAGGAATCGGGACCTCCTTCCACCTGCCGGTGACCCCTCTAGTGATATAAAGATCTATATAGAGGAATCAGGACCTCCTTCTTCCTGCTGGTGATTCCTCTAGTGATATAAAGATCTATATAGTGGAATAAGGACCTCCTGCCGGTGATCCCTCTAGTGATATAAAGATCTATATAGAGGAATCAGGACCTCCTTCCTCCTGCCGGTGACCCCTCTAGTGATATAAAGATCTATATAGAGGAATCAGGACCTCCTTCCTCCTGCTGGTGACCCCTCTAGTGATATAAAGATCTATATAGAGGAATCGGGACCCCCTTCCTCCTGCTGGTGACCCCTCTAGTGATATAAAGATCTATATAGAGGAATCAGGACCTCCTTCTTCCTGCCGGTGACCCCTCTAGTGATATAAAGATCTATATAGAGGAATCAGGACCTCCTTCCTCCTGCTGGTGACCCCTCTAGTGATATAAAGATCTATATAGAGGAATCAGGACCTCCTTCCTCCCGCCGGTGACCCCTCTAGTGATATAAAGATCTATATAGAGGAATCGGGACCCCCTTCCTCCTGCTGGTGACCCCTCTAGTGATATAAAGATCTATATAGAGGAATCAGGACCTCCTTCTTCCTGCCGGTGACCCCTCTAGTGATATAAAGATCCATATAGAGGAATCAGGACCTCCTATCTCCTGCTGGTGACCCCTCTAGTGATATAAAGATCTATATAGAGGAATCAGGACCCCCTTCCTCCTGCCGGTGACCCCTCTAGTGATATAAAGATCTATATAGAAGAATCAGGACCTCCTTCCTCCTGCCGGTGACCCCTCTAGTGATATAAAGATCTATATAGAGGAATCAGGACCTCCTTCCTCCTGCCGGTGACCCCTCTAGTGATATAAAGATCTATATAGAGGAATCGGGACCTCCTTCCTCCCGCTGGTGACCCCTCTAGTGATATAAAGATCTATATAGAGGAATCAGGACCTCCTTCCTCCTGTTGGTGATCCCTCTAGTGATATAAAGATCTATATAGAGGAATCAGGACCTCCTTCCTCCTGCCGGTGACCCCTCTAGTGATATAAAGATCTATATAGAGGAATCAGGACCTCCTTCCTCCTGCCGGTGATCCCTCTAGTGATATAAAGATCTATATAGAGGAATCAGGACCTCCTTCCTCCCGCTGGTGACCCCTCTAGTGATATAAAGATCTATATAGAGGAATCAGGACCTCCTTCCTCCTGCCGGTGACCCCTCTAGTGATATAAAGATCTATATAGAGGAATCAGGACCTCCTTCCTCCCGCTGGTGACCCCTCTAGTGATATAAAGATCTATATAGAGGAATCAGGACCTCCTCCTCCTGCCGGTGATCCCTCTAGTGATATAAAGATCTATATAGAGGAATCAGGACCTCCTTCCTCCTGCCGGTGACCCCTCTAGTGATATAAAGATCTATATAGAGGAATCAGGACCTCCTTCCTCCTGCTGGTGACCCCTCTAGTGATATAAAGATCTATATAGAGGAATCGGGACCCCCTTCCTCCTGCTGGTGACCCCTCTAGTGATATAAAGATCTATATAGAGGAATCAGGGCCTCCTTCCTCCTGCTGGTGACCCCTCTAGTGATATAAAGATCTATATAGAGGAATCAGGGCCTCCTTCCTCCTGCTGGTGACCCCTCTAGTGATATAAAGATCTATATAGAGGAATCAGGACCTCCTTCCTCCTGCCGGTGATCCCTCTAGTGATATAAAGATCTATATAGAGGAATCAGGACCTCCTCCTCCTGCCGGTGACCCCTCTAGTGATCTATATAGAGGAATCAGGACCTCCTTCCTCCTGCCGGTGATCCCTCTAGTGATATAAAGATCTATATAGAGGAATCAGGACCTCCTTCCTCCTGCCGGTGATCCCTCTAGTGATATAAAGATCTATATAGCGGAATCAGGACCTCCTTCCTCCTGCCGGTGACCCCTCTAGTGATATAAAGATCTATATAGAGGAATCAGGACCTCCTTCCTCCTGCCGGTGACCCCTCTAGTGATATAAAGATCTATATAGAGGAATCAGGACCTCCTTCCTCCTGCCGGTGACCCCTCTAGTGATATAAAGATCTATATAGAGGAATCAGGACCTCCTTCCTCCTGCTGGTGACCCCTCTAGTGATATAAAGATCTATATAGAGGAATCAGGACCTCCTTCCTCCTCCTGGTGACCCCTCTAGTGATATAAAGATCTATATAGAGGAATCAGGACCTCCTTCCTCCTGCTGGTGATCCCTCTAGTGATATAAATATCTATATAGAGGAATCAGGACCTCCTTCCTCCTGCCGGTGACCCCTCTAGTGATATAAAGATCTATATAGAGGAATCAGGACCTCCTTCTTCCTGCCGGTGACCCCTCTAGTGATATAAAGATCTATATAGAGGAATCAGGACCTCCTTCCTCCCGCTGGTGACCCCTCTAGTGATATAAAGATCTATATAGAGGAATCAGGACCTCCTTCCTCCCGCTGGTGACCCCTCTAGTGATATAAAGATCTATATAGAGGATTTCAGGACCTCCTTCCTCCTGCCGGTGACCCCTCTAGTGATATAAAGATCTATATAGAGGAATCAGGACCTCCTTCCTCCTGCTGGTGACTAGTGATGGCCGAACGGTTCGCCCGGCGGTCGTTTCGCGGCGAATTTCCGACTTTCGCCGTCCGCGGGTTCGAACGCCTTTTTCCGTCGTTCGCCCCGGCGGACTTACGTGTTTAATGTATACAAGAACTTTAACCTTTCGTGACACGTTTATCATGTGTTACAGGACAACCAATTGAGACATGACAGCTCATGGACACTTGGACATTCCCCCTAACCTATAAATACACCCGATCCGGTGGCCATTTTACATTCTTTCTTCTGTCACTGTAGGGAAAGGATCCTGTGTGGAGTAGGGACAGAGAAAACGCTAGCTATTTGGTACACAAAAGTTCTTTTCAGGACTGGTATAGGTGTTAGGTCAGCAGCCTGAGTTTCTTTTGTCAGTTTAGATAAAGGGACAGAGCGCTGTATGCTGCTATTTTAGGGACAGCTCAGCCAGATTAGTCTTTCTTCATCATCATCATCATCATCATCATTAGCTGTTACTATCAGGTCCACAAAAGAGCTGTTCCAGCTAATCGTTCCAGCCTACTCTTTTTTGCCAATTTGTATAGGGACAGGCAGGAAGCAGTGTGTCAGGCAGTGAGGATAATTTTAAAGACTTGCTGTTACTATTAGTTCCACAAAGGTTCTTTTCAGGACTGGTATCAGTGGTACGGTAATAGGCTTGTACACGTATAATATTCTTTCTTCCAAATATAGAAAGAATATTATACTTGACTGCTGCCCTTCTGCTGCAGTCTGCTAATCATTCACAACTCACTTGTTCCACAAAGCTCTTTATCAGGACTGGTAACTTGGTCTGTCTAGGGTGCTACGGTACATAGGCTTGGGTGCGGTACAGTCTGCTGTTCTGTAAGGACCGCTATCGGTCCACAATAGATAGGGTTGCCGTGCACTACTGCTGACCGCTGCCCTATACTGCAGCAGTCCTTCAGCGGTATAGGGACTGACGCACAGTCTGCTAAACACTAATACACAACCTGCTTGGTCCACAAAAGTTCTTATAAGGACTGGTAACTTGGTATAGGGTGCTACGGTACATAGGCCTGAGTGCGTTACAGTCTGCTGTTCTGTAAGGACCGCTATCGGTCCACAATACATAGGGTTGCCGTGCACTACTGCTGACCGCTGCCCTATACTGCAGCAGTCCTTCATTGGTATAGGGACTGACGTACAGTCTGCTAATCACTAACACACAACCTGCTTGGTCCACAAAAGTTCTTATAAGGACTGGTAACTTGGTATAGGGTGCTACGGTACATAGGCCTGAGTGCAGTACAGTCTGCTGTTCTGTAAGGACCGCTATCGGTCCACAATACATAGGGTTGCCGTGCACTACTGCTGACCGCTGCCCTATACTGCAGCAGTCCTTCAGCGGTATAGGGACTGACGCACAGTCTGCTAAACACTAATACACAACCTGCTTGGTCCACAAAAGTTCTTATAAGGACTGGTAACTTGGTATAGGGTGCTACGGTACATAGGCCTGAGTGCAGTACAGTCTGCTGTTCTGTAAGGACCGCTATCGGTCCACAATACATAGGGTTGCCGTGCACTACTGCTGACCGCTGCCCTATACTGCAGCAGTCCTTCATTGGTATAGGGACTGACGTACAGTCTGCTAATCACTAACACACAACCTGCTTGGTCCACAAAAGTTCTTATAAGGACTGGTAACTTGGTATAGGGTGCTACGGTACATAGGCCTGAGTGCGTTACAGTCTGCTGTTCTGTAAGGACCGCTATCGGTCCACAATACATAGGGTTGCCGTGCACTACTGCTGACCGCTGCCCTATACTGCAGCAGTCCTTCAGCGGTATAGGGACTGACGCACAGTCTGCTAAACACTAACACACAACCTGCTTGGTCCACAAAAGTTCTTATAAGGACTGGTAACTTGGTATAGGGTGCTACGGTACATAGGCCTGAGTGCAGTACAGTCTGCTGTTCTGTAAGGACCGCTATCGGTCCACAATACATAGGGTTGCCGTGCACTACTGCTGACCGCTGCCCTATACTGCAGCAGTCCTTCATTGGTATAGGGACTGACGTACAGTCTGCTAATCACTAACACACAACCTGCTTGGTCCACAAAAGTTTTTATAAGGACTGGTAACTTGGTATAGGGTGCTACGGTACATAGGCCTGAGTGCAGTACAGTCTGCTGTTCTGTAAGGACCGCTATCGGTCCACAATACATAGGGTTGCCGTGCACTACTGCTGACCGCTGCCCTATACTGCAGCAGTCCTTCATTGGTATAGGGACTGACGTACAGTCTGCTAATCACTAACACACAACCTGCTTGGTCCACAAAAGTTTTTATAAGGACTGGTAACTTGGTATAGGGTGCTACGGTACATAGGCCTGAGTGCAGTACAGTCTGCTGTTCTGTAAGGACCGCTATCGGTCCACAATACATAGGGTTGCCGTGCACTACTGCTGACCGCTGCCCTATACTGCAGCAGTCCTTCATTGGTATAGGGACTGACGTACAGTCTGCTAATCACTAACACACAACCTGCTTGGTCCACAAAAGTTTTTATAAGGACTGGTAACTTGGTATAGGGTGCTACGGTACATAGGCCTGAGTGCAGTACAGTCTGCTGTTCTGTAAGGACCGCTATCGGTCCACAATACATAGGGTTGCCGTGCACTACTGCTGACCGCTGCCCTATACTGCAGCAGTCCTTCATTGGTATAGGGACTAAGAGTTTTGTCACAGGGTGATTTAAAAAATGACAGGCAGAGGAAGAGGCAGGCCCTTCCGCAGGGGTGGTAGGGGTAGGGCAGGAGCAACAGCCTTGAGCCAAAGTGGGAAGTTGCAGAAGGTGCGTTCAATTACTTTAAAGGACGCACCAGACTTGGTTGAGTGGCTCACTCAGCCTTATTCTTCTGCACCCTCCTCATCCTCTCGATCTGCACCCTCTTCTTCACTCTCTGCTATGTGCACCCCCAAAGACACTACCACCAACAACACCACCACCACCACATACCTTCCGCTTGAGTGCAAATGGGGGCCTTCATGCTCCAGTGTTTTAATAGGGACCCCCGTATAAAAAGCATGAGGGTCAAGGACCAGTACTGGGTGGCAACGTACTTAGATCCCCGGTACAAACACAAAATGGCGGAAATGTTACCGCCGTCGCAGAGGGCTGTCAGAATGCAGCACTTCCAGGCCTTGCTTCGAGAAATGCTGCATTCTGCTTTTGCGTGCGCTGGCAGAGGAGCAATTCCCACTCCCAGAGAAGGATTTGCGGGTACCAATCCAACAGCGCCTGCAAGAAGAGGCCGGTTTGAAGATGTGTTGGTGACTTCGGATATGAGGTCATTCTTTCAGCCGACCCATCGACAGGTGTCATCCGGATCCAGCATCAGGGAACGCCTAGACCGTCAGGTGTCCGACTACATTGGGTTAACGGCCGATGTGGACGCTCTGAGGAGTGATGAACCCCTAGACTACTGGGTGGGCAGGCTTGACCTCTGGCCAGAGCTTGCCCAATTTGCAATCGAACTGTTGGCTTGCCCCTCATCCAGTGTCCTGTCCGAAAGGACGTTCAGCGCAGCAGGGGGGATTGTGACCGATAAGCGTACTCGCCTAGCTCACGACAGTGTTAACTACCTCACATTTCTAAAAATGAATGAGGCATGGATCTCGGAGGAATTCAACACATGTGATCAGTAGACCATGTATATGTCTATAAACAATTTTTGGAATCAAGCACACAGACCTTCTTAATTCATTTGGCTCACTTCCCTGACCCAAAAAAGCACACCGTACTATATGCCCCTACCCTCCTCTTTGAAGAGGTTGAGCGGTGTCATATTTCTACTGGGGCTGCTTATTATGAGGGGTTCCCACCATCCCTGTGCTGTGCTGACTTCCTCCTGGGTGTTCTTATTATGAGGGGCTCCCACCATCCCTGTGCTGTGCTGACTTCCTCCTGGGGGTTCTTATTATGAGGGGCTCCCACCATCCCTGTGCTGTGCTGACTTCCTCCTGGGGGTTCTTATTATGAGGGGATCACACCATCCCTGTGCTGTGCTGACTTCCTCCTGGGGCTGCTTACGGTGCTGCTGTCAGCGCTGTATGTCACGGAGCTGCTGTCAGCGCTGTATGTCACGGAGCTGCTGTCAGCGCTGTATGTCACGGAGCTGCTGTCAGCGCTGTATGTCACGGAGCTGCTGTCAGCGCTGTATGTCACGGTGCTGCTGTCAGCGCTGTATGTCACGGAGCTGCTGTCAGCGCTGTATGTCACGGAGCTGCTGTCAGCGCTGTATGTCACGGAGCTGCTGTCAGCGCTGTATGTCACGGAGCTGCTGTCAGCGCTGTATGTCACGGAGCTGCTGTCAGCGCTGTATGTCACGGTGCTGCTGTCAGCGCTGTATGTCACGGAGCTGCTGTCAGCGCTGTATGTCACGGAGCTGCTGTCAGTGCTGTATGTCACGGAGCTGCTGTCAGCGCTGTATGTCACGGAGCTGCTGTCAGCGCTGTATGTCACGGAGCTGCTGTCAGCGCTGTATGTCACGGTGCTGCTGTCAGCGCTGTATGTCACGGAGCTGCTGTCAGCGCTGTATGTCACGGAGCTGCTGTCAGCGCTGTATGTCACGGAGCTGCTGTCAGCGCTGTATGTCACGGAGCTGCTGTCAGCGCTGTATGTCACGGAGCTGCTGTCAGCGCTGTATGTCACGGTGCTGCTGTCAGTGCTCTGTATTACGGTGCTGCTGTCAGATGCCTCTATCACGGTGCATGTGTCATTCCGGTATGTCACGCTGCTGGTGATCATCTCCTGCACCCTCTTCTTTGCCTACCCTGGTCCCTGACCTTCCCTCTCCTCCATTGCCTTCATTAGCTCCATAGTCCTGAATTGTCAGAACAATTTCCCAAATAAAAAAAAAATGCTTGTAGTTATCGATCCCAAATTCACCTCATACATGTATTATGCTATTGTCCAGGTGGTGGGACTACGTGCTACCCCCTAATAATTACCCCGTGGCCGCAAATTCGACCTAAAGGTTTGCGAAATTCGCCTCCCATTGAAGTCAATGGAGCCCGCGGCGAACGGTCGTTTTCGCGAACGTTTGTGTCCGTTCGCGTTTCGCGTTCGCGAAACGTCCCGTCGGAAGTTCGTCCATCACTACTGGTGACCCCTCTAGTGATATAAAGATCTATATAGAGGAATCAGGACCTCCTTCCTCCTGCTGGTGACCCCTCTAGTGATATAAAGATCTATATAGAGGAATCGGGACCTCCTTCCACCTGCCGGTGACCCCTCTAGTGATATAAAGATCTATATAGAGGATTTCAGGACCTCCTTCCTCCTGCCGGTGACCCCTCTAGTGATATAAAGATCTATATAGAGGAATCAGGACCTCCTTCCTCCCGCTGGTGACCCCTCTAGTGATATAAAGATCTATATAGAGGATTTCAGGACCTCCTTCCTCCTGCCGGTGACCCCTCTAGTGATATAAAGATCTATATAGAGGAATCAGGACCCTCCTTCCTCCTGCTGGTGACCCCTCTAGTGATATAAAGATCTATATAGAGGAATCAGGACCTCCTTCCTCCTGCTGGTGACCCCTCTAGTGATATAAAGATCTATATAGAGGAATCGGGACCTCCTTCCACCTGCCGGTGACCCCTCTAGTGATATAAAGATCTATATAGAGGAATCAGGACCTCCTTCTTCCTGCTGGTGATTCCTCTAGTGATATAAAGATCTATATAGAGGAATCAGGACCTCCTTCTTCCTGCTGGTGATTCCTCTAGTGATATAAAGATCTATATAGAGGAATCAGGACCTCCTTCTTCCTGCCGGTGACCCCTCTAGTGATATAAAGATCCATATAGAGGAATCAGGACCTCCTTCCTCCTGCTGGTGACCCCTCTAGTGATATAAAGATCTATATAGAGGAATCAGGACCCCCTTCCTCCTGCCGGTGACCCCTCTAGTGATATAAAGATCTATATAGAAGAATCAGGACCTCCTTCCTCCTGCCGGTGACCCCTCTAGTGATATAAAGATCTATATAGAGGAATCAGGACCTCCTTCCTCCTGCTGGTGACCCCTCTAGTGATATAAAGATCTATATAGAGGAATCAGGACCTCCTTCCTCCCGCTGGTGACCCCTCTAGTGATATAAAGATCTATATAGAGGAATCAGGACCTCCTTCCTCCTGCTGGTGACCCCTCTAGTGATATAAAGATCTATATAGAGGAATCAGGACCTCCTTCCTCCTGCCGGTGACCCCTCTAGTGATATAAAGATCTATATAGAGGAATCGGGACCTCCTTCCACCTGCCGGTGACCCCTCTAGTGATATAAAGATCTATATAGAGGAATCAGGACCTCCTTCTTCCTGCTGGTGATTCCTCTAGTGATATAAAGATCTATATAGTGGAATAAGGACCTCCTGCCGGTGATCCCTCTAGTGATATAAAGATCTATATAGAGGAATCAGGACCTCCTTCCTCCTGCCGGTGACCCCTCTAGTGATATAAAGATCTATATAGAGGAATCAGGACCTCCTTCCTCCTGCTGGTGACCCCTCTAGTGATATAAAGATCTATATAGAGGAATCGGGACCCCCTTCCTCCTGCTGGTGACCCCTCTAGTGATATAAAGATCTATATAGAGGAATCAGGACCTCCTTCCTCCTGCTGGTGACCCCTCTAGTGATATAAAGATCTATATAGAGGAATCAGGACCTCCTTCCTCCCGCCGGTGACCCCTCTAGTGATATAAAGATCTATATAGAGGAATCAGGACCTCCTTCCTCCTGCTGGTGACCCCTCTAGTGATATAAAGATCTATATAGAGGAATCGGGACCCCCTTCCTCCTGCTGGTGACCCCTCTAGTGATATAAAGATCTATATAGAGGAATCAGGACCTCCTTCTTCCTGCCGGTGACCCCTCTAGTGATATAAAGATCCATATAGAGGAATCAGGACCTCCTATCTCCTGCTGGTGACCCCTCTAGTGATATAAAGATCTATATAGAGGAATCAGGACCCCCTTCCTCCTGCCGGTGACCCCTCTAGTGATATAAAGATCTATATAGAAGAATCAGGACCTCCTTCCTCCTGCCGGTGACCCCTCTAGTGATATAAAGATCTATATAGAGGAATCAGGACCTCCTTCCTCCTGCCGGTGACCCCTCTAGTGATATAAAGATCTATATAGAGGAATCGGGACCTCCTTCCTCCCGCTGGTGACCCCTCTAGTGATATAAAGATCTATATAGAGGAATCAGGACCTCCTTCCTCCTGTTGGTGACCCCTCTAGTGATATAAAGATCTATATAGAGGAATCAGGACCTCCTTCCTCCTGCCGGTGACCCCTCTAGTGATATAAAGATCTATATAGAGGAATCAGGACCTCCTTCCTCCTGCCGGTGACCCCTCTAGTGATATAAAGATCTATATAGAGGAATCAGGACCTCCTTCCTCCCGCTGGTGACCCCTCTAGTGATATAAAGATCTATATAGAGGAATCAGGACCTCCTTCCTCCTGCCGGTGATCCCTCTAGTGATATAAAGATCTATATAGAGGAATCAGGACCTCCTCCTCCTGCCGGTGACCCCTCTAGTGATCTATATAGAGGAATCAGGACCTCCTTCCTCCTGCCGGTGACCCCTCTAGTGATATAAAGATCTATATAGAGGAATCAGGACCTCCTTCCTCCTGCTGGTGACCCCTCTAGTGATATAAAGATCTATATAGAGGAATCGGGACCCCCTTCCTCCTGCTGGTGACCCCTCTAGTGATATAAAGATCTATATAGAGGAATCAGGGCCTCCTTCCTCCTGCTGGTGACCCCTCTAGTGATATAAAGATCTATATAGAGGAATCAGGACCTCCTTCCTCCTGCCGGTGATCCCTCTAGTGATATAAAGATCTATATAGAGGAATCAGGACCTCCTCCTCCTGCCGGTGACCCCTCTAGTGATCTATATAGAGGAATCAGGACCTCCTTCCTCCTGCCGGTGACCCCTCTAGTGATATAAAGATCTATATAGAGGAATCAGGACCTCCTTCCTCCTGCTGGTGACCCCTCTAGTGATATAAAGATCTATATAGAGGAATCGGGACCCCCTTCCTCCTGCTGGTGACCCCTCTAGTGATATAAAGATCTATATAGAGGAATCAGGGCCTCCTTCCTCCTGCTGGTGACCCCTCTAGTGATATAAAGATCTATATAGAGGAATCAGGACCTCCTTCCTCCTGCTGGTGATCCCTCTAGTGATATAAAGATCTATATAGAGGAATCAGGACCTCCTTCCTCCTGCCGGTGACCCCTCTAGTGATATAAAGATCTATATAGAGGAATCAGGACCTCCTTCCTCCCGCCGGTGACCCCTCTAGTGATATAAAGATCTATATAGAGGAATCAGGACCTCCTTCCTCCTGCTGGTGACCCCTCTAGTGATATAAAGATCTATATAGAGGAATCGGGACCCCCTTCCTCCTGCTGGTGACCCCTCTAGTGATATAAAGATCCAGGGCTGGTGCAAGGATCGTTGACACCCTAGGCGAAAACCTAATTTTGCCGCCCCCCCCCCCCCCGGCTGCGCCCATGACTCCACCTTACCCTGCCCTTGCTACACATGACCTATCTGACCCCTACACTGACCCCCTGACACATAAACTAATCCACCTGACTCCTACTTCCTGCACTACTCACATCACACTGACCCCTACACCGACCCACCTGGCACCTACGCTGACACCTACACTGACCATCACGCTGACACCTACACTGACCATCACGCTGACACCTACACTGACCATCACGCTGACACCTACACATACCCTGAAAACACATACCCTGACACATACAATGGCACTGACGCATACACTGAGGCATACACTGACATGACACATACACTGACACGACACATCACACTGACACGACACATCACACTGACACATCACACTGGCATGACACATACACTGACACATCACACTGGCATGACACATACACTGACACATCACACTGGCATGACACATACACTGACACTGGCATGACACATACACAGACACATCACACTGGCATGACACATACACAGACATCACACTGACATGACACAGACACATCACATACACTGACACTGGCATGACACATACACAGACACATCACACTGGCATGACACATACACAGACACATCACACTGACATGACACATACACAGACATCACACTGACATGACACATACACAGACATCACACTGACATGACACATACACAGACACATCACACTGACATGACACATACACTGGCATGACACATACACTGACACTGGCATGACACATACACAGACACATCACACTGACATGACACATACACAGACACATCACACTGACATGACACATATACTGACACTGACATGACACATACACTGACACATTACACTGGCATGACACATACACTGACACATTACACTGGCATGACACATACACTGACACATTACACTGGCATGACACATACACATCACACTGACATGACACATACACAGACACATCACACTGACATGACACAGACACAGACACACCACACTGACATGACACATACACAGACACACCACACTGACATGACACTGACACACATCACACTGACCTACCTGACTCCTACTTCCTGCATTACTCACACACAAACCCCCTCCATACAGCTCAATGGATCCATTCTCCTCCTTACCTCTGCTCTTTGATGCTTCCTTCAGCGACCATCATCCGGGCCTCTCCGACTCCTCCGCACTGCCAGGGCCATCCACCCGCTCCGCCGGGGCCACACCAGCGCCGCCATCCATCCGCTCCGCCGGGGCCACACCAGCGCCGCCATCCATCCGCTCCGCCGGGGCCACGCCAGCGCCGCCATCCATCCGTTCCGCCGGGGCCACACCAGTGCCGCCATCCATCCGCTCCGCCGGGGCCACGCCAGCGCCGCCATCCATCCGCTCCACCGGGGCCACACCAGCGCCGTCCACCCGCTCCGCCGGGGCCACACCAGCGCCATCCATCCGCTCCGCCTCCATCATATTCCCGCCGGAACCAGGCCAGGCAGCGCCATCAACCCAGCTCCATGCAGGAGGTCAGCTGACCGACCTCTCGAAGCTGAGCCCCGCCCCTCCGCTGCACTCACACAGACACACAGCGCCGCTCCAGAGGGACAGGCTGGAGCAAAGGAGTCCCGGGGCGGCGCTGTGAGATGACTACGGTGGGGGCGCTCAGCGGGAAACATGGGGGATTGGTGGCGCTGGTGGAACACCACAGGGGGGGCGAGAGAGCAGAAGAGGAGCTCACACTGGGCAGAGGCCGTAGTTGCGCCCTAGGTGGTAGTGCGCCCTAGGCGACTGCCTACTTCGCCTAGTGGTAGCGCCGGCCCTGTAAAGATCTATATAGAGGAATCAGGACCTCCTTCCTCCTGCCGGTGACCCCTCTAGTGATATAAAGATCTATATAGAAGAATCAGGACCTCCTTCCTCCTGCCGGTGACCCCTCTAGTGATATAAAGATCTATATAGAGGAATCAGGACCTCCTTCTTCCTGCTGGTGACCCCTCTAGTGATATAAAGATCCATATAGAGGAATCAGGACCTCCTATCTCCTGCTGGTGACCCCTCTAGTGATATAAAGATCTATATAGAGGAATCAGGACCCCCTTCCTCCTGCCGGTGACCCCTCTAGTGATATAAAGATCTATATAGAAGAATCAGGACCTCCTTCCTCCTGCCGGTGACCCCTCTAGTGATATAAAGATCTATATAGAGGAATCAGGACCTCCTTCTTCCTGCCGGTGACCCCTCTAGTGATATAAAGATCCATATAGAGGAATCAGGACCTCCTATCTCCTGCTGGTGACCCCTCTAGTGATATAAAGATCTATATAGAGGAATCAGGACCCCCTTCCTCCTGCCGGTGACCCCTCTAGTGATATAAAGATCTATATAGAAGAATCAGGACCTCCTTCCTCCTGCCGGTGACCCCTCTAGTGATATAAAGATCTATATAGAGGAATCAGGACCTCCTTCCTCCTGCCGGTGACCCCTCTAGTGATATAAAGATCTATATAGAGGAATCAGGACCTCCTTCCTCCTGCCGGTGACCCCTCTAGTGATATAAAGATCTATATAGAGGAATCAGGACCTCCTTCCTCCTGCCGGTGACCCCTCTAGTGATATAAAGATCTATATAGAGGAATCGGGACCTCCTTCCTCCTGCTGGTGACCCCTCTAGTGATATAAAGATCTATATAGAGGAATCAGGACCTCCTTCCTCCTGCTGGTGACCCCTCTAGTGATATAAAGATCTATATAGAGGAATCAGGACCCCCTTCCTCCTTCTGGTGATCCCTCTAGTGATATAAAGATCTATATAGAGGAATCAGGACCTCCTTCCTCCTGCCGGTGACCCCTCTAGTGATATAAAGATCTATATAGAGGAATCAGGACCTCCTTCCTCCTGCCGGTGACCCCTCTAGTGATATAAAGATCTATATAGAGGAATCAGGACCTCCTTCCTCCTGCCGGTGACCCCTCTAGTGATATAAAGATCTATATAGAGGAATCGGGACCTCCTTCCTCCTGCTGGTGACCCCTCTAGTGATATAAAGATCTATATAGAGGAATCAGGACCTCCTTCCTCCTGCTGGTGACCCCTCTAGTGATATAAAGATCTATATAGAGGAATCAGGACCTCCTTCCTCCTTCTGGTGATCCCTCTAGTGATATAAAGATCTATATAGAGGAATCAGGACCTCTTTCCTCCTTCTGGTGATCCCTCTAGTGATATAAAGATCTATATAGAGGAATCAGGACCTCCTTCCTCCTGCTGGTGACCCCTCTAGTGATATAAAGATCTATATAGAGGAATCAGGACCTCCTTCCTCCTGCCGGTGACCCCTCTAGTGATATAAAGATCTATATAGAGGAATCAGGACCTCCTTCCTCCTGCCGGTGACCCCTCTAGTGATATAAAGATCTATATAGAGGAATCAGGACCTCCTTCCTCCTGCCGGTGACCCCTCTAGTGATATAAAGATCTAT
The DNA here is from genome assembly GCF_037356315.1 of Lithobates pipiens. Lineage (NCBI taxonomy): Eukaryota > Metazoa > Chordata > Amphibia > Anura > Ranidae > Lithobates > Lithobates pipiens. The sequence continues at coordinate 229,474,643 of NW_027507788.1, forward strand.
ATAGAAGAATCAGGACCTCCTTCCTCCTGCCGGTGACCCCTCTAGTGATATAAAGATCTATATAGAGGAATCAGGACCTCCTTCCTCCTCCTGGTGACCCCTCTAGTGATATAAAGATCTATATAGAGGAATCAGGACCTCCTTCCTCCTGCTGGTGACCCCTCTAGTGATATAAAGATCTATATAGAAGAATCAGGACCTCCTTCCTCCTGCCGGTGACCCCTCTAGTGATATAAAGATCTATATAGAGGAATCAGGACCTCCTATCTCCTGCTGGTGATCCCTCTAGTGATATAAAGATCTATATAGAGGAATCAGGACCTCCTTCCTCCTGCTGGTGATCCCTCTAGTGATATAAAGATCTATATAGAGGAATCGGGACCTCCTTCCTCCTGCCGGTGACCCCTCTAGTGATATAAAGATCTATATAGATGAATCAGGACCTCCTTCCTCCCGCTGGTGACCCCTCTAGTGATATAAAGATCTATATAGATGAATCAGGACCTCCTTCCTCCTGCCGGTGACCCCTCTAGTGATATAAAGATCTATATAGATGAATCAGGACCTCCTTCCTCCCGCTGGTGACCCCTCTAGTGATATAAAGATCTATATAGATGAATCAGGACCTCCTTCCTCCTGCCGGTGACCCCTCTAGTGATATAAAGATCTATATAGAGGAATCAGGACCTCCTTCCTCCTGCTGGAGACCCCTCTAGTGATATAAAGATCTATATAGAGGAATCAGGACCTCCTTCCTCCCGCTGGTGACCCCTCTAGTGATATAAAGATCTATACAGAGGAATCCGGACTCTTTTTGCCTAGGTACATTATTTTACATTTACAAACGTTGAACTGCAGTTTCCACAGCTTTGACCAATCTTTCAGAAATGCCAAATGATGTTCCATGTTTCAGAGTCACACATTCAAAATAAAATAAAATTAATAGCAATAAACCTTTATAAATTGTCATACAAATATACAGTATATTTGAAATCAAATCTTTATTATTTTTTGGTAATAACATGGTGTGGGCGGATTTGTGTCACGCCCCCTCCAGCCTGTGTCTTAGAATAAGAGGGAGGTGAAGCCTCCGTCAATCTACATGTAATACTCCGCCCCCATTGTGTTTAGCTGGTAAGTAGGTGGGGAGGAGGAGGGAGGGAGTGGCCTGTCACTGTGTATACATCGACATGTGTGACTTTATAGTCACATGGGGTGCTCAGCATACAAACTTACTGAAAACCGAGCATGTGCAGAGCTGCCACCACAGCTGCAAAGTCCCGAGCTGAACTGGGGACATGGACAGGAGGGGGTGATAGAGAGCAGCAGGATCAACCAGGATTTTTGCAGAATACAGAAAAGGAATGTGATAGTGATGAGTGAGGATGACCAGCATGGAATACGCCATTTATTCATCATTTTCTATGATGGAGGTTTATTGACACTTTAAATTCCCATCCCACCCATCCTGTTGTTTTTTATCTTTTAATCACTTACCTACGTACCCCCCCCCCCCCCCTTCTGCCCAGACTAATTTTCAGCTCAGTTGTGCGGTCATATAACACTGTACACACAGGACATTTTTATAGTTTTTTTTCACACAAATGGAACTTTCTTTTGGTGATATTTAATCACTGCTGGGTGTTTTATTTTTTGCTAAAGAAATTAAAAAAAAATTCTCCTTAACAGATGAGCACTGATGAGGAGGCACTGATTAGCAGCACTGGTGGGCACTGATAGGCAGCACTGGTGGGCACTGATTAGCAGCACTGGTGGGCACTGTTAGGACTGCCCTGATTATCAGTGTAGATGTCTCTTTAACATAAGCCGGTTATCGGCTCTCCTTTCATCATGTTGTCAGTGTGAGGAAAGGAATGGCGATAACCGGCTTCTGTTTACATCGTGATAAGCTGTCATTGGACAAGGGTGATCACGTGGTAAAGGGCCGCTGTGATTGGCCCTTTATCCTGGTCTGTAATCAGCGATCAGAGAGTGTGCTGCTCATGCGCTGCACACTGGGCAGTAAGCCGGCTGCATGGATGTCATTTTCCGCATGTCCTCCTTGGTACCCCTACCCAAAGAAACCCCCAAAGAAAATGTTGCGTCTGTAGAAAGCGCGGATATAGGCGTGACACCCGCTCTTATTGTCCCTCCTGTCCTGACCCACCTGGTCTCTGCATCTGTGACTGTTTCAAACGCTACCACACACTAGTGGAGTATTAGTGTTGAGTACAGCATTGCACAGTCCTAGGGCACACTTACACAGGGTCTCGAAAGATGAGATGGCCATTGCATTTTGAGAGACCCTAATCTGGAACGTTTACAGTTTATGTAAAAGTACAAAAAAAAGAACACACAAAAACATAAAAAATAAAAAAGTCAAAAATAGTTGTGGTTTTATTTTTCCTCTCGCTCTATTGTTCTCTCTCTTATGTTCCCTCTCTATTGTCTTCTTTATTGCCCGCTCTCTTGTTCTCTCTCTAGTGTTACTGTACTTTAGAACTGTAATATTTTATTTTTACTGTGTTTCATTTTATTTACTTTGCATGTATGGTAAGTCTTACTGTTATACTGTAATGTTGCTTTGTTTTATTGTTAACCAGCATTTGCTTAGCAGGTATGCCATTCAGCTGCAGCATGGGTTTATTTATTCTGACAGCAACAGCGTTTGCTCCCACGATACGTAAAGCCGTGACTCCGGCACTGTAGGAGGTGATTTCACCACCACAGTTAAAAAAAAGAGCATGTATGCCGAAGCACGGTGGCAGGGGTGGAGGAGCGATTTGCTCCTAACATTAGGGGCAGATTGCCCCCATAATTCTTCATATTTTTTAGGCACAGATTGCGTTAAAAAATCAAGTTGTTTTATTGCGTTTATGTTTTATCATTACCATTGTTTGCTTTTCAGGTATGCCATTCAGCTGCAGCACTGATTTATTTATATTGAGAGCAACAGCGTTTGCTCTCACGATACATAAATCAGCGAAATGACGCCATTTTGGAAAGAAGACACTTCAAGTTTTTTGCTGAGAGGCATGTGTTGTGTCCATGGAATATTTGATATTTTGCCACAAGTTTTGGGAAAATTAAAACATTTTATTTTATTTTTTATTTTTTAAACAAAGTTGTCACTAAATGATATATTGCTCAAACATACCATGACCATATGTGGAATTTCACCCCAAAATACATTCTGCTGCTTCTCCTGAGTACGGGGATACCCCATGTGTGAGACTTTTTGGGAGTCTAGCTGCGTACGGGACCCCAAAACCAATCACCGCCTTCAAGATTTCTAAAGGTGTAAATTTGGATTTTACTTCCTCACTACCTTTCACAGTTATGGAGGCCCTGAAATGTCCAGATAGTACAAAGCCCCCCCAAATGACACCATTTTGAAAAATAGACACCCCAATGTATTTGCTAAGAGGCATGTTGAGTATTTTGCAGCTCTCATTTGTTTTTGAAAATGAAGAAAGAAAATAATTTTCTTTCTTCATTTTTCAATTTTCAAAACTTTGTGACAAAAAGTGAGATCTGCAAAATACTCACCATACCTCTCAGGCAAATAGCTTGGGGTGTCTACTTTCCAAAATTGTGTCATTTGGGGGGGGGGGATTTTGTGCTATCTGGGCATTCTATGGCCTCCAAAACTGTGATAGGCCGTCAGGAGCGAAATAAAAAATTTACGCCCTTAGAAATCCTGAAGGCGGTGATTGGTTTCGGGGTCCCGTTCTAGACTCCCAAAAAGTCCCACATATGTGGTATCCCCGTACTCAGGAGAAGCAGCAGAATATATTTTGGGGTGCAATTCCACATATAACCATGACATGTGTGAGCAATATATCATTGAGTGACAACTTTGTGTAATTGTTTTTTTTTGTAATTTTTCAATCACTTGTGACAAAAAAATAAAATATTCAATGGGCTCACCATGCCCCTCAGCAATTTCTTTGGGGTGTCTACTTTCCAAAATGGGGTCATTTTCTGGGGGGGGGGGGGAGGGGTTGTATTTCATTTTAGCACTTCAATAAATGAGATAGGCAGTCATAGACTAATGCCGCGCACACACGACCGGACTTTTCAACATCAAAAGTCAGACGGAATGATTCCGGCAGACCATTCGATCGTGTGGGGGCTGCAGCGGACTTTTGATTTGCAAAAGTCTGACAGACTTTAGAAATGGAACATGTTTCAAATTTTTCCGCCAGAACTCCGCCGGACCCAGTTCCTACCGAGAAACCCGCTCGTGTGTATGCTGGTCCGACGGACAAAAACCGACGCGAGGGCAGCTATTGGCTACTGGCTATGAACTTCCTTATTCTAGTCCGGTCGTACGTCATCACGTTCAAATCCGTCGGACTTTGGTGAGATTGTGTGTGGCCAAGTCCGTTCATTCGGAAAGTCCATCAGAACTCCATCAGAACTCCTTCGAAAGTCTGGTCGTGTGTACGCGGCGTGAAAGCTGCCTAAATTCCAGAAAATGTACCCTAGTTTGTAGGCGCTATAACTTTTGCACAAACAAATAAATATACGCTTATTGACATTTTTTTTTTACCAAAGTTATGTGGCTGAATACATTTTGGCCTAAATGTATGACTAAAATTGAGTTTATTGGATTCTTTTTTACAACAAAAAGTAGAAAATATCAAAATTTTCAGGCTTTTTTCGTTTATGTCGCAAAAAAAAACAAAAAAAAAAAAACGCAGAGGTCAATCAAATACCATCAAAAGAAAGCTCTATTTTTGGGGGGAAAAAAAGAAGCAAATTTCGTTTGGGTACAGCGTTGCACGACCGCGCAATTGTCAGTTAGGCTGCATTCACACCTGAGCGTAGCGTTTTCAAGTGTTTTTTGCGGCGTTTTTTACCGCGATTTGCGGTGTTTTTTACCGCGATTTGCGGCGTTTTTTTTACCGCAATTCGCGGGGTTTTTTACCGCGATTTGCCGCGAATTTGTGCAGGGCAAAAGGTCACCAATGTTAAAAGAAGAAAAAAACGCCCAAATCAGCCCGATTCGCGCGACAAAAAAGGGTCCGGAACTTGTTTGAGCTTCAGGCGTAGGGCTTCAGGCGACTTGGAGTGGAGATGTGAACCATCTCCATTGAGAATAATGGATTTTTTTTTCCCCCTCCAGCGTTTTGTAGCTTCAGGGGTCAAGCTACAAAACGCTCAGGTGTGAATGGGGTTTTAAAGCGACGCAAGTGCCGAATTGTAAAAAGTGCTCTGGTCATTGAGGGGCCAATTGTTCCGGGGCTGAAGTGGTTAAACAATACAGTCATAAAATACAGGCATTATAAAATACAGGCATTATAAAATACAGACATTATAAAATACAGACATTGCACATTTGCTTCGTTTGGTATGAAGCGGAATCTCCTGATGCGTGGATGTGTCACCTGGCTCCGCCCCCCCCCGGATCTCACCATTATTTCAATATTTGGAAGATTTTCTCCGGTGAGTAAAAATAGCCGTCATTTGCCATTAGCCTACATGTCTAGAAATAGACAGCTGCATCACATTAAACTTGAATGTACTTGTTGCCATTTGATCCTTTTATCCCGAAGGCTCGACGTGAAATTTCTCCAACTTCCGCCGTTTCGTTTCGCTCAGAACATTCCTGGAATGAATCAGAAAATGCCCCAAATTCATCAGCTGCAAATCTACGGAACACGCCTCGGATTTCTATAAAAAAAAAAAATCGAAGTTATAAAAAGCCGTGTTTAGTCATTAGTGTATCACGGGGCAGGAAGACACAAGCCCAGGTCTGAGAGCGGCGATGATGTCATTGGGTGTCAATTGCGAAACTCGAACGTTCAATTCAGGTAAAATACTTCAGAATATAATAAACACGTGATATCGTCTTTAACCACTTCACCTCCGGAAAGGTTTTACCCCCTTCATGACCAGGGCATGTTTTGCTATTCGGCACTGCGCTACTTTAACTGGTGATTTGCGCGGTCATGCAACGCTGCACCCAAATTACTTTTATATTACTTTTTTTTTACACAAATAGAGCTTTTCTTTTGGTGGTATTTAACCCCTTCACACCTATAAACAAAAACAACCTGAAAAATTGGAAAAAAAAATAAAAAATTCTAAGCTGCTGTAATAAAATTTTGCAAATAAATAATCTTTCTTCCTAAATTTAGGCCAAAATGTATTCTGCTCCATTTCTTTGGGGAAAATAACCCAAATCAGTGAATATTATTTAGTCTGTAGGAAAGGTATAGAGTCCACAAACTATGGGACGTACAGCGGGTAAAATAAGTATTGAACCCGTCTCCATTTCTCTGGGTAAATCTATTGGTAAAGGTGATGGTGACATGAAATCTCCCCCACATGTCGGGAACAACCCAACCAATCCACACATACAAAAACACCAAAACAAATCCGATCAGAAATAAAGTTCTGTGTAATAAAGTGGAAGGACACCGGGAAAAAGTATTGAACCCGCTCACTGAAATGTATTTGATGCTCGGTACAAAATCCTTTGTTGGTGATGACGGCTTCGAGACGCCGACTCCTGTATGGAGAAACCAGTCACGTGCGTTGCTCAGGTGTGATTTTGGCCCCATTCTTCCACACAAACAGTCTTCAGATCTTGAAGGTTCTGTGGGCCTCTTCTATGAATTTTGATCTTTAGATCTCTCCATAGATTTTCTATTGGATTCAAGTCAGGCAATTGGCTGGGCTATTCTAGCAGCTTTATTTTCTTCCTCCTTGGCTTTGTGTTTGGGATGATTGTCCTCCTGAGATGTCCTCCTGGGATGTCCTCCTGAGATGTACTCCTGAGATGTCCTCCTGGGATGTCCTCCTGGGATGTCCTCCTGGGATGTCCTCCTGAGATGTCCTCCTGGGATGTCCTCCTGGGATGTCCTCCTGAGATGTCCTCCTGAGATGTCCTCCTGGGATGTCCTCCTGGGATGTCCTCCTGGGATGTCCTCCTGAGATGTCCTCCTGGGATGTCCTCCTGAGGTGTCCTCCTGAGATGTCCTCCTGGGATGTCCTCCTGAGATGTCCTCCTGGGATGTCCTCCTGAGATGTCCTCCTGGGATGTCCCCCTGAGATGTCCTCCTGGGATGCCCTCCTGGGATGTCCTCCTGGGATGTCCTCCTGGGATGTCCTCCTGAGATGTCCTCCTGGGATGTCCTCCTGAGATGTCCTCCTGAGATGTCCCCCTGGGATGTCCCCCTGGGATGTCCTCCTGGGATGTCCTCCTGAGATGTCCTCCTGGGATGTCCTCCTGGGATGTCCTCCTGAGATGTCCTCCTGGGATGTCCTCCCGGGATGTCTTCCTGAGATGTCCTCCTGGGATGTCCTCCTGGGATGTCCTCCTGAGATGTCCTCCTGGGATGTCCTCCCGGGATGTCTTCCTGAGATGTCCTCCTGGGATGTCCTCCCGGGATGTCTTCCTGAGATGTCCTCCTGGGATGTCCTCCTGGGATGTCCTCCTGAGATGTCCTCCTGGGATGTCCTCCCGGGATGTCTTCCTGAGATGTCCTCCTGGGATGTCCTCCTGGGATGTCCTCCTGAGATGTCCTCCTGGGATGTCCTCCTGGGATGTCCTCCTGGGATGTCCTCCTGAGATGTCCTCCTGGGATGTCCTCCTGAGATGTCCTCCTGAGATGTCCTCCTGGGATGTCCTCCTGGGATGTCCTCCTGGGATGTCCTCCTGAGATGTCCTCCTGGGATGTCCTCCTGGGATGTCCTCCTGGGATGTCCTCCTGGGATGTCCTCCTGAGATGTCCTCCTGGGATGTCCTCCTGAGATGTCCTCCTGAGATGTCCCCCTGGGATGTCCTCCTGGGATGTCCTCCTGAGATGTCCTCCTGGGATGTCCTCCTGGGATGTCCTCCTGAGATGTCCTCCTGGGATGTCCTCCTGAGATGTCCTCCTGGGATGTCCTCCTGAGATGTCCTCCTGGGATGTCCTCCTGAGATGTCCTCCTGGGATGTCCTCCTGGGATGTCCTCCTGAGATGTCCTCCTGGGATGTCCTCCTGAGGTGTCCTCCTGAGATGTCCTCCTGGGATGTCCTCCTGAGATGTCCTCCTGGGATGTCCTCCTGGGATGTCCTCCTGAGATGTCCTCCTGAGATGTCCTCCTGGGATGTCCCCCTGAGATGTCCTCCTGGGATGCCCTCCTGGGATGTCCTCCTGGGATGTCCTCCTGGGATGTCCTCCTGAGATGTCCTCCTGGGATGTCCTCCTGAGATGTCCTCCTGAGATGTCCCCCTGGGATGTCCCCCTGGGATGTCCTCCTGGGATGTCCTCCTGAGATGTCCTCCTGGGATGTCCTCCTGGGATGTCCTCCTGAGATGTCCTCCTGGGATGTCCTCCCGGGATGTCTTCCTGAGATGTCCTCCTGGGATGTCCTCCTGGGATGTCCTCCTGAGATGTCCTCCTGGGATGTCCTCCCGGGATGTCTTCCTGAGATGTCCTCCTGGGATGTCCTCCTGGGATGTCCTCCTGAGATGTCCTCCTGGGATGTCCTCCTGGGATGTCCTCCTGGGATGTCCTCCTGAGATGTCCTCCTGGGATGTCCTCCTGAGATGTCCTCCTGAGATGTCCTCCTGGGATGTCCTCCTGGGATGTCCTCCTGGGATGTCCTCCTGAGATGTCCTCCTGGGATGTCCTCCTGGGATGTCCTCCTGGGATGTCCTCCTGGGATGTCCTCCTGAGATGTCCTCCTGGGATGTCCCCCTGGGATGTCCTCCTGGGATGTCCTCCTGAGATGTCCTCCTGGGATGTCCTCCTGGGATGTCCTCCTGAGATGTCCTCCTGGGATGTCCTCCTGGGATGTCCTCCTGAGATGTCCTCCTGGGATGTCCTCCTGAGATGTCCTCCTGGGATGTCCTCCTGGGATGTCCTCCTGGGATGTCCTCCTGAGATGTCCTCCTGGGATGTCCTCCTGAGATGTCCTCCTGAGATGTCCCCCTGGGATGTCCTCCTGGGATGTCCTCCTGAGATGTCCTCCTGGGATGTCCTCCTGGGATGTCCTCCTGAGATGTCCTCCTGGGATGTCCTCCTGAGATGTCCTCCTGGGATGTCCTCCCGGGATGTATTCCTGAGATGTCCTCCTGGGATGTCCTCCCGGGATGTCCTCCCGGGATGTCTTCCTGAGATGTCCTCCTGGGATGTCCTCCTGGGATGTCCTCCTGAGATGTCCTCCTGAGATGTCCTCCTGGGATGTCCTCCTGAGATGTCCTCCTGGGATGTCCTCCTGGGATGTCCTCCTGGGATGTCCTCCTGAGATGTCCTCCTGGGATGTCCTCCTGGGATGTCCTCCTGAGATGTCCTCCTGGGATGTCCTCCTGAGATGTCCTCCTGGGATGTCCTCCTGGGATGTCCTCCTGGGATGTCCTCCTGGGGTGTCCTCCCGGGATGTCTTCCTGAGATGTCCTCCTGGGATGTCCTCCTGAGATGTCCTCCTGGGATGTCCTCCTGAGATGTCCTCCTGGGATGTCCTCCCGGGATGTCTTCCTGAGATGTCCTCCTGGGATGTCCTCCTGAGATGTCCTCCTGGGATGTCCTCCTGAGATGTCCTCCTGGGATGTCCTCCCGGGATGTCTTCCTGAGATGTCCTCCTGGGATGTCCTCCTGGGATGTCCTCCTGGGATGTCTTCCTGAGATGTCCTCCTGGGATGTCCTCCTGAGATGTCCTCCTGGGATGTCCTCCTGGGATGTCCTCCTGGGATGTCTTCCTGAGATGTCCTCCTGGGATGTCCTCCTGAGATGTCCTCCTGGGATGTCCTCCTGAGATGTCCTCCTGGGATGTCCTCCCGGGATGTCTTCTTGAGATGTCCTCCTGGGATGTCCTCCTGGGATGTCCTCCTGAGATCTCCACCCTCATTTTATCTTCATCATCCTGGTAGATGGCAGCAGATTTTTATCACCAGGATTGATATGAAGTTTGCCAGTACCATAAAAGAAAAACAGCCATCACTGTTGGTATCGGGGTACATACAGGATCTGCTATATAATACATTGTATACATACAGGATCCATTATATAATATGTGGTATACATACAGAATATATTATATAATACATTGTATACATACAGCAGCCCTCAAAATTTCCACTCGCCTACTTGCATTTTGTGAGTGGAAATAATGGCTGGCGAGCGTAGGCTGGCTGGGAGTGGGGAGGGGGTGAGCACCGCCGGCAGGTTGGGTTGAGAGGAAGCTGTTTTCCCAGTGTTCGGGTATATTAATAAACAGAACACCCGTCCAATCCCGGAACATGTGATGTATATCAAAGTATCCGGGCCAGGAGGCGGGGCTGTATGTGACAGCGAGTGTGGAGAACACTCAACAATTTAAATGAAAGCTGTTATAGCGATGTTCCCCGCTCTCTGATGATCTGGCCAGTAATCCTCTTCCTCTCCTCTCTTCCCCTGTACAGGTGAGGCTGCACTGATGAGCACAGGTGAGGCTGCACTGATGAGCACTGATGAGGTTGCACTGATGAGCACTGATGAGGCTGCACTGTTGAGCACTGATGAGGCTGCACTGATGGGCACTGATGAGGCTGCACTGATGGGCACTGATGAGCACTGATGAGCACTGATGAGTCTGCACTGAAGGGCACCGATGAGGCTGCATTGATGAGGTTGCACTGATGAGGTTGCACTGATGAGCACTGATGAGGCTGCACTGATGGGCACTGATGAGGCTGCACTGATGAGCACTGATGAGGCTGCACTGTTGAGCACTGATGAGGCTGCACTGATGGGCACTGATGAGGCTGCACTGATGGGCACTGATGAGCACTGATGAGCACTGATGAGTCTGCACTGAAGGGCACCGATGAGGCTGCATTGATGAGGTTGCACTGATGAGGTTGCACTGATGAGCACTGATGAGGCTGCACTGATGGGCACTGATGAGGCTGCACTGATGAGCACAGGTGAGGCTGCACTGATGGGCACTGATGAGCACTGATAAAGTTGTTGTTAATATTTATTTTTATAACTTAATTCTGCATAAAACATTTAGGTGTCAGATAATTTATGAGGGCGTGTTTAGGGGCGGGGCAGGGGTTGGGTGGGGCAACTTTAAATTTTGAGCCCTGCATACAGGATCCATTATATATTACATTGTATACATATTTGTGGAAAAAGAATTCTGGTGAGTGTGGGGCTGCCTCAGAGAGGGTGGGGGGGGAAGGGGGGTGAGCACCGCCGGTGGGTGGGGTTGAATGGGAGCCGTTCTCCCAGCCAGGGGAAGAGGGAGGAGAGGAAGAGGCGAGGAGGCCGGATCATCAGACGGTTCCAAGCGCCAAACTTTTCCTTTATATAATGTAAGGGATCTTCCCGGGGTAGGGTGTGTTTGGACACAGTTCACAGCAGACTTGGAATTTGATAAAGCAGATCTTGGCGTTTATTCGTGGTACAAACAGTCCAGCAAACAAAATATACAGCAACACCGTGCTTTCTAAGTACAACAAAAATAAAAGTCCTAGCCCGGCTGGGCGCTTACTAACAGGTTCTGCTCACCTATCTGACACTTAGAAACACAGCGTCTTTCGCCTGGATATCGCAGGGTGAGTTTTAGCTCCAGCAGTGGCTGTGCTTGCAGCTTCCTTCAACACACAGATTGTTCATTCCCTGGCTGAGAGCAATCATCTGCAGACCCTACAGAGCCTTTACCTTCCCAGGCTAATTAGGATCAAAGCTCACCTGATCCAAAACCCAGAACTGGATCGGGGGGGTGTGGAATGACAGGTCCCTCTACCAAACCTACCTGCCATTCCATATAAACCCAGGCCCGGCAAAATTAAATAACAACTCAGCAGCATATCGCTGCTGAGAAACTGATCCATCCTGGATTTACCATCTCACACTGTGTAGCAACCTAGGTGAGATGTACACCCCCTCGATCACTTCTCCAGTGACATGTCTACATATCCCCCCCCTCTTTTTCAGACCGGAGGGCTGAGCCTTTTGTCCCCACAGACAACTTACCCTTGACAATGCGTCAGCATTTGCCTGTAATTTCCCTGGCCTGTGTTCCACAGTGAAATTAAAGTTTTGTAGGGAGAGAAACCATCTAGTCACTCTTGCATTTCTCTCCTTGTTTAACTTCATCCATGTTAGGGGGGCATGGTCTGTCACCAACTTGAATTTCCTGCCTAGCAAGTAATACTTTAAAGATTCTAGGGCCCACTTCACTGCCAAACATTCTCGCTCCACAATGGCATAATTTTTCTCGGCCGGGGTTAGTTTTCTACTCAAGTACGTCACCGGATGCTCCTCACCATTCACTACTTGTGAGAGTACTGCACCTAAGCCTGTGTTAGAGGCATCTGTCTGGACCAGAAATTCTCGCCTGAAATCGGGGGTAACTAACACAGGTGGTTGGCACAAGGCAGACTTAAGGCTTTGGAAAGCCTTCTCGGCCTCTGGGGTCCACGTGACCATTGCTGTCTTTCCGCCCTTTGTCAAGTCAGTTAGCGGAGCAGCAACTGAGGCAAAGTTCGGCACAAATCTACGGTAATAACCGGTAATACCCAGGAAAGCTCTAACCTGTTTCCTTGTCAGGGGTCTAGGCCAATTCTGTATTGCCTCAATTTTATTTAGCTGTGGCCTAACCAATCCTCTTCCAACAATGTAGCCCAGATATTTGGCCTCTTCTAGGGCTAGAGCACACTTCTCGGCATTTATGGTCAACCCTGCATCACTTATGGCATCCAACACGGCCTGTACCTTACAGAGGTGACTTTCCCAATCAGGGCTAAAAATGACCACATCATCGAGGTAGGCGGCTGAGTAATCACGATGTGGTCGCAGAATCAAGTCCATCAACCTCTGGAAAGTTGCAGGCGCTCCATGTAACCCGAATGGCATCACTACATACTGGAATAGCCCATCAGGGGTGGAGAATGCAGTTTTCTCTTTAGCCTCGTCAGAAAGTGGAATCTGCCAGTAGCCCTTTGTGAGATCGAGGGTGGTTATGTACCTGGCGTTACCTAACTTCTCAATCAACTCATCTACCCTGGGCATAGGATACGCATCGAACTTGGAGATCTCATTCAACTTTCTGAAATCGTTACAGAACCTCCAAGTTCCATTGGGCTTTGGGATTAGCACAATCGGGCTGGACCATTCACTCTGTGACACCTCAATTACCCCCAGAGCAAGCATACGTTTTACCTCGGCAGATACGGCTTCCCTACGTGCCTCGGGTATCCTATAGGGCTTAAGGTTTACTCTGCTTCTAGGCTCAGTTTCAATGTGATGATGGATGAGGTGGGTACGCCCTGGGAGGTCAGAGAACTTGTTTTTGTTTTTCTGTAAAAATTCCTGAGCCTCCTGTTTCTGTGACACTGATAGAGTATCACCTACTTTGACTGGAGGGATTGGTTGTGACAAATTATTAACAGTATTTGTCGCCCCCAAGGATTCCCTGTCTTTCCAGGGCTTGATCAAGTTTATGTGATAAACTTGGAAAGGCTTCCTTCTACCTGGTTGGTGCACCTTGTAGTTCACCTCACTGATCTTTTCAACAATTTCATAAGGACCTTGCCACTTCGCCAAGAATTTACTCTCAACAGTGGGGACTAGTATAAGGACCCTATCGCCTGGGTTGAATGTCCTGATTCTTGCGGACCGGTTGTAAATTCTACTTTGGGCCTCTTGAGCTCTCTGGAGGTGTTCCCTTACCAGGGGCATTACAGTGGCTATACGGTCCTGCATTTGTGCTACATGCTCAATAACACTCTTGTATGGGGTGGACTCATTCTCCCATGTCTCTTTTGCAATGTCTAGTAGACCCCTAGGGTGATGACCATAGACCAACTCGAATGGTGAGAACCCTGTGGACGCTTGGGGCACCTCCCTAATAGCAAACATGAGGTAGGGTAATAAATGATCCCAGTCACGACCATCTTTTGCCACCACTTTCTTCAACATATGTTTCAAAGTTTTATTAAATCTCTCCACCAATCCGTCCATCTGGGGGTGGTACACAGAGGTACGGATGTGTGAGATTTTAAATAGTCTGCATAATTCCTTCATTACTTTCGACATAAATGGCGTACCTTGGTCAGTTAGGATTTCTTTGGGGATCCCAGTCCTAGAGAACATATAAAACAACTCACGTGCAATTGTTTTAGATGCAGTGTTTCTTAAGGGTACAGCCTCAGGATAGCGGGTCGCATAATCCAGGACTACCAAAATATACTGGTGTCCTCTAGCTGACTTTACAATGGGACCCACTAAATCCATGGCAATACGCTCAAAAGGCACCTCTATAATAGGGAGCGAAACCAAAGGACTGCGAAAATGTGACACTGGGGCACTAACCTGACATGTGGGGCACGACTCACAGTATTTTTAAAATGTCATCATATATGGCCGGCCAAAAAAACCTCTGGAGAACCCTCTCTCGCGTTTTGTCAGTCCCCAAGTGTCCCCCAAGAACATGGTTATGTGCCATGTCAAGCACCTGACGCCGGTACGGCTTAGGTACCAGAAGCTGTTCCACAATCTCATCCTTAACCTTAGTAACCCTATAGAAAAGATCATTAGTCACCGAAAAATGTGGAAATCTTTTTTCAGCATCTGGTTCCTGAGGTACCCCGTTCATTACAGCAACCTGCTCTCTCGCATTTTTGAGAGTGGGGTCCTGTAATTGTGCAGCCCCAAAATTATCCCTAGACACCTCTAAGTCTAGTATATTTTGCTCAGTGGGAGGAGCCTCCTCCTCCCCAGCCAGGACCTGTAAAGGAAAACAATCATTTTCATCCTGCACACTTTTATCATTCACAGTGGACAAGGCAACCCCCTTAGAGGTATCCTCACTCCTTTTGGGGATTTTTCTTTTTTCCCAAAGAGCCCAGAATAATGGAAAATCGCGCCCCAATATTACACTATGCATGAGGTTTTTAACCACACCCACTTCATATTGTACGGTGCCTTGTTCAGTCCCGACTTTAGCCAGCACTATAGGGTACATTTTTGTATCACCATGTATGCACACAACACTCATATGCTTTTTAGACTCTAAGTCCCCAGTCACCAGGCTAGCATGCACCAAGGTTACAAGGCTTCCTGAGTCCATTAACGCTTTAACAGGAAAGTCATTGATTGTGATGTTGCAGATTTGCGGTTCAGTCTCTAGTCCAGGAACTGCAGCACAAGATGGTTCCGCAAATAGCGACTGACGCCGGCTAGCGTCACATTCCATGGGTTCAGAGGTAAGAGGGCAATGGGCCGACACGTGTCCCGCCTCATGGCATCTCCAACACTGGATAGGGCCTGGTCTCTTTGGCAAGGAGTCCTTTTCAGAGCCCCTTAGCCACCCGGGATCATCACCAGTCTTTTGTCCCTGAGACACCACTTGAGCCCTTTTCCCCCCATCAGCAGCCCTCCACACTCCCCCAATAGATGGAAGTCTCTTACCAGCTGACGGCACAGATCTGGCGCTCCGGGGAGGTGAAGATGCTGCAGGAACATCACGGAGGTAGTCCTCAGTCGCCTGGAACCTCTCCACAAGGTTGACAAGTTCGTTGGCATTCTTAGGATCACCTTGTCCCACCCAGCGTTGCAGGTCAGTAGGAAGCGCTCGGAGGTAGCGATCCATCACGACCTTCTCTAGGATTTGTGCAGGAGTAGAAGTGTCTGGCTCCAACCACTTTCTTGCCAAATGGATTAGGTCATACATCTGGGACCTCGCTGATTTGTCCAGACTGTAGCTCCAGTTGCGTACCCTCCGGGCACGGACTGCAGTAGTAACTCCTAGTCGGGCAAGTATCTCCTCTTTTAGCCGAGTATAGTCCTTAACCTCTTGCTCACTGAGGTCATAGTAGGCCTTTTGAGGTTCACCTGTTAAATAGGGCGCAATTACCTCTGCCCACTCAGCGGCTGGTAACTTCTGTCGCTCAGCCACGCGCTCAAATACTGTTAGATAGGCCTCAACATCGTCCTCAGCAGTCATCTTTTGCAGCGCTTTCTGCACAGTCCTTCTCCCAGAAAAAATCTCTGGAGCGGCTCCCATCACCACAGGCGCCTCTCGATTTGCTATCAGGTGCTCAATAAGTTGTTGTTGTGCAGCCATGGACTGTTCATGTCGTCTATTGGCCTCTGTCTGAGCCTGCTGTTGTTGCAAACTCACTTGCATAAACTGCTTCAGCATCTCCTCCATGTTGCTGGACTGTTCTTGGAGTGTAGTTGCAGCTTTCACCCAGGACATCAGCAGCTGTAGCCAAGTCTGTCCACACCGTTGCCCCTAGCAACCGCGTTGCCCGCTACCTCCACCAATTGTAAGGGATCTTCCCGGGGTAGGGTGTGTTTGGACACAGTTCACAGCAGACTTGGAATTTATAAAGCAGATCTTGGCGTTTATTCGTGGTACAAACAGTCCAGCAAACAAAATATACAGCAACACCGTGCTTTCTAAGTACAACAAAAATAAAAGTCCTAGCCCGGCTGGGCGCTTACTAACAGGTTCTGCTCACCTATCTGACACTTACAAACACAGCGTCTTTCGCCTGGATATCGCAGGGTGAGTTTTAGCTCCAGCAGTGGCTGTGCTTGCAGCTTCCTTCAACACACAGATTGTTCATTCCCTGGCTGAGAGCAATCATCTGCAGACCCTACAGAGCCTTTACCTTCCCAGGCTAATTAGGATCAAAGCTCACCTGATCCCAAACCCAGAACTGGATCGGGGGATGTGGAATGACAGGTCCCTCTACCAAACCTACCTGCCATTCCATATAAACCCAGGCCCGGCAAAATTAAATAACAACTCAGCAGCATATCGCTGCTGAGAAACTGATCCATCCTGGATTTACCATCTCACACTGTGTAGCAACCTAGGTGAGATGTACACCCCCTCGATCACTTCTCCAGTGACATGTCTACAATAATAATAATAATGATGAGCGTCTCTTATTTCCTCCCTTCTGGTCTGCTAAATAAATCATTAAAACATTATAACATTATATCTGTTCAATAAGTGCAAAAAAAGAATACTGCCAGGCGTTTGTTCTCTGCGCTGACTGTTATCTGTTCCATCCTTCTCAGCAATCTCTACAGAGCCGCACACCTCATTGCTGCAAAGAAGAGAAAAGGGGCGGAGTCCCATGTTTCTGTTGCCCTGATACAATGGAGTGAGCATGCGCTGTCACCCTAAGACAGGAAGTGTGTTACTGGCAGGATCACCATCAGTTAGAAAACTAATGCAGCCATCACATTTACTGATTAGTGGATTTGGAGGAGATGAGAGCGGACTGACCCCCTCCCCCCGCTGTGATCACACCATTCCCTGCAGGCCGCTGTCTAGGGAAAACATTGTCCGGGTGCAGCGCAGTCTCAGCCGCCAATCCGGATCCATATAAGGGGGGCGGCGGCACCGCCACCTTTTATACTAAATTGCACTCCTCTTTCCTTCGCTCCGTGTTCCATGTTAGAACATAATAATGAGTCGGTGCCGGGATGTCAGTCACCCCCCCCCCCCCCCCAGCGAGCCGCTGACAGTATGCGCTACAACAGGTAATATGATAATGAGGGGGGCGGCGGCCAGCTGAAGGTGTACCGAGGTGGGAGGAACCTTCCGGACTTCACCGGTTTACATTTCTGGAAGAAAACATGGCAGGAGGTTCTGAGCTCTTTTCTTTCTTCTTCAGGAAAAAGTTACAATGTTTGTGTACAATATATAAATATAGCAGAACGCCGACTGTATAATAATAATAATAATAATAATAATAATAATCATATATTTCTGTATAATAATAAAAAAAAATAGTATATTTCTGTATAATAATAATAAAAAAAATAATAATCATACATTTCTGTCTAATAATAAAAATAATAATAATAATCATATATTTTTGTATAATAATAATAAAAATAATAATAATAATAATAGTATTTATTTGTATGGGTGGGTAACAAAGTCCATAAAAGGCACCACCATCCCTCAGTAATAAAGAGATTTCAGGAAGTAGTTTAATGGGACTTTTGCAGGTGCCAAATATACAAACCAAAAAACTATATAGCTTATACAAAAAAAAAAAAAATTTATAAAAAAATAACACAGACATTTAAAACCAATAACAGAGGCTATACCATACATAGTGTAATATAGTTACACATCATAAAGTATAGGTAGATTGAAGTCTCTCAGCAATTGTGTCCCGACGTGTTTCGCCTGCTGGGGCTTCCTCAGGGGGATATTTGCTGAAAGTAAATGTATAACTACGCAAAACAAAAATACAATTATAAACATTCAGTACAATATCAATATGCAGAAAGATGTATGTAAGAAGCGGACATATCCATTGAATAGCCACCAAACAGGGATCAGTGCCTGCGCACTGGTGAAAGGCCGATAAAAGTTGGATTGGAGGACGGACAGCGGGCTACGCTCAATCCAGCTTTTATCGGCTTTTCACCGGGGTGCAGGTACTAAGCCCTGATTGGTGGGTATTAAGTGGATATGTCCGCTTCTTACATACATCTTTCTGCATATTGGTATTGTACTGAATGTTCATAATTGTATTTTTGTTTTGCATAGTTATACATCTACTTCATCTTTCAACAAATAAACCCTGAGGAAGCCCCAGCGGTCGAAACATGTCGGGACACAATTGCTGAAAGACTTCAATCTACCTATATTTTATGATGTGTAACTATATTACACTATTTCTGTTATAGCCACTGTTATTGGTTTTAAATGTCATTTTTCAATAAAAAAACATTTTTTTGTATACATTTTATAGATTTTTTTGTTTGTATATTTGGCACCTGCAAAGTCCCATTAAACTACTTCCTGAAATCTCAATAATATTAGTATATTTCTGTATAATAATAAAAATAATAATAATAATCATATATTTCTGTATAATAATAAAAAAAATAGTATTTTTCTGTATAATAATAAAAATAATAATAATAATAATCATATATTTCTGTCTAATAATAAAAATAATAATAATAATAATAATAATAATAATCATATATTTCTGTATAATAATAAAATAATAATAATAATTGTATATTTCTGTATAATAATAAAAATAATAATCATTATTATTTTTATTGTTATACAGAAATATATGATTATTATTATTATTATTTTTATTATTATACAGAAATATACAATTAATATTATTATTTTTATTATTATACAGAAATATATGATTATTGTTATTATTAGACAGAAATATATAACAATAATCATATATTTCTGTATAATAATAAAAATAATAATAATAATAATAATCATATATTTCTGTATAATAATAAAATAATAATAATAATAATAATTGTATATTTCTGTATAATAATAATAATAAAAAAAATAATCATATATTTCTGTATAATAATAAAAAAATAATAATTATAGTATATTTCTGTATAATAATAATAATAATTGTATATTTCTGTATAATAATAAAAATAATAATAATAATAATAATCATATATTTCTGTATAATAATAATAATAATATATTTCTGTACAATAATAAAAATAATAATAATAATCATATTTCTGTATAATAATAAAAATAATAATAATAATAATTGTATATTTCTGTATAATAATAATAATAATCATATATTTCTGTCTGATAATAAAAATAATAATAATAATAATAATCATATATTTCTGTATAATAATAAAAATAATAATAATAATAATAGTATATTTCTGTATAATAATAAAAATAATAACAATAATCATATATTTCTGTATAATAATAAAAATAATAATAATAATCATATATTTCTGTATTATAATAATAATAATAATAATAATAATAATAATAATTGTATATTTCTGTGTAATAATAATAATAATACAAAAATAATAATCATATATTTCTGTATAATAATAAAAATAATAATAATAATAGTATATTTCTGTATAATAATAAAAATAATAATAATAATAATTGTATATTTCTGTATAATAATAAAAATAATAATAATAATTATCATATATTTCTGTATAATAATAATAATAATATATTTCTGTATAATAATAAAAACAATAATAATAATAATAATAATATTTCTGTATAATAATAAAAATAATAATAATAATAATAATTGTATATTTCTGTTTAATAATAATAATAAATAATAATAATCATATATTTCTGTCTGATAATAAAAATAATAATAATAATAATAATCATATATTTCTGTAAAATAATAAAAATAATAATAATAATAATAATAATAGTATATTTCTGTATAATAATAAAAATAATAACAATAATCATATATTTCTGTATAATAATAAAAATAATAATAATAATCATATATTTCTGTATAATAATAAAAATAATAATAATAATAATTGTATATTTCTGTATAATAATAAAAAATAATAATAATCATATATTTCTGTATAATAATAAAAATAATAATAATAATAATCATATATTTCTGTATAATAATAAAAATAATAGTAATAATTGTATATTTCTGTATAATAATAAAAATAATAATAATAATCATTATTATTTTTATTGTTATACAGAAATATATGATTATAATTATTATTATTTTTATCATTATACAGAAATATACAATTATTATTATTATTATTTTTATTATTATACAGAAATATATGATTATTGTTATTATTATTTTTATTATTAGACAGAAATATATAACAATAATCATATATTTCTGTTTAATAATTAAAATAATAATAATAATAATTGTATATTTCTGTATAATAATAAAATAATAAAAATAATATTTATCATATATTTCTGTATAACAATAAAAATAATAATAATAGATATCCTGAATAACAATAATATTAACCCCTTCACGCTGATGTAACACATATATACAGCCTCACGGCACTCGTTTTTTTTTTTTGGTTAAAGATTTTATTGAAGTTTCATGGGATAGGCACCAGGCGCACTGTGTACAATGAGAGAATAACAGTAATGATACATATGGATATATGAATTATACTAGAAATGGTTATATGGTGGTAGTCTCTCCGCCCCCGATGGGGAACACGCTGTTGACAGGAGGGGTCACCTCTGACTTGTCCCGGGAAAGTTCAGTTACAAAGCCGGGGTTTGACCCCCCCGGGGTTGGGGTACTTTGGGTACAAGAGAATCCATACTTCCTGTAATGTCGGGAAGAGGTCACCACATACATAAATGGCCTTTTGCCCTAATTCCAACCGTGTTGTAGGTGAAGGAAGGGGTCCCCCGCTCGATATCTCGTTGGGGTCAACACTCGTTTTGGGGTAGGCACTGGTGTAATAATAGAGTAGAAAGAAAGGGAGAAATGGAGGAAGAGGGATGAAAAGGGGGTGGGGGGGTTCCGTTTCCCGGCAGGGGGGCTCCCAACAGGGGGCTCCACTAATTCAGTAGCTAAAGATAAAATGTAGGGAATGGTCGAGGAGTAGGGAGGAGGTCTGCTCATGTAGGTGGATTATACTACCGACGCAGAAGGGAAGATTTGTCTGGGGGGGGGGAGATAATGTTTTACCCAAGAGATTTATCGTTTCTTACATTTCTTGTATCATTGTTAGGGATGAGCCGAACACCCCCGGTTCGGTTCGCACCAGAACTTGCGAACGACCCCCGCGTTCGGTACGAACTTTAGAACCCCATTGAAGTCTATGGGACTCGAACGTTCGAATTGGAAAGTGCTAATTTTAACGGCTAATATGCAAGTTACTGTCCTAAAAAGGGTTTGGGGACCTGCCTCCTGCCTCAGGGGACATGGGTCACTGCAAAAAAAGGTTTTAAAAACGGCCGTTTTGGCGGGAGCACTGATTTTAATGACGATTAAAGTGAAAAAAAAAAGTGAAATATTCCTTTAAATATGGTGCCTGGGGGGTGTCTGTAGTATGCCTGTGAAGTGCCACGTGTTTCCGGTGTTTAGAACAGTCCCTGCACAAAATGACATTAAACGGAAATAACGTCATTTAAAACTGCTTGCGGTTTTAATGTTATATCTGATTCCTGCAATATGGTTGAAAATCATTGAGAAACATGGCATGGGTAGCCCTCCCTGCCCATTACCAGCCTATTTGGGTCTTGTACGCATATTAAGGGGAACCCCGTACCAATATTAAAAAAAGGAAATGCGTGTGGCCCCCAGGCCCTATATACTCAGAACAGCAGTATACAGGCGGTGCAAACAAGACAGGGACTGTGTAGGTTTGTTGTGTTAAGTTGAATCTGTTTGTAATTTTCAACTGGTACATTTTTAAAGTGTAGCTCCAGTCAAAAAAAATATCTGTAAGCTTTTTGGAAAACATAGGGAAGGGTTATCACCCCTGTATGATTTGTTTTGTCGTCCATCTTTTTTCATCTCACTTGCTGCTGTCTCCTTGCGTTTGCAAGTAGGAGATGTTTGTAAGTTGGATGTTTGAAAGTAGGGGCCTGCCCTATATTATAGCGGTATGTACTGGGTACAGAGCACGCAGACAGCACGCACTATCTCCTAACACTACTGACTGCAAGCTCTATTATTAACCACTTGACCACCGGGCACTTAAACACCCTTAATAACCAGACCAATTTTCAGCTTTTGGTGCCCTCACATTTTGAATGACAATTACTCAGTCATGCAACACTGGACCTATAGGAAATGTTTGTCCTTTTTTTCACACAAATAGAGCTTTCTTTTGGTGGTATTTAATCACCTCTCAGTTTTTTATTTTTTGTGCTATAAAAGAAAAAAGACCGAAAATTCTGCGAACAAATGAATTTTTCTTCGTTTCTGTTATAAAATTTAGCAGATTAGTCATTTTTTCTTCATAAATTTTGGCCAAAATTCATACTACTACATATCTTTGGTAAAAATAAGTACAAATTGGTGGATATTATTTGGTCTTTGTGAAAGTTATAGAGTCCACAAGCTGTGGTGCCAATATCTGAAAATTGATCACACCTGAAGTACTGACGGCCTATTTCCTTTTTTTTTTTTTTTTTTCCACAAAATTGTCATATTATCAGGTTATTTCACACACACAGCATATGCATACCAAAAGACCCTGGAGAATACAATGGTGGTCGTTGCAAATTTTTATCTCACACGGTATTTGCACAGCAATTTTTCAAACGCGTTTTTTGGGGGGAAAAAACAGTTTTGTGCTTAAAAAACAAACAAAAAAAACAGTAAAGTTAGCCCAATGTTTGCATAAAGTGAAAGATGAAGTTATGATGAGTAAATAGATATCAAACATGTCACTCTTCAAAATTGCACATGCCCGTGGAATGGCGCCAAACGTCGCTACTTAAAAAATCCCCATAGGCGACGCTTTAAATTTTTTTTTACTGGTTACATGTTTTGAGTTGCAGAGGAGGTCTAGGACTAGAATTATTGCTCTCGCTCTAACGTTCTCGGCGATACCTCACATGTGTGGTTTTAACACCATTTTCATATGTGGGCGGGGCTTACGCATGCATTCGCTTCTGCATGCGAGCACATGGGGACAGGGGCGCTTTAAAAAAATTTTTTTTTTTTATTGTTCATTTTACTTTATTTATTTTAGTTTGACATTTTTTTCCCCAAAAATATATTTTTGATCACTTTTATTCCTATTACAAGGAATGTAAACATCCCTTGTAATAGGAATATGGGGTGACAGGTCCTCTTTACAGTGAAATCTGGGGGTCAATAAGACCCCACATCTCACCTCTAGGCTGGGAAGCCTGAAATAAAAAATAAAAAAAAGATTCTGGCTTTGATCGTACTGGCGAGTTGGTAGAAGCACCGGAGGGCGGTGAGGGGTGGGGGGCGTCTATGGCTGGGTATTTCAGGGTATCACCGAGTATGGCTGGGTATTTCAGGGTATCACCGAGTATGGCTGGGTATGGCAATTTATGGCAGGGTATTGCAGAGTATTGGCGGGGTATTGGCGGGGTACTACAGAGTAATAGCAGGGTACTGCAGAGTATTGGGGGGTACTCCAGAGTAATGGCAGGGTACTGCAGAGTAAAGGCAGGGTACTGCAGAGTAATGGGGGTTACTGCAGAGTAATGGGGGGTACTCCAGAGTAATGGCAGGGTACTGCACTGCAGAGTAATGGCAGGGTACTGCAGAGTAATGGCGGGTACTGCAGAGTATTGGGGGGTACTGCAGAGTATTGGGGGGTACTGCAGAGTAATGGGGGGTACTGCAGAGTAATGGCAGGGTACTGCAGAGTAATGGCAGGGTACTGCACTGCAGAGTAATGGCGGGGTACTGCAGAGTAATGGCGGGGTACTGCAGAGTAATGGCAGGGTACTGCAGAGTAATGGGGGTTACTGCAGAGTAATGGGGGGTACTGCAGAGTAATGGCGGGGTACTGCAGAGTAATGGCAGGGTACTGCAGAGTAATGGCAGGGTACTGCAGAGTAATGGGGGGTACTGCAGAGTAATGGCAGGGTACTGCACTGCAGAGTAATGGCGGGGTACTGCAGAGTAATGGCGGGGTACTGCAGAGTAATGGCGGGGTACTGCACTGCAGAGTAATGGGGGGTACTGCAGAGTAATGGCAGGGTACTGCACTGCAGAGTAATGGGGGGTACTGCAGAGTAATGGCGGGGTACTGCAGAGTAATGGCGGGGTACTGCAGAGTAATGGGGGTTACTGCAGAGTAATGGGGGGTACTGCAGAGTAATGGCGGGGTACTGCAGAGTAATGGGGGTTACTGCAGAGTAATGGGGGGTACTGCAGAGTAATGGCGGGGTACTGCAGAGTAATGGCAGGGTACTGCAGAGTATGCACTGGTATTGCAGAGTATTGGCAGGGAATTGAGGGGTTAAATTCGGTGAGCAGCGATGTGGGCACTGCAGATGCAGCCCACATCGCTGCTGACACCGATCTCTTTCCCCTCCGCTGTACCGATCGGTACAGAAAGGGGAGGGAGGAACCGGCGTCATAACATGACGCCGGTTTGTTTCCAAGTGATCACTCCGTCATTTGACGGAGCAATCACGTGGTAAACGGCCGCTATGAGCGGCCGTTTACCGTGATCCGTGATGCGACCCGGCGGTCACGGATGCTCTCGAGTGCGCACACCTCGGGGCACGCGAGAGCAGAATTCTGGGAGGCCGTTAATTAACGGCCTCTCAGAGTTAAACAACCGCCCTGAAGCCGTTAATCGGCAATGGGCAGTTGTTAAGTGGTTAAAGCTAGATCACTAGCTATATAGGTGAGGTGAATATAGTGGTGTATACTGCAGTCAGGGCACAGACAACAACCACTACACAGCAGCAAGATAGGAAATCAGCCAAAAACGATTGGTGTGTACTGTGTTGAAGGTACACAGAACACCCACTGCTTCAGATGCTAAGTAACACACTACAGGAGGCCGCCTTAAAGGCGGCCTTATATAGTGTGGGGCGTGTACTACACAGTCTGAGCTATGATTGGCCACAGGCATCCTGCCTGTGGCCAATCATGGCTCTCCTCGCTGCCGGCGCTGCGATTGGCCAAGCATGCGGGGTCACAGTACATGCTTGGCCAATCATGAGCCAGCAATGCACTGCGCCAACGCAGTGCATTGTGGTCCACGCGCGCGTCACTCGAATTTTGACGCGAACGGCCCAAACGTTCGGAATTCGCCGAACGCACGAACAGCCAATGTTTGAGTCGAACACGAAGCTCATCCCTATTCATTGTGGATGGCGGTCATTATAGGAAGATAACGGCCTCATTCATTCTGTGATTTGCTTCACCCACAACCAATGACTGCGATTTCCATGCTTTAGCGATAGTCGGAGCGCGTCAGCCGAGTCCAGCACTCTTTTTTTTTTTAACGTTGAGCTGCATATGTGTGTTCCTCTCATTGAGCTGGGGGGAGGGGGCGTCACCGAGAGCCCCAGACCCCGTACTAATGATCAGGACCCGCATCTCCCGATTCTGGGTCACCTGATCACCGTGATAGCCTCTGATTGGCTATCACATTGATTAGCCACTAGGCTTTTAAAAAAATATATATATATTTTTTCTTGCATTGATCCATGTCCCCTAGGGCAGGACCCAGGTCCCCAAACACTCCCCTGGGGCAGGACCCGGGTCCCCAAACACTCCCCTGGGGCAGGACCCAGGTCCCCAAACACTCCCCTGGGGCAGGACCCAGGTCCCCAAACACTCCCCTGGGGCAGGACCCGGGTCCCCAAACACTCCCCTGGGGCAGGACCCAGGTCCCCAAACACTCCCCTGGGGCAGGACCCAGGTCCCCAAACACTCCCCTGGGGCAGGACCCAGGTCCCCAAACACTCCCCTGGGGCAGGACCCGGGTCCCCAAACACTCC
The DNA here is from genome assembly GCF_037356315.1 of Lithobates pipiens. Taxonomy (NCBI): domain Eukaryota; kingdom Metazoa; phylum Chordata; class Amphibia; order Anura; family Ranidae; genus Lithobates; species Lithobates pipiens. The sequence continues at coordinate 229,500,872 of NW_027507788.1, forward strand.
CCTGGGGCAGGACCCGGGTCCCCAAACACTCCCCTGGGGCAGGACCCGGGTCCCCAAACACTCCCCTGGGGCAGGACCCAGGTCCCCAAACACTCCCCTGGGGCAGGACCCAGGTCCCCAAACACTCCCCTGGGGCAGGACCCAGGTCCCCAAACACTCCCCTGGGGCAGGACCCGGGTCCCCAAACACTCCCCTGGGGCAGGACCCGGGTCCCCAAACACTCCCCTGGGGCAGGACCCGGGTCCCCAAACACTCCCCTGGGGCAGGACCCGGGTCCCCAAACACTCCCCTGGGGCAGGATCCGGGTCCCTAAACACTTTTTATGACAGTAACTTGCATATTAGCCTTTAAAATGAGCACTTTAGATTTCTCCCATAGACGTGTATAGGATGTTCCGGCTTTTCGAATTTGCCGCGAACACCCCAAATTGTTCACTGTTCACTGAACAGGCGATGTTGGAGTCGAACTCGAAGCTCATCCCTAGTGCTGTTCATCCATTCAAACTGCATATAAATGTGTTGTGTGCAAATTGGACAAAATGGAATGTTTTCAGACTATATTCTCTGCAATTCTAATGTATGAATGGGAGAAAATACCACCTTGTGGCACTAGATGGAGCTGGAGAGCCTACTTATTTCCTCTGGTAGTCAGTGCCATCTAGTGGCCATAATGCAGTATTTTCCACATGAACACATTCGAATTACAGAGAATATAGTCCGAGAACATTCGATTTTGCCGATTCACACAAAACAAAAATTGACACACAGTTTCAATGAATGAACAGTTATGTTTTTTTTTTTTTAATACACCCCCCCCCTCCTCCCCCCCAAAGGGTGTCATCCATCCATGTTAGTGATTGGTTAGTTACTCTTCTATACAATGTAATGTTTTCAGTTTAGATACATGGGTCCTAGAAATCCTCCCTCTGGCCCCGCCCCTTCAGTCTTGCACAGGTGTACCGGCTCCTCCCCCTGGACAGAAACAGCTTCCTCTGATTTCACCGCACACTGTGAGCCTCTCACCATGTGCATTAGAAGCTGCAGCAAGTCAGAAAGAGCCCCGCCCTCATTTCCTGGGTGGAGGAAGTCCACCATCATCTAACCCTTTCCCCCACAACCTGACTGTCTTTAGCCCCACCCCTTTTGTTAATTTCCTTTCCGTCCAATCCTGGAGGTGCAGCTTCACATGTGGGCGTTACCTATGCAAATTCAGCCTGCCTAGGAAAGCCCGCTTCTCCAGACAGACACCCACCCATCAAGGCAGGTTAATATTTGCATAACTCCTCCCACTGCTTGAATCAGGGCTGAGGACTCGGGGGGAGGATTACTGAGATTGGGGGCTGGGATGTTTTCAGGAAGCTATGGACAACCCCCTGCTGGCCCCTCCCACTGGCCGTGATCTGCCTGATTGCATAGAGAAGCACAGAGACCCGGTGATGATGTCACTGGGTATAAATCGAAGGCCCCTCCCACCAGCCGTGATCTGCCTGCATTGCATAGAGAAGCACAGAGACCCGGTGATGATGTCACTGGGTATAAATCGAAGGCCCCTCCCACCAGCCGTGATCTGCCTGATTGCATAGAGAAGCACAGAGAGCCAGTGATGATGTCACGGGGTATAAATCGAAGGCCCCTCCCACCAGCCGTGATCTGCCTGATTGCATGGAGAAGCACAGAGCGCCGGTGATGATGTCACGGGGTATAAATCGAAGGCCCCTCCCACCAGCCGTGATCTGCCTGATTGCATAGAGAAGCACAGAGAGCCAGTGATGATGTCACTGGGTATAAATCAAGGCCCCTCCCACCAGCCGTGATCTGCCTGCATTGCATAGAGAAGCACAGAGACCCGGTGATGATGTCACTGGGTATAAATCGAAGGCCCCTCCCACCAGCCGTGATCTGCCTGATTGCATAGAGAAGCACAGAGAGCCAGTGATGATGTCACGGGGTATAAATCGAAGGCCCCTCCCACCAGCCGTGATCTGCCTGATTGCATGGAGAAGCACAGAGCGCCGGTGATGATGTCACGGGGTATAAATCGAAGGCCCCTCCCACCAGCCGTGATCTGCCTGCATTGCATAGAGAAGCACAGAGCGCCGGTGATGATGTAAGTAAAAAAAAATCTTTATTTATATATTCCATAAGCATGATGATGATGGGGGAGGGGAGAACCTGGGAAGAAAAAATACAGAACTCAGCCCCGCGTCCTCCTCGGTCATCTCAGTAATTTCTAATAACGCAGTGTGACCCCCTCCCCCCCCTCCATAGACGCACACGGGTCCCTCACACCTCTAATTATAGCTCTCCCCGCACACCGGCCCGATCTAATGAGAAGCAGACGGGAATGACGGCGCTGAGAAATCCGATCGCTCATTTAAATGAAATGCGAAAACACGAAAAATAAAATCGATAACGGCGTGTAAAAGATGCCAGTCAGCGGTCAGGAATGGAAATCCGATTCCCGGGGACACCGTGTGCCAAAGTGACCCCTCCGCTCACTTCCTGTCCCCCCGCAGCATGTTCCCAGTGATTCATGTCCTCACACTTCTCATTTCCATCGCCGGAGGTGGAGTGGGAAAACCGCTGATGCCCCCCCCCCCCATCGCCCCCCTCACCCCCCCCCTCCTCGGCCCCCCCTAATGCCTCTGCCTGCTGATTCAGTCCCCGAGCACGCCGCGCACATTCATTCACCGCCATCTTAAAAGGGAAACGCCGCCTTTGCCTGGCAGCCACGGGCCGGGCCAGACCAAGAGGTAAACAAGGACACCGAAGCCTGCGGAGAGCGATCGTGTGCACGAGCGACTGGCTGCTCCCCGGGATCTGTCATTACGGATCATTCATCTATTATAATGGAAGACAGATGGGGGGGGGGAGGGGAGGGGACATTACATATTATAGAGAGAAATCTCTCCAGAATCGATAGAAAGCCGAATTCCGATAGGAAGAGAATGAGCGCCGCTCTGCGATCGTTATTACGTGATTGTATCTCTGCGGATCCTCGTTATATACATTGTATTCATTTCTATACACTCCTATTAACCCCTCGCCTGCCGGACAACGTTTTTACATGTTTTTTTTTGCACAGATGGTAAAATCTGATTTTTTTTCCCCCCTAGAAATGACTGTAAATCGGGGTGTGAGAAATGTGCCGCAAATCTAAAAAAAGTCCGGAGCCGGTTTGTTTTTTACAGGTAGAAGATCTCACAGGTTCCCGCAGGGGAACTCATCCTTCAAATTAAGGACCCCTCCTATTTTTCAGATTTGGCGTTTGCAAGTTCAAATCAGGTTTTTGTTTTTTTTTGCTACAAAATTACTTGGAACCCCCAAACATTATAAACATTTTTTTTTCAGACACCCTAGAGAATAAAATGGCGGTCGTTGCGATACTTTATGTCGCACCGTATTTGCACAGCCGTCTTACAAGTGACATTTTTTTGAGGGGATAAAATGCACTTTTTTGATTTAAAAAAAAAGAAACAACAGTAAGGTTAGCCCAATTTTTTTTTATATTGTGAAAGATAATGTTACGCCGAGTACATTGATACCCAACACGTCACGCTTCAAAATTGCGCCCCCCGCTCGTGGAACGGCGACAAACTTTGACCCTTAAAAATCCCCATAGGGACGTTTATGCATTTCTACAGGTTGCCAGCTTTGGGTTACAGAGGAGGTCTAGCAGTAGAATTATCGCTCTCGCTCTAACGATCGCGGCCATACCTCCCATGTGTGGTTTGAACAACGTTTTTATATACGGGCGCGACTTACGTATGCGTTCGCTTTAAAATTAAAAAAAAATCTTATTTGTTTTACTTTTTAATTTTTATTTTGACACTGTCCTTTTAAAAAAAAAAAAATGTTTTGGGTCACTTTTATTTCTATTACAAGGAATGGAAACATCCCTTGTAATAGAAAATAAACGTGACAGGTCCCCTTTAACGTGAGATCTGGGGGGAGGGGCAAAAAGACCTCACATCTCATATTTACACTTAAAAGCAATAATAAAAAAATAAATAATTCCCATTTAAAGCGGGAGTCCGCCGGGACTCTGCGTTTTTTTTTTTTTTTAAAAGCCAGCAGCTACAAATACTGCAGCTGCTGACTTTTAAAATAGTGACACTTACCCGCCCAGCGCGCCCGCAATGTCGGCACCCGAAGCCGATCTCTAGATCGTCTCTCGGGGTGCTGCCGCCGCCATCTTGGGTATGGGAATCAGGAAGTGGAGCCTTTCGGGTTCATTTACCGGTTCCCTACTGCGCATGCGCGAGCCGCGCTGCGCAATAAGGACGCTCCCCGCTGTCTCTGGGATCTGTGTGTTTCCCAGCAGGTAGCGGGGGACTTTCGGAAAGGGGCGGGCACTTGCGGAAAGGGGCGTAATCTACGCCCCTTTCCGCAGAGAGCTAGCCCGGAAGTGGGTGCAGAATACCTGTACTGTACAGGTAACTGCACCCCCCTCCCCCCTGAAAGGTGCCAATTGTGGCGCCGGAGGGGGGGGAGGGTTCCAATGAGCGGAAGGTCCATTTTAGGGTGGAGCTCCGCTTTAAGATCATTGGGCGGAAGTGAGGTTCAACGTCGCTTCCATCATCCAATGGTACGGAGCCGAGTCCCATCATTCCGTCACTCGGCTCCGTGCTACTGAGAGGAAAGGATCGGACGGGGGCACCTCTCCCGCCGCCGATAAAAGTGATCGAATCCGCCACGGAGACCACTTTTATCCGAAAGAAGACCGCCCCCCTGGTTGAAGAGAATACCGGGGGGTTTCCGGTAAACTATCTGCTGCCATAACAACGCTATTCTACATCAAAGTACTGAAGTATAACGAGAACGGCGGCTCCGTACGTGGTTAACCCTTTCACTGCCAGAGCTGTTTTTTTTTTTTTGCACACTTAAGGCCTAAAGATTACATAAACCCCCCCCCCCCCCCCCCATATATTTTCTGAAAGCAGACACCCTGGAGAATAAAATAGTGGTAGCTCCAATTTGTTATGTCACGCGATATTACCGCCAGACATTTTTTTTTTAGGGGGCACAAAAACGCAACCAATTACCCAATTTATTGGTAAAATCTAAAAGCCGAGCTCGCGCCGAGTAAATAGATACCCAAAGCCGCGTACACACGGGCGGACTGTCTGGCCAACTTAGTCCGTCGAAACACATTTCAGCGGACAGTCCGCTCGTGTGTGGGCTTCAGCGGACTTTTTCAGCGGACAGTCTGGCGGACTAAGTATTTCGGAATTTCCGTAATATTGTCCGTCAGACTTTGGTTTCAGCGGACAGTCCGCTCGTGTGTAGGCAAGTTGGACGGACTAAGAATGGCGCATGCTCAGAAAGGATTTACACGGCGGAAGGTTGCATTGCTGTGTATTGGACTTCCTATTTCTAGTCCCGTCGTACGTGCTGTACACGTCATCGCGCAAGCTTTCGACGGACTGTTTGTGTATCCGTGTGTGGTCAAGTCCGTTCATTCGAAAGTACGACGGACTGTCCGTCGGATTGTCTGACGAACTAAGTTGGCCATACAGTCCGCCCGTGTGTACGCGGCTCAACATATCAAACTTTAAACATACCAGTACTCTATATTTTCCATAGGTCGATGCTTTAAAAGCCCCCTATAGATCCTCAATTTTGCGTTACGGAGGAGGTCTGGGGCAGAATTATCGCTCTCATTCTGAGGAGCGCGGCGAAATGTAACGCGTGTATGGCAATCAACGTTTTCAGGTGTGGGAGCCCCGCCACGTACGTTACCATTTATATGTTTGTGGGGATGGGGGGCCTCAGTTCTCTATTTTTTTTTTGGGGGGGGGGGGATTTTATGTGTTTCGGTGTAACTTTAATTTGATACAATCAAAAATAAAAATTTTTTTTTTTTACTTAACTTTTTTTGTTCACCTCTATGTGATTTTTTATTTATTTTTGGTGACAGGTTCTCTTTAATGAGACATTCAGGGTCTAAAAATATCTTCCCTGTGCTGCACTGAATGCAATGCACATCACACTGTATTACATTCATTCCCGGCCTTGATGGGCGGGGACACTGTCACTGGGGACCTGGAAGTGACGTCACTAGGGATGGGCTGAACACCCCCCCCCCCCTCCGGATCGGGAGTTCTGCTGCTGGTTCTAACCCAAACGGCAAACCCCAATGAAATCTACGGGAGCCAAACAGGAAAAGTCAAAAATGCCCATTTTGAAGGCTTATATGCAAGTAATTGGTCAAAAAAGGAGGTACAGGGGTCCGGGTACTGCCCTGGGGGACATGTAGCAATAATAAAAAAATAATAATAATTTAAATGATTGTTTTTTTTTTACGGAGCAGTGATTTTACGTCGACAGAATGGCACGGGCAGGCATATTGGCGTACAGGTACGTCCAATATTCAATGCCACCCTGCCATCGGGAGCACGCCGCCGCCGGCGCGCTCCCGCGCTGGTCGGGACCCCCGTGAGTCCGGTCGCGGGTCCCGCAGACTCTATCGCCGCGGGCATCCCCGCGATCGTCTCACGGGACGGCTGAATGGAGGAAATGCTGTGTAAACAGCATTTCTCCATTCTGCCTAGCAACTAGTGACGCTGATCTCTGCTCCATGTGATTGGAGCAGAGATCAGTGTTCACTAAATGAAAGCCCAACCCCCCCACAGTTAGTAACACACCCCTAGGAACACTTAACCCCTACACTGCCACCCACTGGTTAACCCTTTCACTGCCAGTGTAATTTACACAGGAATCACTGCATTTTTATAGCACTGATTGCTGTATAAATGACAATGGTCCCAAAAATGTGTCAAAAATGTCCGATGTGTCCGCCACAATGTCGCAGTCACAATAAAAATCGCATATCGCCGCCATTACTAGTAAAAAAAAAAATAATAAAAAATTATTAATAAAAATGCTATAAAACTATCCCCTATTTTGTAAACGCTATAACTTTTGCGCAAACCAATCAATAATCGCTTATTGTGTTTTTTTTTAACCAAAAATATGTAGAAGAATACGTATCGGCCTAAACTGAGGGAAAAAAATGTTTTTTTATATATTTTTGGGGGATATTTATTATAACAAAAAGTAAAAAATAATGCGTTTTTTTCAAAATTGTCGCTCTATTTTTGTTTATAGCACAAAAAATAAAAACCGCAGGGGTGATCAAATACCACCAAAAGAAAGCTCTATTTGTGGGAAAAAAAGGACGTCAATTTTGTTTGGGAGCCACGTCGCACGACCGCGCAATTGTCAGTTAAAGCGACGCAGTGCCGAATCGCAAAAAGTGGTCTGGTCTTTGACCAGCAAAATGGTCCGGGGCTGAAAGTGGTTAAAGTGCAACAATATAAAATAAAAATTCCTTTAAAGTGATTGTAAGGCTTCAAGTTTCTTTTTTTAAATAAAAAACATGTCATACTTACCTCCACTGTGCAGTTAATTTTGCACAGAGTGGCCCCGATCCTCCTCTCCTGGGGTCCCCTGGCGGCTTTCACGGCTCCTCCTCTTATCAGATAACCTCCTAGAGTGGAGAAGCGCTCTCCTGGGGGCTCCCGAGTCCAGCATTTGTGTCTACAGACGCAGAATGCCGGACTCTGCCCCGCCCACCCCCCCCCCCCCCCGGGTCTGCATCATTGGATTTGATTGACAGCAGTGGGAGCCAATAGCTGTGCTGCTATAAATCTATCCAATGGAGAAATAAGAACCCCGGGCAGAGGCAGAGCGCATCTCCGTAGTGGGGAATTCCAGGGCTCAGGTAAGTAAAACGGGGACGGGGGGGGTCACTGCCAGGTGTTTTTTCACCTTAATGCATAAGATGCATTAAGGTGAAAATACACAAGTGTTTACAACCCCTTTAAATATAGTGCCTGGGGGTCCCCTTAATGTGCCTGTAAAGTGGCACATCTGTACCATGTATAGAACCTGCTGCAGCAAAAATGACATTTCTAAAGAAAACAAAGGAGTTAATTTCCATTTAAAATGACTCGTGGTTACCATTGCTGGCACCCGGCTATTAAAAAAAAAACAAAAAAAAAAACGGCGTGTGGCCCCCTCCCCCCAGTCCATACCAGGCCCTTATCCAGGCATGCAGCATTTCTTATATAGGTAAGTGGTGGGACCACCTGGCTACGTCACCCCGGTGGCACCGCCCCCTTTTGATGTCTTCGACTGGTGCATGCTGGGCATGTGACATCAAAAAAGGGGCAGTGCCACTGGGTGACGTAGCCAGGTGGCCACGCCCCTTACCTATATAAAAAATGTGGTGGGCAGCGTGACTGACGATGGATTTCCATCAGGGGGGCACTATTTATTTATTTTTTTAATAAAGGATTTGTCAAAAACTACCTCTTGTGTTTATTACTTTTTGACACTCTTTGGTGAAAGGGTAAGGTATACGATGTACCGATACCCATTCACATGCGGGAGGGCCGGGATCTGGGGGTCCCCCTTGTTAAACAGGGACTTCTAGATTCCGATAAACCCCCCCACCCACAGACCCCCACAACCACCGGCAAGGGTTGTGGGAAAGGGGCCCGTGTCCCCATCAACATGGGGACAAGGTGCTTTGGGGCATGTGGCCTGGTATGGTTCAGGCCCCCCGTCCCCCTTCTCTGACCTGCCGGGCTGCATGCATGGATAAGGGTCTGCTATGGATTTGGGGGAGGGGCCTCATGCCGTTTTCTACTTAATTTTTTTTACTGGTACCTTTTTTTTTCTTTTATTGTTCAGCTGTCATCGAGTCATCGGTTGTTAATGTCGCGGCAGACGGCTTTCCGGTCTGCTACTTAACAAGCAGCGTACACTGCGCCCTGATTGCGCAAAGCTTTGCCCAACCAGGGCCATGAATACACTATGTAGCGCTCAGTGCATTGCAGGGTGTTCATCGGGAACACCCAATGGGCACCTGCAAATTTGGGTGTTCGGTGAGCGGCCGAACGGGCAAATGTTCAGCCTGAACCCATGCTGGGGCCGAATCGTTCGTCCAGACGTAGACGTCACGCGTCATCCGGGTCAGCAACAGGACGGGGAGGAGAGCGGGCATGTGCCCCCTCTCCTCCCTCCCCCGCTCCCTCTCTACCTGGAGGCACCCACTATGCCAGTCCCAGGCCTGCAGGTAGGCAAGCCGAGCCCAGCATACATAGCGGGGGAGGGGGGTGAGCAGGGTGTGTGGGGCAGCCCAGGCTCCAGGACAAAACTTCTTGTCGACTTTCGTATATCTCACATGTGTGGGGCAATTGATGCACTACATTGCGAGGTGTGTCCGGGGGTTATATTATTTCATTTATTTTATAGAATTCATTTTCATTTATCACAAGCCGCTATGTGATAGTATGGGCAGGTGACAGGTCCCCTTTATGGAGACAATAGGGGTCTATTAGACCCCCAATATCTCCCCTGCCCCCCCCCCCATGCAGCTAATCAAGCACTAGATGGAGTCACTACGCCCTGTGAGGAGGCACTGCTGTGTCACATATTTCACAGAGCCCGCCTTCTGAGGGGAGGAGTTTCAGGAGGAGGAGTTAGGACAGGAATCGGCTAGGGACCATGGGATATGTAGTCCTTAGAAATGGAGGAGAAGCTGAAAAGCATGCTGGGAATCCAGGAAGTTGTGGGAAGAGACGGCCAGCAGACAGGCAGCACTCACACCATGAAAGGAGATGTTTCCAGGAATCTTATATTGGATTGTTAGTAATAATTATTATTTTTTATTGTTAGTACAATGCTGATGGTATACAATGAGAGTCTATGCTGTGACCGGAGGTCTCCTTTAATGCAAGTACCTGCATTGGAATCAGACTCATTTTATCCCTGTACAGCAGAGCTTAAAGTACAGGAAGGAAATGCAGCACAAGGAGCCAATCAGTGCACGGAGCATGCTGATAAGAGGAGAGAGCAGAGTGACAGTGAAATGAGCCCATCAGTCTGCTGCTTCTCCTTCACTATTCTGTCTTAGGTTGGGGGGGAGGGGGGACAAGACCTATATGTTACTGAACTGCAGCATAGAAAACCAGGTCTCCTCTTCTACCAGTCATGGTACATAACAGAGCTGTGTAAATCTCAGTACTGGATGGACAGGGGATCCAAATCCTTTGGCAGGTAAAGCAGCTTTCTTATATGTATTTTGTCTGTGTGTTTAGATGTTTGTCTGGTGTTCTCCTTTAAATGCTGGAATATTTTCTCCTGGGAAGCCTGTTTTTGTTTTTCTTATTGAATTTTCTTCCTATTAAATGACGTGATGGAGGATTGAGAATCGCCTGCAGATCTGAGCAGTGAGCACACACTAATCTAATGACATCATCTGCCCACCAGGAAAACGCTTGCTTACGGTTACTCCCAGCTCGGCGTATGACGGGGGAAGGCCATGTGACCAGTCTAATCCGACTCCTTCATCTCAGTTATCATAAATTCCATCATTTCCCATCACAATTCCAGAAACTGCGTTTAGTTCCATTTCATCCCAATCACGTCAACGAGGAGCCAATCCGTGACTAGGGGGAACGAAAATCAGACATTAACACATTAAACAGAGACTGGGACAGGTTACAGTTATGGTTAGGTTAGGGTTGGAACAGGCCAAGCTTAGGGTTGGGACAGGCAAAGGTTAGTGTTGGGGCAGGCTAAGGTTAGGGTTGGGGCAGGCTAAGGTTAGGGTTGGGACAGGCTAAGGTTAGGGTTGGAACAGGCCAAGATTAGGGTTGGGACAGGTTAAGGTTAGGGTTGGAACAGGATAAGGTTAGGGTTGGAACAGGCCAAGATTAAGGTTGGGGCAGGTTAAGGTTAGGGTTGGAACAGGCCAAGATTAAGGTTGGGGCAGGTTAAGGTTAGGGTTGGGACAGGCTAAGGTTAGGGTTGGAACAGGCCAAGATTAGGGTTGGGACAGGTTAAGGTTAGGGTTGGAACAGGCTAAGGTTAGGGTTGGAACAGGCTAAGGTTAGGGTTGGAACAGGCCAAGGTTAGGGTTGGGGCAGGTTAAGGTTAGGGCTGGGACAGGCTAAGGTTAGGGTTGGAACAGGCCAAGATTAGGGTTGGGACAGGTTAAGGTTAGGGTTGGAACAGGATAAGGTTAGGGTTGGAACAGGCCAAGATTAAGGTTGGGACAGGTTAAGGTTAGGGTTGGGACAGGCTAAGGTTAGGGTTGGAACAGGATAAGGTTAGGGTTGGGACAGGCTAAGGTTAGGGTTGGGACAGGCCAAGGTTAGGGTTGGGGCAGACTAAGGTTAGGGTTGGGACAGGCCAAGGTTAGGGTTGGGACAGGCCAAGGTTAGGGTTGGGACAGGTTAAGGTTAGGGTTGGGACAGGCTAAGGTTAGGGTTGGGACAGGTTAAGGTTAGGGTTGGGACAGGCTAAGGTTAGGGTTGGGACATGCTAAGGTTATGGTTAGCTTAGGTTTGAGACAAGCTAAGCTTAGGGTTGGGGCAGATTAATGTTAGGGATGGGACAGGTTAAGATTATGGTTAGGTTAGTGTTGGAACAGGCTAGGGTTAGGGTTGGGACAGGCTAAGGTTATGTTTGGAACAGGCCAAGATTAGGGTTGGGACAGGCTAAGGTTAGGTTTGGGGCAGACTAAGGTTAGGGTTGGGACAGGCTAAGGTTAGGGTTGGGGCAGACTAAGGTTAGGGTTGGGACAGGCTAAGGTTAGGGTTGGGATAGGCTAAGGTTAGGGTTGGGGCAGACTAAGGTTAGGGTTGGAACAGGCTAAGGTTAGGATTGGGATAGGCCAAGGTTAGGGTTGGGACAGGCAAAGGTTAGTGTTGGGACAGGCAAAGGTTAGGGTTGGGGCAGGCTAAGGTTAGGGTTGGAACAGGCCAAGGTTAGGGTTGGGGCAGGCTAAGGTTAGGGTTGGAACAGGCCAAGATTAGGGTTGGGACAGGTTAAGGTTAGGGTTGGAACAGGATAAGGTTAGGGTTGGAACAGGCCAAGATTAAGGTTGGGACAGGCCAAGGTTAGGGTTGGGACAGGCAAAGGTTAGTGTTGGGACAGGCAAAGGTTAGGGTTGGGGCAGGCTAAGGTTAGGGTTGGAACAGGCCAAGGTTAGGGTTGGGGCAGGCTAAGGTTAGGGTTGGAACAGGCCAAGATTAGGGTTGGGACAGGTTAAGGTTAGGGTTGGAACAGGATAAGGTTAGGGTTGGAACAGGCCAAGATTAAGGTTGGGGCAGGTTAAGGTTAGGGTTGGGACAGGCTAAGATTAGGGTTGGAACAGGCCAAGATTAGGGTTGGGACAGGTTAAGGTTAGGGTTGGAACAGGCTAAGGTTAGGGTTGGAACAGGCTAAGGTTAGGGTTGGAACAGGCCAAGGTTAGGGTTGGGGCAGGCTAAGGTTAGGGTTGGAACAGGCCAAGATTAGGGTTGGGACAGGTTAAGGTTAGGGTTGGAACAGGCTAAGGTTAGGGTTGGAACAGGCCAAGATTAGGGTTGGGACAGGTTAAGGTTAGGGTTGGAACAGGATAAGGTTAGGGTTGGAACAGGCCAAGATTAAGGTTGGGGCAGGTTAAGGTTAGGGTTGGGACAGGCTAAGGTTAGGGTTGGAACAGGATAAGGTTAGGGTTGGGACAGGCTAAGGTTAGGGTTGGGGCAGACTAAGGTTAGGGTTGGGACAGGCCAAGGTTAGGGTTGGGACAGGCCAAGGTTAGGGTTGGGACAGGTTAAGGTTAGGGTTGGGACAGGCTAAGGTTAGGGTTGGGACAGGTTAAGGTTAGGGTTGGGACAGGCTAAGGTTAGGGTTGGGACATGCTAAGGTTATGGTTAGCTTAGGTTTGAGACAAGCTAAGCTTAGGGTTGGGGCAGATTAATGTTAGGGATGGGACAGGTTACGATTATGGTTAGGTTAGTGTTGGAACAGGCTAGGGTTAGGGTTGGGACAGGCTAAGGTTAGGTTTGGGGCAGACTAAGGTTAGGGTTGGGACAGGCTAAGGTTAGGGTTGGGATAGGCTAAGGTTAGGGTTGGGGCAGACTAAGGTTAGGGTTGGAACAGGCTAGGGTTAGGATTGGGACAGGCCAAGCTTAGGGTTGGGACAGGCAAAGGTTAGTGTTGGGGCAGGCTAAGGTTAGGGTTGGGGCAGGATAAGGTTAGGGTTGGAACAGGCCAAGATTAGGGTTGGGACAGGTTAAGGTTAGGGTTGGAACAGGATAAGGTTAGGGTTGGAACAGGCCAAGATTAAGGTTGGGGCAGGTTAAGGTTAGGGTTGGAACAGGCCAAGATTAAGGTTGGGGCAGGTTAAGGTTAGGGTTGGGACAGGCTAAGGTTAGGGTTGGAACAGGCCAAGATTAGGGTTGGGACAGGTTAAGGTTAGGGTTGGAACAGGCTAAGGTTAGGGTTGGAACAGGCTAAGGTTAGGGTTGGAACAGGCCAAGGTTAGGGTTGGGGCAGGTTAAGGTTAGGGCTGGGACAGGCTAAGGTTAGGGTTGGAACAGGCCAAGATTAGGGTTGGGACAGGTTAAGGTTAGGGTTGGAACAGGATAAGGTTAGGGTTGGAACAGGCCAAGATTAAGGTTGGGACAGGTTAAGGTTAGGGTTGGGACAGGCTAAGGTTAGGGTTGGAACAGGATAAGGTTAGGGTTGGGACAGGCTAAGGTTAGGGTTGGGACAGGCCAAGGTTAGGGTTGGGGCAGACTAAGGTTAGGGTTGGGACAGGCCAAGGTTAGGGTTGGGACAGGCCAAGGTTAGGGTTGGGACAGGTTAAGGTTAGGGTTGGGACAGGCTAAGGTTAGGGTTGGGACAGGTTAAGGTTAGGGTTGGGACAGGCTAAGGTTAGGGTTGGGACATGCTAAGGTTATGGTTAGCTTAGGTTTGAGACAAGCTAAGCTTAGGGTTGGGGCAGATTAATGTTAGGGATGGGACAGGTTAAGATTATGGTTAGGTTAGTGTTGGAACAGGCTAGGGTTAGGGTTGGGACAGGCTAAGGTTATGTTTGGAACAGGCCAAGATTAGGGTTGGGACAGGCTAAGGTTAGGTTTGGGGCAGACTAAGGTTAGGGTTGGGACAGGCTAAGGTTAGGGTTGGGGCAGACTAAGGTTAGGGTTGGGACAGGCTAAGGTTAGGGTTGGGATAGGCTAAGGTTAGGGTTGGGGCAGATTAAGGTTAGGGTTGGAACAGGCTAAGGTTAGGATTGGGACAGGCCAAGGTTAGGGTTGGGACAGGCAAAGGTTAGTGTTGGGACAGGCAAAGGTTAGGGTTGGGGCAGGCTAAGGTTAGGGTTGGAACAGGCCAAGGTTAGGGTTGGGGCAGGCTAAGGTTAGGGTTGGAACAGGCCAAGATTAGGGTTGGGACAGGTTAAGGTTAGGGTTGGAACAGGATAAGGTTAGGGTTGGAACAGGCCAAGATTAAGGTTGGGACAGGCCAAGGTTAGGGTTGGGACAGGCAAAGGTTAGTGTTGGGACAGGCAAAGGTTAGGGTTGGGGCAGGCTAAGGTTAGGGTTGGAACAGGCCAAGGTTAGGGTTGGGGCAGGCTAAGGTTAGGGTTGGAACAGGCCAAGATTAGGGTTGGGACAGGTTAAGGTTAGGGTTGGAACAGGATAAGGTTAGGGTTGGAACAGGCCAAGATTAAGGTTGGGGCAGGTTAAGGTTAGGGTTGGGACAGGCTAAGATTAGGGTTGGAACAGGCCAAGATTAGGGTTGGGACAGGTTAAGGTTAGGGTTGGAACAGGCTAAGGTTAGGGTTGGAACAGGCTAAGGTTAGGGTTGGAACAGGCCAAGGTTAGGGTTGGGGCAGGCTAAGGTTAGGGTTGGAACAGGCCAAGATTAGGGTTGGGACAGGTTAAGGTTAGGGTTGGAACAGGCTAAGGTTAGGGTTGGAACAGGCCAAGATTAGGGTTGGGACAGGTTAAGGTTAGGGTTGGAACAGGATAAGGTTAGGGTTGGAACAGGCCAAGATTAAGGTTGGGGCAGGTTAAGGTTAGGGTTGGGACAGGCTAAGGTTAGGGTTGGAACAGGATAAGGTTAGGGTTGGGACAGGCTAAGGTTAGGGTTGGGGCAGACTAAGGTTAGGGTTGGGACAGGCCAAGGTTAGGGTTGGGACAGGCCAAGGTTAGGGTTGGGACAGGTTAAGGTTAGGGTTGGGACAGGCTAAGGTTAGGGTTGGGACAGGTTAAGGTTAGGGTTGGGACAGGCTAAGGTTAGGGTTGGGACATGCTAAGGTTATGGTTAGCTTAGGTTTGAGACAAGCTAAGCTTAGGGTTGGGGCAGATTAATGTTAGGGATGGGACAGGTTACGATTATGGTTAGGTTAGTGTTGGAACAGGCTAGGGTTAGGGTTGGGACAGGCTAAGGTTAGGTTTGGGGCAGACTAAGGTTAGGGTTGGGACAGGCTAAGGTTAGGGTTGGGATAGGCTAAGGTTAGGGTTGGGGCAGACTAAGGTTAGGGTTGGAACAGGCTAGGGTTAGGATTGGGACAGGCCAAGGTTAGGGTTGGGACAGGCAAAGGTTAGTGTTGGGACAGGCTAAGGTTAGGGTTGGGGCAGGCTAAGGTTAGGGTTGGAACAGGCCAAGGTTAGGGTTGGGGCAGGCTAAGGTTAGGGTTGGAACAGGCCAAGATTAGGGTTAGGACAGGTTAAGGTTAGGGTTGGAACAGGATAAGGTTAGGGTTGGAACAGGCCAAGATTAAGGTTGGGGCAGGTTAAGGTTAGGGTTGGAACAGGCCAAGATTAACCACTTCCCACCCGGCCAATGTATATATACGGCGGGTGGGAGCCGCCTGCTCCTGATAGGACATTCAGGAACGTCATTCAGGAGCAGCGGGATCGCGCGCGCGCGCGCCCGCGCAGCGGCGCGATCCCGATGTGCTCGTGTCACCCGGACACGGCACATCTCAGATCGGCAGGAGGGCTCTGTGATTGGCCCTCCTGATCACATGACGGCCGTGTCCAATCACGGCCGTCATGTGATGTAAACAAACAGCCGGTTGCTAGGCAATCAGCTCTCCTCTCCTCACACGGAAGTCACCGCTGAGGAGAAGAGAGCAGATCGCTGCAGCCGGCTGATGATCAGTGAGTATGGGCTGCTTTTCACAGCTTTTTACTCACTGATCATCAGTGTAGTGTAAACACACAACACACCACACAGTGAAAACACAGTCCCCACATATGTCCCCAAAACACACATGTCCCCAAAACATACATGTCCCCAAATAATAAAAACACATGTCCCTAATAATAAAAACATGTCCCCCACATATGTCCCACTAAAATCACATGTCCCAATGATTATCTGCACACATATGTACATGATCATTTGCGTACATATGTCTGTGATCACACAAACCAATTATTATACACTTAACGGAATTTTTTTTACCAAAAACATGTAGCAGAATACATTTTGGCTTAAATTTATGACAAAATTTGATTTTATTGGATTTCTTTTCAAATAGAAAAAAGAAAATATTGTTTTTTTCCCAAATTTCCGCTTTTTTTGCGCTTATATCGCAAAAAAAAAAAAACGGAGTCGTGAATAAATAACACCAAAATAAAGCTCTATTTGTGCGAACAAAATGATAAAAATTTCATTTGGGTACAGTGTAGCATGACCGCGCAATTGTCACTGAAAGCGCTAGAGCGCTGAAAGCTGAAAATTGGGCTGGGAAGGAAGGGGGTGAAAGTGCCCTGTATTGAAGTGGTTAAGGTTGGGACAGGCTAAGGTTAGGGTTGGAACAGGCCAAGATTAGGGTTGGGACAGGTTAAGGTTAGGTGTCAAGAATTGGGAATTCTAAGGATATTGGGGCAGTTGCTGAGGCTGCTCCCTTGATATCCACACCCAAAAATGTTTGTTGAGGGGACTATTGCGGTACTAAATAAATCATAAAAGACTTTGTTATAAAAAAATTACAAGTAATTTAATAAGGACAAAAAAAATGAAATCCATCAAAACTTTCATATTGCTAAAATCATATACACCACAATTTAATAAACTACCGACGGGTAAGCCCGTAAGGTTTCTATTGAAGAGGGGTACAGAAGCGTTTCCTCTACCGGTTTCGCTGCGAACCGCTTCTTCAGGAGGATAGTCTACAGAGTAAATAAAAATATTTGCAAATAATCAAATAGCAGCGAATCATATAATGACATAACAGAAGAGTTACAGTAATTTAAATAGCGAGGGGATCAGCTCACCCACAAAGGAGGAAGCAGTAGATCACAGGACCCATCGGTTTCCTCCCACGGCAGATGCGGGGGGTTGTAAAGGACTCTTCAAATTTAAACAGATATATATGATATGAGAGTTAAAGTGAGATGAGACATTAACCTATACACACCTAAAGAGCGATATATAGGTGAAAAGGGATGGAAAATAGACTGTGTATAGGGGCTGTAAAAAGAGCCTATAAAAAGGGTTGGAACAGGCTAAGGTTAGGGTTGGAACAGGCTAAGGTTAGGGTTGGAACAGGCCAAGGTTAGGGTTGGGGCAGGCTAAGGTTAGGGTTGGAACAGGCCAAGATTAGGGTTGGGACAGGTTAAGGTTAGGGTTGGAACAGGATAAGGTTAGGGTTGGAACAGGCCAAGATTAAGGTTGGGGCAGGTTAAGGTTAGGGTTGGGACCGGCTAAGGTTAGGGTTGGAACAGGATAAGGTTAGGGTTGGGACAGGCTAAGGTTAGGGTTGGGACAGGCCAAGGTTAGGGTTGGGGCAGACTAAGGTTAGGGTTGGGACAGGCCAAGGTTAGGGTTGGGACAGGCCAAGGTTAGGGTTGGGACAGGTTAAGGTTAGGGTTGGGACAGGCTAAGGTTAGGGTTGGGACAGGTTAAGGTTAGGGTTGGGACAGGCTAAGGTTAGGGTTGGGACATGCTAAGGTTATGGTTAGCTTAGGTTTGAGACAAGCTAAGCTTAGGGTTGGGGCAGATTAATGTTAGGGATGGGACAGGTTAAGATTATGGTTAGGTTAGTGTTGGAACAGGCTAGGGTTAGGGTTGGGACAGGCTAAGGTTATGTTTGGAACAGGCCAAGATTAGGGTTGGGACAGGCTAAGGTTAGGTTTGGGGCAGACTAAGGTTAGGGTTGGGACAGGCTAAGGTTAGGGTTGGGGCAGACTAAGGTTAGGGTTGGGACAGGCTAAGGTTAGGGTTGGGATAGGCTAAGGTTAGGGTTGGGGCAGACTAAGGTTAGGGTTGGGACAGGCTAAGGTTAGTGTTGGGGCAAACTAAGGTTAGGGTTGGGACAGGCTAAGGTTAGGGTTGGAACAGGCCAAGATTAGGGTTGGGACAGGTTAAGGTTAGGGTTGGGACAGGCTAAAGTTAGGGTTGGGACATGCTAAGGTTATGGTTAGCTTAGGGTTGAGACAAGCTAAACTTAGGGTTGGGGCAGATTAAGTTTATGGTTAGGTTAGTGTTGGAACAGGCTAGGGTTAGGGTTGGGACAGGCTAAGGTTAGGGTTAGAATAGGCTAGGGGTAGGGTTTAAGATTAGGCTTGGGTAAGGGTTAGGGTTAGGCCTCGGTTTGAAGCCTAGAGTGATAAGTAAGGGGATTGAGGCACCATGGAGGAACTTCATCCTAAGTGGTGGACTGGACTGGGGAAGCGAATCAGTTGGTCCTCGAGTGAAGTGTCTTCAGGAGTCGGTAGCTGGACCGCCCTGTACTTTGCAGCCAGGAGCTAGATTTACAGGATGCCAGGTTGACTTCAAGGTTCTCTACCTGTGGAGGCTGTGAGTACTTTTTGTCCCTCTCCAGAGTCTCTTACGCCTCATTGGTGCCTGGAGCCCCAACTCTCTCTCCCAGGAGTCAATGAACTCCATATTTGCTTTGGAAAGTGACTGGCACCCATCTGTCCCCATCACTGCCAAGGATCTGACCCTGAGATGGAATGTTAGTCCACCTGACCACTGGAGGGTGTCTACCTGCCTCTGGAGGTAGAGAAGTGTACTATACATGCTGAACATAGGTGCCCCATCTGCATTACTTCACAAGTCTTTTGGCAGTTCTTGGGTATGTGCCTCCGCTGTGCACTGAGCAGCTTCATGGGGTTACTTCTATTGAAGACCCGGCTTCCATATCCTATGGGAAGATGTTGGGTGTCAGTCATATTCCCAGTTTGGTTGCGGCCGGAGTTCTTAAAATGACTGTGAAATTCAAGACGTAGCTGGGTGTAGTAAGATGTCCGCCTGCCTTCTTCTGACTGCAGGTGTTCTGTCAGATGAGCCAACCTGATAGCGGCGGAACGCATGCGCAGCTGAAGGAATGTCACTTCCGTTACCTAATCTGACGGGTCGCCAATATTGACGGAACACCGTCTCAGTAAACACCTCTTTCAAAAACTGTTGACGGTTTTATTGTTATTACGAGATCAATGCAGCCAAAAGAACAGCAAAGTCCCAGGAGAGCAGCTCAGAACGCCAACCCAAGTGAACCATGAAAAAATAATCCGAAAGTAAAATAGACACAGGAAGGTAATAAGTGTCCATTTCTCCGATAATCACCACAGCAAACATTCCGTAAGTGGAAGACACGAGACTTCTACAGCCTCACCCGGGACTTGTACAACGCAGGCGTGTATGGACCTCTCTGCCGGGTGATGGGCGGAGCTTCGTAAGGTCAGGCGGGAGCGTCTACGTACCGGTGATCAGTGGAAAACGTTTATTTCAGAAAACAGAAATCCTCCCGATTGTCAGTGAAATAAACCGAAAGTTCACCAAAAACTTGGTTTAGTGCAAAATAAAATAATTCACCAAATAATGTCTAAAAAAAAACCCATCAAGTTACAGATGCACAACTATAAACCCCAAAATGGTTGCACTGTCCCTTTAAATGAAATGCTCATATGTGAAAATAACATGAGCCACACATGAACACTCGAAAATGTAAATAACAAAAAGCCCACTCCACGCCATAAGTCATACCTAAAATCTTCTGTGACACCTTCTGTGAACTCCACCACCAGGAATAGCCTCAGCTGCTTACCAAAGAGACCGCACCTTATAAGAGGTCTATAACCCTCAATGTACATCACAGGACTTCCAAAATAACTATATGTGGTGACTAAGAACCATATAAATGTTCAGCAGGGTCCAGGTGCTTAAATCGGCCTCTTGAGAACGTCTCTAATGACGAAACGCATCGGGTGGAACTTGTGCTAATATCATCTTGTCCACTAGAAGTAGTGGTGTGTAAGTTTCTTTGATGTGCCTGACATATTTTATTACAATGTGAGTTACCTTTCTGTTACATAATAAATAAATGTAGCCGTTTTACATTATGAGGGTTTATGTTTGTTCTTTGGCCGAGCGAAACTGAAGGTTATATCTGGACCTTGCTGAACATTCGTGGGGTTCTTGGTCGCTACATACGGTCATTTTCGGAAGTCTCTGATCTACACAGAGGAGTTCATATCCCTGATGGATCGAGTGGTCTTAATTACACTTTTTGTGACTTATATTATTTTCACATATCAGCATTTTATTTCAAGGGACAGCAAAACAATTTTGGGTTCAAATTATGAACTGACAAAATTCTATTATGGAGCTGTCACCAATAAATGTTACTTTGTAAAATGAAGATTTGTAAGGGAGGAAGCACTCTGATGTAATTATTAGTATGATTATACAGGATTTATATATTATTATTATTATTTTTATTATTATCATTATACAGGATTTATATATTATTATTATTATTTTTATTATTATCATTATACAGGATTTATATTATTATTATTATTAAGAATATTATTATACAAGATTTGTATTATTATTATAATTATTATTATTATTATGCAGGATTTATATATTATTATTATTATTATTATTATTATTATTATTATTATATAGGATTTATATGGCACCAACAGTTTGCACAGCACTTTACAATATAAAAGGGGACGGTACAATTACAACACAGTTCAATACAAAAGAAATAGGAGAACAAGAGGGAATCAGATGGAAGCACTGTAAGTGGGGGCTCTAATGGGGGCACTGATGTAAGGGGGAACTGTGATGGGGACCCCGATATAAACCGGGGCTCTGGTGGGGGAACTGATGTAAGCAGGGGCACTGATGTAAGCAGGGGCACTGATGTAAGGGGGGCACTGATGTAAGGGGGGGCACTGATGTAAGGGGGAACTCTGATGGGGACCCTGATATACACGGGGCTCTGATGGGGGAAGTGATGTAAGCGGGGGCACTGATGTAAGGGGGGGCACTGATGTAAGCGGGGCACTGATGTAAGGGGGGCACTGATGCAATGCACTGATGTAAGGGGGTCACTGATGTAAGGGGGGCACTGATATAAGGGGGGCATTGATGTAAGCGGGGGCACTGATATAAGGGGGCACTGATGTAAGGGGGGCACTGATATAAGGGGGGCACTGATGTAAGGGGGAACTGATATAAGGGGGGCATTGATGTAAGCGGGGGCACTCATATAAGGGGGACACTGATGTAAGCAGGGCACTGATGTAAGGGGGGGGGCACTGATGTAAAGGGGGGCACTGATGTAAGGGGGGCACTGATTTGTATGGGGCAGACTCTGATAGGGACCATGAACATTTGGAAAACATACCATGTAGCCCCCCATACTGAGAAGTTTGGAGCCCCCTGGTGGTGGGGTAAAGATGTGATATTCACACATTAGAAGGATGACCTCTGTAAGGTGGGGGGTGCGGAGGATTGCACAGCGATAGGAAGTTGGGTCATCTGGTTATTATGGATGAATATTTGGATTGCATTGACTTGTACGGCTTCCTATGAATAGCTGGCATACTGAAGCCGTCAAGCATTGGCTCGGGGGTTGGAAGCCACAATGGCGGTTGGAAATCACAATGGCGGTTAGGAGTCACAATGGCGGTTGGGAGTCACAATGGCGTTTGGGAGTCACAATGGCGGTTGGGAGTCACAATGGCAGTTGGAAGTCACAATGGCGTTTGGGAGTCACAATGGCGGATGGAAGCCACAATGGCGGTTGGAAATCACAATGGCGGTTGGGAGTCACAATGGCGGTTGGGAGTCACAATGGCGGTTGGAAGTCACAATGGCGTTTGGGAGTCATAATGGCGGTTGGAAGTCACAATGGCGTTTGGCAGTCACAATGGCGGTTGGAAGTCACAATGGCGGTTGGGAGTCACAATGGCGGTTGGAAGTCACAATGGCGTTTGGGAGTCACAATGGAGGTCGGAAGTCACAATGGCGTTTGGGAGTCACAATGGCGATCGGGAGTCACAATGGCGGTTGGAAGTCACAATGGCGTTTGGGAGTCACAATGGCGGTTGGAAGTCACAATGGCGTTTGGGAGTCACAATGGCGGTTGGGAGTCACAATGGCGGTTGGAAGTCACAATGGCGGTTGGGAGTCACAATAGCGGTTGGAAGTCACAATGGCGGTTGGGAGTCACAATGGCGGTTGGAAGTCACAATGGCGTTTGGGAGTCATAATGGCGGTTGGAAGTCACAATGGCGTTTGGCAGTCACAATGGCGGTTGGAAGTCACAATGGCGGTTGGGAGTCACAATGGCGGTTGGAAGTCACAATGGCGTTTGGGAGTCACAATGGAGGTCGGAAGTCACAATGGCGTTTGGGAGTCACAATGGCGATCGGGAGTCACAATGGCGGTTGGAAGTCACAATGGCGTTTGGGAGTCACAATGGCGGTTGGAAGTCACAATGGCGTTTGGGAGTCACAATGGCGGTTGGGAGTCACAATGGCGGTTGGAAGTCACAATGGCGGTTGGGAGTCACAATAGCGGTTGGAAGTCACAATGGCGGTTGGGAGTCACAATGGCGGTTGGGAGTCACAATGGCGGTTGGGAGTCACAATGGCGGTTGGGAGTCACAATGGCGGTTGGAAGTCACAATGGCGGTTGGGAGTCACAATGGCGGTTGGGAGTCACAATGGCGTTTGGGAGTCACAATGGCGGTTGGGAGTCACAATGGAGGTTGGAAGTCACAATGGCGTTTGGCAGTCACAATGGCGTTTGGGAGTCACAATGGCGTTTGGGAGTCACAATGGCGGTTGGGAGTCACAATGGTGGTTGGAAGTCACAATGGCGTTTGGGAGTCACAATGGCGTTTGGGAGTCACAATGGCGTTTGGGAGTCACAATGGCGGATTGAAGCCACAATGGCGGTTGGAAATCACAATGGCGGTTGGGAGTCACAATGGCGGTTGGGAGTCACAATGGCGGTTGGGAGTCACAATGGCGGTTGGAAGTCACAATGGCGTTTGGGAGTCACAATGGCGGTTGGAAGTCACAATGGCGGTTGGGAGTCACAATGGCGGTTGGAAGTCACAATGGCGTTTGGGAGTCACAATGGCGGTTGGAAGTCACAATGGCGGTTGGAAGTCACAATGGCGTTTGGGAGTCACAATGGCGTTTGGGAGTCACAATGGCGGTCGGGAGTCACAATGGCGGTCGGGAGTCACAATGGCGGTTGGAAGTCACAATGGCGGTTGGGAGTCACAATGGCGGTTGGGAGTCACAATGGCGGTTGGAAGTCACAATGGCGGTTGGGAGTCACAATGGCGGTTGGAAGTCACAATGGCGGTTGGGAGTCACAATGGCGTTTGGGAGTCACAATGGCGTTTGGGAGTCACAATGGCGGTTGGAAGTCACAATGGCGGTTTGTGCCGGGAGCTCATACAATGTTTTTTTTTGCGTTCTATGGAGAGATTATCAGTCCCAGCGATTCGTCCAATTTCATCATCCGGTCACCGGAGCCGCCATACCGGGAGTTCATCTCCAGCATCTGCCGGTTACCCGGGAGAACGGCTCTGAAAACCACCAATCAGGGCCGGATTTGGGGCCACACACAGATCTCCCCATTCATGTGATCGCACTGTCAGCAGAAACTGATTTAGAATGCAAACGTTCGATGACGGCGTCTTTCCCGGGGACATTCTGAGAGGCCGGCCAAGTGGGAACAGAGACGTTTTTTGTTGTCGGTCATTCAGTAGTCCGCGGCTACGGCGGTGGGCGAGTTCACGCCGATCTTATTTGTCCTTTCTCCACCAAAGTAATGGACGTTTTAAATTGCAATCACAGTTGGGGATGTGGAGGCGGGGGGCCCGGGGACCCGGGGGGCCTTTTGTTTCCTGAATGACAATGTGGCAGATTTACGAAGCTGAACAAATCATATTACCATAATGTTGGTGAAGTAATGCGAATATCGCAATGTGCGCGGGCCAAGCTGGCCGGCCTTTGTCTTCTATTCATTTATGGTAATGAGAAGGAAGTGTGACTAATTCTTTTATTTCAGGACTCGGGGGCCTCACTGTGTTCCAAAATGCTGAAAGCTGCCATCTGATTGGTTGTCACAAGTCTCTGTATTTCATCAGTCCAGGTCTCATGATGGGGGGGGGGAGGGGGGGACATTTCCTATATCTCTGTCCCTCAAAACTCCAAGAAAGAACTGCGAGAGAAACTCTCCTACAATCAGAGGAGACTCATTGGGGAAATAATTGACCAGTCAAGTTAGAAACAGTGTCCCCGTTCCTGAATGTGTCCCGGGATCATGTCTGGGACAGCAGCACTCAGACTGGGAGAGGGGCAGCAGAGGGAGCCTGGCTCAAGCACAAGCAAAGTGCTGACAGGAGGAGACATCGGAGTGACCACTGGTGTGACTCCACTGACCAATCAGCAGGCCCGGAGAGGTGACACCACTGTACTCCTTGAGGTGTCTGTAAACCCGAACCGCCATCTGTTATCTGTTTCCTTTTGGTCTGTAAAATAAAAAATGAAAATGATTTATTATGTCTGTTCAATGAGTGCAAAAAAATACAAAAACAACCGAGTGTGTCTGCAATACGATGACTTAAAATCTGAGCATGAAATAAATCTAATGAGATGATGTTTGTATTTGTAACATTTTATTAATGGTTATATAAAGCAGTGTGAGAGCCATGAAAACTCTTCTATATCTTTATTATCATTAATATTGTGTTTATTCATGTTATTATTATAGTCATTATTATTGTTATCACTATTTTTATTATCATCATCGTCATTTTTATTATTCTTGTTATTTTTATTATTGTAGTTATTATTATTCTCATTATTCATATTATCCTCATTGTCAATTATTGTCAAGTTTATTGTTATTATTCTCATTATCATTATTATTATTACAATTATATTAAAAATATATTTTCAGTCTCTTTAAATCTGCAGCTTTTGTTAAAATAACCCCTGTTGATCCTGCCATTAAGGTCCCAGTTCAGGCACTTCCTGTTATAAGGTGACAACGCTCTGTCCCCTTTCTCATTTGTGATCCTCTGTTGTCACCTTATCCACATGGGCTCCCGACGGAGACTACAAATGGTAATTTTACCACAATATGGACATTATTATCATTATTATCATTAATATTGTTTTTATTATTGTTGTTATTATTATTATTGTCATCATAGTTATTATTGGTATTATTATTCTAATTTTTAGTATTGTTATTAATATTATTATCATTGTTATTATTATTATTATTGTTAATACTATCGTTATTATATATATTATATATTATAGTATATTATATAATATATTACTGAATATTAAAAAGAAATGTTTTGACTCTAAGGCCCCTTTCACACTGACGTCCCGTTCAGGCCCGCCTGTCAGTTTTTCAGGCGGACCTGAACGGGTGCTCCATAGAGCTCTATGGAGCGTCGGATGTCAGCGGTGACATGTCCGCTGACATCCGACCCGCTCCGATCCGAAAAAGTGTGACGGAGGAAAAAGCTATTTTTCCATCCGTCTGCGGATCGGATCGGATGACGACGGGCACTGCGGTCCGTCGTCATCCGATCTCCCATAGGGGAGAGCGGCGCTGTGACAGGTCCGTCCCTGCGCAGTGTGCGGAGACAGACCTGTCATCTCCCTGCTCAGCGGGGATCGGCGGAGTGATCCCCGCTGAGCAAACGGACATCCACGGGGCGGATCAGAACTGATCCGCCCCGTGTGAAAGGACCCTTAATCTGCAGCTTTTGTTAACATAATCTCTGCCGATATCCGCCATGAAGGTCCTCGCACAGCACTTCCTGTTATAAGGTGACAACGCTCTGTCCCCTGTCTCATTTGTCCTCTTCTTCTTGTCACCCTATCACATTGTTCTTATTATTATTGTTGTTTTTATTATTATTATTATTCGTATTATTATTTTTATTATTATTAGTATTAGTATTATTATTATTATTATTGCCATCATACTTTATTGATATTATTGTTATAATTTTTATTATGGTCATTAAGATTATTATTTTTAATATCATTATTATTGTTAATACTATCATTATTATTATTATTATTCCCATTATTGTTATTATTTTTATTATTATAATATTATATATATATATATATATAAGAAATGTTCAGTCTCTTTAAATCTGCAGTTTTGTTAAAATGACCCCTGTTGATCCTGCCATGAAGGTCCATGTTTAGGCACTTCCTGTTATAAGGTGACAACGCTCTGTCCCCTGTCTCGTTTGTCCTCTCCTCTGTTGTCACCTATGTCACGTGGGCTTCCCATGGAGACTACAAATGGTCATTTTAACACACGTGACCCCTAATACCCAGACACGGTCCACCGGTATCATCATTAGGAAACCCGCCAGGCAGCCGTCACTGGAGTGTATGGAGACAGGAAGTGGCAGGAAACAGGTTGCAGGAGATCAGCAGTACAGGGGGGGGGGGGGGGGGGGGGGGACAAAGACTGAAAAAAGATGAAAATAGGATGACAAAAAATCGAAATGTGGCAACTGAAGGTAAATCTTCCTTTTCAATACAATATTGAACATCTGCCATCTGTGTCCCCATTGGGGAGATTTATCGTCACTTCCTGTCTCATCGCCAAAACAGGAAGTGAGAGGTTTGATTGCCACTTCTGATATATCAGCCGACTGTGATGGACGGAGGGGGGGGGGGGGGGGATGGGCCGCCGCCCAGGGATGAGTTTGCGTTCTCTGCGTTGCGCCCCACCAGCCGCCTCTGACACCAAAAAAGAGGAAATATTTTGGAATTTAAAATTGAATAAAAAATAAAAAATAAAACTCTCCCTGGAGCGGTGTCACCGGCGGGAGGGGTGTGTTAGGAAAAACATAAGCGAGCCGTACGCCCGTCGCCGTGGCAACCCGCCGCGCCATGCCAGCCAGAGGCCCCCGCGCCTAATCCCTCTTTCCAATTACGTGAAACTGTTTTTAATCTTCCCATCAACAAATTTGGCCGCGATTCCCCGTAAATCTTCGCAGGGCGCTAATCCCTTCCAGGGGGGGGAGGGGAGGGGGGGCGCCATTATTTCTCCTTCTCGTGGAAATCATTTATCACGGGAAAGGCCGGATCGTTCCCAGTATGAGGGGGGGAGGGGGAGGGGGTGGCATACTTCGTCGCTCCTCGGGGGGCTCACCTTGGAGAATTAGTTTTTCGATGTGAAATCTTCATACGAGATCCGGCCGCAGGACTTTCTGTCAGTTCTGGGGGGAGGGGAGGGGAGGATTAGAACCCCTGTTGGGTTTTTACTGTCATCTGATACAGAGTTCTCCCCTCACCCGCTGACTTTACCCCGGCATGTCTGTGCCTTTTTATAGCTTTGAGCGGATCTGTAGCTTTGCGCTGACATACATTGTGACTTCCATCAATAGACACATTCGTGTGCATGAAAGTAATCTGATTGGATGTATCTTTCCTGGGTCCCCCTCCCCCCAGACATTCAAAAATAAAACCTTTACATATCCATTGAATACCTCATTTCATGACGTCATCACCGGGTCTCTGTGCTTCTCTATGCAATGCAGGCAGATAATGGCTAGTGGGAGGGGCCTTATTTTATAACCAGGGACATCATCACTGTGACATCATCACCGGGTCTCTGTGCTTCACTATGCAATGCAGGCGGATCATGGCTGGTGGGAGGGGCTGGTACATCGCTTCCTGAAAACATCCCAGCCCCCGGCATCAGTACTCTTCCCCCGAGTCCTCAGCCCCTGATGCAAGCAGT
Organism: Lithobates pipiens; assembly: GCF_037356315.1. NCBI lineage: Eukaryota > Metazoa > Chordata > Amphibia > Anura > Ranidae > Lithobates > Lithobates pipiens. Next base: position 229,528,732 of record NW_027507788.1, read on the forward strand.
GGGAGGAGTTATGCAAATATCAAACAGCCTTGATGGGCGGGTGTCTGTCTGGAGGAGAGGGCATTCCTAGGCAGGCTTTATTTGCATAGGTAACGCCCACATGTAAAGCTGAACATCCAGGATTGGAATAAAGGAATGTAATGAATGAAAGGGGCGGGGCTAAAGACAGGGGGCTGTACATAGCATCCTGAAGACATCCCAGCCCCCTGCCTCAGTGCTCCTCCCCCGAGCCCTCAGTCCTGATGTAAGCAGTGGGAGGAGTTATGAGAGTGCCTTGATGGGCGGGTGTCAGTCTGGAGGAGGGGGTGTTCCTAGGCAGGCTTTATTTGCATAGGTAATGCCCACATGTGAACTGAAATCCAATAAATGAAAGGGGCGGGGGCCAGAGACAGTCAGGCTGGATAAGAAAGGACTAGATGATGATGGGTGTCCTCTAGCCAAGAAATGATGGTGAGAAGCTCACAGTGTGCAGTGATATCAGAGGAAGACATTTCAGTCCAGGGGGAGGAGCCGATACACCTGTGCAAGACTGGAGGGGAGGAGCCGGTATACCTGTGCAAGACTGGAGGGGAGGAGCCGGTACACCTGTGCAAGACTGGAGGGGAGGAGCTGGTACACCTGTGCAAGACTGGAGGGGAGGAGCCGGTACACCTGTGCAAGACTGGAGGGGAGGAGCCTGTACACCTGTGCAAGACTGGAGGGGAGGAGCCGATACACCTGTGCAAGACTGAAGGGGAGGAGCCGGTACACCTGTGCAAGACTGAAGGGGAGGAGCCTGTACACCTGTGCAAGACTGAAGGGGAGGAGCCAGAGAGAGGATTTAATGCCCACCAAAGCAGTAAATACCAAGCAGGGGTCTATTACTACCACCCCCCCTCCTAAACTAAAACAAACCCTTTTATCTGGATCCTCACTGGAAGCCACCTTGTCCGGGGATTGGCAAACAAGATATTTGGGGGGCACACCCTAAAACAAATGCATAAAGATGGTGCAGCCATAAGACTGTACAACAGAACAAAAAAAAAAGCGCACACACAAAACCGACATTTACCTCCAGCGAGGCTTTTTAAAAACACCATTAGACATTTTCAAAAAACATTATCAAAAAATATGGGGATTTGGTCACCATATTGCTATACAGAGCTTAAGCCCACTGACTGCGACAAAGTGCCCCATGATTAGTGGGTCCTGCACTATCCATAGACTGGGAGATCCGGCTTCTCTGAACCATGGGAGCCATACACTCCTCTATATGGGAGAACATGAGGTCTCCACCATGACACGGGTTGTCACTAATGAGAGGGATGGAGGGACAGCAGCCCCAGATCATACACAACAATAGACAATCAGCACATAAAGATACTCCAAACACCTGGTGTTAGCACTTCAATCATCCCGGCACCATGGTTGTTATGGTGTCAGGATGATTGAAGTGCATTATTTCTATTATTACATTGTAATATAGAATGAAATCATTCAATATTCAACCTTACTAACTAGGAAACGCACCATAATGCCAAATCAGTGGGATCCCTGAGCGTGTCATCTGCCACATCGCCTGCTACCAGCAGAGTCCGTCCTTGCATCATGTGCCCCCGGCAGAGACCGTCCTTGCATCAGGTGCCCCCAGCAGAGTCCGTCCTTGCATCATGTGCCCCCAGCAGAGTCCGTCCTTGCATCAGGTCCCCCCAGCAGAGTCCGTCCTTGCATCAGGTGCCCCCAGCAGAGTCCGTCCTTGCATCATGTGCCCCCAGCAGAGACCGTCCTTGCATCAGGTGCCCCCAGCAGAGTCCCTCCTTGCATCAGGTGCCCCCAGCAGAGTCAGTCCTTACACCAGTATTACCAGCCTCAGTCCTTACATCAGTGTCCCAGGCAGAGCCATAGTTATCCCCCTTACATTGTTACCCCCTCCCCTTGTACATAGTTACCCCTCTCCCCCTAGTTACCCCCTGTACATAGTTACCCCCCCTGTGCATAGTTACCCCCCTGTACATAGTTACCCCTGTGCATTGTTACCCCCCCTTGCATAGATATCCCCCTGTGCATAGTTACCCCCATACATAGTAACCCTCCGTACATAGTTACCCTCCCTGTACATAGTAACCCCCCTGTACATAGTTAACCCCCCCTCCTGTACATAGGTAACCCCCCCTCCTGTAAATAGGTAACCCCCCTGTACATAATTAACCCCCCTCCTGTACATAGTTAAATCTCCTGTACATAGTTAACCCCCCTCCTGTACATAGTTAACTCCCCCTGTACATAATTAACCCCCCTCCTGTACATAGTTAAATCTCCTGTACATAGTTAACCTTCCCTCCTGTACATTACCGTTACATCCCTGCCTGGGCTTTACACTGAGACAAACAAAATGGCCACCGGCGCCGCTGCCAGATCGTTCCCCTTGTGTTCAGTGGAGAGGGGAGGGGCCAATCCATGCAGCTAACCCCGGTGTTCTGCCTAATACAGTCCGGCCATCATATGCTGTCCGTTCCGTACTGCGCATGCGCAGTACGGAGCAGCCGAAGCTTCGGAAAAACTCCGAAGTTGAACGGCGCCTGCGCAGTGAGTGGAGGAGGCAGCCCCACTATCGAAGCGGACATAGGGTTAAGAATTTTAGAGGTCCCCTCGCGGGCGAGCTTCGCTCGCCACGCTTCGGGCTCGGCCTCGCTCCGCTCGGCTCTTTTTTATTCTAACTCTATGTCCACTTGGATAGTGGGGATAGAACCTGGACTCACGGCGCAGGCGCCGTTCGTCCTCGGCAATTTTCGGAATCTGTGCTCCTGTGTACTGCGCATGCGCAGTACGCAGGGGACAGCATCTGATGGGGGACGCTATTTTACAAGACACCGGCTTCAGTATTGTGAAGAGCGAAGCCAAGTCATTGGCTGCATGGATCGAGCCCCCTCCCCTTTCCACTGAACACAAGGGGAACAATCTAGCAGCGGCGCCGGCGGCCATTTTGTTGGAGCCAGCTGCTGCAAAAGCAAACATTCCCGATTTCCCTGGACAAAAAAGGCAAAATCCCCCATCGGGACAGCCTCCGATCAGGACGAGGGTCCCAAAATCGGGACTGTCCCGGGAAAATCGGGACTGTTGGCAACCATGATATACCTTACATCTGAAACATTTTAAATCTGTAGAGGCCCTTCATAAACCTTTTGTCTGGAGAACCAGCAGACACAAGCTGGCATGCCAAGCACTCGTAAACCCAAATGACCTGGCGGTGGGGGGGTGGGGGCACATCTCTTCCCGATTTCAATCTCTACTACATCCCATCGCAGTTGTCACAATTATTCCACTTAGACAAGACAGATAGCGAAAGATTCATCACAAATTAAGAGCACAGACCCCCATAAACTTATCTCAGCTTTTTATAATATGCTTTCCACCCCTGAATCCACCAAACCAGCGTCTAACCTGAAGCCCCCCGGTGGGCAGGGCTGGACTTACCATTGGGCTTGACTGGGCTCAAGCCCATGGGCCCCACCCAATAGGGGGCCCCGCGGGCCCTGCCGAGATACATAGCCAAGTGTACTCGGCTCAGCTCCGCTCACAGTCACGCCCAGTCCCGCCCTATGATGGACATAACACGGGGACTGGGCGTGACTGTTAGCCGAGCCGAGTATACTCGGCTACTCTCGGCTCCGCTCGGGACTGCGAGAGGACTCGAGAGCCGCCGAGATACACAGGACTCTATCTCAGCAGCGCCATTTTTAAACGTCGAGACTGCAATGACAAGACTGCAGATGACACTGGACAAGGCTGCAGAAGGAAGGACAAGGCTGCAGATGGACACTGACAAGGCTGCATTGATGGGCATTTAAATGTAAGTTTTTTTCCTTAAACTTCCCTCTTAAACTTGGGGCGCGTGTTATACGCTGATAAATGCGATAATGTACACAAGGTAGGGACCCGAAAGTGGATCAAGCCCAGGGGCCCCCACCACCCTAAGTCCTGCCCTGCCGGTGGGAGAGGAAGGTGGGATCAGTTTGGGGGATACAGCCTTATGCCTCGTGTAGCACTAACCCCTGAAGGAGCTGCTGGTTATTTTTGGGCTGACCGTTACCTTCCGTTGTCCTTGTTGCACGTCTAGGGGATGTCCCATGGTAGGTGGGCCAGTGACTTGAGACTGACAACAGATCCACTTGAATGGATTTTATTGGCAAAACTCAGACAATTGAACAGTCTTTTAACTTGGGATCAGAGGGTTGGGAAGGAATTCAGGTTCTCTTTGTATCTAAGTCAAAAAAACGTTAAAGAACTTGCTTTGACTGCATCCAGAGAATAGCCGATCACAACTGGATGATCACTCAGGTTGGACAGTCCGTCTCTCACAAGGTCTCGCAGCCAACAAGGTGCTTCCTCAGGAACAAGTCTCTGCCACAGATGTTGTAGAACATGTAGGGAAACTAAGCTTGAAGACACTTGTAGGATATCTGGATCTCTCAACCAGCTTGGTGATATCCACAAGACCGGATTCTCTTCGGGTACTTCAGCCCTTCCAGGCTCTTGCTAAGAAACCAACCCGTACGTGGTCTTCTTCTGAAGAGTCCTCCCCTGGAATGCTTGAAGTCACTGGGTCTCTCCCAAACCGGAGACGGCACCCAACCACCTCAGAATCCTCCTTCAGTTTCCCTGCCTCTGGCTAGCCAGCCCCGAGACATCAAAGTCGGGTGGATCCGCACCCCAGGCCATAGCCTTCCTGTGTGGCTGGTCAGGAGGACCAGGACCATGAGGTCAGCACATCATACTGGACCAGAACCCCGAACCACGTGACGTCCGCATCTTAAATCCGATCTGACTTTTTCCCATCGTGTGTAGAGAATTCCGATCGGACAAAGTGCCACGCATGCTCAGATCAAATTACGAGACCAAAGCTATTGGCTACTAGCCTGAACGTAGTCCCGTCGTAAGTGACGAACGTCATCACGTTCCGAACGATCGGATTTTCCGACAACATTGTCTGACCGTGTGTATGCAACACCAGTTTCGGACAAAATCCGACGGATTTTGTTGTTGGAATGTCCGACCCGTGTGTACGAGGGCTTACAGTTTGGGGAAAAGGAAAAATAGCTGAGCTGGTAATACTTTATTCCCCCCCCCCCCAGGGGGAAACCTTAAACGATACGTTAATCTCTCAAGTGATTAAACATTTACACGAAATAGTGAATACAGATGACAAAAATATATAAAATGCCAATTGATGAAAATGATCATTGAAGCTACTTAAATTAATATTTAAATTAATAAATGTGAAAAATACATATAAAAATATAATTTAATATAAATATGCAAATAAATTAGATAAATTACAGTTTGGGGGATACAGCCTTACAGGACTCCAGTGGTCTCCAGTACCTCCCCCCATTTGAGGCACTGGAGTCCTGTAAGGCTGTATCCCCCAAACTGTAATTTATCGCAAATCTACATTATTCACAGGGCATACCCCACACCCCTAATGCCACGTACACACGATCGGAATTCTCATCGGAAGAAGCTCTGATGGTTTTCCTGACAAATTTTGCTCAAGCTGTCTTGCATACACACGGTCACACCAAATTCCGATCGTTTAGAACGCGGTGATGTACAACACGTATGACGGGACTAGAAAAAGGAAGTTCAATAGCCAGTAGCCAATAGCTTCCGTCTCGTAGTTGAATCTGAGCATGCGTGATTTTTTTGCGTGTCGGAATTGCGTACACACGATCGGAATTACAGATAGAAAGTTTTTCCGTCGGAAAAATTGAGAACATGCTATCAATTTTTTGGCTGGCGGAAATTCGGACAGCTGAATCCCGATGGAGCGTACACACGGTCACATTTTTTCCGATGAAAATCTCTCATCGGTCTTTCTCTGCCCGGAATTCCGATCGTGTGTAAGCGGCATAAGAATCACTAGATATAAACGTACTCCGTCCACAATGTGTTTGATGTGTGGACACCTACTTTGGGCATGCCCCAAAATACAAGGCCTATGGAAGCAATCATAGGGCTCACCATTAGCACTAGACCTGAATCAATGCCTGCTGGGGATCAGTGGAGCCCCGTCCATAGGGGGCGCCCGGGCGCCGCCCCCCCCATGCAGTCAAAAAAAAAAAAAGTTAAAAAAATAAATGTGTGCACTGTATCCTGGCGCCGGGCGCAGTGCAATATGGGAAGCGCCACGTCTATGCAATCACAAGATTGCAGAGGAGGCGCTTCATTTGCCCAAAAAAAAAACGCTCTGTGGCGCAGCCGATCGCGCCACAGCTTCCGGCGCGATGGACTGGCCGGGTGATGGCATAGACTTGCTCTTTGAGTGACATGGGCGGCGCTTCCGACGTCACTCAAGGAAGTAAATGTATTTTTAATATATATATATATATATATATATATATATATATATATATATATATATATATATATATATATATATATTATAATATATATATTAAATATCCTTTTTTCAGTGGCCCATCCCCCAACCTTAATTATTTTTTCTTCTTCTTCTCAGCGGCAAGATTAATTGCTATTTTCGACAGCCCCCAGTGGTCGGCGGCACACCAATCCCCCCCTGCCCGATTAACAAGATTAAAAAGTAAAACTCTTATTCTCGGTGGTTGGCGGCATACCGACCCCCCCCAGTTATTAATTGTGATGAATTAATTGTTAGTATACAGCCCCCCCCCCCCACAGTCTCATTCCCTTCTGCTTAGACAGTGGTTGGTGGTTCTTGATGAACAGTGCTCATATAGTGACATGTGAATGCTGTTTTGCAGATCAGTACTGTAAGCCCAGGCAAGTGTGATGAAGCACCCAGATATGCAGATATGTGCGATTTACAGGTTACAGATATGTGCGATTTACAGAATGCAGATACGTGCGATTTACAGGTTACAGATATATGCGATTTATAAAAGCCAGAATGCAGATGTGATTTACAGGTTGCAGAATGCAGATATGTGCGATCTACAGGTTGCAGAATGCAGATATGTGCAAATACAGGTTGCAGAATGCAGATATGTGCGATTTACAGGTTGCAGAATGCAGATATGTGCAAATACAGGTTGCAGAATGCAGATATGTGCGATTTACAGGTTGCAGAATGCAGATATGTGTGATTTACAGGTTGCAGAATGCAGATATGTGCGATTTACAGGTTGCAGAATGCAGATATGTGCAAATACAGGTTGCAGAATGCAGATATGTGTGATTTACAAGTTGCTTTACTAGAGCCCTGTGTATAATGTGCAGCCTGGTATATGATGTTGATTCGATAAGGGGTGTGGCTTGTGAGAAGTGGGAGGGGCCAAATCTGAAAGGCCCCCCCATCCTAAAACTTCACCAGCCACGACTGCTGGGGATATTCCCCCAACACAATAGATAAATTCACAAAAATATTCCTCCAAGAGACGTTGTTCTCGGCTCGGAAAATTATAGCTAAAAAATGGATGGAGACCTTCACCTCCCAGGATTGTGGAGTGCAAGACAGAAGTAAATAATACCTTAGCATACAGGAAATGTATATATATTAATAGAGAATTGCCCAACCAAATCTAATAAATGTGTGGGGGACCGCTGGCTGCAAGAATCCGAAACTTGCACATGAAAACAACACAAATGATTGTAATAAAAACCACCGAGCATGTCTTATTGAATATTCTTTATTATAATATGTATATATATACTCTTTAAATCTACCCAGATAGCAAAACATCTCGTGATCTCCTTTGTACCCACAAGAATGTACAGCCTTGAATGTAATAGTTTCCAAGTATGTACGGAATGTCAACATAATGTGTATGCGCTATTTGATCAATAAAAAAACCTTTGTTCAACGTAAAAAAAAAAAAAAAAAAAAAAAAAGATGGTGCAGCCATAAGACCATCACCATAGAACAAAATATTACAGAGCACTCATACAAAAATGACATTTAACTCCTGCAAAGGCTATTTAAAACACCTGAACATATTCAAAATATCCGGGGATTTGGTCACCGCACAGGACCCGCTGACATGCTCCCTCTGCGTTTTTTCCGGGTATCGCGGTTCCGGCGCTGTGAGTGGCCGGAGCCGCGATATCATCACTCCCGCGCATGCACGCGGGAGATTTCATCCCGGCAGGGTCCGGCGTCTGCCGGGCTTTCAGCCGAGAATCCCCTGTGCGCATGCGCCGCTGCAGTAAGCGGCGCATAGCGAGGGGAATATCTCCTAAACCGTACAGGTTTAGGAGATGTTTTTTTTACCTACAGGTAAGTCTTATTATAGGCTTTCCTGTAGGTAAAAGTAAAAATAATTGACTGTACAACCACTTTAACCACTACAATACCGGGGGGAACTTTCTCCCCCTTCCTTCCCGGACCAATTTTCAGCTTTCAGCGCTCACGCACTTTCAGTGACAATTGCGCGGTCGTGCGATGCTGTGCCCAAATGAAATTTTTATCATTTTGTTCGCACAAGTAGAGCTTTATTTTGGTGGTATTTATTCACTAATCCGTTTTTTTTTTTTGCAATATAAGCGAAAAAAAGAGAGGAAATTTGGAAAAAAAAACCCAATATTTTCTTCTTTCTATTTTAAAAGAAATCCAATAAAATCGAATTTTGTCATAGATTTCAGCCAAAAAAAAAAATCAGTTAAGTGTATAATAATTTGTTTGTGTGATCACAGACAGATGTACGCAAATGATCATGTGCAGATGTGTGCAGGTGATCACAGACATGTGTGCAGATAATCATTGGGACATATGTGGGGGACATGTGTTTTTATTATTTGGGGACATGTGTGTTTTGGGGACATGTGTGTTTTCTTGATCGGGACGCAGATGGAAGATGCGGCATGAGATCCAGATGCAGATGGAAGACGCGGCATGAGATCGGGAAGTAGATAGAAGACGCGGCATGAGATCGGGAAGTATATAGAAGACGCGGCATGAGATCGGGAAGTAGATAGAAGACGCGGCATGAGATCGGGAAGTAGATAGAAGACGCGGTATGAGATCGGGAAGTATATAGAAGACGCGGCATGAGATCCAGATGCAGATGGAAGACGCGGCATGAGATCGGGAAGTAGATAGAAGACGCGGCATGAGATCGGGAAGTATATAGAAGACGCGGCATGAGATCGGGATGCAGATAGAAGACGCGGCATGAGATCGGGAAGTAGATAGAAGACGCGGCATGAGATCGGGATGCAGATAGAAGACGCGGCATGAGATCGGGAAGTAGATAGAAGACGCGGCATGAGATCAGGATGCAGATGGAAGATGCGGCATGAGATCGGGATGCAGATGGAAGACGCGGCATGAGATTGGGAAGCAGATGGAAGACGAGGCATGAGATCGGGATGCAGATAGAAGACGCGGCATGAGATCGGGATGCAGATGGAAGACGCGGCATGAGATCGGGAAGCAGATGGAAGACGCGGCATGAGATTGGGATGCAGATGGAAGACGCGGCATGAGATTGGGAAGCAGATGGAAGATGCGGCATGAGATTGGGAAGCAGATGGAAGACGAGGCATGAGATCGGGATGCAGATAGAAGACGCGGCATGAGATCGGGATGCAGATGGAAGACGCGGCATGAGATCGGGAAGCAGATGGAAGACGCGGCATGAGATTGGGATGCAGATGGAAGACGCGGCATGAGATCGGGATGCAGATGGAAGATGAGATTGGGAAGCAGATGGAAGATGCGGCATGAGATCGGGAAGCAGATGGAAGACGCGGCATGAGATCGGGATGCAGATGGAAGACGCGGCATGAGATCGGGAAGCAGATGGAAGACGCGGCATGAGATTGGGATGCAGATGGAAGACGCGGCATGAGATTGGGAAGCAGATGGAAGATGCAGCATGAGATCGGGAAGCAGATGGAAGATGCGGCATGAGATCGGGATGCAGATGGAAGATGCGGCATGAGATCGGGATGCAGATGGAAGACGAGGCATGAGATTGGGATGCAGATAGAAGACGCGGCATGAGATCGGGATGCAGATGAAAGACGCGGCATGAGATCGGGAAGCAGATGGAAGACGCGGCATGAGATTGGGATGCAGATGGAAGACGCGGCATGAGATTGGGAAGCAGATGGAAGATGCGGCATGAGATCGGGATGCAGATGGAAGACGCGGCATGAGATCGGGAAGCAGATGGAAGATGCGGCATGAGATTGGGATGCAGATGGAAGACGCGGCATGAGATTGGGAAGCAGATGGAAGATGAGATTGGGAAGCAGATGGAAGATGCGGCATGAGATCGGGATGCAGATGGAAGACGCAGCATGAGATCGGGATGCAGATGGAAGACGCGGCATGAGATCGGGAAGCAGATGGAAGATGCGGCATGAGATCGGGATGCAGATGGAAGACGCAGCATGAGATCGGGATGCAGATGGAAGACGCGGCATGAGATTGGGATGCAGATGGAAGATGAGATTGGGAAGCAGATGGAAGATGCGGCATGAGATCGGGATGCAGATGGAAGACGCAGCATGAGATCGGGATGCAGATGGAAGACGCGGCATGAGATCGGGAAGCAGATGGAAGATGCGGCATGAGATCGGAATGCAGATGGAAGACGCAGCATGAGATCGGGATGCAGATGGAAGACGCGGCATGAGATCGGGAAGCAGATGAAAGATGCGGCATGAGATCGGGATGCAGATGGAAGACGCAGCATGAGATCGGGAAGCAGATGGAAGATGCGGCATGAGATCGGGATGCAGATGGAAGACGTGGCATGAGATCGGGAAGCAGATAGAAGACGCGGCATGAGATCGGTATGCAGATGGAAGATGCGGCATGAGATCGGGAAGCAGATAGAAGACGCGGCATGAGATCGGGATAAATATGGAAGATGCGGCATGAGATCGGGAAGCAGATGGAAGACGCGGCATGAGATCGGGATAAATATGGAAGATGCGGCATGAGATCGAGAAGCAGATGGAAAATGCGGCATGAGATCGGGAAGCAGATGGAAGATGCGGCATGAGATCGGGATAAATATGGAAAATGCGACATGAGATCGGGATAAATATGGAAAATGCGGCATGAGATCGGGAAGCAGATGGAAGACGCGGCATGAGATCGGGATGCAGATGGAAGATGCGGCATGAGATCGGGAAGCAGATGGAAGATGCGGCATGAGATCGGGAAGCAGATGGAAGATGCAGCATGAGATCGGGATCAAGTGGTTATCACTTCCGCCTAACAGCACTGGGGTTGCCAGTTTGAATCCCAGCCATGACACTACCTGCATGGAGCTTGCATGTTCTCCCTGTGCCTGCGTAATTTTCCTCCGGGTACTCTGGGTTCCTCCCACGCTCCAATGACACGCTGATAGGTCAATTGGACCCTGTTTCAGATTGGCCCTGGTATATGTATGCATGACTGTGTGTTGGGGGACCTTAGAGTGTAAGATCTTTGAGGGCAGGGACTGATGTGAAGCGACAATATATGTGTACAGCACTGCGTACATTTATGGCGCCGTATAAGTACCTGTAATAAATGAAATAAATAACGGGAGAAGTGGCATGTGATCAGGACAGGAGACGCAGTATGCGATGGCAAATAAACAATATGAGGAAAGCCCAGCACTACCTTTGCGCCTATTGGCAGACTGTATTATTCCAAGTGGGCGTTTACCCGAGAATTCCTCTATGGACAGCCATATAACACATGTACCTTGATAACCGCATAGCGCCATATCTGACATCTGTCTGCGTTCCGGTTGTCCAGCAATCAGCATTGGAAACCGGCGCCCATTGCAAGCGACATTATGCAACTCAGGGTGTTGCTCACCCCCCCTCCCCCCCCATTATCTCTGACTTGTGATTGCAAAGCCTGTCTGGGAAACACTTCCTTTGTGCCCTCAAGCTGTGAAAACATAGATAACACGAGGGGGGCCGAGGGGGGCCGAGAGGGGCTGAGGGGGGCCGAGGGGGGGCCGAGGGGGGCCGAGGGGGGCCGAAGGGGGCCGAGGGGGGCTGAGGGGGGCCGAGGGGGGGCCGAGGGACACCATTTGTCTGGTGCCGCTGGTACATTTTCCAGTGCCGATTGCTGGTCAACCTGACAGCACCGACTGACATCAAATATGGTGCTATACATTTATCGAGGTCCATGTGTTGTGTGGCTGTTTAATGATCAATGTTGTGCCAAAAGACACAACGGTAGTGCTGGGCTTTCTTAAGGCCATTTTTTTTGTTGCTATCTTTGTCCTATACATTTACCAGGCTTCATGTGTTATTATATGGCTGTTTAATGTTTATAGAGTAATTCTAGGGTGAGCTTCCACTTTAACAAGTGGAATAACACTGCCAAAAGACACAAAGGTAGTGCTGGGCTTTCTTTATCATTTTTTGTGCCATCCGCGTCTTATACATTTATTAAGGTACATGTGTTTTATGGCTGTTTAATGTTCATAGAGTGATTGTAGGGTGAACGTCCACTTTAAAAAGTGGAATCATACAGTCTGCCAAATTGGAAACAGGTAGTGCTGGGCTTTCCCAATGTTTTTTTTGCCACCTGCATCCTATACATTTATCAAGCTACATGTGTTATATGGCTGCTTAATATGCACAGTGTAATTCCAGGATCAACGTCCACTTTAACAAGTCGAATAACACTGCCCAAAAGACACAACGGTAGTGCTGGGCTTTCTTAACAGCATTTTTTTTGTTGCTATCTTTGTTCTATACATTTACCAGGCTTCATGTGTTATTATATGGCTGTTTAATGTTCATAGAGTAATTCTAGGGTGAACTTCCACTTTAACAAGTGGAATAACACTGCCCAAAAGACACAAAGGTAGTGCTGGGCTTTCTTAACAGTTTTTTTTTTTTAATGTTTTAATTTTTTTCTATCTATGCCCTATACATTCACCAAGCTACATGTGTTCTACGGCTGTTTAATGTTTATAGAATAATTCTAGAGTGAACTTCCACATTAACAAATGGAATAACACTGACAAAAGACACAAAGGTATTGCTGGGCTTTCTTAACAGGTTTTCTTTAGTTTTTTTCTATCTATGTTCTATACATTCACCAAGCTACATGTGTTATATGGCTGTTTAATGTTTATAGAATAATTCTAGAGTGAACTTCCACATTAAGTGGAATAACACTGCCAAAAGGCACAAAGCTAGTGCTGGGCTTTCTTTATCGTTTTTTGCCATGTGCGTCCTGCACATTTATCACGGTACATGTGTTATATAATAAAAAAATGTACATAGACCGGCCTAAAGGCTCAGCACCAGATAGCTATTGCCCTTCCTTAGTCCAGAGAGAATAAAGAACACAAAACAAAATAGAATAAATAAATAAAAATAAAAATCCCCTGATATTGAAACAAATCAGGAAATTTCTGCGATCAGCAGCTGTTTAGAATAATATTGTGAAAATGATTATAAATAACACAAGGAGGAGTCTAATATGTATAGCAAATCCTGGTCGGGATCAGCTGCTGTTTGAACGCACACTCGTCACTTCCGGTTTAGGCCGTGGTAGTCACGCCCTTTACGCGTTTCGTCATATCCGACTTCAACAGAGGGCGTGCAAGACACAAAGGTAGTGCTGGGCTTTCTTAACAGTTTTTTTTTTTTTTTGCTATCTTTGTCCTATACATTTACCAAGCTACATGTGTTATACGGCTGTTTAATATTCATAGAGCAATTCTAGGGCGAACGTCCACTTTAAGAAGTGGAATAATACAGTCTGACAAATTGGAGACAGGTAGTGCTGGGCTTTCCTAATATGCATATTTTTATTTTTTTTTTGCCTTCTGCGTCCTAAACATTTATCAAAGTACATGTGTTATTATATGGCAGTTCAAGGTGCATTGTGTAATTCTAGGCTGAATTGACACTTTCACAAGTGGGAAAACACTGTTTGCCGAAAGACACAAAGGTAGTGCTGGGCTCTCTCTTTATAGATTTTTTTTTTTGCCAACTGCACCCCATGCATTTATCAAGGTACGTGTGTTATATGGCTGTTCAATGTTCATAGAGTAATTCTGGGGTGAACTTCCACTTTGGCAAGTGGAATCATACAGTCTGTCAAAGAGCACGCAGGTAGTGCTGGGCTTTCTTTTTTTTTTTTTTTTACAGTTGCCTCCTATGCAGTCAAGCATGTACTGGCCATTGGGACCACCGGGAGTTTCCCGGTGGGCCGATGGCTCAGTGGGACACTCTGATGTAAGGGGGGTGCTGATGGGACACTCTGATGTAAGGGGGCTGGTGATGGGACACTCTGATGTAAGGGGGTGCTGATGGAACACTCTGATGTAAGGGGGCTGGTGATGGGACACTCTGATGTAAGGGGGTGGTGATGGGACACTCTGATGTAAGGGGGCTGGTGATGGGACACTCTGATGTAAGGGGGCTGGTGATGGGACACTCTGATGTAAGGGGGTGGTGATGGGACACTCTGATGTAAGGGGGCTGGTGATGGGACACTCTGATGTAAGGGGGCTGGTGATGGGACACTCTGATGTAAGGGGGCTGGTGATGGGACACTCTGATGTAAGGGGGTGCTGATGGGACACTCTGATGTAAGGGGGCTGGTGATAGGACACTCTGATGTAAGGGGGCTGGTGATGGGACACTCTGATGTAAGGGGGTTGGTGATGGGACACTCTGATGTAAGGGGGCTGGTGATGGGACACTCTGATGTAAGGGGGTTGGTGATGGGACACTCTGATGTAAGGGGGCTGGTGATAGGACTCTGATGTAAGGGGGCTGGTGATAGGACTCTGATGTAAGGGGGCTGGTCTGGATGAAGTCCAGGGCCAAATTTCTGTCCCAGTCCAGCCCTGTATGCAGTTATCAAGGCACACTTATTATATGGCTGTTAAATGTTCATAGATTCATTGTAGGGTCAACATTCACTTGAGGACATTGCTATCTTTGCTGGAGGGGGTTGTCCTCCTTCTGTCTCGGTTGGGTCTAGTCTTAGGACGCGAACGTTGGTAGAGGAAGAGATTTCAGAGGACAGACCTTGTTTAGAGCTACACCTGTTGGCTGCAAGTGGTAAACATAATACATTCCTATAGAATATAACATAAAACCCCCCCATGGATCCCACAGGCGCTCCAGTTTAACTCTCACCTCGGGCCCGCTGGGCCCCGTCAGATATATAATGATGAAACCGGCATAACCTGCTTGGCTGCCTCTTGGCCGCCTTCCATCTAAATGTCTCCGGCCCTCAATAAATCAGATCTGAGTGTCAGATATCTGCCATGAATTGTGAAGGAGGCTTCACACATCTCTCTTCTATTGAGGACAGAAGTGAAAGGAGAGGCCGATAAGAGCTCTTCTATGGGGAGATCACACACATTTCACCCAGATGTTCTCCCAATCTACATTCCATCGATCGGCTCCTCGGCCGCCTCTCCTCTTCATACACAATGAGGCTCTGTCTTCTCTTTCATCCTCACAAACCTCCACCTCAGAGGCTGACATAGCTGGAGCGCACCCTACAATAGCCCAGCCTAGGACTTTACAAGGCCTAGAAATGGAAGGACTATGGAGGAAGAGTCAGTGGAGAGCTGGGAAGGGGGGCGAGCGGCCAGAGGAGATCGATTGTAAGTGCGGGTACATCATCGAATGTTACAAGAAATGAAAGGAACGTACACTCTAAAATTAGAAATCAAACGGCCATGGTAACTTTCACAATCAACGTCTTAGGAACAGCGCCTGGAAAAAGTATTCATACCCTTTGAAATGCCTCACATTGTTTCATGTTACAACCAAAAACGTAAATATATTTTATTGGGATTTTATGTGATGGACCAACACAAAGTGTCACATAACTGTGAAGTGGAAGGAAAATGATACAAATAAATATGTGAAAAGTGTGTGGGGGAGGGGCATTTGTATGGCGCCCCCTTTACTCTGATACCCCTAACTAACATCCAGAGGAACCAATTGCCTTCAGAAGTCACCTAATTAGTAAATAGGGCCCACCTGTGTGTCATTTAATCTCAGTATAAATACAGCTGTTCTGTGAAGCCCTCAGAGGTTTGTTAGAGAACCTTAGTGAACAAACAGCATCATGAAGGCCAAGGAACACACCACACAGGTCAGGGATGAAGTTGTGGAGAAGTATAAAGCAGGGTTGGGTTATAAAATAAAATCTCCCAAGCTTCGGTCATCTCACGGAGCTCTGTTCAATCCATCATCGGAAAATGGAAAGAGTATGGCACAACTGCCAACCTACCAAGACATGGCCGTCCACCTAAACTGACCGGGCCGGGCAAGGAGAGCATTCATCAGAGAAGAGCCAAGAGGTCCATGGTGACTCTGGAGGAGCTGCAGAGATCCACAGCTCAGGGGGGAGAATCTGTCCACAGGACAACTATTAGTCGTCTCTCCACAAATCTGCCCTTTATGGAAGAGTGACAAGAAGAAAGACATTGGAGAAAGAAAGTCATAAGAAGTCCTGTTTGTAGTTTGTGAGAAGCCATGTGGGGGAGGGGGCAGCAAACATGTGGAAGAAGGTGATCTGGTCAGAGGAGACCAAAATTCTACTTTATGGCCTAAAAGCCAAACGCTATGTGTGGGGAAAACTAACACTGCCCATCCCCCGAACACACCATCCCCACCGTGAGACATGGTGGTGGCAGCATCATGTGGTGGGGATGGTTTTCTTTAGCAGGGACAGGGAAGCTGGTCAGAGTTGATGGGAAGATGCAGAGGCAGCTGGCGCAAACAAACTGAAAAATTCTGAAAAAAAAAAAAACATCAAATGCAGCCACTGTTCCAATAAAATGCACCCACTGTGCCCATCATATGCAGCCTCTGTGACCCCCCCCCCCCCCGCTCGCCTTCTGACCAGCACACACTTATCCTATCCTGGTGGCGGGGGGTGACGGTGGCGAGGTGTGGGACATGCAGCAGGTGACGGCGGCGAGCTCCTGTGTCCTCCATGGCTCTCTGTCCTCCCCTTCTTATGTTCCGTTCTGTGGCATCCAGTCAGGGCGCCTGTGTCTTCAGCCAATCAGGTGACGGGTATTAGAGCCACGCCTCCTGATTGGCTGAGAGGCGGTTCGGTGTTTCTTCGCTAACACACCTGGGTGAGCTGCGAGTGGAACGCTCTGCGCTCGCAGTCCACCTTTTTTGACGCCTATTAGAGCCTATGGCTTTTTTTTTACCATCTAATACTAAACTTTTACCATAGAGTCGATCGAATTCGGGGTCTTTGGCTTTTTGCATTGAATTTCAGGCGGCCTGTATAGGTTTCGGCGGTATTCAGCTCCGATTGCCCCTGAGCTTTCTCATATGTTTTTCTCTATTGGAAAACTTTTTTTGTCCAATCACTGATTGATTAACACGTATTTACATGATCCTCCTGCAAGGTAACTATATATATATATATATATATATGTTGCCATAAACATTTCTGTTTTGTGTGCATGTGTCATTATTTTCTGTTTTTATTATATGTTTATGGTAATCTGTATGTTTTTATCCTTCGTGAGATCCTTCTCTTCTTTGCCATTTCTGAACCCCAAATGTTTCCTGAAGAAGTGTACAGCGAAACGCGTAGACGCATTAGAGCTCACATCATGTATTGATTTCTATCTCCATATGTGATGTTTATCATTATTTCTTTCATGTCTCTGTTCTTTATACTATATGTATTTTTCAATGAATGTTAAAGATTTTTTGTGCTCCCAGTGTTTGTTGTGCCTTTAAAGTCCGACCACAGGTTTGGTTTTCTTTGAATTCCTTTTTTTTGTTCTCTTTTTGTAGCCTATGGCGCTAATCAGGCGCATCAAAAAACACCCCCACCGCTGGCATTCAGGAGCCCGGCGCCCCAAAAAGGGGCTTGAATAGGGGGTGGCTAGAGCAGCCATGCATAGATTCATGCAATGCATGAATCTATCCATTCTACACAGAGGGGGGTGGCATGACAGAGGGGGCGGCGCCCGTGCATCCTTATGGACGCACCGCCACTGGGAAGATGGATGAAGCCAAATGCAGGACAATCTAAGACCCCGTACACACGGGTCGGACATTCCGACCACAAAATCTGTCGGATTTTTTCCGACGGATTTTGTCCGAAACTGGTGTTGCATACACACGGTCGGACAAAGTTGTCGGAAAATCCGATCATTCGGGACGTGATGGCGTTCGTTCGTTACGACGGGACTACGTTGCGGCCAGTAGCCAATAGCTTTAGTCTGGTAATTTGATCTGAGCATGCGCGGCACTTTGTCCGATCGGAATTCTCTACAAACGATCGGACTTTGACCGTTTTGTCGGAAAATTTTATATCCAGCTCTCAAACTTTGAAGTCAGATGGAGCCCCCCACACACGGCCGGATTATCCGACAACGCGGTCCGATCGGACATTTTCCGTCTGAATTTCCGACCGTGTGTACAAGGGGCTTAGAAGAAAACCTGTTAGGAGTCTACAAAAGACTTGAGACCGGGGCGGAGGTTCTCCTTCCAGCAGGACAACGACCCGAAACATCCAACCAGAGCTACAGCCGAACTCAATCAGATGTCAATATACAAATCAAAGTCACCATCCCCCCATTATTGATCGGCGTGTGAATATATGAGTTCAGCTTCGGCCCCCTTCAGCCTTGCGCGGTGGTAGCGCTCCTCTCCTCCTCTCCTGGAGCTTCTCTACTCAATCATCAAATGTTTCCCATCACTGGGAATGTTACTATTTAATACCGAGAGGATCGTTAGACGGGGCGCGGCCAGACGGGGGGGGGGGGGGTCACAGAGTCCATGGACGGGTGGGGGGGTCACAGAGTCCATGGACGGGTGGGGGGGTCACAGAGTCCATGGACGGGTGTGAATTTGGGAATAAATGTGTTCAGAATTTATTATTAACCCCTCCATCACCCACTTAGATGTCCCTATCCCATCACCCACCATACATGCAGCACGCCCTTCCCATCCCCCCCCGAATCTACTCCCCACCCTAAAACATGACTGTCCTTCTCCATCGGAAAAAAAATTATTTTCCTGCAAATGTAAACGTCTCGCTCTCCTTCCCGTACACAGGACGTCAGCATTCACTCCATACTCACAGCTAATTACTTTAAAGGGTAACTCCACTTTCCTGAGAACAAAAATAGCAAATGAAAAAAAAATTATAATGATATAGTGTATACAGTTGGGCTATATTTACTTTTAATTAATAATGACCTTTCCTTTTCAATCTGCAGCTGCTGTAATTTTCTGTAAAATGGCCACTTGGAGGCGCTCTGCACACAGAACCCCCCCCAGATATGTAATTTCCTGCTTGTATGATTGGCTCACTGATTATCCCAGAAGTCTGCACAAAGATACAGGTCAGATTTTAAGCATCCCCTGCAATATAAATGTCATTTTTGGGGAGATATTCACATCTAGAAGGATGCAGATCCTGCCACTTTCCTCATTAGAGCCCTGCAAGTGCAGCAGCTGATTGATAATTCTGAAACGGCTCCCATTAGATTCACAGAGAAAAAAACAGCTATTTCGTCTGAATAACAAAAGGGAGGAATCTGCAACCAAAGTTTGTTAAAATTCCTGTGATGTACAGAGATCACATGGGGGGTGGGTTCTCAATGGAAGTGCAGGTACTCTTTAATAGGGATGAGCTCGGTGTTCGTTCGACTCGAACATCGGCTGCACGCCTGTTTGGCGAATTCCGAACGTTATGGGCTGTTCGCGCCATATTCGTGTGGCGCTTACTGCCCACAATGCACTACGCCATTGCAGTGCATTGCTGGCTGATGATTGGCCAAGCATGCACTATGACCCTGCATGTTTGGCCAATCACAGCGCTGGCGGCGAGGAGAGCTATAATTGGCCACAAGCAGGATGCCTGTGGCCAATTAAAGCTCAGGGGGTTTAGTACACGCCCCACACTATATAAGGCCGCCAGCGCGGTGGCCTTCTGTAGTGTGTTGCGGCGTTCATAGAGAGAAGGATAGGTAGGGGCGGTGTGCTCTTTTCTTGTGAACCTAGCGCAATTACAGTGGGCGTTGTGTGCCTCCTGCACAGTGTACACCTGAAACTACCCCAATTGCTGGTGTTCTCATCTCCCTGCAGGCTTTAGTATGTCTGGAAGGCCAACAAGGAGAGGCAGACAGTCATGAGCCAATAAAAGAGGGCAAGCAGGCTCTGTGTCTAGGCAGCTGGGAAGGATGCAGGACAAGGTGCAGTAGTGTTGGAGGTTGTTCTGCCACCACGCCTCCAAAATGCTACTATTGGTTGTGACACACCTCTCTCCTCCACCCCCTCCTCTTCTTCTTCCTCCATGGCCTCTTCCAGTGCTCTGTCCTCAGAACCAGCGGTGC
Source organism: Lithobates pipiens (assembly GCF_037356315.1). Lineage (NCBI taxonomy): Eukaryota > Metazoa > Chordata > Amphibia > Anura > Ranidae > Lithobates > Lithobates pipiens. Next base: position 229,549,011 of record NW_027507788.1, read on the forward strand.
TTCGTAGGCGTTCCAGGGGCTACGCAAGTACGCAGGCAAAACGATGCCATGCCGTGCTTGCGCTGGTTTGTTTGGGGGACAGGAGCCACACCGGGGCGGATGTTTTGTCAGCTCTGCAGGGGCAGGCCGAGAGGTGGTTGACGCCACGCCAGCTTAAGCCAGGATTGGTGGTTTGCGACAATGGCACCAACCTCCTCTCCGCCCTCCGACAGGGACAACTGACCCATGTGCCCTGTGTAGCTCACGTCCTTAACCTGGTGGTGCAACGGTTCTTGGGCAGGTACCCCGGCTTACAGGATGTCCTGAAGCAGGCCAGGAAAGTCTGCGTGCATTTCCGCCGATCATTTAATGCCTGTGCTCGGCTGGCTGCGCTCCAAAAGGAGTTGAACCTGCCCAAGAACCGCCTTATATGTGACATGCCCACCAGGTGGAACTCAACGTTGGCCATGCTGCAGCGGCTGCACACTCAGCAGAGGGCCATCAATGAGTACCTGTGCGACTACGGCACCAGGACAGGGTCAGGGGAGCTCGCTTTTTTCTCACCACGCCAGTGGGGCATGATCAGGGATGCATGCACTGTCCTGTCACCGTTTAAGGAGACAACAAGGATGGTGAGCAGTGACAGTGCATGCATCAGTGACACTGTACCTCTTGTCCACCTCTTGGAGCATACGCTGCGTGGAATAATGGACAGGGCACTTGAGGCAGAACAGAGGCAGGAAGAGGAGGACTTCCTTGCCTCTCAAGGCCCCCTTTATCCAGACAGTGTTCCTGCTGTCCCACCCATCACACAGGAACAGGACAAGGAGGAAGAGGAGGAGGATTGTGTCAGCGTGGAGGTGGAGCCTGGCACTCAGCATTAGCAGCAGTCTTTTAGGGATGATTTACAGTCCCAAGAAACCCGTGGACTTGTACGTGGCTGGGAGGAGGTGGCTGCAGATCATGTTGTCCTTAGTGACCCAGAGGACTCCGGACCGAATGCCTCAGCTAACCTACGCTGCATGGCCTCCCTGATCCTGCAAAGCCTGCGGAAGGATCCTTGTATTCTTCGGATCAAGGAGAGGGACCATTACTGGCTGGCCACTCTCCTTGATCCACGGTACAAGGGTAAGGTTGCCGACCTTATCTTGCCATCGCAGAGGGAGCAGAGGATGAGACATCTCCGGGTGGCCTTGCAGAAAGGTCTGTGCAACGCGTTCACAGAGACTGGGAGGTTACAAACTCCTGGTCCTGGACAACGTGTTGCTGAGGCATCGGTCAGAAGGAGCGGTGGAGAAGGTGGCCGTCTGACTGATGCGTTCAGACAAATTTTTAGTCCGCACCCCCAAGGTATGATCGGTTCCAGCACCCATCGCCAGCGTCTGATTTACATGGTGCAGGAATACCTAGGGGCAAGGTCAGACTTGGACACCTTTCCCACCGAAAATCCTCTGGCTTACTGGGTCTTGAGGATGGATCACTGGCCAGAGCTTGCACAGTATGCAATTGAGCTACTGGCCTGTCCTGCATCCAGCGTTCTTTTGGAACGCACCTTCAGTGCTGCTGGTGGCTTTGTTACCGATCACAGGGTGCGCCTGTCCACCGACTCAGTTGATCGACTGACCTTCATAAAGTTGAATCAGTCTTGGATCACCCACAGCTACCAAGCACCTGAAGCTGATGTAACAGAATAATTTTTTTTGAAATGTCACATCCCTTCAAGACTGCCTATGCTGATGCTGAGTGACTGTCCTGTTATGTTGACTGACTATCCTCTTCCTCCTCAATGATCCTACTGATAGCTTGGAAGAACATTTTTGGTTCTGGGTGGCGCCACCAGTGCCTAAGGCCCAATTTTTCTGCCAGTGTTTAACAGGGACATGTAATTACAATTCTTGATATAATATTTCACAGGAGGGCCCCTTCCTGTGCCCACCCAGAGTAACTGTGAGGACTTATAGTGTTGTGGCACCAGCACCACAACCACCACAGACCCAATTTTTCTACCACTGTTCAACAATGGCATGTAATTACAATTCTTGATATAATCGTTCACAGCAGGGCGCTCCAGCGCCCACCAAGAGTCACTTTGAGGGCTTACAATGTTGTGGCAAAACCAACACCTTGTTCCGCCATTTCTGCAGAGCATATAGGGCAGGCCCCTACTTTCAAACATCCAACTTACAAACATCTCGGAAGGAGACAACAGCAAGTGAGATGAGAAAAGATGGACGACAAAACAAATTATACAGGGGTGATAACCCTTCCCTATGTTTTCCAAAAAGCTTAAAAATCGTTTTTTTGACTGGAGCTACACTTTAAAAATGTACCGGTTGAAAATTACAAACAGATTCAACTTAACACAACAAACCTACACAGTCCCTGTCTTGTTTGCACCGCCTGTATACTGCTGTTCTGAGTATATAGGGCCTGGGGGCCACACGCATTTCCTTTTTTAATATGGGTACGGGGTTCCCCTTAATATGCGTACAAGACCCAAATAGGCTGGTAATGGGCAGGGAGGGCTACCCATGCCATTTTTCTCAATGATTTTCAACCATATTGCAGGAACCAGATATAACATTAAAACCGCAAGCAGTTTTCAATGATGTTATTTCCGTTAGATGTCATTTTGTGCAGGGACTGTTCTAAACACGGGAAACACGTGGCACTTCACAGGCATACTACAGACACCCCCCAGGCACCATATTTAAAGGAATATTTCACTTTTTTTTCACTTTAATCGTCATTAAAATCAGTGCTCCCGCCAAAACGGCCATTTTTAAAAACATTTTAGGCAATGACCCATGTCCCCTGGGGCAGGAGTCAGGTCCCCAAACCCTTTTTAGGACAGTATCTTGCATATTAGCCATTAAAATTAGCACTTTTTATTTCAAACGTTCAAGTCCCATAGACTTCAATGGGGTTCTAAAGTTCGCACAAATTTTCGGTCCGTTCGAAAGTTCTGGTGCGAACCAAACCGGGGTGTTCGGCTCATCCCTACTCTTTAAGCCCAATTTCAAGGGGTCCGGTCCTGCACTGTAGCACCCCTCCCCAGCACTGGAACACCCCTCCCCAGCACTGGAACACCCCTCCCCAGCACTGGATCACCCCTCCCCTGCACTGAAGCACCCCTCCCCTGCACTGAATCATGATGTGAAGGAGGGTGAAGGACTCTTGGCTTTTGATGGTGGGTGGGGGAGCTCTTGACATCTGATGTGTGTGTGTGTGTGTGTGGGGGGGGGTTGCTCTGGACATCTAGCCCTACAGATACAACCGGTCCTTTAAGGACAACCATATATCTGATGCCACCCTCCATGAAATTGAGTTTGATACCCCTGAAGCCAACAGCCATCAGAGCCTATGTGCAGAGCTGATTGTTTTGCCGCTCGGCCTTGTAGATCACTTTTGCCAAAATGGTGCAAAAAAAAAAGAAAGCGGAGTTCTGTCTTCAAAAATCTTCTGGGTCTGAATGGAAATTTTCATTCATAGAATAAAGAAGAGCGAAGAGCAAGACGAATGCAAACAGTGGCTTGTTACTAAGGAACACACGAGGTGCCCTGCAACAAAATTTCATTTCATCTCCAATGACTCCACACAAGTGTTTTCAGATGTTTGATTTTGTAGGTCAAATTCCGCCTTTGAGACAAATTTCTTAGAAAAATGTTGTATTTGGCCGGAGCCGCCCCGTGTAATGCTGTTTGTCCTCCAGACTGCTACCTTCGCAGGATCACCCGATGTACCATGAAAGGCCCCAGTGTGTTCCAGGAGAGAGGAGCAGAACGCGGCCGGGCCGGGCGGCAACACACTATTTTGCTAACGTTACCTTGGCTGGGAGTGCGGTTGGGAGGAGGACGGATTTGGATGGGACTGCGTAGGCTTGTTTAGCGTTTCTGATCTTATTTCTAAAATATACAGTTTAGGAAAACACGCCGGTCTCTAGGCTTTGATATGGTCAAATCTCTATTTTTCCAGCCCTGACTTTTAAAAAAAAATATATATAAATCAAAACGATGAACGGGTTTTGGCAGAATGTCTTTGGAAGCACCTGGAGAAATAACAGTTAGCTGGTCCATGTGTCCGAAGTTTATTTAAAGCTATTCTGCCTCCGTAGTGCATGTGACACGCTTTGTGAGCCGAGAGGCCTCCACACCCAACCCATGTCTCTATGGAGCTGGATTGACCATCACGCCTTTGTGAGCCGAGAGGCCTCCACACCAAACCCATGTCTCTATGGAGCTGGATTGACCTTTGTGAGCCGAGAGGCCTCCTCCAATTCTGAGCAAGTCTGGATCTCCTGTGTCGCTCTACCTTTAAAGGGAATGTACACTATATGGGCAAAAGCTGGTGGACACCCGATCATCACATCTATCTGAGCTTGATGGACATCCCGTTCCCAAAATCATGACCAATAAAACGGAGTTGCCCCCTCCCCCCATGGCCATTAATATGGAGTTGACCCCCAATGCCTATTAATATGGAGTTGCCTCCTTTGCAGCTTTAACAGCCCCCAGTGTTCTGGGAAGGCTTTCCAGCAGACTTTGGAGGGTATCTGTGTGAATTGTGGCCAGGTCAGGTTCTGATGTTGGATGAAATGACCTGGCTTCAATTGGCATTCTGATTGATCCCAAAAGGTGATCAGTAGGGATGAGGTCAGGGCTCTGTACAAGAGACTCGAGTTCCTCCACACCAAACCCGTGTCTTTATGGAGCTGGCTTGACCATCACACTTTTGTGAGCCGAGAGGCCTCCACCAATTCGGAGCAAGTCTGGATCTCTTGTGCCGCTCTACCTGTAAAGGGAATATACACTATATGGGCAAAAGCTGGTGGACACCCGACCATCACATCTATCTGAGCTTGATGGACATCCCGTTCTCAAAATCATGACCAATAAAACGGAGTTGCCCCTCCTCCCATGGCCATTAATATGGAGTTGACCCCCAATGACTATTAATATGGAGTTGACCCCCAATGACTATTAATATGGAGTTGACCCCCAATGACTATTAATATGGAGTTGACTCCCAATGACTATTAATATGGAGTTGACTCCCAATGACTATTAATATGGAGTTGACCCCCAATGACTATTAATATGGAGTTGACCCCCAATGACTATTAATATGGAGTTGACTCCCAATGACTATTAATATGAAGTTGACCCCCAATGCCTATTAATATGGAGTTGACCCCCAATGACTATTAATATGGAGTTGACTCCCAATGACTATTAATATGGAGTTGACCCCCAATGACTATTAATATGGAGTTGACCCCCAATGACTATTAATATGGAGTTGACTCCCAATGACTATTAATATGGAGTTGACTCCCAATGACTATTAATATGGAGTTGACTCCCAATGCCTATTAATATGGAGTTGACCCCCAATGACTATTAATATGGAGTTGACCCCCCAATGACTATTAATATGGAGTTGACTCCCAATGACTATTAATATGGAGTTGCCTCCTTTGCAGCTTTAACAGCCCCCAGTGTTCTGAGAAGGTTTTCCAGAAGACTTTGGAGGGTATCTGTGTGAATTGTGGCCAGGTCAGGTTCTGATGTTGGATGAAACGACCTGGCTTCAATTGGCATTCTGATTGATTCCAAAAGATGATCAGTAGGGATGAGGTCAGGGCTCTGTACAAGAGACTCGAGTTCCTCCACACCCAACTCGTGTCTTTATGGAGCTGGCTTGACCATCACACTTTTGTGAGCTTTTGGAATGGTTTCCATTCGAAAACCATCACCATTAATGGCCATTAATAAGGAGTTGCCCCTTTTTGGCTTTAATATCTTCCACTTCCAATCTGCACAAGATTTTGTAGGGTGTCTGTGGGAATGTGTGCTCATTTGTGAGGTCAGGTACTGATGTTGGATGAGAAGACCTGGCTCATCATTGACACTCCAATCCATTCCAAAGGTGTTCAGTAGGGTGGAGGTCAGGGTTGAGGTCAGGGTTCTGTGCAGGACACTCAAGTTCCTCCACTCATTACACTTATAATATATGAACTTGTCAGACAACCCATTGCAAATCAATAGCCAATAGGATGAAGTTACCCCCTTTGTAGCTATACCATCCTACAGTCTCTTAGGAAGGCTTTCTACAAGATTCTGGAGTGTCTGTGGGCATTTGTGTCCATTCGTGAGATCGGGTATTGATGTTGGGTGAGAAAACCTGCCTTCCAGTGTGCATTCCAATTCATCCCAAAGGTATTCAGTAGGGATGAGGTCAGGGCTCTGTGCAGGACACTCGAGTTGGTCCAACCATGTCTATATGGAGCTGGCTCGTGCTTTGTGGACACCTGACCATCAAACCTGTTATGATCTTGTTGGAAATTCCATGCCAAAACCATGGCCATTATGCTGGAGTTGTCCCTTTGTGGCTATAACCTCCGCCACTATTCTGGGAAGACTTTCCACAAGATGCTGGAGGGTGTCTGTGGGAATGTGTGTCCATTTGTGAGGTCAGGTACTGATGTTGGATGAGAAGACCTGGCTCAACATTAATATTCCAACTCATCCCAATGGTGTTCAGTAAGGTTGAGATCAGGGCTCTGAGTTTGTTGAACGTTCCATTCCAATGCCATGGCCAGTGGTATGGAGTTGCCCTCCCCCCATGGCCATGAAGTTTCCTATGGGGCTATACCATCCTCCAGTCTTCTGGGAAGGCTGGGAAGACACCCTTGTTATGGAAAGATATATCTGTCAACACAGGGGGAGCCCCGGGTAGATTTGAATGTTTTTGGTCACCGTGGTTGGATAGGCCAGGACTAAGCCCCAGGGAATTGGTGATGTCCAGACTTCTACAAGGCCCTACAGCAGGGATCTGCAATTAGAGGACCTCCAGCTGTTGCAAAACTACAAGTCCCATCATGCCTCTGCCTCTGGGTGTCATGCTTGTGGCCGTCAGTGTCTCGCTATGCCTCATGGGAGTTGTAGTTCTGCAACAGCTGAAGGTCCGCTAATTTGCATATCCCGGCCCTACAGAATATTTATACCATGTTTCTGACACAATGTAACGGTTGTACTAAATTTATGAACAAGTTTTGATGATATAAGACCTTATGTATAATACTTTTGAGGGCACTACAATAAACCGGATATGTAAATGTAGATTTTGGCAATTGCAATGTATGTGCATGGGAAGTTATTTACATATGTTTTACAAAAAAACTTTTTTGATTAAAAAAAATAAAAATAAATAATAATATATAAATTCTATATAATAATAATAGAAGATTCACACTGTTTTCATCCAGGATTGATGAGCTCATCTCTATGACACTCTGCTCTCTCCTCCTGACAATATATATCTGTCTCCTTGTGCTGCTTCTCCCTCTACCAGGCTAAGCTCTGCTGTACAGGTATTGCAAGAGGCCAATGCCAAGCCAAATTCAGGTACTTATGCTGTTCGACGCCCTAACAGATGGAATTTATCTTGCTAAAGCACTGTGGTACATAAATCATTGATATTTTTAAAAAAAAGCAAATACCTTCACCTTTATTATTTTTTTGTATCTCAGAGCTGCTGATCTCCTTCAGCCTCTTTCAGACACTTCCTGTCCTCATGCACTTGTTCATTGGTCCTCGATCTTTGCTGAGAACCGGCTTCCTAATGGTGAACACAGTGGACCGCGCCTGCGCTTGGAGCCTAACCTGGTGGTGCAATGTGACAAGGCGACATTGCAGAGCCACTACTGGGACACAGGTCTCCTCCCACAACAGGAAGTACCTGAATAGGGATTTTTATGGCGGGATCACCAGATGCTCTTTTCAATAAAACTGCAGATATAAAAAGACAGGGAATATTTATATTCCATTTAAATGTCATTGACATGTTAAAGATTATGTTAGATTTTAGTGATTAGTTTTAGAACTTCTTCTACCTAATTTCAGGACAGTGGGCGGAGCCATGCAAATCATTCCTTCTCACCTCGTGGCCCAATGTATATCCAGGACCGCTGAGTATATCACAGATACAGCTGAATGTTATAGAGATATTTTTTTACAAACTACGTACATCAGCTTTAGGCTTCTTGGTCATCATCAGTTCAGTGACACTTAGTGGCACCATCGGCTGTGCATCATTACAGCACTTTCTTTTATTTGGCTGGAAATCTGTTTGAAGGTCACAATATCCCCTGATGAATGTTGCAGCAAGAAAATTTATTCCAGAAGGTTAGTAAATACAACACTTAGCAAAATAGCACAGTTCACAGCATAATACATACAAGGTTATGAGCTGGTCATGTTCCTCTGCAGTAGAAGAGCCACGAAATAACCATCATATACTTGAACAGAGTTCCTAACAGTGAAGTCCAGGGGGTAGGTCTGGGTACACAGGTGAACAGCTGGAGGAATCTCTGGCCTGGCACCACAGGTGAGTGGCTGCAGGAGTCCAGTGCTGGTACCACAGGTGAGTGGCTGGAGGAGTCCCAGGGCTAGTACCACAGGTGAGTGGCTGGAGAAGTCCCAGGGCTGGTACCACAGGTGAGTGGCTGGAGGAGTCCCAGGGCTGATACCACAGGTGAGTGGCTGGAGGAGTCCCAGGGCTGGATCCACAGGTGACTGACTGGAGGAGTCCCAGGGCTGAAACCACAGGTGAGTGGCTGAAGGAGTCACAGGGCTGGCACCATAGGTGATTGGCTATAGGAGTCCCAGGGCTGGTACCTCAGGTGAGTGGCTGGAGGATTCCCAGGGCTGGAACCACAGGTGAGCAGATGGAGGGTTTCCACAGCTGATACCACAGGGGAGTGGCTGTAGGAGTCCCAGGAGTGGTACCACAGGTAAGCATCTGGAGGAGCCCCAGGGGTAGTATTACAGGCAAGCAGTGGCTGCTGGTGGTATATTCTTTAAGGAGGGGGGCGCAAACACTCCCCCCACCGCCACCTCCCCGGTCAATCAGTCACCAGCCCTGCAATTACCCCATGTAGGTCTTGGGCTGTGCTTCTTCTGTGCAGCAGCTTCACCCTGAGACTCCTCCTCCTGGGCTTCAGGCGGCTTCCCCTGTGTCTTCTCCCTCCTCCTCCTCGGCTGCCAAAAGGATCGCTTCTCCTCTCTGCCAATCGGATGGCGGGTCTCAGGGACGCTTCCTGATTGGCCGGGAGGAGAATTATGAAGACAATAGCCAATATTAATTTGCTATTGTCACACACCTGGGTGGGATCAGGGTGCAATGCTCTGCGCCCAGAGCCCACCCTTTTTTGAAGCCTATTAGAGCCCTGGCTCTAATCATGTGCTTCTAAAAAAAATAAAAAAATAAAAAACACTGGAATCCATGCGTACGGCATCCTGCATGTAGGTGAGGGGCCGGGTGCATGAATTAGGGTGGAGGCACCCCGTATGGATGGGCTGCCACAGTAGGCAAGTGCTGGAGGAGTCCAGGGACTGTTACCATAGGCATGATGCTGAAGGAGTCCCAGGGGTGGTACCACAGGTGGGCGACTGGACAAGTTCCAAGACTGGTACCACAGGTGGGCATCTGGAGGAGCCCCAGGGGTAGTATTACCAGGCAAGTAGCTGGAGGTGTCTAGGGACTGGTAACACAGGCAGGATGCTGAAGTAATCTCTGTGGTGGTACCACAGGTGTGCAGCTGGAGAAATTTCAGGGCTGGTACCAAAGGCGATTGGCTGCAGGAGTTCCAAGACTGGTAACACAGGCAGGATGTTGAAGGACCACTTTCGTACCTGATGGATTATAACCATGTAGAAGCTACTGGGATTTGAGCACAGAGTAATCTTACTTCTGCTGCATAGCAGGTCAGTGGCAATACCTGAACCTCGTGGCTCTCCTGCAACAAGTGTCTATCTGCCCAGATGCTGAAGGAATTCCAAGGGTAGTACCACGGGCAGCCGGCTGGGGAGGTTCCAGGGCTGGTACCACAGGTGAGTGGCTGGAGGAATCCTAGGGGTAGAAAAGTGGATGAAGGAATCCCAGGACTGGTAACACAAGCAGGATGCAGAAGTAGTCTCATTGGTGGTACCAGAGGCGGGTGGCTGGAGAAGTTCCAGGCCTGGCACCACAAGCAAACAGCTAGAGGAGCAGCACAGTGGTGTAGTGGTTAGCACTTTCACCTAGCAGCAATAGGGTTGCTGGTTCAAATCCCGACCACAACACTATCTGCCTGGAGTTTGCATGTTCTCCCTGTGCCTGTGTGGGTTTCCTCCGGGTACTCCGGTTTCCTCCCACACTCCAAAGACATGCTGGTAGGTTAATTAGACCCTGTCCAAAAAAGAATTGGCCATAATATGTGTATGTGTATGTCAATGTTGTAAGTGTGTCGAGACTCTACAGGTTAAAGGACCGCATAAATAGCTGCAGATGGACACCGGTGGCAAGAAAAAGCGCCCAGAGGCGATTCAGTTCATATAGGTAGCGCTATATAAGTCATTCATTCATTCATTCCTAGGGATGGTAACACAGGTGGGAGGCTGACAATGCAGGGCCACCCCACTTGCTACTCTGGCAGCAATTGGAGAAGTGCTCCTTGCAACAGCTGCATTTTCTGTAGAAGCTGGGAACTGTTGCCCTTCTGCCAGGCTGCCCGTACACCAGGACTAACAGTGGAGGGCCAATCACTTGGCTGCAGGTCACATGCCCAGCCAACTCTATCTCCCTCATCAGGGATCCATTCCGAGCAGCTCAGAGCATTACACAGAGGCACCTCTATTCTGAGAGTGTCTCCAGCGGTTTTGGGACTTGTAGGATCCCGGAGGATTGTGAGAAAAGGAGTCCATGACTGAGCACGGTGCATTAAGGGGAACTCCGCTAGAACAGAATAGAACAGAATACAGCCCAACCTCATACCCCCCCCCCCCCCCCCATGTAGTAGAATGAGGCTCTGTGTTCCTTTATGCAGAACAGGTTTTCATGCACACACCTGTATTCTATTCCCGGCGGCGGTGAATGAAGAGGCGCGTTTCATTAAATGTCAGGAGAGAGTCAGACGGCACAAATGTTTATTCAGCTCTCTATGAAATGTGCAGCTGGACCTGTAAACAGGATGTTATAGTGGAAATACGAGCTGAACGGGCTGCACTGCATGAACCTTACCATGGGGCTCCCGAGCAACATCTACTCATTAAAGAATACTTGTCCTGGGATGAGGGTCAGCTTTACCAATATTCTACAGAATAACAACACTGTAAAGCCTGACAGATGCTTTTGTTGAGCGCAGGAAGGGGCCCGGCTGTGAAATATTAGATCAAAGAATTGTAATTACACGTCCCTGTTAAACAGGGGCAGAAAAATTGGGCCTTAGGCACTGGTGGTGGTGCCCTGAACCGAAAATATTCCTAGAAGGTATCATCATGAAGATTGAGGAGGAATAGTATAGTCACTCAGCATCATAGGATAGTCTTCAAGGGTTCCAACATCCATAGGAAAATCAATCGGTTACATCTGTGATCGGTTACAAAGCCTCCAGCAGCCCTGCATCAAAAATTGTAATTAAACGCCCCTGTTAAACAGGGGCTTAAAAATTGGGTCTTAGGCACTGGTGGCATCACCCAGAACCAAAAATGTTCTTCCAAGCTATCAGGAGGATCATTGAGAAGGAAGAGGATAGTCAGCATAACAGGATAGTCACTCAGCATCAGCATAGGCAGTCTTGAAGGGATGTGACATTTCAAAAAAAATTATTCGGTTACATCAGCTTCAGGTGCTTGGTAGCTGGTGGTGATCCAAGACTGATTCATCTTGATGAAGGTCAGTCGATCAACCGAGTCGGTGGACAGGCGCACCCTGTGATCGGTAACAAAGCCACCAGCAGCACTGAAGGTGCGTTCCGAAAGAACGCTGGATGCAGGACAGGCCAGTAGCTCAATAGCATACTGTGCAAGCTCTGGCCAGTGATCCATCCTCAGGACTCAGTAACCCACTGGATGTTCTGGTGGAAAGGTCTCCAAGTCTGATCTTGCCCCTAGGTATTCCTGCACCATGTAATTCAGACGCTGGCTATGGTTGCTGGAAACGATCAGACCTGGGCGCTGAGGACTGAAGAATTCTCTGAAGGCATTGGTCAGCCGGCCACCTTCTCCACCACTCTTTCTGTGACTGAACGAAGCCACAGCAACACGTTGTCCAGCACCAAGAAATTGTAACCTCTCAGGCTCTGGAAACGCGTTGCACAAACCTTTCTTCAAGGCCTCCAGAAGACGTTTCATCCTCTGCTCCCTCCGAGAAGGCTGGATAAGTTCCGCAACCTTACCCATGTAACGTGGATCAAGAAAGCTTGTCAGCCAGTAATGATCCCTCTCCTTGATACCACAAATCCTAGGGTCCTTTCGCAGGCTTTGCAGGATCAGGGAGGCCATGCAGCGTAAGTTTGCAGAGGCATTCGATCCTGAGTCCTCTGGGTCACTAAGGATCACATGATCCTCAACCACCTCCTCCCAGCCACGTACAACTCCATGGGTTTCTGGGGACTGCAAACAATCCCTTGAAGACTGCTGCTGATGCTGAGTGTTATCCTCCATCTCCATGCTGACACGATCCTCCTCCTCCTCCTCTCTTCTTCCTGTGTGATCAGTGGGCCTGCAGGAATACTAGTATCTGGATAAAGGGGGCCTTGAGAGGTAAGGAAGTCCTCCTCTTCCTCCCGCTGTTCTGCCTCAAGTGCCCTGTCCATTATTCCACGAAGCGTGTGCTCCAACAGGAAGACGAGAGGGACAGTGTCACTGATGCATGCACTGTCACTGCTCACCATCCTCGTGGCCTCTTCAAATGGTGACAGGACAGTGCATGCATCCTTGATCAGTAGCCACTGGTGTGGCGAAAAAAAAAGCCAAGCTCCCCTGACCCTGTCCTGGTGCCGTACTCACACAGGTACTCATTGATGGCCCTCTGCTGCATCGGCAGCCGCTGCAGCATTGCAAACATTGAGTTCCACCTGGTGGGCATGTCACAAATTAGGCGGTCCTTGGGCAGGTTGCATTCTCTTTGAATGTCAGCCAGTCGAGCACTGGCATTATATGACCAGCAGAAATGACCACAGACTTTCCTGGCCTGCCTCAGGACATCCTGTAAGCCCGGGTACCTGCTCAAGAACTGCTGCACCACCAAATTCAGGATGTGAGCCAAACAGGGAACATGGGTCAAGTGTCCCTGGCAGAGGGGAGGTTGGTGCCATTGTCGCATCCAACCATTCCAGGCTGAAGCTGGCGTGGCATCAACCACCTCTGAGCCTGCCCCTGCAGAGCTGACAGAATCTCTGCCCCAGTGTGGCTCCTGTCCCCTAAGCAGTCCAACTCAAGCACTGCATGGCATCTATTTGCCTGAGTGCTTGCATAGCCCCTTGAATGTCCATGGAGCACCACTGGTTCCGAGGAGAAATCTGCAGAGGAAGAGGCCATAGAGGAAGAAGAAGAGGAGGGGGTGGAGGAGAGAGCTGGGGCAGAATCCCCACTAGCATTTTGGAAGCGTGGTGGCGGAACCAGCTCCAACAATACTGAACCCTGCCCTGTATCCTTCCCAGCTGCCAGCAGGGTTACCCAGTGCGCCGTGAAAAAAAGGTAACATGCCTGCTGGACCATGAGTCAGTGGTAATATGTACCTTACTGCTGACCGCCCTGTCCAACGAGGCCAAGACATTGGCTTCCACATGCCAGTAGAGAGCCGGAATAGCCTTCCGTGAAAAGAAATGGCGTTTGGGAACCTGCCACTGAGGTACTGCACATTCCACAAATTCATGAAAGGAGGAAGAGACTACCATTAGTTGCAGTGCTAGCAATTTGGCCAATCTAGCATTCAGACGCTGAGCATGTGGATGGCTGGGACCGAATTTCTTTAGATGGTTTAGCAACTGGGGTAGGGAAATTTGCCTGCTACAATCCGATGTTGGTGTACCGCTAGCAGCTTGGCCGCAATTACTTGGGACACTTATTTCTATCCCTTCATTCCTCTCAGTGCAGGTTTCAGAGAGGACTGGAGGTATAGTGGTGTTGGAGATCCCAGCTGATGAGGAGCAAGGAGAGGTCCGCTTTGTTCTTTGGTGTGGGTCTATTAAGTGCTGTTGTCAACGGACTGCATGGGAGGTCGTCATTTGTCTGGTCAAGCATGTGATGCCCAAGCGGCTGCTGTTTTGGCCACACGAGATACGCTTCAGACATATGTTGCAAACAGCACCCGTGCGATCTGCTGCACATGTGTCAAAAAAGGCCCACACCAAGGAACTTTTCAAAATATGTGGGGAGTCAGCGTGCCCTGCACTTGCTTAGCCTTGCAGTGTGATGCAATAGGGTGGCTGCCCTTAAGCTGCCCCCTGGAGGGCATCCTGCCTCATTGGAGATGTGCCTCCTCCTCCTCTCTTCTATCAGGCACCCAAGTAGAGTTAGTGACCTCATCATCCCTTCCCTCCTCGTCACTGGAGCAAACTTGGCAGTATGCTGCAGCTGGGGGAACATGACTGCCAGTTTCTAGTCCTTCTTGGACGCCTCCTCTCATGGGCTCTCGTTATTCCCTTCCACAACCTGGGTACCATCAACACAGCCTTCAAATCTCTGCGCATCCTCCTGCAGCATGTACCCAACACGGTGGTCGAAAAGTTTGGGGGACTCCTCCGTGCATGATGGTGAGGCTAGGGAAGGAGTGACTGTTGACATGGAGCCAATGGAATAGGCCGCTTTGGCAGCTGCATTTGACAGAGGGTGAGGAGGATGAGGAGGGCTTTGCACTGTGTCCATGACCAGCACTGTCAACTGTAGACACAGAGGCTGCTTGCCCTCTTTTAGTGGCCTGTGAGCGTCTGCCTCTCCATGGTGGCCTTCCGGACATGCTGTAAATTTTGTTTAGCAAAACCACAGCACACTGTGTGAAAGTAGTAGCAACTGCACTATGGGTGCACGGTACTGTATACACCGCCTGAAGTATATTAGCAAAAGTACACCAGGAGTGGCCTACAGTCAGATATAGCTAAACTGGATACAGTTATATATACCCTGTTTCCCCGAAAATAAGACCTAGCGTGATTTTCGGTGATGGCTGCAATATAAGCCCTACATCCCCAAAAAAGCCCTAGTTAAAGCCCTTGTAGGTCTTACTTTCAGGGTAGGGCTTATTTTCGGGGAAACAGGGTAGGGCTTATTTTGGGGGGGTAGGGCTTATATTGCAGCCATCACTGACAATCACGCTAGGTCTTATTTTCGGGGAAACAGGGTATATATATTAAATACACTGCAGCTAACTGAATAACCTGCCTGCTCAATCTAAATGACACACTCTCTCCGTCCACGCCAACGACACACTACAAAAGCGCCGGGAATAATCATACAGCAATGCACTGCGCTCCCGCAGTGCATTATGGGCTGGTACGCGCCACTCGAATTTGGCACGAACGGCACATAATGTTCGGTTTTTCGATGAACGGGCGAACAGCCAATATTCGAGTCAAACTCATGTTCAACCTGAACAGAAAGCTCTGCCCCAGGGGCACCTTGCCATGAAGATATTAATAACTAAGTGGCTTGGAGAACAAAACATGGACATTTTGGGTCCATGGCCAGGAAACTCCCCAGACCTTAATCCCATTGTGGTCAATCCTCAAGAGGCAGGTGAAAAAAAAAAAATTCAGACAAACTCCAAGCATTGATTATGCAGAATTGGGGGCGGCCATCAGTCAGGGTGTGGCCCAGAAGTTGATGACAGCATGTCGGGGGGAATTGCAGAGGTCTCGAAAAAGAAGGGTCACCACTGCAAATATTGACTCTTTACATAAACTTCATGTCGTTCAATAAAATCCTCTGACACTTATGATGTCATTATACTTCCGTATCCCATAGTAACATCTGACATTTATGATGTCATTATACTTCCGTATCCCATAATAACATCTGACATTTATGATGTCATTATACTTCCGTATCCCATAATAACATCTGACATTTATGATGTCATTATACTTCCGTATCCCATAATAACATCTGACATTTATGATGTCATTATACTTCTGTATCCCATAGTAACATCTGACACTTATGATGTCATTATACTTCCGTATCCCATAGTAACATCTGACATTTATGATGTCATTATACTTCCGTATCCCATAATAACATCTGACATTTATGATGTCATTATACTTCTGTATCCCATAGTAACATCTGACATTTATGATGTCATTATACTTCCGTATCCCATAGTAACATCTGACATTTATGATGTCATTATACTTCCGTATCCCATAGTAACATCTGACATTTATGATGTCATTATACTTCCGTATCCCATAATAACATCTGACATTTATGATGTCATTATACTTCTGTATCCCATAGTAACATCTGACATTTATGATGTCATTATACTTCCGTATCCCATAATAACATCTGACATTTATGATGTCATTATACTTCTGTATCCCATAGTAACATCTGACACTTATGATGTCATTATACTTCCGTATCCCATAGTAACATCTGACATTTATGATGTCATTATACTTCCGTATCCCATAATAACATCTGACATTTATGATGTCATTATACTTCTGTATCCCATAGTAACATCTGACATTTATGATGTCATTATACTTCCGTATCCCATAGTAACATCTGACATTTATGATGTCATTATACTTCCGTATCCCATAGTAACATTTGACACAAAGATCTAAGAACACCGAAGCACAGCAGTGGCGGCCCATGCACTGTGGGCGCATGGGCACCGCCCCCCCCATCCATGCTCCCAGCCCCTTTCAGGACGCCAGACGCATGGATTCCTATGGTGGGGGAGGAAGGGGGTGGTACTTTTTGAAGCACCTGGTTAGAGCCAGAGACTCTTCAAAATAGGGTGGGCTCGGGGGGCGCAGAGAGTGCTCCCTGATCCCACCCAATTGTGTGACGATAGCGAATAAATTTTTGCTATTTTCACACTAACCTTCCTCCCCGCCAATCAGGAGGGGGGGCGGCAGACCTAATTCCTGATTGGCCAAAGCACAAGGCCACCCAATTGGATGCCTGGCGCTTAGGAAGAGGAGTGGAGAAGACACGCTGGAGGAGCTGCTGCAGTAAGTCCCCTCTGCCAGAGCTGCATGCGTGGGGGGGGGGGGGCATGGGGGTTCGGTGCTGCCAGAGCCCCGCTCACGGGAGGGTGCTGCCAGAGCCACGTGGGGGGGGGGGGGGGGTTTGGGTTGTGGTTGCCAGAGATGTGCGGGGGGTGGGGGTTGGATGCTGCCAGAGCCGCGAGTGGGGGGGTTGGTGGGCACAATGGCTGCATATGATGGGCACAAGTGGCTGCATTTGACGGACACAATGGCTGCATTTGATGGGCATAATGGCTGCATATAATGGGCACAAGCGGCTGCATATGATGGGCACAGGTGGCTGTATATGATGGGCACAGGTGGCTGCATTTGATGGGCACAAGTGGCTGCATATGATGGGCACAAGTGGCTGCATTTGACAGGCACAAGTGGCTGCATTTGACGGGTACAGTGGCTATATTTGGTGGGCACAATGGCTGCATATGATGGGCACAAGTGGCTGCATATGATGGGCACAGGTGGCTGTATATGATGGGCACAAGTGGCTGCATATGATAGGCACAAGTGGCTGCATTTGACGGGCACAGTGGCTGTATCTGATGGGCACTATGGCTGCATCTGATGGGCACAAGTGGCTGTATTTGACGGGCACAGATGGCTGCATATGATGGGCACAGGTGGCTGTATATGATGGGCACAGGTGGCTGCATTTGATGGGCACAAGTGGTTGCATTTGATGGGCACAAGTGGCTGCATTTAATGGGCACAAGTGGCTGCATTTGATGGGCACAGGTGGCTGCATATGATGGGCACAGGTGGCTGCATATGATGGGCACAGGTGGCTGCATATGATGGGCACAAGTAGTTTCATATGATGGGCACAAGTGGACGCATTTGATGGGTACACTGGCTGCATATGATGGGCACAAGTGGCTGTATATGATGGGCACAGGTGGCTGCATATGATGGGCACAAGTGGTTGCATTTAATGGGCACAAGTGGCTGCATTTGATGGGCACAGGTGGCTGCATATGATGGGCACAGGTGGCTGCATATGATGGGCACAAGTTGCTGCATTTGATGGGCACAAGTAGCTTCATATGATGGGCACAAGTGGAAGCATTTGATGGGTACACTGGCTGCATATGATGGGCACAAGTGGCTGTATATGATGGGCACAGGTGGCTGCATATGATGGGCACAAGTGGCTGCATTTGATGGGCACAAGTGGAAGCATTTGATGGGTACACTGGCTGCATATGATGGGCACAAGTGGCTGTATATGATGGGCACAAGTGGCTGCATTTGATGGGCACAAGTGGAAGCATTTGATGGGTACACTGGCTGCATTTGATGGGCACAGTGGCTGCATATGATG
Source organism: Lithobates pipiens (assembly GCF_037356315.1). Classification (NCBI taxonomy): domain Eukaryota; kingdom Metazoa; phylum Chordata; class Amphibia; order Anura; family Ranidae; genus Lithobates; species Lithobates pipiens. The sequence continues at coordinate 229,567,355 of NW_027507788.1, forward strand.
GGCACAAGTGGTTGTATGTGATGGGCACAAGTGGAAGCATTTGATGGGTACAGTGAGGCTGCAATTGATGGGGGGGTCAGTATTTTTCACTTTGTTTGCACCCCCAAAAATCCTGTGCCCCGGCCGCCACTGCGGAAGCGTCAGACTTTGTGAAATGAGTATTAGTCTTTCTCCTCGGTGTATCTTGTATCACATCTGGAAACTGACGCGTTTCATTGTTATAAAAACAAATTGTAACTTTTGTAGCTGTTTTTTTTTCTCAGTGACTTCCGTGACCTGAGATGACTTTCTCCCCCGGCGCCCCCTGATAATAACCACGTGACCAGCAGAGGTGAATAATAGCGCCCCCGGCAGCCATATACGGGTATTTTTGGAGACGGTGGGGTGTCAGGTGCCGATAGAAGCACATACACATGTATGGCGCTCACCGCCTCCTTCCACGCGATGTGCCGCCTTCCATACAAGGACTCCGCCGCCGCTTTGTCCTAATATTTATTCTTCATGAAATATGTTGGAATTCCAATGTCTTCATACAGAGAGGCGTCATCACCCAACGTCTCGGGGGAGGGGAAGATGACGTCCGTGTCCCCACTGGTGTCATTCTGCCTCTCCCCGGTCTCAGGACAGATTGTGGTGTCACAAGAACAGGAAGTGAAGGGAAATCTTCAGGTGGGGTCACCAGAGACAAATGTTGAAGAGGCAATTTCCTGTCACTGTACAGAGATTTCTGCCACTTCCTGTTGTGTCTCTGAGACAGGAAGTGAGGGGAATCTCCCCAAACGACCACAGACAGGAAACACAAAACTGGAGATTTTAAATACTCCTTGTGGTATGAAAAGGGAAAAAACAACGAACAGTCTCTATTACCTTATCATTAACCCTCCTGTAAATCTAACACTACCCCTTCTGTAAGACTGACCTTCCTCCAATCCTTACAATGCTAACACTAAACATCATATACACTACATTTCCAAAAGTATTGGGACGCCTGAACTTTAATGACATCCCAGTCTTAGTCCGGAGGGTTCAATATTGAGTTGGCTCCGCCCTTTGCAGCTATAACAGCTTCACCTCTTCTGGGAAGGCCGTCCACAAGGTTTAGGAGGGTGTCTATGGGAATGTTTGACCATTCTTCCAGAAGAGCATTTGTGAGGTCAGGCACTGATGTTGGATGAGAAGGCCTGGCTTGCAGGTGTCCTGCCGGGTTGAGGTCAGGACTCTGTGCAGTTGAGGTCAGGACACCCGCTCCAAAGATGTGGCTAGCAGGACTTTTTTCACCGTCCTGCCAGCGCACCGCTTCAGTGTGAGATACCTCAGGCTTTCACACTGGAGTGAAAGGGGCCTGACACTAACTCTCTCTCTAACCCTTCTACTAAACGCCACATATAAAAAAAACATATACCCCTAACACCTAAACTAACCCCCCACCCCATAACATCCCTACTACCCCCACCCCATAACATCCATACTAACCCCCACCCCATAACATCCATACTACCCCCACCCCATAACATCCATACTACCCCCACCCCATAACATCCATACTAACCCCCACCCCATAACATCCATACTACCCCCACCCCATAACATCCATACTACCCCCACCCCATAACATCCATACTACCTCCACCCCATAACATCCATACTACCTCCACCCCATAACATCCATACTAACCCCCACCCCATACCATCCATACCAACCCCCACCCCATAACATCCATACTACCCCCACCCCATAACATCCATACTACCTCCACCCCATAACATCCATACTAACCCCCACCCCATACCATCCATACCAACCCCCACCCCATAACATCCATACTAACCCCCACCCCATAACATCCATACCAACCCCCACCCCATAACATCCATACTAACCCCCACCCCATAACATCCATACTAACCCCCACCCCATAACATCCATACTACCCCCACCCCATAACATCCATACTAACCCCCACCCCATAACATCCATACTACCCCCACCCCATAACATCCATACTAACCCCCACCCCATAACATCCATACTAACCCCACCCCATAACATCCATACTACCCCCACCCCATAACATCCATACTAACCCCCACCCCATAACATCCATACTAACCCCCACCCCATAACATCCATACTAACCCCCACCCCATAACATCCATACTAACCCCCACCCCATAACATCCATACTAACCCCCACCCCATAACATCCATACTAACCCCCACCCCATAACATCCATACCAACCCCCACCCCATAACATCCATACTAACCCCCACCCCATAACATCCATACTAACCCCCACCCCATAACATCCATACTAACCCCCACCCCATAACATCCATACTACCCCCACCCCATAACATCCATACTAACCCCCACCCCATAACATCCATACTAACCCCACCCCATAACATCCATACTACCCCCACCCCATAACATCCATACTAACCCCACCCCATAACATCCATACTACCCCCACCGCATAACATCCATACTAACCCCCACCCCATAACATCCATACTAACCCCCACCCCATAACATCCATACTAACCCCACCCCATAACATCCATACTAACCCCCACCCCATAACATCCATACTAACCCCCACCGCATAACATTCATACTAACCCCACCCCATACCATCCATACTACCCCCACCCCATACCATCCATACTACCCCCACCCCATAACATCCATACTACCCCCACCCCATAACATCCATACTACCCCCACCCCATAACATCCATACCAACCCCCACCCCATAACATCCATACTAACCCCCACCCCATAACATCCATACTAACCCCCACTCCATAACATCCATACTACCCCCACCCCATAACATCCATACTAACCCCCACCCCATAACATCCATACTAACCCCACCCCATAACATCCATACTACCCCCACCCCATAACATCCATACTAACCCCACCCCATAACATCCATACTACCCCCACCGCATAACATCCATACTAACCCCCACCCCATAACATCCATACTAACCCCCACCCCATAACATCCATACTAACCCCACCCCATAACATCCATACTAACCCCCACCCCATAACATCCATACTAACCCCCACCGCATAGCATCCATACTAACCCCACCCCATACCATCCATACTACCCCCACCCCATAACATCCATACTACCCCCACCCCATAACATCCATACTACCCCCACCCCATAACATCCATACTACCCCCACACCATAACATCCATACTACCCCCACCCCATAACATCTATACTAACCCTCACCCCATAACATCCATACTAACCCTCACCCCATAACATCCATACTAACCCCCACCCCATAACATCCATACTAACCCCACCCCATAACATCCATACTAACCCCACCCCATAACATCCATACTACCCCCACTCCATAACATCCATACTACCCCCACCCCATAACATCCATACTACCCCCACTCCATAACATCCATACTACCCCCCCCCCCATAATATCCATACTACCCCCACCTCATAACATCCATGCTACCCCCACCCCATAACATCCATACTAACCCCCACCCCATAACATCCATACTACCCCCACCTCATAACATCCATACTACCCCCACCCCATATCATCCATACTAACCCCCACCCCATAACATCCATACTACCCCCACCCCATAACATCCATACTAACCCCCACCCCATAACATCCATACTACCCCCACCCCATAACATCCATACTAACCCCCACCCCATAACATCCATACTACCCCCACCCCATAACATCCATACTACCCCCACCTCATAACATCCATACTACCCCCACTCCATAACATCCATACTACCCCCACCCCATAACTCCTCCTTACCCCCCCTGTAGATTTCACACAATCTCAGATGACCACCCCCTGTGATTGGTGGGAAGGTCTGGCTTCACCTCTTACACTACACTTTTATTTATTTTTTACACATTATGATTGCTTATAGTACAAATGTCATTCATTGCTATAAGCATTTTACTGAACGAAATCCATTTATTCAGTTTGTTTTATTGGTACAGATGGGCTGTGATTGGCCCTGTCTGTACCATGTGACCAATCACAGATAGCAACAAAGTTGTACACAATGGAGGACATGAAAGGAAGCCACCCATGGTTTCCAATTGTCATGTGACCTGCTGTGATTGGTCAAAGCGGTCACATTTTACCGGTAGCAGGCCGGTACACCGATCAGTGATTGGCTGAGCCCAATGGGCAGGGCTAGTGACAAATCACAGCCCCAATCCGGGAGGGATGTCATGTGACGTCCACCCAGATCGACGGAAGTCCCGCCCAGCCGTCATTTTGCTATAGGCTGCACAGGAAGCGGTTACCATGTGGAATGCGTGGCAGGATGACAACACAGGAGAACCACTGGGAGACGGTTGTCACCCCATAACAGGAAGTGCTTGAACAGGATCCTTCGTGGCAGGATCACCAATGAATTTATTAATGAAAGCTGTAGATTTATAAATATGGAAAATGACTTTTAAATAGAGATGAACCTATGAAAGTGTACATGAGAATTAGTGATTTGGGCTTTTCCTGGTCTTGACATCTATATGTGGAGAAGTCGCTCGGAATATATCATCGACGCCTCGGGGTTATCATAATGGGAGCGGCTTTATATTGGCACAATGGCGATAAGATAAAGTGGTGTGCCCCCCGGAGGGCAGTGCTGGAGAGAGGCGCTATTTTAGAAGTACTGTACAGCCTTTGATGTCAGTGCATTAGAGGAAACTATCTAAAGTTCAAAGGAAGTCCAATATCCACTCCAATCCCCGAGGAGAAAACATTGTTGACCTTCTCACCCTCAGCGCTTCCAATCCAGCAATAATATGTGACAGTTTACTTTAACACTTCAGAGACGAATGGGAGAGGTCGCTCCATTTATGCCGCTTAAAGGTCAGCTATGAAGGGCTTGACTGGCACAGATCTTCTCCCAACTAAACCCTGCCTGGGATTGGCCAGGCTTCAGTCATGGACCAATCAATGATAGGCTGCAGCTGCTGCCTGTCAGGAACCATCGAGCTTTGGGTTTGAATGGATGATTTCGTGTTGGAGCTTCTAGAGATGGGCGCCTGGTGGCTGCTCAGCTCATGGTGGGGTCACCGGTCCATTGGTCTCTTCAAAGTACTAAGTAGAGTGGGGTTTATTTTAAGTTCCCTTAAAGAGAAGTCATCATTGAAATACTCGCTAATTTGTATCATTTATACAGAACATATACAATTGAGAATGTTTTAGGCCTTTACAAGCAAATTATTATAAAAAGTACAAAAGTATTAATACAATTTCATTAAAATCATCATATGAAATCAGCAGCTGATCAACCACAAAGGTATCGATACAAAGACCATCCTCACATCTACAGGAAACAGCCACATGTAAGTAGATGAAACCCCAACTCATTTACATTTTTCAGGAAATCTTCATCAGGGAGGCCTGATGAGCGATAACTTCCCTGTTTCCCCTAAAATAAGACCTAGTGTGATTGTCGGTGATAGCTGCAATAAAAGCCCTACCCCCCCAAATAAGCCCTAGTTAAAGTCCTTGTAGGTCTTCTTTTCAGGGTAGGGCTTATTTTTGAGGAAACAGGGTAGGGCTTATTTGGGTGGTAGGGCTTATATTGCAGCCAACACCGACAATCAGGCTAGGTCTTATTTTAGGGGGAACAGGGTTGTACATAGCGAACTTTCTTTATAGTAAGATACAGCTGAAAGCCACAAGGTGTCAAAAATGAGCCAACGTCCCAAGGGAATGTTTTTAGCCAGGAGAGCACAAGGGGGAGCAATAGGTCCCCACATGACGGTCCACTAGATGGAGTTCTAGAGAGCCCAACAAGCCCAGTTTCCAACATAGAAGTACATACAGATTTTTTTTTCCATGTAAAGAAAAGATGTTATCTCCAAAAAAGTATCTCCAAGAAGAAGAAGCAGTAAAGATTGCAAGTCTAAATAATTCACCAGTATAATAGATTTCTTCCAATAAATATCCAAAACCAAAAAGGCTTGTTTATACTGTTTGTATCCACCATCTATAGTATTCCACAAAATGGCAGCCTGTATACAGAACCTAGCCATAGCCAACATGTTTCAGGGTTAAACCCTCTTTGTAGGGCTAAAGACTTGGAAACATGAATGCGCCCCTTGATGGTTAGGGGGTGTCCGGTAGGATGCCTTCAGAGTTGTGCGTGCTCCAGTTGCCTGGGTGCATTATAAACCTGGCAAACAAAGTACAAGATTCAACAAAGGTTTCCTGAGAGGATCCACCAACAAACCTCCACTAATCCAAGACCAATCCACCAGCAAACCACCAATCCACCACCAATCCAAGGCCAATACACCAACAAACAAGCACCAATTCAAAACCAATCCACCAACAAGCCACCAACAATCCAAGACCAATCCACCAGCAAACCACCACTAATCCAAGACCAATCCACCAGCAAACCACCACCAATCCACCACCAATCCAAGGCCAATACACCAACAAACAAGCACCAATCCAAAACCAATCCAGCAACAAGCCACCACCAATCCAAGACCAATCCACCAGAAAACCGCCACCAATCCAAGACCAATCCACCAACAAACCATCACCAATCCACCAACAAACAACCACCAATCCAAAACCAATCCTCCAACAAGCCACCAACAATCCAAGACCAATCCACCAGCAAACCACCACTAATCCAAGACCAATCCACCAGCAAACCACCACCAATCCACCACCAATCCAAGGCCAATACACCAACAAACAAGCACCAATCCAAAACCAATCCAGCAACAAGCCACCACCAATCCAATACCAATCCACCAGAAAACCGCCACCAATCCAAGACCAATCCACCAACAAACCATCACCAATCCACCAACAAACAACCACCAATCCAAAACCAATCCTCCAACAAGCCACCAACAATCCAAGACCAATCCACCAGCAAACCACCACCAATCCAAGACCAATCCACCAGCAAACCACCACCAATCCACCACCAATCCAAGGCCAATACACCAACAAACAAGCACCAATCCAAAACCAATCCACCAACAAGCCACCACCAATCCAAGACCAATCCACCAGAAAACCGCCACCAATCCAAGACCAATCCACCAACAAACCACCACCAATCCAAGACCAATCCACCAACAAACCATCACCAATCCACCAACAAACAACCACCAATCCAAAACCAATCCTCCAACAAGCCACCAACAATCCAAGACCAATCCACCAGTCTGTAGCTTGCTGAATTTGTAGTACATTATACTGGGTACACAATTTTTATCTTCCGGGGCGGTAAACTGACAACTTGAGTTTGAGAACTAAGGTGAGCAGACTCCTGGTGGTCTTCAAAAAAAAAATGGAACACTCTAAGCCTAGCACATCCTCGGCTTCCATTTTGATATTTTTTATGGTTATGGTCACCATACCGTTGTATTTGATAAAGAAAGCCCAGCTCAGCGGTGGTTGGAGGTTACTGATGATCCAATATTTCTTCAGAAAGTCAGCAGACTCTTGGTGGCCTTCGAAAAAACCTGAACTAGCCTAGCATGTTCTCTACTTCTTTTTTGATATTTTTTTTTTTTTTTATGGTTATGGTCATCATATCATGATATGGGGTATTTACCAAAGAAAGCTCAGCTCAGTGGTGGACTAAAGGTTACAGATTATCCAATATTTCTTTATTAAGTCAGCAGATCCTTGGCGGTCTTCAAAAAACCTTAACACCACCTAGCCTAGCACATCCTCATATTTACATAAGAAAGTTTCGTTTAGTGGTGGTTGAAGGTTACTGATGATATAATACTTTAATAAGTTGGCAGATTCTTGGTGGTCTTCAAAAAACCTGAACACCCGTAGTAGTCTACCCTAGCACATCCTCCACTTCCAGGGGCGTAACTATAGGGGGTGCAGCAGTCGGGACCGCAACCGGGCCCTGTGATGCAGGGGGCCCATGCAGCCCCCTCTACATATGGCCGGCAGCAGCATAGGCAGCTAGGGGTACCAGTGCACCATGCACACGGGTTGCTGGAGGTGGAGGGTGACTAGCAGAGCTCCATGCTCGACTATCGCACTGGCTGCTCTTTAGTTGTGCATTCCCCGCATGACCTGTGTCCTCAGCCGGCTCCTTTAGAGTACCCCTCTCCTGCTCCATGCATTGCCGCTCAGTCCGATGTCTGTTCTCCCCAGCCAGAGTCCCGCCCCCCCCCCCCCCCGAGTCCGGCCCACACTGCACTGCATACTTCTCCCGGGTAAACAAACTTTAAGCACACAGATGCAGTGCAGCCCTATGAGAGCCCCCCGGAGGACACTGCAGGCTTGTCTGCCAGCCCCCCTCCTCCCCCGTCATACACAGATGATGAAAGGTCTTTCTGGGAGATATGCTGATCGCCCGTCCAGCACACTGGATGGAGCCCAGGCCAACATGGATGAGTGCGCGCCCTACAGCTTGGTCATGGTGAGTGAGAGGACCCCACCCCCCACACACCATTACATACCCCCTCCATCTCCCCCTGGGGACAGGGACCCCTTCTCACATGGGGGCAGTAACTTCATCTGCCCTGGAGAAAAGGACCTCATCTCTTCTGGGGACGGGGACCCCATCCTGCCTAGGGACAGTCCCCCAATGGGGCACCTAAAAATGAAAAATAAATAATAAAAAAAACTGCTGATACCAGTGGTGGAACTACAGGGCTCACAAAGGTCATACCTGTGACCGCGCCCTGGAGTTCCACCGCCGGACTCGGAGGGAAGGGCCCTGGCTGGGGTTCAGGGGGGCCCTTTATGGTTTCTTGCATCGCGGCCCTGAAGGTTCTAGTTACGCCACTGGCCACTTCTTTCTTTTATATTTTTTTCCTGTTATGGTCACCATACCTTTATATGGAAGAACGCTCAGCTGGGTGATGGACTGAAGGTAACCGATGATCCAATATTTCTTTAGTATGTTGGCACAGTTTCCGGTGACAACACAAATAACTGGTAGGACAGGAGGGAACGTTTTGGGAACACTGGAGCCGGAAACAGATGTACAAACCCAGCTGATGATTGTTGTGTCTATATAACCAATAAAATGTATTCCTTGTCATCATTGTACAGCATTTGGGAAATGTACTGTATATATTGATTTAAAGACTAAATTGAATGTTTCAATAATATATAAAAAAAAAGACCGTAACCCAAAACCCGTAACTCATCAGAGCTCACAATAAGATGACGTACCGGCCCGGACAGTTGCCAGAGTTGGCACATTGCCTCCTCATGGGGCATACCTTACAAGAGATTACCCTCTACTCCAGGGGTGCTCAAACTACGGCCCTCCATCTGTTGCGAAACTACACAACCCATGAGACATTGTAAAACTCTGCCATTCACAGACATGATTAGGCATGATGGAAATCGTAGTTCCTGAACAACTGGAGGGCCGTAGTTTGAAGACCCATGCTCTACTGGATCTTCTAAATAAGAAGTCCAAGATTAGACAACTAGGTATTTGAGTTCTATTTCATGATAATCACATATGGGGGTTTTCCTCCTTTGACGCTGATCTTTGTAATGATAATTTCAGAATTTCTCTGATATTCCCTGGAAATGCCGGCAGCCAAATCCGTATAATATGTCCATGGTGAGATGCCTTCCAGGCTTTTCCTATAGATGGCTACAGTTTGCATAATACATAACTTCCAAAAAATGAATTACCGCATAGTAATAAAATCATCAGCACACCGCTATGGAATGTAGACTCCCATGTGGTAAAACGCACGTTATCTCGCTCTCCGCATTCCATAGTACAATTGGAACTCCTTATGAAAAATAGTGAGACTCACTTGTATCAATGAGAAGCCAAATCCAATCCCTCTTACATAATATGAGTTCCTACAAGTGATGGTGTCCAAAGGTGGCCTGATGAAATACATTGATGAAATACATTGATGAAATACATTGATGAAATACATTGATGAAATACATTGATGAAATACATTGATGAAATACATTGATGAAATACATTGATGAAATGCATTGATGAAATGCATTGCTTCTGTTGCACGGTTGGCCAAGGGTTAGCAGTGCTGCCTACTAGTTCTACGGTCCTGACTTCACCGATATGAACTTTTGTGTTGCTTAATAGCATTTTGACTGGTTCCAGCATAAGGCAGTAGTGATGGACGAACGTTTCGCCCGGCGGTCGTTTCGCGGCGAATTTCCGACATTCGCGGTCCGCACGTTCGAACGCCTTTTTCCGTCGTTCGCCGCGGCGGACTTACGTGTTTAATGTATACAAGAACTTTAACCTTTGGTGACACGTTTATCATGTGATACAGGACAGCCAATTGAGACATGACAGCACATGGACACTTGGACATTCCCCCTAACCTATAAATACACCCGATCCGGTGGCCATTTTACATTCTTTCTTCTGTTACGATAGGGACAGGTTCCTGTGTGGAGTAGGGAGAGATAAACCACTAGCTATTTGGTACACAAAAGTTCTTTTCAGGACTGGTATAGGTGTTAGGTGTTGATAGGTTTGCTGTGCTGCTGATTCTTGCAGCAGCCTGAGTGTCTTTTGTTAGTTTAGAGAAAGGGAAAGGACGGTGTATGCTACAGGGACAGCCAGATTAGTCTTTCATCATCATCATCATCATCATCATCATTAGCTGTTACTATCAAGGTCCACAAAAGAGCTGTTCCAGTAACCACTAATCGTTCTCTTTTTTTGCCAATTTGTATAGGGACAGGAAGGAAGCAGTGTTGTCAGGCAGTGAGGGTAATTTTAAAGACTTGCTGTTATTATTAGTTCCACAAAGGTTCTTTTCAGGACTGGTATCAGTGGTACAGTAATAGGCTTGTACATGTATAATATTCTTTCTTCCAAATATAGAAAGGATATTATACTTGACTGCTGCCCTTCTGCTGCAGTCTGCTAAACATTCACAACTCACTTGTTCCACAAAAGTTCTTATAAGGACTGGTAACTTGGTATAGGGTGCTACGGTACATAGGCTTGAGTGCGGTACAGTCTGCTGTTCTGTAAGGACCGCTATCGGTCCACAATAGATAGGGTTGACGTGCACCACTGCTGACCGCTGCCCTATACTGCAGCAGTCCTTCAGCGGTATAGGGACTGACGTACAGTCTGCTCACTTCCTTGACCCAAAAAAGCACACCGTACTATATGCCCCTACCCTCCTCTTTGAAGAGGTTGAGCGGTGTCATATTTCTACTGGGGCTGCTTATGATATCCCTGTGCTGTGCTGACTTCCTCCTGGGGGTTCTTATTATGAAGGGATCACACTATCCCTGTGCTGTGCTGACTTTCTCCTGGGGGTTCTTATTATGAGGGGATCACACCATCCCTGTGCTGTGCTGACTTCCTCCTGGGGCTGCTTACGGTGCTGCTGTCAGTGCTGTATGTCACGGTGCTGCTGTCAGCGCTGTATGTCACGGTGCTGCTGTCAGCGCTGTATGTCACGGTGCTGCTGTCAGCGCTGTATGTCACGGTGCTGCTGTCAGCGCTGTATGTCACGGTGCTGCTGTCAGCGCTGTATGTCACGGTGCTGCTGTCAGCGCTGTATGTCACGGTGCTGCTGTCAGCGCTGTATGTCACGGTGCTGCTGTCAGCGCTGTATGTCACGGTGCTGCTGTCAGCGCTGTATGTCACGGTGCTGCTGTCAGCGCTGTATGTCACGGTGCTGCTGTCAGCGCTGTATGTCACGGTGCTGCTGTCAGTGCTCTGTATTACGGTGCTGCTGTCAGATGCCTCTATCACGGTGCATGTGTCATTCCGGTATGTCACGCTGCTGGTGATCATCTCCTGCACCCTCTTCTTTGCCTACCCTGGTCCCTGACCTTCCCTCTCCTCCATTGCCTTCATTAGCTCCATAGTCCTGAATTGTTAGAACAATTTCCCAAATAAAATAAAAATGCTTGTAGTTATCGATCCCAAATTCACCTCATACATGTATTATGTCATTGTCCAGATGGTGGGACTACGTTTTACCCCCTAATAATTACCACGTGGCCGCAAATTCGACATGAAGGTTTGCAAAGTTCGCCTCCCATTGAAGTCAATGGGGCCCGCGGCGAACGTTCGGTTTCGCGAACGTTTGGGTCCGTTCGCATTTCGCTTTCGCGAAACGTCCCGTCGGAAGTTCGTCCATCACTATAAGGCAGTGCCTGGTGAAGGCCTGAACTAGTGATAATAAACATGTTCTACTTCAAATGCAGCTTTTTGTATTGACTTACCTTCTTAGATCTAGTCTGTCCAGACAGTATAGCCACCTGCTGACTTGGCACCGTCCACAAGCAGCTTAACTCTTCAAGACACAAAAGTTGAATCCAATGCAATTTTACTTTAAATAATTGGAGTACAGGTGCCTTCCTCTGGATCAACTGTGGGTATAGGATTGTATATGTGTATATTTATTTTTTATTTATTTCAGGTACTTGTATAGCTCCGTCAATTTACACAGCGCTTTACATATACATTGTACATTCACATCAGTCCCTACCCTCAAGGAGCTTACGATCTAAGGTCCCTAACTCACATTCATACATACTAGGGACAATTTTAGACAGGATCCAAGTAACCTACCAGCATGTCTATGGAGTGTGAGAGGAAACCCACGCAGGCTCAGGGAGAACATGCAAACTCCAGGCAGGTACTGCTAGGTGAAAGTGCTAGCTACTACACCACTGTGCCGCCCCATATATATACAGTGTATATATATATATATATATATATATATATATATATATAAAAAAGAGAGAGAGATTATATATATATATATATGTAGCACTAACCCCCGAAGGAGCTGCTGGTTTTTGTTGGGTTTACCGTTACCTCACCCGCACCCTGTGTCTGTCTTAGGAATCCCGTTGTAGAGTAGATTAAAGAACATTATCTCCGACACTTAGTCCTTTTTCTGAGTATTTATTTAACAAGAACACACACTTTTGCAATAGAGGGGTAGAGGATAAGGGGAATTTTGTAGTTTTGCGGGTTAGAGGTATTTCCTTGATCCAGAAGACAAACGATTTCCACAGGCTGGATCCGGCAATCACCGGAGAGGCCTCTCTCACTGACCTAGCAGCCAGTGAGATGCTCAAAGTCTCTGCCACAGACTTGATACATTTAGCGATCTTGTTATGCGATCCTCTGCCACAGGAAAGCAGGATAAGCTTCTGGTTGCAAAGATTAAATCATTTCCCCACAGTACCTGATTCTTTCAGCCGACCCGGCGATACTGTGTGATAGACAACCCAGGATGCGTCCTCCAACTGAGTCTCCAGGCTTCTCTCTGAGGCACCAGCCTTATTGCTCGGTCCTCCTCAGAGAAGTCCTCCCCTGGATCCTCCAATCGCTTGGCTTCTCCCCACAGGCAAGACAGCACAGGATCATCTCTGGATCAGTAGCCCCCAGAGCCTCTGGGCCTACCTTTCAGTTGCGAAGCCTCAGGCCAGCCGGCCCCGAGGCATTGAATGAGGCAGCGCACACCTCAGGCCAGCCGGCCCCGAGGCATTGAATGAGGCAGCGCACACCTCAGGCCAGCCGGCCCCGAGGCATTGAATGAGGCAGCGCACACCCCAGGCCAGCCGGCCCCGAGGCATTGAATGAGGCAGCGCACACCCCAGGCCAGCCGGCCCCGAGGCATTGAATGAGGCAGCGCACACCTCAGGCCAGCCGGCCCCGAGGCATTGAATGAGGCAGCGCACACCTCAGGCCAGCCGGCCCCGAGGCATTGAATGAGGCAGCACACACCTCAGGCCAGCCGGCCCCGAGGCATTGAATGAGGCAGCGCACACCCCAGGCCAGCCGGCCCCGAGGCATTGAATGAGGCAGCGCACACCCCAGGCCAGCCGGCCCCGAGGCATTGAATGAGGCAGCGCACACCCCAGGCCAGCCGGCCCCGAGGCATTGAATGAGGCAGCGCACACCTCAGGCCGGGAGGGCCACGAGGTCGGGAAAAACAAACCACTCTCTCTATAATATGGCACCTGTACCTTAAGTACCCTTACCCAGAATGCACAGCGGGCAAACCACTCCCACTGGGCTGCTTCTGAGTAAAAGGGGTACCCAATACATTTAGCTTGTTGCATTTCCAACACTTAGCGCTGGTGAAGGCGACACCCACGGCCAAGTGGAAACCAACACAACCCAACCGAACTGGTACAGAAACCAGAACTTTAGCATAATTAGTCTGAACCAAACTGCAGCTTCAGGCAAACTTAAATTTACAAAAATACTAGCATTGGTATTAAAAATACCAGCGCTACAGATATATATATAAAAGAGAGAGAGAGAGAGAGACATATATATATATATATATATTAGGGCTGTGGAAATTAAAGATTAATTGATTAATTATTTTGATCGATCAAAATCTCACCTCTCCGCCGGCTTCCAGGTCTTCACATCGAAGTCACCAGACTCCTCCCCCTTTCCCCAAGTACCTCCATCTGAAGGGAAGGGGGGAGGAGTGACGTTGAAGTTCTGATTGAACGTAACGCGTACGGGGGAGGAGCTACGCATGGCGTCACCCGCTGCTGCCCTACGGAACTAACGCGATTGTCGGCTTTACATGCTGTGCTTTTATCATCTTTATGTGAGTAGTTTGTGTGTGAACACAAAAATGAAATCTCATACGTAAGCGGTGAGCACTGAGATCTTTTCTCTCTACCCATGACCCGGCGTCCTTGCTGAGATCTAAGGAGACGTGAGAGAAGTTTATGGTCTGTGTTATCCCTTTTCATACCCGCTTGCATGACCACCTGTGTGCACCGGGGTCCATGCCATAAGATGGGAGTGATTAGACTGGAGGGGGAGGGATTGTCACGCTACTGTGGGAAAAAAATTACTTACGTCAGTTCTACAGTTTGAATTTAAAACGTATTTGTGTGAACTGTGAAGTCAAGTCATGGATTGTGGAAAGTAACTAGTGTCGGGTGATTGTATATAGTGTATACCACATTTACCACTGACTAATGCAGAGCTGCAATGCAAGGAGATCAGATAAAAGTAGTTGGATCTGTAGGTGCGTTATAATTAATCGAAATGAGTTGATTAATCGATAAAAAAAAATTCTTCATATGGAAGTTCCTCAACCGACCGATTCCACAGCGATGTATAACGAAAACACCCAAAAAGATGTGACAGGAAATATGAGGAAAGTTCCTCCACCCTAAAACACTCTGCCGCTTACCAGCTGGGTAGATCTCTTTTTTTAAGGAGATCGCATTCACTTGTGGCTTATACCCCAACCCCGGGTCTCTGTGCCTAGCAGCAAAGTGTCCCAGATCCTCTACTATAGAGATCCTCTACTCTACAGATCCTCTCCTCTACAGATCCTCTACTATAGAGATCCTCTACTCTACAGATCCTCTACTATAGAGATCCTCTCCTCTGCAGATCCTCTACTATAGAGATCCTCTCCTCTACAGATCCTCTACTATAGAGATCCTCTACTCTACAGATCCTCTCCTCTGCAGATCCTCTACTATAGAGATCCTCTACTCTACAGATCCTCTACTCTACAGATCCTCTACTCTACAGATCCTCTCCTCTGCAGATCCTCTACTATAGAGATCCTCTACTCTACAGATCCTCTGCTATAGAGATCCTCTACTCTACAGATCCTCTGCTATAGAGATCCTCTACTCTACAGATCCTCTACTATAGAGATCCTCTACTCTACAGATCCTTTACTCTACAGATCCTCTACTCTACAGATCCTCTCCTCTGCAGATCCTCTACTATAGAGATCCTCTACTCTACAGATCCTCTACTATAGAGATCCTCTACTCTACAGATCCTCTGCTATAGAGATCCTCTACTCTACAGATCCTCTGCTATAGAGATCCTCTACTCTACAGATCCTCTACTCTACAGATCCTCTACTCTACAGATCCTCTCCTCTGCAGATCCTCTACTATAGAGATCCTCTACTCTACAGATCCTCTACTCTACAGATCCTCTCCTCTGCAGATCCTCTACTATAGAGATCCTCTACTCTACAGATCCTCTGCTATAGAGATCCTCTACTCTACAGATCCTCTGCTATAGAGATCCTCTACTCTACAGATCCTCTACTATAGAGATCCTCTACTCTACAGATCCTTTACTCTACAGATCCTCTACTCTACAGATCCTCTCCTCTGCAGATCCTCTACTATAGAGATCCTCTACTCTACAGATCCTGTACTATAGAGATCCTCTACTCTACAGATCCTCTGCTATAGAGATCCTCTACTCTACAGATCCTCTACTATAGAGATCCTCTACTCTACAGATCCTCTCCTCTACAGATCCTCTCCTCTACAGATCCTCTACTCTACAGATCCTCTACTCTACAGATCCTTTACTCTACAGATCCTCTACTATAGAGATCCTCTACTCTACAGATCCTCTACTATAGAGATCCTCTACTCTACAGATCCTCTACTCTACAGATCCTTTACTCTACAGATCCTCTCCTCTACAGATCCTCTCCTCTACAGATCCTCTACTCTACAGATCCTCTCCTCTACAGATCCTCTCCTCTACAAATCCTCTCCTCTACAGATCTTCTACTCTACAGATCCTCTACTCTACAGATCCTCTACTCTACAGATCCTCTCCTCTACAGATCTTCTACTCTACAGATCCTCTACTCTACAGATCCTCTACTCTAGGTGTCCTGCACACGTTGAGTTTGTTGTTTCCCCCAGTTCGGAGACCTCAGATACCTCCAGCAGTTACTGTACATCCAGGCACCTTCACTTGTTTTTCACTCCCAGGGAACCATAGCGGGGTGGATCTTGGGTCACTACCTGATGACTACCATAGTTATGGAAGCCATGATGTTACCACTCAAAGGATATCAGATCCTGTATGCAATCAGCGATCCTCAGACAGGAAGTCGATCGTCTCTCTTGGGTACAGGTGAGCCGCAGTGGGGTTCAGTCTCTGAGTTACTGCAGGGCGTCCTTCTCCAGCATGGACAGTCTGTTCCTCTGGGCTGGGGCTGCAAGCGGTGTCCAAGCCATCCCCCTTTTACAGCAGCCGAGGAGATGCTCCTCTCATGGACTTATGGAGAAGAAAAGAAAAGAGAAGAGAGAGGAGAGGTTTTATATATACATATACACACACCTCCCAACATTTTGAGATGGGAATGAGGGACACCGAATAAGAAATGTATGTAGGCATAGGACACGCCCCCTGCCACGCCCCCTTAGAGGAGAATTAACCCCCAAAAAATGTTAATTAGATCCACAATGCTTCATTTTTTTTTTTTAACCACATCTATTCCTTTTTTTTATTGGCTTTTAAAATGTACAAATGCCGCAATTTAGAATTTGGATGAAAGGTTTAGCGTTGGGAAACACTTTTTAAAAAGTGCATTTTATATACAACTATAGAGATCAGACCAACATGAGGGAGAAATGAGGAGGAAAGAGGGACAGGGGGACATTGCTCCAAATCAGGGACAGTTGGGAACGATGTATGGAGGATTGTATCCTCTCCCCCCCTCCCCCTTTATTGGTTGAACTGGATGGACTTGTGTCTTTTTTTCAAGCAGACTAACTATGTAACTGTGTTTTCCAGTCTTTTGAAGTGTAAGAAGACAATTACTTTTCTGTGCCCCATCTCTGTGAATAACTAACACTGAGGGAACATGGAAAGATCAGGGAGGGTCTAGCTAGGACTAAACCAATTAGCACTAAACAGGAGGGGAGACCAGAGGAAAATACAATATCACATTAGGAAACAAGTTGCAGTGGCCCAAAACAGCCACCAGGTGACAGCATACTACAAAGCAACAGCAACCTAATTCAGTTACATACAGAAAAATCCATGGAAGTGGGGCAGAAGAAAGTTTCTTTGCGTCAAAGACTAGTATGAACAGTTTAATATGAA
Source organism: Lithobates pipiens (assembly GCF_037356315.1). Taxonomy (NCBI): domain Eukaryota; kingdom Metazoa; phylum Chordata; class Amphibia; order Anura; family Ranidae; genus Lithobates; species Lithobates pipiens. The sequence continues at coordinate 229,585,259 of NW_027507788.1, forward strand.
CTCTGAAGTTCTGCAACACATATCGGTGATACCTACAAAGATGTGTGGGGATCCCGCCATAGGCAGGAATGTCGAGAATCTAAGTTTAGTGTTATAAGCCGGTCTGTAGTCAGCCTGAGATTTAGATTGTTGTAGCTCTGCTTGCTTTCATTGGCTTTTCCTTGTTTGCTTCTGCCTGCTCTTGGGGGGCAGCCTGGAGTGCACCGGGTTATTGTAATGAACCGGACCCTCCCATTCAGAATCACTCAACATCTATTTCTTCAGAATAACAGAAAAGTAATCATTTGCTACAAAGTTTGCCCCCTCAGACCGGCTCGTGTGGTAGGCGGAAATTTGATTCTATCTACTATCACACGAGCTGGTCTGAGGGGGCGGGGCCATGTTACAGAGCGGCCGCCGAACACAAAGCCACTGCCAGCAACTAAAAATGGCCCCAGGGCAGGTGGCCTACTGGGAAATCTCCCGGTATCCTGGTAGGCCAGTCCGGCCCTGTATACAGGGTGCCGGACTACGGATTCCAATGGGGGGTGGGGTTTAGAAGCACGTGATTAGAGCCAGAGGTTCTAATTGGCTTAAAAAAATGGTGGGCTCTGCCCCCCAATCCCACCCAGTTGTGTGACAATAGCGAATTAATATTTGCTATTTTCACACTAAATCTCCTCCCCGCCAATTGGAAAGACCCGTTTCCCGATTTGCCAAGACATCAGGGGATCCTATCGCCTAGGATGAGGAGAGAGGAGACAGAGAAGACACCAGAGTCGCTGCCCACCACCCCGCCATGCTGGAGGACACTGGAGCCACAGGAGGAGAGGAGCAGAGAGAAGACAGAGAGGACACTGGAGCCACAGGAGGAGAGAAGGAGAGAGGAGACAGAGAGGACACTGGAGCCACAGGAGGAGAGGAGGAGACAGAGAGGACACTGGAGCCACAGGAGGAGAGGAGGTAAGAGGAGACAGAGAGGACACTGGAGCCACAGGAGGAGAGGAGGAGACAGAGAGGACACTGGAGCCACAGGAGGAGAGGAGGTAAGAGGAGACAGAGAGGACACTGGAGCCGCAGGAGGAGAGGTGAAGAGAGGAGACAGAGAGGACACTGGAGCCGCAGGAGGAGAGGAGGAAAGAGGAGACAGAGAGGACACTGGAGCCGCAGGAGGAGAGAGGAGACAGAGAGGACACTGGAGCCGCAGGAGGAGAGAGGAGACAGAGAGGACACCGGAGCTGCAGGAGGAGAGAGGAGACAGAGAGGACACTGGAGCCGCAGGAGGAGAGAGGAGACAGAGAGGACACTGGAGCTGCAGGAGGAGAAGAGAGAGGAGACAGAGAGGACACTGGAGCCGCAGGAGGAGACCAGGAGAGAGGAGACAGAGAGGACACCGGAGCCACAGGAGGAGAGGAGGAGAGAGGAGACAGAGAGGACACTGGAGCCACAGGAGGAGAGGAGGAAAGAGGAGACAAAGAGGACACTGGAGCCGCAGGAGGAGAGGTGGAGAGAGGAAACAGAGAGGACACTGGAGCCGCAGGAGGAGAGGAGGAAAGAGGAGACAGAGAGGACACTGGAGCCGCAGGAGGAGAGAGGAGACAGAGAGGACACTGGAGCCGCAGGAGGAGAGAGGAGACAGAGAGGACACCGAAGCTGCAGGAGGAGAAGACAGAGGAGACAGAGGACACGGAGCGGCAGGAGGAGACAAGGAGAGAGGAGACAGAGAGGACACCGGAGCCACAGGAGGAGAGGAGGTAAGAGGAGACAGAGAGGACACTGGAGCCGCAGGAGGAGAGGTGAAGAGAGGAGACAGAGAGGACACTGGAGCCGCAGGAGGAGAGGAGGAAAGAGGAGACAGAGAGGACACTGGAGCCGCAGGAGGAGAGAGGAGACAGAGAGGACACTGGAGCCGCAGGAGGAGAGAGGAGACAGAGAGGACACTGGAGCCGCAGGAGGAGAGAGGAGACAGAGAGGACACCGGAGCTGCAGGAGGAGAGAGGAGACAGAGAGGACACTGGAGCTGCAGGAGGAGAAGAGAGAGGAGACAGAGAGGACACTGGAGCCGCAGGAGGAGACCAGGAGAGAGGAGACAGAGAGGACACCGGAGCCACAGGAGGAGAGGAGGAGAGAGGAGACAGAGAGGACACTGGAGCCACAGGAGGAGAGGAGGAAAGAGGAGACAAAGAGGACACTGGAGCCGCAGGAGGAGAGGTGGAGAGAGGAGACAGAGAGGACACTGGAGCCGCAGGAGGAGAGGAGGAAAGAGGAGACAGAGAGGACACTGGAGCCGCAGGAGGAGAGAGGAGACAGAGAGGACACTGGAGCCGCAGGAGGAGAGAGGAGACAGAGAGGACACGAAGCTGCAGGAGGAGAAGACAGAGGAGACAGAGGACACCGAGCGGCAGGAGGAGAGAAGGAGAGAGGAGACAGAGAGGACACTGGAGCAGCAGGAGGAGAGGAGGAAAGAGGAGACAGAGAGGACACTGGAGCCGCAGGAGGAGAGAGTAGACAGAGAGGACACTGGAGCCGCAGGAGGAGAGAGGAGACAGAGAGGACACTGGAGCCGCAGGAGGAGAGGAGGAAAGAGGAGACAGAGAGGACACTGGAGCCGCAGGAGGAGAGGTGGAGAGAGGACACTGGAGCCACAGGAGGAGAGGTGGAGAGAGGACACTGGAGCCGCAGGAGGAGAGGAGGAAAGAGGAGACAGAGAGGACACTGGAGCCACAGGAGGAGAGAGGAGACAGAGAGGACACCAGAGCCGCAGCCCGCCATTCCGCCCCCCACCACCTAGATGGGGTAAGTGTCGGACCGACCGTTAGACAGTGACCGGGGGGGGGGGCGTTTGTGTGGTGGTTAGTGGTGCTGCCGCCAGCCGCCCCGGGGGGGGTGGTTGTTTCCCACCCCCCCAAAAAAAACACCAGCTGCCGCTGTTCTGTGCTGAACACTCAGAAATTGAGTCTGTGGTACCCGCGCTGGGCTCCAGCTTTGTGTGATCATAGCGGGTACGGGTGCGATGGCGTGCATGCGCGCCCCAGACCCGGAAGTGTCAGATCATGTACTAGGTTGGCGATGTGGCGCAGAGCGGCCGCCCTGCTGCACTATATCTATGGTGGGCGGTCGTGACACAGTGAAGGGATTTTCTAGACTCTGAAAATCTCCCGTTCTGAATTCTCTGGCAGTGAAGATTACATGAGGCCCTTTGGTGACGTCCCTCTATAATATCTCACACATCTTCTGTCCCTGATAATATCCACGGCTGACATCCTCTATGTACTCTGCTACTGCACTGCGACTTCTCTATCACTCAGCAAATATTGCCCATTCACAAGAAGACTATAAATAACTGGAGACGGAACTCGTAGGACTGCGGATCGCGGCGTGATGAAACCAAGGTGGCGGAACGATGGAATGTGCTCCAGGATGAGGTAACAGTCGTGTTATCTTACATCATCGCTGTATCCGAATTCCATAGTACAGCGCGGTTCCCCTTCACCCGCTCACATGACCCGCCGCTGTGATTCACCTTCATCAATGAACAAGCAGATTTCATGTACACAATGTAACAATAATGACTTCTCACCTCCAACAAATCATTATTCCTATCAGTGGAGGAAGTCATGACATCATCAGAAAACAATCTTCAATTCTTACATCATCAGTTCCTGTATGATGACAATCTGTCCTGGAATATATATGATTCACATGGTAAATATCAAAAAAATGAAAAAACGTAGAGGAGCATCAGAGGACATCCATTGTAACTTAACCCGAGACATGTGCACTGCTGAATTATAATAATTAATAATTATAATTATTTTTTTTTTCGTTTCATTCAGGGTTTTTTTTCGTTTTTCAGGTCATTCGTTATGATCAAAATGAGTTGTTTTCGAATAAATTTGTAAATTCAAAAATGCGGACATTCAAAAATTCAGAAATTCGAAAATAAGAAAGAAAATACGAACATTCGAAAGAACGAAAATCCAAAAATGTGAAAATCCGAATATCCTCAAATTCAAAAATCCTAAATAATAACTAACTATTAAATGATAGGTATTGGAATATCCTTTAAAATGTGGTTGTTAGTCAACGTAACGAATACGAATTTATCTGAAGTTATGAATTATCCGAAATAAGGAATGCCGCATCTAAGCAAATGGAAAGTAACGAATTAATAATAATAATAATAATAATAATAAAATGTTTTTATTATTATTAATTTGTTGCGTTCCATTCATTTAGATGTGGCATTTGTTATTTCGGATAATTCGTAACTTCGGATAAATCCCTATTCATTATGTTCACTAACATATAAATTTGAAAGGAAAATAGTTATTATAGTTAGTAATAGTTATTATTTCGGATTTTCAAATTTTTGGGTTTCTTTATCTTTGGATTTTTGTTCTTTTGAATTTTTGTTGTTATTTTCAGATTTTCAAACTTGCAAATTTTCAAATTGCGGAAAAAATTGTTATTTGTTTCCGAAATTCAAAAATCCGGAAATTTGAAAATCCGGAAATTTGAAAATCCGGAAATTTGAAAATCCGAAAATAAGAACAAAAATCTAAAGAACTAAAATCTAAAGATTAAGAAACATGAAAATTCAAAAAAAAAAATACATTTTTAATTTGAATATTTACGAATTAATGAAATTGTCGAATTTCATGGAAAAACACAAATTCGGAAGAAAACGAATTGCGCATGTCTAGAGCACACAGATCAGGCCTGACTAAACAATTGCAGCTCATTGAGTTCATTGAGCCAATCTTTGCTTTCACCTTAACCGAAATCACAGTAACACCGACTACAGCGTAGCAACTAAATTCACCTATCAAAGCACACACACACTAAGCCCCCGTACACACGGTCGGAGATTTCGACAACCAAATCCGTCGGATTTTGTCCGAAACTGTTGCATACACACGGTCGGACAAAGTTGGCGAAAAATCCGATCTTTCAGAACGTGATGACGTAATTTCGTTACGATGGGACTATATTCAGGCTAGTAGCCAATAGCTTTGATGTAGGAATTTGATCTGAGCATGCGTGGCACTTGGTCCGATCGGAATTCTCTACACATGATCGGACCAGTTGGTCGGGAAATATTTCCAACATGTTGGAAAATTGGGTCAGACGGAATCAGTCCGATGCATACCACACACAGTCTGATTATCCGACGACACGGTCCGATAGGGCACATTCCGACGGATTCTCCGACCGTGTGTACAAGGGCTAACACTTACCCAACTATCCTAGCACCTACCTAAGAGGGCGCTGTCACCGGGGGGAGGAGTGAGAGTCAAACTAAGAAGAGGAATTTCCCACAGAATGGAAGGAAGTTCTCTCAATTCCTGTTGAATCTACAGAACAGGAAGTGATGGAAAATGTCTCCAATTTAACTAGTAGCTGACCGCCGGCCGTCAAATGACGGCCAGGCGGCGCACCTATTGTGGCGGGAGGCCGTCATATGACGGCCTCCTGTTTAAACAGGGATGCGCGCGATCGTGCGCGCGCATCCCTGTTTCTTCGGCGGCGGCGTGTCACGGAGACACCGCTCGCCACCGAAGGGGGTGAACAGCCATTAGTTATGGCTGTTTACCACGTGATCGGCCGTGATGAAGTCACGGGCGATCACAGATGGTCACACCCCGAACGTGCACGGTGCATGTGCGCGATCGCGAGCGCGCTGCGCGTGCACGTCGGTGGCGGCGTGTTCCCCGGGAACACTGCTCGTCACCGACGCTGGTAAACAGCCATTGGCCGGCTGTTTACCCACGTGATCGGCTGTGATCCTTTCACAGCCGATCACTAAAATGTAAACAAACCGCGGTAACGGGATGTTACCGGGTTCTCCTCCTCACACACCGATCGTGTGTGAGGAGGAGATTGCAGTAACATCTCGTTACCGCATACAGTGTACACCAAACATACTGATTGCCCCCCCCCCCCCAATAAAGAGGACCTGTCACCGCCCCTCATAGTACCTGTCAATCACAGTCCATCAGAGTACCTGTCACAGTCCATCAGAGTATTTGAGTACCTGTCACAGTTCATCTGAGTACCCGAGTACCTGTCCCAGCCCATCAGAGTACCCGAGTACCTGTCCCAGTCCATCTGAGTACCCGAGTACCTGTCCAAGCCCATCTGAGTACCCGAGTACCTGTCCCAGCCCATCTGAGTACCCGAGTACCTGTCACAGTCCATCTGAGTACCCGAGTACCTGTCCCAGCCCATCAGAGTACCCGAGTACCTGTCCCAGCCCATCAGAGTACCCGAGTACCTGTCCCAGCCCATCAGAGTACCCGAGTACCTGTCCCAGCCCATCTGAGTACCCGAGTACCTGTCCCAGCCCATCAGAGTACCCGAGTACCTGTCACAGTCCATCAGAGTACCAGAGTACATGTCACCGTCCATCAGAGTACCCAAGTACCTGTCACAGTTCATCTGAGTACCCGAGTACCGGTCCCAGCCCATCAGAGTACCCAAGTACCTGTCACAGTTCATCTGAGTACCCGAGTACCTGTCCCGGCCCATCAGAGTACCCGAGTACCTGTCCCGGCCCATCAGAGTACCCGAGTACCTGTCCCGGCCCATCAGAGTACCCGAGTACCTGTCACGGCACATCAGAGTACCCGAGTACCTGTCACGGCACATCTGAGTACCCGAGTACCTGTCCCAGCCCATCTGAGTACCCGAGTACCTGTCCCAGCCCATCAGAGTACCCGAGTACCTGTCCCAGCCCATCAGAGTACCAGAGTACATGTCACCGTCCATCAGAGTACCCGAGTACCTGTCTCAGCCCATCAGAGTACCCAAGTACCTGTCACAGTTCATCTGAGTACCCGAGTACCTGTCCCGGCCCATCAGAGTACCCGAGTACCTGTCCCGGCCCATCAGAGTACCCGAGTACCTGTCACGGCACATCAGAGTACCCGAGTACCTGTCACGGCACATCAGAGTACCCGAGTACCTGTCACGGCACATCAGAGTACCCGAGTACCTGTCACGGCCCATCAGGGTACCCGAGTACCTGTCACGGCCCATCAGGGTACCCGAGTACCTGTCACGGCCCATCAGGGTACCCGAGTACCTGTCACAGTCCATCAGGGTACCCGAGTACCTGTCACAGTACATTAGAGTACCCGAGTACCTGTCACAGCCCATCTGTGTACCAGAGTACCTGTCACAGTCCATCTGAGTACCCGAGTACCTGTCACAGTTCATCTGAGTACCCGAGTACCTGTCACAGTCCATATGAGTACCTGTCACCGCCCTTCAGAGTACCCAAATACCAGTCACCAAACCATCAGAGTACCTGTCACCAGGCCATCAGAGTACCTGAGTACTTGTCACCAGGCCATCAGAGTACCCGAGTACCTGTCACCAGGCCATCAGAGTACCCGAGTACCTGTCACCAGGCCATCAGAGTACTCGAGTACCTGTCACCAGGCCATCAGAGTACCCCAGTACCTGTCACCAGGCCATCAGAGTACCCGAGTACCTGTCACCGTCCATCAGAGTACCCGAGTACCTGTCACCAGGCCATCAGAGTACCCGAGTACCTGTCACCAGGCCATCAGAATACCCGAGTACCTGTCACCAGCCCATCAGAGTACCCGAGTACCTGTCACCAGCCCATCAGAGTACCCGAGTACCTGTCACCAGGCCATCAGAGTACCCGAGTACCTGTCACCAGGCCATCAGAGTACTCGAGTACCTGTCACAGCCCATCAGAGTACCCGAGTACCTGTCACCAGCCCATCAGAGTACCCGAGTACCTGTCACCAGGCCATCAGAGTACCCCAGTACCTATTTGCAGCCCATGTCTCATAGAATATATGTTGGGGTGTTTACTTTCCAAAATGGGGTCATTTTGTGGGTAATTTCACTGTCCTGGTGGTCCAGGACCTTCAAAAGTGTGATGGGTAGGAATGAAATGAGATGTGTCATTTATGCTCCTAGAACGCCTGAACGTACTACTTCAATGTTCGGCCCATCTATGTGGCCAGGCTGTGTAAAAGTCTCACACACGTGGTATCGCCATACTCGGGAGGAGGAGCAGAATGTATTTTGGGGTGTAATTTTTGCTATATACATGCTATGTGTTAGAAATATCTTATAAATTGACAATTTTGTGTAAAAAAAAATGCGTTTTAATTTTTTTCCACATTTTCCAAAAACTTCTGGAAAAAAATTAACCATTCAAAAGACTCATTATGCCTCACAGATTATACGTTGGGGTGTTTGCTTTCCAAAATGGGGTCATTTTATGGGAAATTCCATTGTCCTGGTACTCCAGGGCCTTCAAAAGTGTAATAGGTGGTTGAGAAATGAGATGCGTCATTTTTGCTCGTAGAACGTCTGAAGGTACTACATCAATGTTGGGCCTCTGTATGTGGCCAGGCTGTGTAAAAGTCTCACACATGTGGTATCGCCGTACTCGGGAAGAGTAGCAGAATGTATTTTGGGGTGTAATTTGTTGTATACATATGCTGTGTGTGAGAAATAACCTGATAATATGACAATTTAGTAAAAAAAAATAAAAAAAAATAAAAAATCTTCATTTTGCAAAGAATTGTGGGAAAAAATGACAACTTAAAAAAACTCACCATGCTACTTACTTAATACCTTGGGATGTCTACTTTGTAAAAAGGGGTCATTTGGGGGGTATTTGTACTTTCCTGACCAGTTAGAGTCTCAAGAAATGAGGTACACCTGATGTACTGAAGGCCTGATCAGAAGTGATCAATTTTCAGTGATTGGCACCATAGATTGTAGACTCTATAACTTTCACAAAGACCAAATAATATCCACTAATGTGGGTTATTTTTACCAAAGATAGGTAGCAGTATAAATTTTGGCCAAAATTTATGAAGAAAAATTACTAATTAGCAAAAATTTATGACAGAAACGAAGAAAAAGGCATTTTTTTCACAAAATTTACGTTTTATTTTATTTATAGCACAAAAAATAAAAAACCCACTAGTGATTAAATACCACTAAAAGAAAGCTCTATTTGTGTGGAAAAAAGGACGCAAGTTTCATATGGATACAGTGTTGGATGACTGAGTAATTGTCATTCAAACTGTGAGAGCACTGAAAGCTGAAAATTGGTCTGGTCAGGAAGGGGGGTGTAAAGCCCCGTACACACGAGCGGACTTTTCGACATCCAAACTCCGACGGACTGAGTCCGTCAGACTATTCGATCGTGTGTGGGCTGCAACGGACTTTAGCTTCGCTAAAGTCTGACGGACTTTAGAAATGAAGCATGCTTCAAATTTTCCCGACGGAACTCCGCCGGACCCGGTCCCCTTCGAAAAATTCGCTCGTGTGTGTGCTACTCCGACGGACTAAAACCGACGCTAGGGCAGCTATTGGCTACTGTCTATGAACTTCCTACGTCGAATCCAGTCGTACGTCATCACGTTCGACTCCGTCGGAGTTTGGTGTGATGGTGTGTGGTCAAGTCCGTTTGGTCGAAAAGTCCGTCAGAACTCCGTCGGAACTCCTTTGGAGGTCTGTCAGACTTAATCCCTCTCGTGTGTACGGGGCATAACTGCACTGTATTGAGGTGGTTAATTTCCCCTGAAATGAAACCAAAGTTTTGACTTTAAATATACTTGTAACTTACCTGGGGGATGAGAAGAAATAAAAAGACCAGCCTGGGAATTTTTAGGTACCAATTATACCAAAAAAGTTACAAAAGCATTTTCCTTAAACCTCAGATAAAAAAGAAAGACTGCCATAAAAACAATCAGGCTGATAGATCAAGATGGCCAAAAAAGATCCTCCATGTCGTCCAGTACATAAAGACCGCCCTTGGTTCATATAATGTAGAAGGGCCACAATTTACCTGCAAGCCCCAACGCATTTCAATTCCAACAAATCTTCCTCAGGGGAAGACGGTGGTCAATCTGTCTTCATATGATCATGTGACAGGTGACTGCTCGATAATTTGTGTTTTGGGTTCTTGCTCAGAAAAGCGCCCATCACCCCTAGAATGACCTTTCCTATCATTTTTATTATGTCTGTGACCACCATGACAGACATATCAACCACAACTTGTTTTGATATCAACAAATCTTCATCAGGGGGAGTCGGCTGTCAATATAAAGGCTGATATTGCATTAACGCTGATCAGCCAGCCAATGGGATGTGTCTATGTGTCATCAGAAACCCCCTCAGTGTAAAGCCTGGGGAGTATGAAGGTCAGTAGGAATTCCTATGGGAGTCTAAACAGAAAACAAGTCAAAAGACATCTGACATAAATCCAGAGAGTCTGTAGAGTTGGGGGGCAGGGGGGGGGCGACATTTTTCTCCTTTCATTGGGTACCAAAAGTAAGGTGACATCTGGAGGTTTACCCTGGGGTGGTATCTTCTGGGCTATGCTAGGCACTGTGGACGGGGTCACTCTCACTGCACATGGGGTACCTTTACTGACCCCTTTCAGGGAAAATCAACCTTAGGGTGGTCCTCCAACATAGAGATGGGCTGTGCACCATGTACACTCAATAAACAAACTGGATTCCAGTTGACCTCCCGATCCCAAGTCAATCTACACCTTGACTAGGACTGTTGGCATTTAGGAGGGACATGCTGAGCCTACAGCCTCTCCAGCGTACCTCTATCACCTCACTCCCACAGAATGGGGCCCGCCGAGCACATAACGAGATGTTTGTTCTTCTTACTCTCCTGTTCCTAGAGGGTAGGCCAAGGGCCTCCATCACGTTGCTATGAGGGATGGACTGCTGGGGAGGGAGTCCTAGAAGTAACCCCCTTAATACCAGAGAATACCTCACCTAGCACGCTTCACGACAGGCTGCTTGTACTGGTTCCTAGTCTTCCATTACTCTTGTCCACTACTTGTCTTCACACCCCAATGTGCTTTACCTGACGTGAACTTCAGATGTCTATGTGCCAGTTACTTTCTTACACTCCTTTAGAATAACTTCAGACCAGGCAGGACAACTGTTAAAAAGCTTTACTGAGAAACGTCAGCATAACAGTACAACAGGCAAGCAATCTTTTTCCTATCTAACCCTAACTGTGACTGCCCCAGCATACCTGCATAGGTAGAGTCATATTGGTAAAGTCCAGGATAGCACTAGTCCATGTAGACGGTGTCCTGACAAGTTGGTGTCTTCAGAGCGGACTGCAAGTCCCAGCAATCCCTCTACATGGTGTTGTTAGCAGAGTTTAGTAGAAGGTCTTCCAGAGAACAGCCAGAGACCAAAGCCCCTCTGACAGGGGAAGAACCCTCCAGTAAGAAGAAGCCCCCAAAGCCCACGGGATCAAAACCCCCTGAGTTATGAAGCCCTGTCCCTTTTAATCTTGCACAGGACCGGTGGGTCGGACCCAGAAGAGCCCAGGAACTAGACCAGGGACGGTAGTAAAGACATTAACCCATACTTACAATATGTAAAGTAGGCAACCTGCCTACAAGCCCACTGGGAAATACCCCGTATAGTTACAACACAGTGGTCCCATAGATGTCGCACACACTCCAGGGCCAAACAATATGAAGGGCAAATCACCCCAAAATTTAGAGGTCTTCATTCTGACTGCAAAAAAAGGGGTTCGCCAATAAAGGTACACAAAGGACCCCAAATGTGGAATGAGTAGGGGAATCCTAAGGAACGCCCTTCAAAAGACTCCTAAATTTCTCATATATTTGAATGTATTGATTGTCAATTCACTTTGGTTTCGGAGGTGTCCTTTCTACTACTTGTTACTAGTTGTTGTGTTTTCTATAAACTCAATAAAAATTTATTGACTAAGAAAGAAAAAGACTCCAGATTGGCCGAGCGTACTTCAGCATCATGGCCGCAAACCGGGGTGTTTTCTTGTACCCAGATCCAATGTACGGGAGGATATGGAGGAGGAATATCAGTGGGCGGAGCCTCTTACTTGGACCACAAATGTTCCCGATGTCACCATGACACCGACAGTGATGGCCACGGAGGGAAGTGTGACGGAATCGATTGGCCCCCTGATTAGGTGCTTCCGCCAAACAGTGCCCCCTGTCCCCCCCAAACCGTTCCAGCAGACCGAGAGCTAATACCAGCCCCGTTACCCCGAACATCGTACACAGACAAGATGTGGGGATAGAACCAGAGGAAGGACTGTTTATTGAACAGAAGTACAGGCTTTTTATTATATACACTTCAAAAGTAGGTCAGTCACCACATGAACAGCAAAACGAAATATTACCCGAAATATCACACAATGGTTTAGATAACGAGGTGGAGCTGACAAAAGGCTAATCCCATCATAGAGGATTCTCCGAGAGTTAGGCAACAGACAGAAACAATAGGTGACTCAATTATCTTAATTAACAATGGGTGAAAGACACCGAACACATAACACATTAAACAGATTATATCAGGGGGTCCCAGTATCAGGTTGCTTTGAGCTGATGGTATTAACCACTTGCCTGCCGGGCACTTACACCCCCTTCCTACCCAGGACAATTCTCAGCTTTCACCACTGTCACACTTTGAATGATAACTGTGCGGTCATACAACACCGAACTCATAGGACATTTTTATCATTTTTTCCACACAAATAGAGCTTTCTTTTGGTGGTATTTAATCCACTGGGGTCTTTTATTTTTTGCTAAACAAACAAAAAATATCAAAAACTTAAAAAAAAACCATAAAGCAGTTTCATAGTTTGTTATAAAATTTAGCAAACAGATAATTGTTCTCCTTCACTGATGTGCCCTGATGAGGCTGTACTGATGTGCGCTGATGAGGCTGTACTGATGTGCGCTGATGAGGCAGAACTGATGGGCCCTGATGAGGCTGCACTGATGGGCCCTGATGAGGCTGCACTGATGGGCCCTGATGAGGCTGTACTGATGTGCGCTGATGAGGCAGCACTGATGGGCCCTGATGAGGCTGCACTGATGGGCGCTGATGAGGCAGCACTGATGGGCCCTGATGAGGCTGTACTGATGTGCGCTGATGAGGCAGCACTGATGGGCCCTGATGAGGCTGCACTGATGGGCGCTGATGAGGCAGCACTGATGGGCCCTGATGAGGCTGCACTGATGGGCCCTGATGAGGCTGCACTGATGGGCCCTGATGAGGCTGCACTGATGGGCCCTGATGAGGCTGCACTGATGTGCGCTGATTAGGCTGTACTGATGGGCCCTGATGAGGCTGTACTGATGGGCCCTGAGGAGGCTGCACTGATGGGCACTGAAAAGGTGGCTATGATGGGTAGCACTGATATGTGGCACTGGTGGGCATTGATGGTTGGCACTGGTGGGCAGCACGGTTGGGTATTGATGGGTGGCACTGGTGGGCATTGATGGTTGGCACTGGTGGGCAGCACAGTTGGGTATTGATGGGTGGCACTGGCGGGCATTGATGGGTGGTACTGGTGGGCATTTGTGGGTGGCAGTGGTGGACACTGATAGACAGCACTGTTGTGCACTGGTAGGTGGCAATGGTGGGCATTGATGGGTGGCACTGGTGGGCACTGGTAGGCAGCACTGTTGGGCATTGATGGCATCGATGGGTGTCACTGGTGGGCATTGATGGGTGGCACTTGTGGGTGGCACTGGTGTGCACTGATAGGAAGCACTGTTGTGTACTGGTAGGTGACAATGGTGGGCACTGATTGGCACTGAAGGGCACTGGTAGGTAACATTTATAGGCAGCACTGATGATAGGGCACTGATTGGCAGCACTGATTGGCACTGATAGGTGGCACTGATAGGCAGCACTGTTGTGCACTGGTAGGTGGCACTGGTGGGCATTGGTGGGTAGCACGGGCAGGGGAGGTTAACATCTGCTCTGAATATCACAATCTAAAGCAGTCATTGCTGGTTTTGGGCCTAGAGACCCCACATATGTATCTGGGTCCTCCAGTTCCCGGTGTCTGAGCATTTTGGGGAGACATGGACTTGAATCCGAAGCAAGACCACTCCAAGGGTCCTCCAAGCACCCCCCCCCCCAAGAGTAGTGTTCCCTTAAAAGCCAGGGCCCATAGTCATTAGGAATAAGGCCGCCGGTCCTCTCCAGAAGCCCCGGTCCTGGTTGGGTCTGTCTCGGGACGTAGAGAAGATTTATGAAGGTTCTCATATATAAAACATCTTATCAGAAATTCTTCCTCTCCGGTAATAGAGATAAACTCGGGAAATGTCATGTGATCGGGTTCAGCACTGAAAATTACACTTCAACAAAAAGCTTCAGACAATAAAAATCGACTGATAATATTTTGGTGAACTTTGTTTGTTCTTCCCGGTCAGTAACCGTGACTCAGGAAACCTGAGAAATTCAGCAGCTTCCGCCGCCGTCTGAAAATGCCGGGTGCCTGGCTGTGGCTTTAGATCTTTCTAAGTCTGCGTTCACACGGGTGACGGTTCCTCCCGTCCTCGGAAAAGCAATCTATGGTGGAAGAGCAGCAGCTTCAGGAGACCCCGCCACCAGCCGAAAACGGTGCCGGTAAAAGCTCAGAATAAGGAAGCCTTTATCATTTTTATTTGCAAAGTTTTTCCTTTCCTGACATTCCCAGCCCAAACCTGCGGGTCACATGACGGCCGGCCATCGTCCCAATCAGATGGGGCCATGGAATTCAACACATAATGCTGGTGACATCATTCACTGATCCTTGGCTCACCCCTAAACGTGACCTCTCCAGGAAGAGTCCATTGCCTGGCACAGGCCCCTCCCTCCTTGCGTGTCATAGACCTCTCCTCTTCTGGCAATGTCTAATTACTGTCCGTGCTGGGCCAGCTCCTCCACCCGCCCCTCATCTCCTTACATGACCTTTTATGGGAAATATTAGAAGTGACAGCTCTGATATTGCTGGGGCTGCTAATATCACATCCAAGATAGTAGCGCCCTGGCGGCAGTCTCAAGGCTTTTGGATGTCCGCACCAGAGTGCCCCAACCTTTTCTTCAGTCATGGCCCCCTTTTAAGCACTTGCTGAACCAGCTGCCATCGTTATACGGCGGCAGGTTGGCTCCCCTGCGCGAAAAGCCAATATAAAGTAATAATTTCCCCTTTAAGGGGCGTGGCAGGGGTGTGTGTCCTATGTCTACATATGTTTGCTAGTAGGTGTCCCTCATTCCCATCTCAAAATGTTGGGAGGTGTGCCAGAACGGGGATCTGTCAATGTAAACAAACAGATCCCCGTTCTGACAGGGGAGCAGAGAGATATCAGCTGTTCCTAGTGATCAGGAGCAGCAATCTCTCTCCTCCTCCAGTCAGTCCCCTCCCCCCTCCCAGGGAACATATTTAACCCCTTGATCACTCCCCCAATGTTAACCCCTTCCCTGCCAGTGACATTTACACAGTAATCAGTGGCTATTTTTAGCTCAGATTGCTTTATGAATGTCAATTGTCCCAAAATAGTATCAAAAGTATCAATTTTGTCTGACGCAAGTCCCGCTAAAAATCGCAGATCGCCGCCATTACTAGTAAAAAAATAAGAATAATAAAAATGCCATAAATCTTTCCCCTATTTTGTAGACGCGATAACTTTTGTGCAAACCAATCATTACAATTTTTTTTCCAAAAATATGTAGAAGAATACGTATCGGCCTGAACTGAGGAAGACTTTTCTTTTATTTGGATATTTATTATAGCAAAAAGTAAAGAAAAAAAAAAAAATATATATATATATATATATATATATATATATATATTTTTTTTTTTTTTTTTCGCTCTTTTTTTGTTTATAGCACAAAAAATAAAACCGGCAGAGGTAATAAAATACCACCAAAAGAAATCTCTATTTGTGGGAAAAAAAAGGATGTAAATTTGGTTTGTGTACAGCGTCGCACGACCGCGCAATTGTCAGCTAAAGTGAAGCAGTACTGAATTGCAAAAAATGGCCTGGTCATGAAGGGGGGCAAATCCTTCTGGGGCTGAAGTGGTTAAAAGAATGCAGAGTCTTGAGGCACCCCATGAACCGTCACATCAGAATGCGCCCCATTACACATCAGAATGTCCCCCTTTACACACCAAAATTCCCCCATTACACATCAAAATGTCCCCCCTTTACACATCAGAATGCCCCCCCTTTACACATCAGAATGCTCCCCCCTTCACACATCAGAATGCCCCCTTTACACATCAGAATGCCCCCCTTACACATAAGAATGTCCCCCTTTACACATCAGAATGCCCCCATTACACATCAGAATGTCCCCCCTTTATACATCAGAATGCTCCCCCCTTTTACACATCAGAATGTCTCCCCTTTACACATCAGAATGCTCCCCCCTTTATACATCAGAATGCTCCCCCCTTTTACACATCAGAATGTCTCCCCTTTACACATCAGAATGCTCCCCCCTTTTACACATCAGAATGCCCCCCCTTACACATCAGAATGCCCCCCTTTTACACATCAGAATGTCCCCCCTTTACACATCAGAATGCCCCCCCTTTACACATCAGAATGCCCCCCTTACACATAAGAATGTCCCCCTTTACACATCAGAATGCCCCCATTACACATCAGAATGTCCCCCCTTTATACATCAGAATGCTCCCCCCTTTTACACATCAGAATGTCTCCCCTTTACACATCAGAATGCTCCCCCCTTTATACATCAGAATGCTCCCCCCTTTTACACATCAGAATGTCTCCCCTTTACACATCAGAATGCTCCCCCCTTTTACACATCAGAATGCCCCCCCTTACACATCAGAATGCCCCCCTTTTACACATCAGAATGTCCCCCCTTTACACATCAGAATGCCCCCCCTTTACACATCAGAATGTCCCCCCTTTACACATCAGAATGCTCCCCTCTTTTACACATCAGAATGTCTCCCCTTTACACATCAGAATGCTCCCCCCTTTTACACATCAGAATGCCCCCCCTTACACATCAGAATGCCCCCCTTTTACACATCAGAATGTCCCCCCTTTACACATCAGAATGCCCCCCCTTTACACATCAGAATGCTCCCCCCTTCACACATCAGAATGCCCCCCCTTTACACATCAGAATGCCCCCCTTTACACATCAGTATGTACCCCCCTTTACACATCCGAATGCCCCACCTTTACACATCAGAATGCCCCCCTTTACACATCAGAATGTACCCCCCTTTACACATCAGAATGCTCCCCCTTTTACACATCAGAATGCCCCCCCCTTACACATCAGAATGCCCCCCTTTTACACATCAGAATGTCCCCCCTTTACACATCAGAATGCCCCCCCTTTACACATCAGAATGCTCCCCCCTTCACACATCAGAATGCCCCCCTTTACACATCAGAATGCCCCCCTTTACACATCAGTATGTACCCCCCTTTACACATCTGAATGCCCCCCCTTTACACATCAGAATGCCCCCCTTTACACATCAGAATGTACCCCCCTTTGCACATCAGAATGCTCCCCCTTTTACACATCAGAATGCTCCCCCTTTTACACATCAGAATGTACCCCCCTTTACACATCAGAATGTACCCCCCTTTACACATCCGAATGCCCCCCTTTACACATCAGAATGCCCCCCCTTACACATCAGAATGTCTCCCCTTTACACATCAGAATGTACCCCCCTTTACACATCAGAATGCCCCCCTTTACACATCAGAATGTACCCCCCTTTACACATCAGAATGCCCCCCTTTACACATCCGTATGTACCCCCCTTTACACATCTGAATGCCCCCCCTTTACACATCAGAATGCCCCCCTTTACACATCAGAATGTACCCCCTTTACACATCAGAATGCTCCCCCTTTTACACATCAGAATGCCCCCCCTTACACATCAGAATGCCCCCCTTTTACACATCAGAATGTCCCCCCTTTACACATCAGAATGCCCCCCCTTTACACATCAGAATGCTCCCCCCTTCACACATCAGAATGCCCCCCTTTACACATCAGAATGCCCCCCTTTACACATCAGAATGTCCCCCCTTTACACATTAGAATGCCCCCCTTTACACATCAGAATGCCCCCCCTTACACATCAGAATGCCCTCCCATTACACATCAGAATGTACCCCCCTTTACACATCAGAATGCTCCCCCTTTTACACATCAGAATGTACCCCCCTTTACACATCAGTATGTACCCCCCTTCACACATCAGAATGTACCCCCATTTACACATCAGAATGCTCCCCCTTTTACACATCAGAATGCCCCCCCTTTACACATCAGAATGCCCCCCTTTACACATCAGTATGTACCCCCTTTACACATCCGAATGCCCCCCCTTTACACATCAGAATGCCCCCCTTTACACATCAGAATGTACCCCCCTTTACACATCAGAATGCTCCCCCTTTTACACATCAGAATGCTCCCCCCTTTTACACATCAGAATGCCCCCCCTTTACACATCAGAATGCCCCCTTTACACATCAGAATGTACCCCCCTTTACACATCCGAATGCCCCCCTTTACACATCAGAATGCCCCCTTTACACATCAGAATGCCCCCCTTACACATCAGAATGCCTGCCCTTTACACATCAGAATGCCCCCCGTTTACACATCAGAATGTACCCCCCTTTACACATCAGAATGCCCCCCCTTTACACATCAGAATGTCCCCCTTTACACATCAGAATGTACCCCTTTACACATCAGAATGCCCCCCTTTACACATCAGAATGTACTCCCCTTTACACATCCGAATGCCCCCCTTTACACATCAGAATGCCCCCCTTTACACATCAGAATGCCCCCCTTACACATCAGAATGCCTGCCCTTTACACATCAGAATGCCCCCCCTTTACACATCAGAATGTCCCCCTTTACACATCAGAATGTCCCCCTTTACACATCAGAATGCCCCCCTTTACACATCAGAATGTACCCCCCTTTACACATCCGAATGCCCCCCTTTACACATCAGAATGCCCCCCTTTACACATCAGAATGCCCCCCTTACACATCAGAATGCCTGCCCTTTACACATCAGAATGCCCCCCGTTTACACATCAGAATGTACCCCCCTTTACACATCAGAATGCCCCCCCTTTACACATCAGAATGTCCCCCTTTACACATCAGAATGTACCCCATTTACACATCCGACATCAGAATGCCCCCCTTTACACATCAGAATGCCCCCCCTTTACACATCAGAATGTCCCCCCTTTACACATCAGACATCAGAATGCCCCCTTTACACATCATAATGTCCCCCTTTACCCATCAGAATGTACCCCCCTTTACACATCCGACATCAGAATGCCCCCTTTACACATCAGAATGTCCCCCCTTTACACATCAGACATCAGAATGCCCCCTTTACACATCATAATGTCCCCCTTTACCCATCAGAATGTACCCCCCTTTACACATCCGACATCAGAATGCCCCCTTTACACATCAGAATGCCTCCCCTTTACACATCAGAATGCCCCCCCTTTACACATCAGAATGCCCCCCATTACACATCAGAATGCCCCCTTTACACATCAGCATGCCCCCCCTTTACACATCAGAATGCCCCCTTTACACATCAGCATGCCCCCCCTTTACACATCAGAATGTCCCCCTTTACACATCAGAATGCCCCCCCTTTACACATCAGAATGCCCCCCCTTTATACACATCAGAGCCCTCAGCCCCTCCTTCATATTAGAGGAGGCGGAGTAGGTCTAAGTGCAGGTAGACTCCCTTGTCCTTGGGGGGGCTGCCCTGAATGCCCCTGTCTTAGATTAGCACCATGCGTTTCCATGGTGCTGGTGGGGGGGGGGGGGCTGCACACAGAAATGCACATTGCTGTGTAAAAATACGAGAAGCAGTGCGGCACCCCACACAGCTCCAGATTCACACCGGTGGTTCCCCAGCACCCCGATTGGGAAATGTTGTTTTACACACCGGGGGGGGGGGGGGATTTTACAGATAATAAAAAAATATATTAAATACACATCTTTTTTTTGCCAAATCTTTTTATTACATTTCTTAATTACAGACAAAACACAAAAAAAAAAAACACAACAAAACATCACACACATTGAATGAAAGATATAATAATAATATTCCCAACATCCAATATAACAATTATTAATCCAAACGGGAAAGGAAAAGGAAGACGAAAGAAAAAAAATACATTAATAAATAAAAAAATAAATAAAAGTAAATAAAAAAAGTAAGCATTGATTCCCTCTTTCGCCAATGACCCCAGTGATCTCCTATGGGAGGGCACATATTATAGACAAGGGCCCCCATTGGGCGGTCGATGCTGTACGCGGTTCGTCGCACGTACTAGGACAGCCCCCTATTCACACAAGTATCTCTCTACATGGAACACACATGTAATCTTATGGGAGAGCTGCTGTTGGGAGGAATGTTCTGGTGACGGGGTCCCTTTAATTGATCGTGATTTGCTTACGAATGTGTTACGATTGGTGTACCTGGGGGGGGGGCGTGTCTTGTGCCGGGACACTTTGTACTTTTTTCCTTTATTGTAAAGTTAGAACATTCAATTCTAGATTCATATCTTGGCATTTTTTTTATTTGGCCCCTTCTCCATTTAAATCAACAGAAAAGCATTAAAGTGCATCAGCCCCACGTAACGGGCCATAATGAGTGCTGACGTGCGTTTCGATGCCCTCCAATGAAAACGCGTTGGTGGAAAAACTGTTTGGCTGTAAAACCCAGACATAAAAACTCTGCAGAAGACGACATTTCGAGGAATCTCCGGATATAAACATGGAAGTCGTGTTCAGTGATATCAATAAAACACGATCCGCTCCGCTCCGTGTTTTCATGAACTTTGTACTTGCGTCAGCGCAGATTCCTCGCCTTGTTTTGTTAATGATACACCGAGTGTTTGTGTTCAATCGGCCGATCCTCGGCGCTCCGGAACATCCTGTCTCTCTGGATCAGACCGGTTCTCAGGTGAAGTATGTTGGAAGCCGTCCAGTATGTCACTCATTGTACCGCGTGCAGCGCGCCGCGTGAGAGCGCCGGACGGCCAACCGGACTTCACAACACCCCCCCACCTCCCCCTCCCCTAGACCTTCTATGTACCAATAATGCTGGGGCTGGGCTGCTGAGCTGACACTTCATACGTGCGATATTGATTTGGTAGAAGGATAGAAAAATGATTAACCACCTGCCCTCCGGAAAGGTTTTACCCCCCCCCTTCATGACCAGGCCATTTTTTGCTATTCAGCACTGCGCTACTTTACCTGGTGATTGCGCAATCATGTAACAATGTCCCCAAATGACACTTTACGGCCAATTCACACCACATGCAGTCCAGGGCGTTTTTCAAAAACACATTGGAAAGTAGGTTATATGGTCTTTAATGGAATAGTTCACACCAGTGCTTGTAGTTCCAGGAAAAAAAAAAAGTAGAACATGCTGCATTTTTCCTGCACTGGACTGTACTGGAACACTGTAAAAAGCATCAAACATGCACTGAAATGCACCAAAAACGCACTGCAATGCACCAAAACACACTGGAACGCACCAAAAACGCACTGGAACGCACCAAAAACACACTGGAACGCATCAAAACACACTGGAACGCACCAAAAATGCACTGGAACACACCAAAAACACACTGGAACACACCAAAAATGCACTGGAACACACCAAAAACACACTGGAACACACCAGAAATGCACTGGAATGCACCAAAAACGCACTGGAGCGCACAAAAAACGGACTGGAACACACAAAAAAAAGCACTGGAACGCATCAAAAACGCACTGGAACACACCAAAAACACACTGGAACACACCAAAAATGCACTGGAACGCACCAAAAACACACTGGGACGCATCAAAACACACTGGAACACACCACAAATGCACTGGAATGCACCAAAAACGCACTGGAACACAAAAAAAAGCACTGGAACGCACCAAAAACGCACTGGAACGCATCAAAAATGCACTGGAACACACATGTTCTTATTTAAGTTTAAGAAAAAAGAGGGGTAAAAACGCACTGGACTGCATAAAAAACGCACATGCAGAAAAGCATCCGGTACACATGACAGACTGCGCTTCTATTGTGTGAACTTGGCCCTTATTTGCACAGATAGAGCTTTCTATTGGCTGTATTTGATCCCCTCCGGGGTGTTAAATTCTTTGTGATATAAATTTAAAAAATTCAAAATAAATAAATAAAAAATAAAATTTTTACTTTCTGCTATAAAACATCCAGTGAAAAAACAAAACATATTTCTGCGACGTATCTTTGTAAAAAAAAATATATATATATTGATTGTTTTGTGCGAAAGTTATCGAGTCTACAGGATATATACCGGAATTTTTATTTATTTATATTACTTAGAATGGGACTGCGACGGAAAATCTGACACTAACTGACACTGAGGAGGAATTGAAGGACATCTAGAGCCCGGCGAACACATCAAACGGACCCCCCCCTCCAAGATGTATCAGAATTATGTGCCTACCCCCCCCCCCAAATAAAAATAATTGAGCACTGGTATGCATGCCTCCCCACTAAGCATACATTTCCCCCTCCTTCCAAGATCAAGCCCCCCTCTTTTAAAATCCCCCCTCACAGCACAAAATCTTTGCCCCCTGCCACCTCAAATATTCTTTCCCCCCCCCCTCCACCTCTTCTCTATTCCTCAAATTTCCCCTCCAAGCAGGGGCGGACTGACCATTGGGCCACTCAGGCACTGCCCGAGGGCCCCCGGGCCACTAGGGGGCCCCATCAGGGTTGCCAGCCTCAGTAAAAGCAGGGACAGTATGTAAAGATCTGTGTTCTTTTTACATCTGTCTCTGAAATGTCCCGACATCCTTTTGGTCTAAAAATCCCGAGATTATAGCTGCCCCGCCTCTCCAGTACCTTCTCAGCCAATAGAAACAAGACTGTGTATATATGTATGTGTATACTGTGTGTGTGGCCTCATCATTTCAGATTGCCTGGGGGCCCCATAATCTCCTTTTGCCCGGGGGCCCCATGAGCCTACTCCAAATCCCCCCTACCAGCACAAATCTCCCCCCGATCCCCTCTCCTAGCTCACATCACCCAATTTCCCCCCTAGCACAAATACCCCCCCCCCCCCTCCCAAAAAAGAAAAAAAAATTCCCCTCTTAGCACAAATACCCCCCCAAAAAAAGAAAAACAATGACAATGTCCCCTATTAGCACATATACCCCCCCCCCCCCAAAAAAAGAAAAAAAATTCCCCTCCTAGCACAAATACCCTCCCCCCCCCTAAGAAAAAATTCTCCCTTCTAGCACAAATACCCCCCCTTAAAAAAAATAAAAAAATTCCCCCTCCTAGCACAAATACTCTCTCCCTCTACCACAGCATCTATTCTAGCACAAATTCCCCTCCTAGCACAAATCCTCTTCTGCCACCACCACCCCCCCAACACTAATCTCCTCGAATCACCACTCCTAACACCCCCCCCCCATCAAGTTTTCCCTCCTAGAACAATTCTTAAATCCTGCTTTTCCCCAAATTCCACCTCCCGACCCAATCCACCCCCCCCCCAATCTCCTCATGCCCACCGCTCCACCACACATGATACCACAGTGGGTAGCTGCTCCTCTTGCCCACCCCTTGTCCTGGCCCTGATCACCCCCAGTGACACGTGATAATACTATACACTGTCACTGTACTAATGACACTGGCTGGGAAGGGGTTAATTGTGTGCTTAACACAGTAATGTGTGCAGCTTTTACCAATAGATCTCTGTGTTTCTCATCCCTGCTTTGCGGAGATAAGAAACAGAGAGATCGTTCCCTCCGCACAGAGCTCCGCGTTGTCAACACAGAGCTCTGGGCTGTGGTTGGACACGAGGGGGGTAAGCATGGGCGTGCCCTAAACCCACAGGCAGGCAGGGGCATGTAGGTACGTCACTTTGCCTGTGTAGGTAGGCAAGTGGTTAAAGTGTAAGTTCACCTTCCAGGAAGATCTTCAGAGACTCCCTGATGCAATTCTACATCCAATGAATAGTAGATAGCAGAGCGCCTCCTGCTGGAAATGGTTGTGGTGATCACCCCCAAAGGAGCCGCTATTTTCTGGGGTACCTAATCTCAGACCCCACCCCTTTTCTTGCAGCACCCCCCCATCTCCAACACACCCAGTGACTGACCCCTTATCCCTATACTATGGTAGGTCCTGTCTATGGGGTGATGCCAGAATAATGGTCTGGCAGTCTTTGGCAAAACCTCTCCTGCTGGCCAGTGCGTTGGGGCCCAAATAGGACGATGGTGTGCTCAATATTAAGTTCCTGATATCCCAGGTATAGATGCTCCCAATAAACAATACTGTTTCTTTAAAGTGGATGTAAAATCTTCCATATCCCCAGTGAAGTGACCGGCCTCAGGTGATACACAGAGATGAGACAAATCTCCTAAATAAGTTGTACCTGTTTATCTGCGGCCCTCTCTTCCCTACATCCCTTCAAAGTTCTGAATTTACACAGCTTGTCTGAGCTTTCAGAAAGCAGGGGTTGGGGAGCGGAAGCTACACTTTGCATAGTTAAGTTGGAGTTAAATGGAGGGACACACTCCCTCCCCCGTCACCATTTTTCTCTTGGTGTCAGGAAAACATGTCAGAAATTCCATTGATCGTGTGTCTTCTTCCGGAATCTTCTTTCAGATTTTTGCAGTAATCCAGCTTACTGCTGCTTTCTCTCCTTGTGTAGGGGTGGGGGGTTGGTCTTGTCTCCGCCCCCTCCTGTAGTAGGTGGGGGCCTGCTGGGCCCCTCCCACAGCTCTGCTCTCTTTGGGTAGGGGACTGGCCTTGTCTCTGCCCCCTCCTAGAGTTTTCTGTAGTGGGTGGGGCCTGCAGGGCCCCTCCCATAGTTCTTGTGCAGGGGGGATTGGTCTTGTCTCCGCCTCCTCCCTGTAGTTTCCTGCAGGCAGCTTGTAGTGGGTGGAGCCTGCTGGGCCCCTCCCACAGCTCTGCTCTCTTTGGGTAGGGGACTGGCCTTGTCTCTGCCCCCTCCTAGAGTTTTCTGTAGTGGGTGTGGCCTGCAGGGCCCCTCCCATAGTTCTTGTGAAGGGGGGATTGGTCTTGTCTCTGCCTCCTCCCTGTAGTTTCCTGCAGGCAGCTTGTAGTGGGTGGAGCCTGCTGGGCCCCACCCACAGCTCTGCTCTCTCTCATTCTGCAGGGTGACTGGTCTTGTCTTCGCCCCTCCTAGAGTTTTCTGTAGTAGGTGGGGCCTTATGAGCCCCTCCCACAGCTCTGCTCTCTCCCCTTGTGCAGGGTGTCTTGTCTCCGCCCTCTCCTGCTGTTTTCTGTAGTAGGTGGAGCCTTCTGTGCACCTCCCACAACTCTGCTCTCTCAATCTGCAGGGTGACTGGTCTTGTCTCCACCCCCTTCTAAACTTTTCTGTAGTAGGTGGAGCCTTCTAGGCCCCTCCCACAGCTCTGCTCTCTCTGCTTGTGCAGGGAGACTGGTCTTATCTCCACCCCCTCCTGTAGTGGGTGGTGCCTGCTGGGCCCCTCCCACAGCTCTGCTCTCTCTCTCATTCTGCAGGGTGATTGGTCTTGTCTTCGCCCCTCCTAGAGTTTTCTGTAGTAGGTGGAGCCTTCTGGGCCCCTCCCACAGCTCTGCTCTCTCTGCTTGTGCATGGAGACTGGTCTTATCTCCACCCCTTTCTGTAGTGGGTGGAGCCTGCTGGGCACATCCCACAGCTCTGCTCTCTCAATCTGCAGGGTGACTGGTCTTGTCTCCACCCCCTTCTAAACTTTTCTGTAGTAGGTGGAGCCTTCTGGGCCCCTCCCACAGCTCTGCTCTCTCTGCTTGTGCAGGGGGACTGGTCTTATCTCCACCCCCTCCTGTAGTGGGTGGTGTCTGCTGGGCCCCTCCCACAGCTCTGCTCTCTCTCATTCTGCAGGGTGACTGGTCTTGTCTTTGCCCCTCTCCTAGAGTTTTCTGTAGTAGGTGGAGCCTTCTAGGCCCCTCCCACAGCTCTATTCTCTCTCATTCTGCAGGGTGATTGGTCTTGTCTTCGCCCCTCCTAGAGTTTTCTGTAGTAGGTGGAGCCTTCTTTGCACCTCCCACAGCTCTGCTCTCTCAATCTGCAGGGTGACTGGTCTTGTCTTTGCCCCTCTCCTAGAGTTTTCTGTAGTAGGCGGAGCCTTCTGGGCCCCTCCCACAGCTCCGCTCCCTGCACAGGTTATGATGTCACTGTTACATTTACAAAGTAACAGCTGGGATTGCAGAGGCGTTTGGTGCACAGAGAGCGGATCCATTGTGACAACAGAGGAATGTGTGTCAGTGAAAGTTCCGCTTTAAGACGAAGAATCCGCCTGCATGTCAATCCACGTAGAATTCTTCACAAGAAACAGAAATAAAGCAACAAAAATAGAGCAAGCAGAGCGACCCCGGCGATTATCTCTGCGTCCCGGGGGAGTAAATTGTTAGCTGTGAGGACGAGGCGCTCGTTGTGGGCGGAGATTATAGACTATTCAGGTATAATTATGTCCATAAAGGGAAATCTTCCCAGCGGGACGCAGATGGCAAGAAAAAAAAAAAACAACTCAACCAACCGCCGAAAAAAATCTCTCCTAGAAAACAAAAATCTTTTTCTTTCTTCGTTTTATTACCTGAAAATACTATAATGGTGTCAACGGCTTTTAATCATATTTTTCGCGGGGAATAGAAATTGCGCAGAAAGAACGCCGTTCTGAAGATTTTCTGTTTTATTTGAAAATTATAGAGAGATTTTTTTTCCGAGTCCGTTTTTCCCGGAGATATTTGGTTTATCGGTTTGTTTCGCTCCTGTAGGGTGAAGTCTGTCGGCGATCTTTGTGCCGGTCGGCGATCTTTGTGCCGGTCGGCGATCTTTGTGCCGGTCGGCGATCTTTGTGCCGGTCGGCGATCTTTGTGCCGGTCGGCGATCTTTGCGCCGCTTCTGTGTTTATTTAACTATTTCAAAAATAATCCGATCGAGTTTTTTAACCCTCGTCTTCCTCTGTCCAAAAAGTTTTATGAATAAAGTTTTATCTCCCCATCCAGTCCCAGCCTGGCCTGAGCAGCGTCCGAATCCTGAATGTAACATTTGTTTCCGGAGAAGATTTGTTGCATTTCCAGGTTCTTCAGATCTCAGACGTTCTGTAATCTCTGTGAGCGGAAACGCTGCAGACGCCACCATTGTTACCGGGCGGAAAGTACGGGAAATCCCCAAACGTTTCCAGTCGCCAACCAATCGTTCTCCCGATGGCCGGCCGCACTTCCAGAAAATCCCCTTCAGTCCCGCTTCCCGGATCGCATCGGAGTCGCAGGCGGCAGGGGCGTTGCTAGGTGGCAAAAGGACCAAGGGCTTCAGCCCAAAGTCCAAGGCCGGAAACGGGGGGGTGTTGTACGCGACGCAGGTTTTGTTGGCTGGGCCGTGACACTGACGGTAGTGACCTACATACACTGACCTACCTGACCTACCTACACTGACGATAGTGACCTACCTACACTCACCTGCCTGACCTACATACACTGGACATATACATACACTGACCTACCTGACCTACCTACACTGACGATAGTAACCTACCTACACTCACCTGCCTGACCTACATACACTAACGGTAGTGACCTACCTACACTGACTTGCCTGACCTACCTACACTGACTGACCTACACATACACTGACATTTACATACACTGATCTACCTACACTGACATTAACATACACTTACCTACCTACACTGACCTACCTACACTGACATTAACATACACTTACCTACCTACACTGACCTACCTACACTGACATTAACATACACTTACCTACCTACACTGACCTACCTACACTGACTGACCTACACATACACTGACATTAACATACACTGACATTAACATACACTGACCTACCTACACTGACATTACCATACACTGACCTACCTACACTGACATTAACATACACTGACCTACCTACACTGACATTACCATACACTGACCTACCTGACCTACTTACACTGACGATAGTGACCTACCTACACTGACATTACCATACACTGACCTACCTACACTGACATTACCATACACTGACCTACCTACACTGACATTACCATACACTGACCTACCTACACTGACATTAACATACACTGACCTACCTACACTGACATTAACATACACTGACCTACCTGACCTACTTACACTGACGATAGTGACCTACCTACACTCACCTGCCTGACCTACTTACACTGGACATATACATACACTGACCTACATACACTAACGGTAGTGACCTACCTACACTGACTTGCCTGACCTACCTACACTGACTGACCTACACATACACTGACATTTACATACACTGACCTACCTACACTGACATTAACATACACTTACCTACCTACACTGACCTACCTACACTGACATTTACATACACTACCCTACCTACACTGACATTACCAGGCATACACTGACCTACATACACTAACGGTAGTG
This sequence comes from Lithobates pipiens, assembly GCF_037356315.1. NCBI lineage: Eukaryota > Metazoa > Chordata > Amphibia > Anura > Ranidae > Lithobates > Lithobates pipiens. The sequence continues at coordinate 229,613,576 of NW_027507788.1, forward strand.
ACCTACCTACACTGACTTGCCTGACATACCTACACTGACTGACCTACACATACACTGACATTAACACACACTGACCTGTCTCAGCCGTGGTGTGCGGTGTCACAGCAGCCAGTCCTCAGAGGAGGAGCCGAGGAGGAGAGGAGAGCGGCTCGCCCGAGCGCCAAGCGGGGATGTGGCGCGGCAGCAGCTTTGTAATTCCCGCCTTCTGGAGCCAACAGCGCCTATGATGGACGTCACACGTCCCGCGGTCCCGGCAATGGACCAGTGGGACGTTCATCATAGACGTGCTATGGCACTCGGCCGCACTCGGCGGTGCTTGGTATCAGATTGGTCCCGGCGCTCGCCGCGGCGCTCAGGGCTAGCAATGGAGAACCCTGCAGAGCTGAGACTCGGGGGTTTAGGGGGTCTCATTCGGAGCTTCAGCCTCCCCCCAGCCACCCCCTCCCAACGCCCCTGGCAGGCGGGTCGCACTGCCCTCTGCGAACGTCAATAGAAAGTTAATGACACCCCCAAATCGATCCACAGATCGCAGCGCAGACTGTGAAATTCGCAGGAATCGGATCGCATAGATGTGTACACCCAACGCAATCCGACTCGAGCGCAGTCTAAAAAAAATGTCCTGCGCTAATTTGGTGCGAATCCGGCCTTACAATCTGTATGAATTTGGATCGCACAGACGCCACATGTGACCCGCACAGCAGTGCGCTGCGAATGCGTAACACCGGCGGGAGATTGTGTTGTGTATGAAGCCGTGTTCTGGTAGGTCACACCCCGCGCTTCTATTCCTCTGCAGATGATCGCTCCCGGCTGCACATCTCTATCGTTCGCTCCGGAAGGTTCTAGTAGGGAAGCAGAAAGTCATCACACGACGATCGCTTTCTCCTGAGTCAGATAAAAGTTTTATACTAAAGTCACATCTCCCTGTAAATCATCCAAGGAGACTCCGATAATTCGGATAATTCGGATAATTCGGGATAATTCGGGATCCGGCTCACAGCTGAGGAATGTTTCTGCAATCAGAAGGGAAGACAAAATACAAGTGAAATACCGGCATTGCCGGCCCCACACATTACATTCACCAATACCAATCCCTCCCCATGAAGAGTATATACCGTATACTGTGCGGTCCTATCACCTACATACTCCGCTATACCTCACAGGGGACCTGAAATATACACCTCTTATATACAGTGCCTGGAAAAAGTATTCACACCCCTTGACATTCCCCATATTTTGTCATGTTACACCCAAAAACATAAATGTATTTTATTGGGATTTTATGTGATGGACCAACACAAAGTGTCACATAATTGTGAAGTGGAAGGAAAATGATACAAAAGTCTGTGAAAAGTGTGGGGAGGGGCATTTGTATGGCGCCCCCCTTTACTCTGATACCCCTAACTAAAATCTAGGGAAACCAATTGCCTTCAGAAGTCACCTAATTAGTAAATAGAGTCCACCTGTGTGTCATTTAATCTCATTATAAATACAGCTGTTCTGTGAAGCCCTCAGAGGTTTGTTAGAGAACCTTAGTGAACAAACAGCATCATGAAGGCCAAGGAACACACCAGTGAGGTCAGGGATGAAGTTGTGGAGAAGTATAAAGCAGGGTTTGGTTATAATAAAATGTCCCAAGCTTTGACCATCTCACGGCGCTCTGTTCAATCCATCATCGGAGAATGGAAAGAGTATGGGCACAACTGCAAACCTTCCAAGACACGGCCGTCCACCTAAACTGACCGGGCCGGGCAAGGAGAGCATTCATCAGAGAAGAGCCAAGAGGTCCATGGTAACTCTGGAGGAGCTGCAGAGATCCACAGCTCAGGGGGGAGAATCTGTCCACAGGACAACTATTAGTCGTCTCTCCACAAATCTGCCCTTTATGGAGGAGTGACAAGAAGAAAGACATTGGAGGAAGAAAGTCATAAGAAGTCCTGTTTGTAGTTTGTGAGAAGCCATGTGGGGGAGGGGGCAGCAAACATGTGGAAGAAGGTGATCTGGTCAGAGGAGACCAAAATTCTACTTTATGGCCTAAAAGTAAAACGCTATGTGTGGGGAAAACTAACACCGCCCATCCCCCGAACACACCATCCCCACCGTGAGACATGGTGGTGGCAGCATCATGTGGTGGGGATGGTTTTCTTCAGCAGGGACAGGGAAGCTGGTCAGAGGTGATGGGAAGATGGATGGAGACAAATACAGGACAATCTTAGAAGAAAACCTGTTAGAGTCGGCAGAAGACTTGAGACCGGGGCGGAGGTTCCCCTTCCAGCAGGACAACGACCCGAAACATCCAGCCAGAGCTACAATGGAATGGTTTACATCAAAGCATATTCATGTGTTAGAATGGCCCAGTCACAGTCCAGACCTAAATCCCATTGAGAATCTGTGGCCAGACTTGAAAATTGCTGATCACAGACGCTCTCCATCCAATCTGACAGAGCTTGAGATATTTTACAAAGAAGAAGAATGGGCAGAAATGTCCTCTCTAGATGGGCAAAGCTGGTAGAGACACCCCCAAAAAGACTTGTAGAGAAAGGGGGTTCTACAAAGTATTGACTCCGGGGGGCGCCATACAAATGCCCCTCCCCCCACACTTTTCACAGATTTATTTGTATCATTTATCATTTTCCTTCCACTTCACAATTATGTGACACTTTGTGTTGGTCCATCACATAAAATCCCAATAAAATACATTTATGGTTTTGGTTGTAACAAAATGTAGGAAATGTCGGGGGGTATGAATACTTTTTCAAGGCACTGTATATATATTTATATACTTTGTATCTCAGTGATGTACAATTGTGGAATTTTTGCCACTTAGAAATCCTGCATTTATCTGCACATTGTAAAGTCAGTTTCTATAAATATTAAAGTATAATAAAAGGCAAACTTTTTTTTTTTTAGGGCTCCGTTTTACATACATTTATCGAATGCTCCGAAAAACAAAACAATATTCGTCCAAATTTCAGAAATTCAAATTGAACTTTACATGGAACTCCAGGCGAATTCTAACTGAACACACATTGCTGCAATGATAGACTGTGTGTCTTATTAGAGGAACATTTACAAATAATGTTGTTTTTAGTTAAGCCAAAGATGATTCATTGTAATCATTTGATGAAGAGTTTTCTTTTCTTTGTTCACTTTGCCACATTCGAAACAAAAACAAAAACAAAACGTAAGTTTTCGATTCGACCGATTTTTAAAAATGTATCAATTCGAATGTTTCCAATAAAAAAAAAAACAGTCAATTCAAAGAAAGTTTGAAAGAGATTCCAAATATGAATCCGGAATATGAATTGAATGAATCAGCCGAATTAAACGAAACAAATAAACTAGAATAACGCATGGAAACATGCATCATGCATATGTCTAACACCTACACCCGGGTTCGGAGGGCTCCCAATGCTACACCCGGGTTCGGAGGGCTCCCAATGCTACACCCGGGTTCGGAGGGCTCCCAATGCTACACCCGGGTTCGGAGGGCTCCCAATGCTACACCCGGGTTCGGAGGGCTCCCAACGCTACACCCGGATTCATTCTGAGCACTCCAACGCGAGATTTGGGCCCCAACACACTGGCCAATAAGGAAAGGTTTTCCATAGACTTTCGGACTGTTGTCCTGGCATTGCCCCCCCATAATATCGGGATAAGGGGTCAGCCACTGGTCTGCTCGTTATTTTGCAAATGTCTCCAATACTTGTTGAAGTGTTTATTGCCGTTCTCTATTTTTTTTTGATTGTTGGATTATTGGACGTTGTTGCAATAAATATCCAACCTTCAGCCCGGGTGTGTCCCGGAGAGCGGGGGGTGCTGCTTGGAGAGATGTGGGCTCCGGGAAAAAGGGGACCCCCAGAAAATGCGGGCGAGCGCAACACATGTATGCAATTGTTGGCTGTTCTCTCCCCTGCTGGCGACCACGGTGCCCGTAGATGAGACCCTCCTTTGTTTTGGCGACTCTCGATGCCGCTGCGTAGATGTAAGTTTGATATACTACCTTGAATTATCCTTCCTTTTTTTTTTAGACTATTAAGAACCAATTTTCTTTGTTTTTAGATATTTTCCATGGTTTATGCTCCTGATGAGCGGCTATAAGGCTGTGAAACGCGTCGAGCCATCTACTATTATTATTATCTAGTGATGGACGAACTTCCGACGGGACGTTTCGCGAACGCGGACCGCGAACGCGGCCGATAGTTCGCGAACCGTAACGTTCGCGGCAGGCCCCATTGACTTCAATGGGAGGCGAACTTCGCAAACCTTTAGGTCAAATTTGCAGCCACAAAATAATTATTAGCAGGGAAAACATAGTCCCACCACATGGCCAATGACATAATACATGTATGAGGTGAATTTGGGATCGATAACTACAAGCATTCTTTTTTTATATGGGAAATTGTTCTGACAATTCAGGACTGTGGAGCGCATGAAGGCAATGGAGGAGAGGGAAGGTCAGGGACCAGGGTAGGCAAAGAAGAGGGTGCAGGAGATGATCACCAGCAGCGTGACATACAGCTATGACACCTGCACCGTGATAGAGGCATCTGACAACAGCACCGTGATAGAGGGCACTGACATCAGCAGCGTGATATACAGCACTGACACCTGCACCGTAAGCAGCCCCAGGAGGAAGTCAGCATAGCACAGGGATGGTGGGAGCCCCTCATAATGAGCATAGCACAGGGATGGTGGGAGCCCCTCATAATATGCACAGCAGAGGTACAGCCCCAGGGGGAAGTCAGCACAGCACAGGGATGGTGGGAGCCCCTCATAATAAGCAGCCCCAGGAGGAAGTCAGCACAGCACAGGGATGGTGAACTTTACAAACCTACAGGTCATATTTGCAGCCACAAAATAATTACTAGCTGTGCACACATAGTCCCACCACATGGCCAATGACATAACACATGTATGAGGTGAATCTGGGATCGACAACTACAAGCATTCTTTTTTTATATGTGAAACTGACACCAGTACCGAGATAGAGAGCACTAACAGCAGCACTGATACCAGCAACTTGCTGCTGGGCCCCAAAAATATGACACCGCTCAACCTCTTCAAACAGGAGGGTCCGGGCATATAGTACGGTGTGCTTTTTAGGTTGTGATTAGCAGACTGTACCTCACTCAACCCTATATACTGTAGTACACTATACCTTACCAGTCCTTATAAGGACCTTTGTGGAACTAGTAGGTTGTGATTAGCAGACTGTACCTCAGTCCCTATACTGATAAAGGACTGCTGCAGAATTGGGCAGCAGTCAGCAGTAGTGCACCTCAACCCTATATATTGTGGACCTATACCAGTCCTTAAGGAATAGCAGACTGTACCTCACTCAACCCTATGTACTGTAGTACCCTATGCCTTACCAGTCCTTATAAGGACCTTTGTGGAACAAGTAGGTTGTGTGTGAGTGATTAGCAGACTGTACGCCAGTCCCTATACTGATAAAGGACTGCTGCAGTATAGGGCAGCGGTCAGCAGTAGTGCACCTCAACCCTATCTATTGTGACTGATTAGCAGACTGCAGCAGAAGGGCAGCAGTCAAGTATAATATTCTTTCTATATTTGGAAGAAAGAATATTATACGTGTACAAGCCTATTACCGTACCACTGATACCAGTCCTGAAAAGAACTTTTGTGTACCAAATAGCTAGCGATTTATCTCTCCTTACTCCACACAGCAACCTTTCCCTATAGTGACAGAAGAAAGAATGTAAAATGGCCGCCGGATCGGATGTATTTATAAGTTAGGGGGAATGTCCAAGTGTCCATGTGCTGTCATGTCTCAATTGGCTGTCCTGTACCCCATGATGGATGTGTCATCATAGGTCAAAGTTCTTTTACACAGTAAACACGTAAGTCCGCCGGGCGAACGGCGCCAATAGTCCGCCGATCGGGCGGACGGCGAACAGCCGAAATTCGCCGCGAAGCGACCGCCGGGCGAACCGTTCGGCCATCCCTATTATTATCCTACCATGGATCAACTTACATTTTCTACGGTTTTACTATGCTTACAATTATTCCATATACAGTGTTCCTTTGCATGTTTGTCACACTTAAGTGTTTCGGAACATCAAACCAATTTAAACAATAGTCAAGGACAACACAAGTAAACACAAAATGCAATTTGTAAATGAAGGTGTTTATTATTAAAGGTGAAAAAAAATCCAAACCATCATGGCCCTGTGTGAAAAAGTGATTGCCCCCCTTGTTAAAACATACTATAACTGTGGTTGTCCACACCTGAGTTCAATTTCTCTAGCCACACCCAGGCCTGATTATTGCCACACCTGTTCACAATCAAGGCATCACTTAAATAGGAGCTGCTTGACACAGTAAGGTCCACCAGAAGATCCTTAAAAGCTACACATCATGCCAAGACCCAAAGAAATTCAGGAACAATTGAGAAAGAAAGTAATTGAGATCTATCAGTCTGGAAAGGGTTATAAAGCCATTTCCAAAGCTTTGGGAATCCAGCGAACCACAGTGAGAGCCATTATCCACAAATGGCGAAGACATGGAACAGTGGTGAACCTTCCCAGGAGTGGCCGGCCGCCCAAAATTACCCCAAGAGCGCAGCGACGACTCATCCAAGAGGTCACAAAAGACCCCACAACAACGTCCAAGGAACTGCAGGCCTCACTTGCCTCAGTTAAGGTCAGCGTTCATGCCTCTACCATCAGGAAAAGACTGGGCAAAAATGGCCTGCATGGCAGAGTTCCAAGGAGAAAACCACTGCTGAGCAAAAAGAACATCAAAGCTCGTCTCAATTTCTCCACAACACATCTTGATGATCCCCAAGACTAGTGATGGACGAACTTCCGACGGGACGTTTCGCGAACGCGAAACGCGAACGGGCACAAACGTTCGCGAAAACGACCGTTCGCCGCGGGCTCCATTGACTTCAATGGGAGGCGAATTTCGCAAACCTTTAGGTCGAATTTGCGGCCACGGGGTAATTATTAGGGGGTAGCACGTAGTCCCACCACCTGGACAATAGCATAATACATGTATGAGGTGAATTTGGGATCGATAACTACAAGCATTTTTTTTTTATTTGGGAAATTGTTCTGACAATTCAGGACTATGGAGCTAATGAAGGCAATGGAGGAGAGGGAAGGTCAGGGACCAGGGTAGGCAAACAAGAGGGTGCAGGAGATACAGAGCACTGACAGCAGCACCGTAATACAGAGCACTGACATCAGCACCGTGACATACAGCGCTGACAGCAGCTCCGTGACATACAGCGCTGACAGCAGCTCCGTGACATACAGCGCTGACAGCAGCTCCGTGACATACAGCGCTGACAGCAGCTCCGTGACATACAGCGCTGACAGCAGCTCCGTGACATACAGCGCTGACAGCAGCACCGTGACATACAGCGCTGACAGCAGCTCCGTGACATACAGCGCTGACAGCAGCTCCGTGACATACAGCGCTGACAGCAGCTCCGTGACATACAGCACTGACAGCAGCTCCGTGACATACAGCGCTGACAGCAGCTCCGTGACATACAGCGCTGACAGCAGCACCGTGACATACAGCGCTGACAGCAGCTCCGTGACATACAGCGCTGACAGCAGCTCCGTGACATACAGCGCTGACAGCAGCTCCGTGACATACAGCACTGACAGCAGCTCCGTGACATACAGCGCTGACAGCAGCTCCGTGACATACAGCGCTGACAGCAGCACCGTGACATACAGCGCTGACAGCAGCTCCGTGACATACAGCGCTGACAGCAGCTCCGTGACATACAGCGCTGACAGCAGCTCCGTGACATACAGCGCTGACAGCAGCTCCGTGACATACAGCGCTGACAGCAGCTCCGTGACATACAGCGCTGACAGCAGCTCCGTGACATACAGCGCTGACAGCAGCTCCGTGACATACAGCGCTGACAGCAGCACCGTAAGCAGCCCCAGGAGGAAGTCAGCACAGCACAGGGATGGTGTGATCCCCTCATAATAAGAACCCCCAGGAGGAAGTCAGCACAGCACAGGGATGGTGGGAGCCCCTCATAATAAGAACACCCAGGAGGAAGTCAGCACAGCACAGGGATGGTGGGAACCCCTCATAATAAGCAGCCCCAGTAGAAATATGACACCGCTCAACCTCTTCAAAGAGGAGGGTAGGGGCATATAGTACGGTGTGCTTTTTTGGGTCAGGGAAGTGAGCCAAATGAATTAAGAAGGTCTGTGTGCTTGATTCCAAAAATTGTTTATAGACATATACATGGTCTACTGATCACATGTGTTGAATTCCTCCGAGATCCATGCCTCATTCATTTTTAGAAATGTGAGGTAGTTAACACTGTGGTGAGCTAGGCGAGTACGCTTATCGGTCACAATCCCCCCTGCTGCGCTGAACGTCCTTTCGGACAGGACACTGGATGAGGGGCAAGCCAACAGTTCGATTGCAAATTGGGCAAGCTCTGGCCAGAGGTCAAGCCTGCCCACCCAGTAGTCTAGGGGTTCATCACTCCTCAGAGCGTCCACATCGGCCGTTAACCCAATGTAGTCGGACACCTGACGGTCTAGGCGTTCCCTGATGCTGGATCCGGATGACACCTGTCGATGGGTCGGCTGAAAGAATGACCTCATATCCGAAGTCACCAACACATCTTCAAACCGGCCTCTTCTTGCAGGCGCTGTTGGATTGGTACCCGCAAATCCTTCTCTGGGAGTGGGAATTGCTCCTCTGCCAGCGCACGCAAAAGCAGAATGCAGCATTTCTCGAAGCAAGGCCTGGAAGTGCTGCATTCTGACAGCCCTCTGCGACGGCGGTAACATTTCCGCCATTTTGTGTTTGTACCGGGGGTCTAAGTACGTTGCCACCCAGTACTGGTCCTTGACCCTCATGCTTTTTATACGGGGGTCCCTATTAAAACACTGGAGCATGAAGGCCCCCATTTGCACTAAAGTGGAAGCGGTGTGGTGGCCTGGCTCCTGCTCATCATCCAGGATAATGTCGTCCTCTTCATTCTCCTCTCCCCATCCTCGCACAACAGGGATCCCAGAAAGGTTTAAAGCATGCTCTTCTTGCTCCTGCTCATCCGCCCCGGCACCATCCTCCTCTGACTCCTCATCAGACTCCTGTTGTTGACTTGTCTCAGATAGAGTAGCCCCCCCTGGGAATTCATCCAGCATTGCGACTTCCTCATCTTCCCGCTCCTGCTCCTCCACAGCCTGATCAATGACACGACGCAATGCACGCTCCAGAAAGAAGGCATAAGGTACCATGTCACTGATGGCGCCATGGCTGCGACTGACCAGTTTGGTGATCTCCTCAAATGGCCGCAGAAGTCTGCATGTGTCGCGCATGAGCAGCCACTGGCGCGGTGAAAAAAAACCCAGCTCCCCAGAACCGTTTCTTTCGCAGAGTTCATACAGGTAGACGTTAACTGCACGTTTCTGCTGGAGCAGCCTATCAAGCATATAGAAGGTTGAGTTCCATCGCGTCGGGCAATCGCAAATAAGACGTCTGACCGGCAGATGGTGTCGCCGCTGAATGTCAGCAAGGCGAGCCATGGCCGTGTAAGATCTTCTGAAATGGGCCGAGATTTTCCTTGCCTGCCGCAAGATGTCCTGGACCCCAGGGTATTTGACAAGGAATCGCTGCACGACCAAGTTTAAGACGTGTGCCATGCACGGCACGTGCGTGATTTTGCCCTGTTTCAATGCGCTAAGCAGATTGGCACCGTTGTCACACACCACTTTACCAACTGTCAAATTGAGCGGTGTTAGCCACTCATCTGCCTGTGAACGCAAAGCTGAAAGGAGTGCCGGGCCAGTGTGGCTCTTTGCTTCCAGGCACAACAGACGCAGCACGGCATGGCAACGTCTCACCTGGCATGTGGAATAGGTTCTGGGGAGCTTGGGCGGTGCAGTGGAAGAGACGCTAGCAGCGGAAAAGGAGGAGGCAGCTGAGGAGGAGAGGGAGGAGGATGGAGTAGGAGGAGGAGAAGAAGAGTCAGGCCTGCATGCAATCCGTGGCGGTAAAACCAAATCTACACGGGTGCCACGGGTTACATGCTTGACGGCCGTCAGAAGGTTCACCCAGTGGGCAGTAAAACTGATATACCTTCCCTGCCCGTGTTTGCTAGACCACGTGTCTGTGGTCAGATGTATCTTGGCACCGACACTGTGTGCCAGAGATACATTCACTTGCCGCTGAACATGGCCATATAGCTCTGGGATGCCCTTCTCTGAGAAATACTTCCTTCCTGGGACCTTCCATTGTGGTGTTCCAATGGCCACAAATTTGCGAAAGGCCTCCGAGTCCACCAGTTTATATGGCAGTAGTTGGCGGGCTATGAGTTCTGACAAGCCAGCCGCCAACCGTTGGGCAAGAGGGTTATCCGGCGTCATCATTTTTTTACGCTCAAACATTAGGCCCACGGAAGCCTGCCTTTTTGCAGAAAAATGTGAGCTTGGCGTGATGGAAGGTGGAGTGGAGGACAATTGTGAGGAGAGAGGAGAAGGAGAAGTAGAAGACGAGGCTGGACGGTGAGAGCCTGCAGTGTGGCTTTGTGTGTTCCGTTGCTCCCACTGGGCTCGGTGATGGCTGCTCATGTGCCTTCTTAAGGCGGTCGTCCCTAGGTGAGTATTGGGCTTACCGCGACTAACGCGTTGACTGCAAAGATTGCAGATGGCAACGCTATTGTCAGCAGCGGACACGTTAAAAAAAGCCCACACTGCGGAGCCATGTGCCGGTGTCCTGGGAGCGCCAGATGTGACCGTACATGGTCGATGACTCGCTCCTGATACATTTGCAGTCTGCTTTGTCCCTGCTGTGCAATGTAAGTCATTGCTGCTTCTCCTCCCTATCTGCTGGTCCATATCTCCCTCTGAACTCCCCTCCTCTTCCTCTCTTGTGGGCACCCACGTGACATCACTAGACACGTCATCATCAACGTCACCTTCCCCACCGCTATAAGTAGAGATCTCGGAGTAGGCAGCAACACCGGGGACCAACCTCCTCCTTGGGCTGATCTGGGTACTGGCGTCAGACTGCTGAGTAGCGCTTGTTGCTACCTCCTCTTCCTGATCCAATACCAAGAGTGGCTGCGCATCAGAAATGTCCTCTTGATATGGATCGGAAAATAATTCCAGTGACTCAAGCGGAAGGTATGTGGTGGTGGTGGTGGTGGTCGTGTTGTTGGTGGTAGTGTCTTTGGGGGTGCACATAGCAGAGAGTGAAGAAGAGGGTGCAGATCGAGAGGATGAGGAGGGTGCAGAAGAGTAAGGCTGAGCGAGCCACTCAACCAAGTCTGGTGCATCCTTTAAAGTAATTGAACGCACCTTCTGCAACTTCCCACTTTGGCTCAAGCCTGTTGCTCCTGCCCTACCCCTACCACCCCTGCGGAAGGGCCTGCCTCTTCCTCTGCATGTCATTTTTTAAATGACCCTGTGACAAAACTCTTAGTCCCTATACCGCTGAAGGACTGCTGCAGTATAGGTGAGCGGTCAGCAGTGGTGCACGTCAACCCTATCTATTGTGGACCTATAGCGGTCCTTACAGAACAGCAGACTGTACCGCACTCAAGCCTATGTACCGTAGCACCCTATACCAAGTTACCAGTCCTTATAAGAACTTTTGTGGACCAAGCAGGTTGTGTATTAGTGTTTAGCAGACTGTACGTCAGTCCCTATACCGCTGAAGGACTGCTGCAGTATAGGGCAGCGGTCAGCAGTGGTGCACGTCAACCCTATCTATTGTGGACCGATAGCGGTCCTTACAGAACAGCAGACTGTACCGCACTCAAGCCTATGTACCGTAGCACCCTATACCAAGTTACCAGTCCTTATAAGAACTTTTGTGGAACAAGCAGGTTGTGTGTTAGTGATTAGCAGACTGTACGTCAGTCCCTATACCAATGAAGGACTGCTGCAGTATAGGGCAGCGGTCAGCAGTAGTGCACGGCAACCCTATGTATTGTGGACCGATAGCGGTCCTTACAGAACAGCAGACTGTAACGCACTCAGGCCTATGTACCGTAGCACCCTATACCAAGTTACCAGTCCTTATAAGAACTTTTGTGGACCAAGCAGGTTGTGTGTTAGTGATTAGCAGACTGTACGTCAGTCCCTATACCAATGAAGGACTGCTGCAGTATAGGGCAGCGGTCAGCAGTAGTGCACGGCAACCCTATGTATTGTGGACCGATAGCGGTCCTTACAGAACAGCAGACTGTAACGCACTCAGGCCTATGTACCGTAGCACCCTATACCAAGTTACCAGTCCTTATAAGAACTTTTGTGGACCAAGCAGGTTGTGTGTTAGTGATTAGCAGACTGTACGTCAGTCCCTATACCAATGAAGGACTGCTGCAGTATAGGGCAGCGGTCAGCAGTAGTGCACGGCAACCCTATGTATTGTGGACCGATAGCGGTCCTTACAGAACAGCAGACTGTACTGCACTCAGGCCTATGTACCGTAGCACCCTATACCAAGTTACCAGTCCTTATAAAAACTTTTGTGGACCAAGCAGGTTGTGTGTTAGTGATTAGCAGACTGTACGTCAGTCCCTATACCAATGAAGGACTGCTGCAGTATAGGGCAGCGGTCAGCAGTAGTGCACGGCAACCCTATGTATTGTGGACCGATAGCGGTCCTTACAGAACAGCAGACTGTACTGCACTCAGGCCTATGTACCGTAGCACCCTATACCAAGTTACCAGTCCTTATAAGAACTTTTGTGGACCAAGCAGGTTGTGTGTTAGTGATTAGCAGACTGTACGTCAGTCCCTATACCAATGAAGGACTGCTGCAGTATAGGGCAGCGGTCAGCAGTAGTGCACGGCAACCCTATGTATTGTGGACCGATAGCGGTCCTTACAGAACAGCAGACTGTACTGCACTCAGGCCTATGTACCGTAGCACCCTATACCAAGTTACCAGTCCTTATAAGAACTTTTGTGGACCAAGCAGGTTGTGTGTTAGTGATTAGCAGACTGTACGTCAGTCCCTATACCAATGAAGGACTGCTGCAGTATAGGGCAGCGGTCAGCAGTAGTGCACGTCAACCCTATGTATTGTGGACCGATAGCGGTCCTTACAGAACAGCAGACTGTACTGCACTCAGGCCTATGTACCGTAGCACCCTATACCAAGTTACCAGTCCTTATAAGAACTTTTGTGGACCAAGCAGGTTGTGTGTTAGTGTTTAGCAGACTGTGCGTCAGTCCCTATACCGCTGAAGGACTGCTGCAGTATAGGGCAGCGGTCAGCAGTAGTGCACGGCAACCCTATGTATTGTGGACCGATAGCGGTCCTTACAGAACAGCAGACTGTACTGCACTCAGGCCTATGTACCGTAGCACCCTATACCAAGTTACCAGTCCTTATAAGAACTTTTGTGGACCAAGCAGGTTGTGTGTTAGTGTTTAGCAGACTGTGCGTCAGTCCCTATACCGCTGAAGGACTGCTGCAGTATAGGGCAGCGGTCAGCAGTAGTGCACGGCAACCCTATGTATTGTGGACCGATAGCGGTCCTTACAGAACAGCAGACTGTACTGCACTCAGGCCTATGTACCGTAGCACCCTATACCAAGTTACCAGTCCTTATAAGAACTTTTGTGGACCAAGCAGGTTGTGTGTTAGTGTTTAGCAGACTGTGCGTCAGTCCCTATACCGCTGAAGGACTGCTGCAGTATAGGGCAGCGGTCAGCAGTAGTGCACGTCAACCCTATGTATTGTGGACCGATAGCGGTCCTTACAGAACAGCAGACTGTAACGCACTCAGGCCTATGTACCGTAGCACCCTATACCAAGTTACCAGTCCTTATAAGAACTTTTGTGGACCAAGCAGGTTGTGTATTAGTGTTTAGCAGACTGTGCGTCAGTCCCTATACCGCTGAAGGACTGCTGCAGTATAGGGCAGCGGTCAGCAGTAGTGCACGGCAACCCTATCTATTGTGGACCGATAGCGGTCCTTACAGAACAGCAGACTGTACCGCACCCAAGCCTATGTACCGTAGCACCCTAGACAGACCAAGTTACCAGTCCTTATAAGAACTTTTGTGGAACAAGTGAGTTGTGAATGATTAGCAGACTGCAGCAGAAGGGCAGCAGTCAAGTATAATATTCTTTCTATATTTGGAAGAAAGAATATTATACGTGTACAAGCCTATTACCGTACCACTGATACCAGTCCTGAAAAGAACCTTTGTGGAACTAATAGTAACAGCAAGTCTTTAAAATTATCCTCACTGCCTGACACACTGCTTCCTGCCTGTCCCTATACAAATTGGCAAAAAAGAGTAGGCTGGAACGATTAGCTGGAACAGCTCTTTTGTGGACCTGATAGTAACAGCTAATGATGATGATGATGATGATGATGAAGAAAGACTAATCTGGCTGAGCTGTCCCTAAAATAGCAGCATACAGCGCTCTGTCCCTTTATCTAAACTGACAAAAGAAACTCAGGCTGCTGACCTAACACCTATACCAGTCCTGAAAAGAACTTTTGTGTACCAAATAGCTAGCGTTTTCTCTGTCCCTACTCCACACAGGATCCTTTCCCTACAGTGACAGAAGAAAGAATGTAAAATGGCCACCGGATCGGGTGTATTTATAGGTTAGGGGGAATGTCCAAGTGTCCATGAGCTGTCATGTCTCAATTGGTTGTCCTGTAACACATGATAAACGTGTCACGAAAGGTTAAAGTTCTTGTATACATTAAACACGTAAGTCCGCCGGGGCGAACGACGGAAAAAGGCGTTCGAACCCGCGGACGGCGAAAGTCGGAAATTCGCCGCGAAACGACCGCCGGGCGAACCGTTCGGCCATCACTACCCAAGACTTTTGGGACAACATTCTGTGGAGCGATGAGACAAAAGTGGAACTCTTTGGAAGGTGTGTGTCCAAGTATATCTGGTGTAGAAGGAACACTGCATTTCATAAAAAGAACATTATACCAACAGTAAAATATGGTGGTGGTAGTGTGATGGTCTGGGGCTGTTTTGCTGCTTCAGGACCTGGAAGACTTGCCGTGATAAAAGGAACTATGAATTCTGCTGTCTACCAAGAGATCCTGAAGGAGAATGTCCGACCATCTGTTCGTGTACTCAAGCTGAAACCAACTTGGGTTCTGCAGCAGGACAATGATCCTAAACACACCAGCAAGTCCACCACCGAATGGCTGAAGAAAAACAAAATGAAGACTTTGGAGTGGCCTAGCCAAAGTCCTGACCTGAATCCTATTGAGATGTTGTGGTATGACCTTAAAAAGGCCGTTCATGCTCGAAAACCCTCTAATGTAACTGAATTAGGACAATTCTGCAAAGATGAGTGGGCCAAAATTCCTCCAGGACGCTGTAAAAGCCTCATTGCACGTTATCGCAAACGCTTGGTTGCAGTTGTTGCTGCTAAGGGTGGCCCAACCAGTTATTAGGTTTAGGGGGCAATCACTTTTTCACACAGGGCCATGATGGTTTGGATTTTTTTTCACCTTTAATAATAAACACCTTCATTTACAAATTGCATTTTGTGTTTACTTGTGTTGTCCTTGACTATTGTTTAAATTGGTTTGATGTTCCGAAAGACTTAAGTGTGACAAACATGCAAAGGAACAGGAAATGAGGAAGGGGGCAAACACTTTTTCACACCACTGTATGAATTATGTTTATCTCCCTTATTCTTCCCCTCCCCCCACCTTGAGATATATCTTGGTTCAGTTCTACCCAAGCCATGTCCATACAATGTATCCATTGATTATAACTGTATAAAGGATTGCGGATTTTCGTGTAATTTATGTTGATGAAATGCTCCAAGAGGTTATATGCCGTATAGTTCATATACAATATGAATAAACATTTTCCCAGTCACTTGACTTCCCTTTGTGCGTCATATAAAGTCCCACCCCTCGCTCTCCATTACTAATTAATGATAGGGATGGGGGGCGGAGTTACCCCTTTGGTTCCGGCCTCATTCAAAGTCCCCAAATCTTCTCTTTCTCACAATTCATTGATGGATTCAGCTGCTTCTCTGCATTTCAGTTTTATGACATTTTTCTCAGTTGCTCGTGAACGTCTCCAACGATGAAACAAGCGACTTGCCCTTCAGGACGGCGGAGCCTCGAGACCCTCATTTCCCAGTTCCCAGGGAGTCATTGTGTGTGGGGTACAAGCATGCTAGATTGATGGAATCGCCCAGCGGGGTCCCGCCAGCCAAAAGGCCCCCCTCTCCCCTCCCCTCCCCCCCCGCTCCCCTGACACCATTCTGAAGTGACTTCTCCAAAGTCCTCGGCTTTGTCTGGAAGTTCATTTTCTCCGTCCACCTTTTATAAGAATGGCGCACCAGGAACTCGGTAATTAGATTATTTCATGAAAAGAAAGGGAGGATTGTGGGAAAAGGGCCGATGGTGGAAACAGACGCAAATTGTTTGAGACGAAACGTGCAACGCTATTGATTGGCCCTCATTAACCCCCCTCCCCCCCCCCCCAGGGGGGGCCCCCCGCGCACAATGGGCGATTCTCCACTTCTGCATCTTAAATGAGGAGGCCGCTTTGGTTTATCGGTCACGAGTCCGGAACCGAGGAGGACCGCAAAGGTGGACGGGATACAGAAGAAGCAGATCTCTGGGAACGACCGCCTGGAAAAAGACGGCAATCCAATGTCTAAGATCTCATCAATTCTGTAAGACGATGATGTCACAAGTCACTTTTCATCTCTAGTATATCTGAAGCTTTCTTTAAAGCGGGGTTCCCATTTAAAAAAAAAAAAATAATTAAAGTCAGCAGCTACAAATACTGCAGCTGCTGACTTTTAATAATCGGAAACGTACCTGTCCGGGGCGCCCGCGATGCGAGGGAATGAAGCGCCGCTCCTCCCCCCCCCCTCTCCGCTCGGCGGCGCCGGCATTGTAACTGTGGGCGCCCGGCTGTGGCTTCACAGTCAGGCACCCACTGCTAATGCGCGAATCAATATTTGCTTATTGAGATTTTTTTTTTTTAGACCAAAATTTTTTTCTTTTTTGTGCTATAAACAAAAGAAGAGAAACAATTTTGAAAAAGAAAAACACAATAATTATAAAAAGGCCATAAATCTTTCCTCTATTTTGTAGACGCGATAACTTTTGTGCATAAACCGATCAATATTCGCTTATTGAGATTTTTTTTTTATACCAAAATTTTTTTTTTTTTTGTGCTATAAACAAAAGAAGAGAAACAATTTTGAAAAAAAAAAAAAAAATAATAATAAAAAGGCCATAAATATTTCCTCTATTTTCTAAACGCGATAACTTTTGCGTAAACCGATCAATATTCGCTTATTGAGATTTTTTTTTATACCAAATTTTTTTTTTTTGTGTTATAAACAAAAGAAGAGAAACAATTTTGAAAAAAAAAAAAACACAATAATAATAAAAACGCCATAAATCTTTCCTCTATTTTGTAAACACGATAACTTTTGCGTAAACCAATCAATATTCGCTTATTGAGATTTTTTTTTATACCAAATTTTTTTTATTTTTTGTGCTATAAGCAAAAGAAGAGAAACAATTTTGAAAAAAAAAACACAATAATAATAAAAAGGCCATAAATCTTTTCTCTATATTGTAGACGCGATAACTTTTGCCCAAACCAATCAATATTCGCTTATTGAGATTTTTTTTTTATACCAAATTTTTTTTATTTTTTGTGCTATAAGCAAAAGAAGAGAAAAAATTTTGAAAAAAAAAAAAAAAACACAATAATAATAAAAAGTCCATAAATCTTTCCTCTATTTTGTAGACGCGATAACTTTTGTGCAAACCAATCAATATTCGCTTATTGAGATTTTTTTTTTTTATACCAAAATGTTTTTATTTTTTTGTGCTATAAACAAAAGAAGAGAAACAATTTTGAAAAAAAAAAACACAATAATAATAAAAAGGCCATAAATATTTCCTCTATTTTGTAAACGCGATAACTTTTGCGTAAACCGATCAATATTCGCTTATTGAGATTTTTTTTTATACCAATTTTTTTTTTTGTGTTATAAACAAAAGAAGAGAAACAATAAAAAAAAAAAGCCACAATAATAATAAAAAGGCCATAAATCTTTCCTCTATTTTGTAAATGCGATAACTTTTGCGTAAACCGATCAATATTCGCTTATTGAGATTTTTTTTATACCAAATTTTTTTTTTTTTTGTGTTATAAACAAAAGAAGAGAAACAATTTTGAAAAAAAAAAAAAAAAACACAATAATAATAAAAAGTCCATAAATCTTTCCTCTATTTTGTAGACGAGATAACTTTTGCGCAAACCAATCAATACTCGCTTATTGTGATTTTTTTTAATACCAAAAATACGTAGAAGAATACATATCGGTCTAAACTGAGGAAATTTGTTTTTTTTTTGTTTTGTTTTTTAATTTGGTATATTTATTATATTTATTTATTATTATTAAAAAGTAAATCGCATTGGGGGGTTATTTACGAAAGGCAAATCCACTTTGCACTACAGATGTAAACTACAAGTACAAAGTGCACTTGGAAGTGAAGTCGCTGTAGATCCGAGGGGGACACGCAAGGAAAAAAAAACAAAAAAAAAAACAGCATTTTAGCTTGCACATGATTGGATGATAAAATCAGCAGAGCTTCCCCTCATTTTAGATCTTCCCCTCAGATCTACAGTGACTGCACTTCCAAGTGCACTTTGTACTTGTAGTGCAAAGTGGATTTGCCTTTCGTAAATAACCCCCAATGCGATTTACTTTTTGCTATAATAAATATCCCCCCAAAAAAATAAAAATAAATAAAGAAATACATTTTCCTCAGTTTAGGTCGATATGTATTTTACTACGTATTTTTGGCATAAAAAAAAATCACAATAAGCGAATGTTGATTGGTTTACGCAAAAGTAATCTGGTCTACAAAATAGAGGAAAGATTTATTGGAATTTTTTATTATTATTGTGTTTTTTTTCAAAAATTGTTTCCCTTCTTTTGTTTATAACAGAAAAAATAAAAAAAAAATTTGGTATATAAAAAAAAATCACAATAAGCGAATATTGATCGATTTGCGCAAAAGTTATCACGTCTACAAAATAGAGGAAAAATTTATTGGAATTTTTATTATTATTGTGTTTTTTTTTCAAAATTGTTTCTCTTCTTTTGTATATAACAGAAAAAATAAAAAAAAATTTGGTATAAAAAAATAAATCTCGATAAGCGAATATTGATCGGTTTGCGCAAAAGTTATCCCGTCTACAAAATAGAGGAAAGATTTATGGCATTTTTATTATTATTGTGTTTTTTTTTTTTCAAAATTGTTTCTCTTCTTTTGTTTATAACAGAAAAAAAAAAAATTTGGGTATAAAAAAAAATCACAATAAGCGAATGTTGATTGGTTTACGCAAAAGTAATCTCGTCTACAAAATAGAGGAAAGATTTGTTGGAATGTTTATTATTATTGTGTTTTTTTTCAAAATTGTTTCTGTTCTTTTGTTTATAACACAAAAAATAAAAAAAATTTTGGTATAAAAAAATAAATCTCGATAAGCGAATATTGATCGGTTTACGCAAAAGTTATTGCGTTTACAAAATAGAGGAAAGATTTATTGGAATTTTTATTATCATTGTGGTTTTTTTTTTTCAAAATTGTTTCTCTTCTTTTGTTTATAACACAAAAAATAAAAAAAATTTTGGTATAAAAAAATAAATCTCGATAAGCGAATATTGATCGGTTTACGCAAAAGTTATCGCGTCTACAAAATAGAGGAAAGATTTATTGGAATTTTTTATTATTATTGTGTTTTTTTTTTAAATTGTTTCTCTTCTTTTGTTTATAACACAAAAAATAAAAAAAAATTTGGTATATAAAAAAAAATCCCAATAAGCCAATATTGATCGGTTTGCGCAAAAGTTATCGCGTCTACAAAATAGAGGAAAGATTTATGGCGTTTTTATTATTATTGTGTTTTTTTTTTTTTTCAAAATTGTTTCTCTTCTTTTGTTGATAGCACAAAAAAAAAAAAACGCAGAGATGGCCAAACACCACCAAAAGAAATCTCTATTTATGGGGAAAAAAAGGGACGTCAATTTAGTTTGTGTACGTCGTCGCACGACCGCGCAATTGTCGGTTAAATCGAACGCAGTGCCGAATCGCAAAAAAAATGGCCTGGTCATTGAGCAGCCAAATCTTCCGGGGCTGAAGTGGTTAATTACCACTGGGGAGAGGGGGGGGGGGGGGATTTTTTGTAAAAAAAAAAAAACGAAAGACTAAAAATTAAAAAAAAAACAAAAAACTTTTTTCTTAGTTTCTGTTATAAAAATTTTATAAGGCCGGGTTCACACTTTTGCGAAGCGCCTGTGAGTTTCTCCACATCCAATTCACATGTCAGGGGATTGTGACCGGCTCGCCATGGGGGCTCCGGGGCGGAATGCGCAGCGCACAGCACAAGGGTCCTATGTGCCTCTGGCTCCATTTCAGGTCTAAATTTTGCCTTAAAACAGTGAACAGGGACCCCCTGAGGTGCCCTGCGCCGCACATAGTGTGAACCCAGCCCAGTGGTGGCCCGTCCATTAAGGGCGCACGGGCACCGCCCCCTCTATCACGCCACCCCCCCCCCCCTACATGTATCATGAATAGATTCATGCATGACATGAATCTATAGGCCACGGCCACCCTCTATTTAGGCGTCTGGCCACTTCCCGGACGCCGGGCGTCTGAATTTCAGCGGCGGGGGTATTTTTTTTTTAAGCTACTGATTGGAGCCATAGGCTCTAATAGGCTTCAAAATAGGTGGACTCGGAGCGCAGCGCATTGCGCCAGGAGCCCACCCAGGTGCGTTAGTAAAGCAAATGATTTTCACTCTTCTAACACTGAACCGCCTCTCCGCCAATTGTTTTTTTTTTCTATTGATATGTGTATTTATTCATTTTTTGTACACCTTCCTTTTTTCTTTTTTTTTTTTTTTTTTTTTTTTTACTTTTTCTTTAAATTTTTTGCAGAAAAAATAAAAATAATAAGACTAAAGAGGAGTCCTTTTCTTTTGGCACAAGAACAGGTCCAGGATAGTTCAAGCAGCTCCGTAGCCCTCCAGAGCCATTTAAATCTCATTGCATTCAAGGCTCAAAACAGCAAAAACCTTGCTGCCCACACGGCACATACGTGCGGAGGGCGGGGCTTAAACACCTACACAGGCGAGGATTCCGTACGACCTTGCTGTGTGCACTGGGGGGCAGTCATGTTGGAACAGGAAGAGGCCGTCCCCAAACTGGTCCCACAAAGTTGGGAGCGTGAAATTGTCCAAAATGTCTTGGAATGCTGACGCCTTAAGAGTTCCCTTCACTGGAACTAAGGGGGCCAACCCCTAAAAAACAACCCCCACCATAATCCCCCCTCCCCCCTACACCATAATCCCCCCTCCCCCCTACACCATAATCCCCCCTCCCCCTACACCATAATCCCCCCACATCATAATCCCCCCTCCCCCCACATCATAATCCCCCCACACCATAATCCCCATTCCCCCCCGCACCATAATCTCCCCTTCACCACACCATAATCCCCCCCACATCACACCATAATACCACTTCCATCAAAGGATTAGGACCAGTACACAAAGCACTGGTCTATATCATTTGCTGGAGGGGGGAATATGGTGTGGGGGTAGGGATGATTATGGAGTGGTGAAGGGGAGATTATGGTGCGGGGGGGAATGGGGATTATGGTGTGGGGGGTGGATTATGGTGTGGGGGGTGGATTATGGTGTAGGGGGAGGGGGGATTATGGTATGGGGGGTGGATTATGGTGTGGGGGGTGGATTATGGTGTAGGGGGAGGGGGGGTTATGGTATGGGGGGTGGATTATGGTGTGGGGGGGGGTTATGGTGTGTGGGGGGAGGGGGGATTATGGTGTGGGGGGTTGTTTTTCAGGGGTTGGGCCCCTTAGTTCCAGTGAAGGGAACTCTTAAGGCGTCAGCATACCAAGACATTTTGGACAATTTCATGTTCCCAACTTTGTGGGAAGAGTTTGGGGGACGGCCCCTTCCTGTTCCAACATGACTGCCCACCAGTGCACAAAGCAAGGTCCATAAAGACATGGATGAGCGAGTTTGTGGTGGAGGAACTTGATTGGCCTGCACAACCAACCCCATAGAACACCTTTGGGATGAATTAGAGCGGAGACTGCGAGCCAGGCCTTCTCATCCAACATCAGTGCCTGACCTCACAAATACTCTTCTGGAAGAACGGTCAAACATTCCCATAGACACCCTCCTAAACCTTGTGGACGGCCTTCCCAGAAGAGGTGAAGCTGTTATATCTGCAAAGGGCCAACTCAATATTGAACCCTCCGGACTAAGACTGGGGGGGTCATTAAAGGTCATGTGTGTGTAAAGGCAGGCGTCCCAATACTTTTGACAATAAAGTGTGTGCTGGATGGGTGGAGGGTCCATATACTTGCTATGACAGGAGATCTGGGGACTCCGGAGGTTTCTTCTCATTGTATTCATTGGACTCTGTTGGACTTTGTTCGGGAACCCAACAAGCAATGGATGAGCTGCCCACCTCCGAATCACCAGCAGAATGAGTTCTTGGTGACTTGCTCACCTCCGTCTCTCACCATCAGATATCGGCGGTGCGGTTGAAGCCGCCATCGTCCTTCCAGAGCTGAAAATGTCAGTTGTTTTTTTTTTTGGCGCATCGCCTGATAGAATAAAATAGAGAGCCGTCGGGGGGGAAGGGAAGGACTAAGTCGCCGCTGGTGCGATATTTAGATAAGGCTGAGAAGCTCATTTTCCCGGCTTAGTCACGGCCATGACGGCACGCAGGTCTCCTGCAAACGCAACTTTTCCCCCAAAGCCAACAAGCGCGAGTCTTCTGAAGGCTGCGCCCACGCCGCACGGCTCCGCGGGTGACAAGGCGCTGACATGTCCGTGTCGCAGAACCCTCGAGCGACGCTCAGAAGTGAGAGTGATGGAAAAATGAGGCAATTGAGGGCGATGGAGTGATAAATACTCTGCGAAAAAAACCAGGCCGCCGTGCCAAGAACAAACACAACAACAACAAGACGTTCTCCTGGCACGCTTACCAGCCGGGCAGCAGAGGAAAAAATATATAAAATAAAGACACTGACTAACAATTTGTGATAAAAACAGAAGTTTTAGTTGCACAACATTTCCGTATCTATGTGGAGTCCTCGCTGCCGACTCAAGGCTCCTCGGTATAGTGCCCTCCCAACCCCCCACCATGTCTAGGAGGACAACAAGGAGAGGCAGACCTTCCCTTGGCACTGTAAGGGGGGCAAGGGGGTAAGGGGGGCAGCAACACATGTGCCCACAGGGAAAGGTGGACGGGGTGGTCAGTCCTCAGGCAGAGCATCATTTCCTCTGTTTAGTGAGTTTGCCCCATGCTATACAGCCACAGCATGCAGAGGGGGTGGTGGACTGGCTTACTAAACCTTCCTCATCCTCCTCATCCTTCTCATCCTCCATCACACAAGCAGAGACAGGTGTGCCGTCCCCTGCAGCTGCCAGGGTGGCAAAACCTGTCTCCTTGCCCATGTCTCTTCCTGCCATACCCCCAACATCAGCCATGGAGGAATCAGCTGAGTTATTGGACCACAGCGTCAGCCACTCGCTCCTTGATGATGCCCGGCCATTACTGGATTCAGATGTTGGTTCTGAGGTCGAGGAAGGCATGACTAGGGTAAGACAGATGCAAGCTGGCCTGATACCTTTTCACATACCCAGGGCTGGTGCAAGGATTTTTGACACCCTAGGCAAAACCTCATTTTGCGCCCCTGACTCCACCCCCTTTCCCCTGCCCATGTAAACCCCACCTTTTTAATGAAGCACCCATCAACTGCAGCCTCACTAGTGTCCATCAAATGCAGCCTTACCAGCACCCATCAATGCAGTCTCGCCAGCACCCATCAATGCAGTCTCACCAGCGCCCATCAATGCAGTCTCACCAGCGCCCATCAATGCAGTCTCACCAGCGCCCATCAATGCAGTCTCACCAGCACCCATCAATGCAGTCTCACCAGCGCCCATCAATGCAGTCTCACCAGCGCCCATCAATGCAGTCTCACCAGCGCCCATCAATGCAGTCTCACCAGCGTCCATCAATGCAGTCTCACCAGCACCCATCAATGCAGTCTCACCAGCGCCCATCAATGCAGTCTCACCAGCGCCCATCAATGCAGTCTCACCAGCGTCCATCAATGCAGTCTCACCAGCACCCATCAATGCAGTCTCGCCAGCGCCCATCAATGCAGTCTCACCAGCGTCCATCAATGCAGCCTCACCAGCACCCATCAATGCAGTCTCGCCAGCGCCCATCAATGCAGTCTCGCCAGCACCCATCAATGCAGTCTCACCAGCACCCATCAATGCAGTCTCGCCAGCGCCCATCAATGCAGTCTCACCAGCACCCATCAATGCAGTCTCGCCAGCGCCCATCAATGCAGTCTCGCCAGCGCCCATCAATGCAGTCTCGCCAGCACCCATCAATGCAGTCTCGCCAGCACCCATCAATGCAGTCTCACCAGCGCCCATCAATGCAGTCTCACCAGCACCCATCAATGCAGTCTCACCAGCGCCCATCAATGCAGTCTCACCGGCACCCATCAATGCAGTCTCGCCAGCGCCCATCAATGCAGTCTCGCCAGCGCCCATCAATGCAGCCTACCAGCACCCATCAATGCAGTCTCACCAGCGCCCATCAATGCAGCCTACCAGCACCCATCAATGAATGTTTGGTTGCTTCCATTCATTTGGGAGATGAGATACAGACACAGTCCTGCTCCTCTGACACTACGTGTGAACAGAGCGGTGGCTGCCTGCTGATGCTGAGACTTAATTGCTTGCTGCAGAGAGAAGAGAGTAGGAACACAAGTGGCTGGGTGCCCTAGGCAGCAGGGCACCTTAGGAGACTGCCTAGTTTGCCTAGTGGTAGCACCGGCCCTGCAAATACCCGACTATTATGTTACCATCTTAAATAACCAGGCGACACCCGTTTGGAGTAAACTTGGCCGTACCGGCCATTTTATTAACAATAAACCATAAACATATTATTTACAAACAATACTTTTTCAGATCAATCATAACCATGTCGCAGAGCTTTGAAGGCGCTGGAAAGACCCCAAATTGATATCGTATCAGCGTGACGCACCAGGTCGCCGGTCGCAGCGCGCCGACTCGGGGACAATACCAACTCTTCAACATCCAACGCTGATACCCATATCCAAGTGCCCAGTTGATCCTCAGTTAACTGGCATCTTCCCGAAGATCCCATACCAAGATGGTTCCCCACTGTGCCAGACTGGTCTTAATTTAGAAGGCCTCCAAAGATCTGAACCGCTATAACTTACAACAATAATGCCAAACGTTCCAAATATAATACAAACAACAGGGCGGGAGGGTGGGAGCTGTTCCTTCAAATGGGCACTTGATTTTTCCAGTTCGGGTTCCATAGACTTTAATGGGGTTTGTTGTTTGGCTCCAAACTTTTGCAATGTTCCAAAGCTCTGGTGCGGACCGAACCAGGGGGGTGTTCTGCCCATCTCTACTGATGATCTGTAAAGGCTTTTAACACGTCACCTATAGAGAATTGTGGGTACCATCGTCATCACCATGATTAAGCACTGATGTACCATGAGACACGAAGACTTTTCTCATGCCCCACAATGTTTTATGATATGAGGACCTTTGGATTTCATGCAGGGTTTAGCATGGCGGGTTGAGCTTTCACCCAAACAGGGATTGTGTGTAGGACTGTGACAGCGGGCACCACCTAGAGCTGCACTATGAAAAAGAAACCCCTCTTAATCTTCACAACCATGGAAGTTGCCATCTTAGTCGATTGCTATGGTGCTGCCCATGTGATTAGCAAAGACCTTGGCCACTTGATGGTGTGATGGTTCAGTTGGGACTGGATGCCAACATAAGGACACTGGCATCTGTGAGAGTTATCATTCAGGGTGTGCCTCGGATGTCACTGTAACCGGGCAGAATAAAGGGCAATCACAGTGTGAGGAGTGCAGGAAGGAACTCTTCAGGCCTCAGTTTGCTGGATCATTGGAAGATGATTGGTGATGATTTGTGACTCTCCTTTCCGTACATCTCCATTGCTCTTAGCGCCGCCATTCTGAATTAGCCGGGTGACCTGCGCCACACTGAAAGTAATAGCTGACAATGCAATGTATGCTGGTGACTGACCACCAGACACTGGCCCCTCACTAACTATACTGCAGGCTATTCTGGCCACCACCTCCACTCTGATCAACTCAAGACACCCAGTTAACCCTTAATTGGCAATCTGGTCCTGCTACCCTCTAATGCCAGCCCTTCCCTTGTTTCTGCATCTTTTGCTCCCGGCTTCTCTGGAACATGAGCCTACAGAGAGGGCAGAACCCTGGTAGACAAATTGGCATTCATGTTCCCCCAGCCGCAACGTATTGCCTGTAATGCTGCGTACACACGATCAAATTGTCCGGCGTACTTAGTCCGCCGAAACGCATTTCACCAGACAATTCGATCGTGTGTGGGCTTCAGCGGACTTTTTCAGTGTAAAGTCCGGCGGACTTAGAAAGTACTTGGGTTTCAGCGGACAATACGTTCGTCAGTGTGCTAGTCCGGCGGACTAAGAATGACGCATGCTCAGAAGCAAGTACAAGAAGGAAGCTATTGGCTACTGGCTATTGAACTTCCTTTTTCTAGTCCAGTCGTACGTGCTGTACGTCATCACGCTAGCAATCGCCGGACTTTCTGTGTGTCCGTGTGTGGCCAAGTTCGTTCGGTAGAAAGTCCGCCGGACTATCTGCCGGATTGTTTACCAGACTAAGTACGCCGGACAATTCGATCGTGTGTACGCGGCATAAGTTGTCTCCAGTGGTAATGAGGATGGTGATGATGAGGTCACTGACATGACTTGGGTGCCGGATAGAGCAGAGGAGGGAAGTGAGGCCGAGGCACAACCCCAACGAGGCAGCCATCATTGAGTAGTAGAGAGCAGCCACCCTACTCTTATCTCCTGGCCTCCTGGCCCACTTCCCACAGCTCAGGTGTCTGGGCTTTTTTAGTACATGTGCAGCTGATCGCACTGTTGCAATTTGCAATCTCTGCCTCAAGCAGATCAAACGTGGCAAAAACACCAACCATTTGGGTACCACATGCTTGACAAGGCATTTAACCTCCCACCACTCAGCCCGTTGGCAAGAGCACCTGAAGGGCACACAAAAGGGTCACAATTCTTCTCCTCCTCACATTTCCGGTCTACTTCCCCCCCCCCCCCCCGCTATACCCCATGACCTCTCAGCAGCCTCCACGGACAGGGATGATGGTATAGAGCAGGGTGTCCCGGGTCCTTGCAGCACGTATGCCAGCAGCACTGTCAGAGAACAGTTCACAGGAGAACTGGCACATCTGCTAATGCCCAACAGAATTGCAGATTGGCAGATAGAAATTCGCATGCACACACGGGCATCAACAGCCATGAAGATCAATATGCCAATGAGCACGTGCATGTGCCATCAAAGCCTTCTAAATGGGCACTTGATTTTTCCAGTTCGGGTTCCATAGACTTTAATGGGGTTCGTTGTTCGGCTCCAAACTTTTGCAATGTTCCAAAGCTCTGGTGCGGACCGAACCAGGGGGGGCGGGTGTTCAGCCCATCTCTACTGATGATCTGTAAAGGCTTTTAACGCATCACCTATGGAGATTTGCGGGTACCATCGTCATCGCCATGATTAAGCACTGATGTACCATGAGACACAAAGACTTTTCTCATGCCCCACAATGTTTTATGATATGAGGATCTTTGGATTTCATACAGGGTTTAGCATGGCGGGCTGAGCTTTCACCCAAACAGGGATTGTGTGTAGGACTGTGACAGCGGGCACCACCTAGAGCTGCACTATGAAAAAGAAACCCCTCTTAATCTTCACAACCATGGAAGTTGCCACCTTAGTCTCTGTTGGATCTGTGATTGCCATGGTGCTGCCCATGTGATTAGCAACGACCTTGCCCACTTGATGGCGTGATGGCTCAGTTGGGACTGGATGCCAACAAAAGGACACTGGCATCTGTGAGAGTTATCATTCAGGGTGTGCCTCGGATGTCACTGTAACCAGGCAGAATAAAGGGCAATCACAGTGTGAGGAGTGCAGGAAGGAACTCTTCAGGCCTCAGTATGCTGGATCGTTGGAAGATGATTGGTGATGATTTGTGACTCTCCTTTCCGTACATCTCCATTGCTCTTAGCGCCGCCATTCTGAATTAGCCGGGTGACCTGCGCCACACTGAAAGTAATAGCTGACAATGCAATGGATGCCGGTGGCTTCATAGCAATCTGGCACATCTACCAAAACTATATATGGATTGTACCCTGATTAGTTTTCCAAAAGCCACCGATGTCTGGAGAAATCATTAGATGGAGGAGCAGAGGGGGTCTTGTTTCCTTTTCTGCTACAGCTGCACTACTAATGAGTGCCGAACCGCCTGCAGTGCCCGGCCAGTGTTATGTCACCATTCATAGTATATCAGTTCCCAGAATGGGTGAAGATATGAGAGAGAGAGAGAGAGAGAGAGAGAGATACAGTGCCTTGAAAAAGTATTCATACCCCTTGAAATTCTCCACATTTGGTTACAACCAAAAACCATAAATGTGTTTTATTGGGATTTTCTGTGATGGACCAACACAAAGTGTCACATAATTGTGAAGTGGAAGGAAAATGATAAATGATACAAATAAATATGTGAAAAGTGTGGGGGAGGGGCATTTGTATGGCGCCCCCCGGAGTCAATACTTTGTAGAACCCCCTTTCTCTACAAGTCTTTTTGGGGGTGTCTCTACCAGCTTTGCCCATCTAGAGAGGACATTTCTGCCCATTCTTCTTCTCTGTAAAATATCTCAAGCTCTGTCAGATTGGATGGAGAGCGTCTGTGATCAGCAATTTTCAAGTCTGGCCACAGATTCTCAATGGGATTTAGGTCTGGACTGTGACTGGGCCATTCTAACACATGAATATGCTTTGATGTAAACCATTCCATTGTAGCTCTGGCTGGATGTTTCGGGTCGTTGTCCTGCTGGAAGGGGAACCTCCGCCCCGGTCTCAAGTCTTCTGCCGACTCTAACAGGTTTTCTTCTAAGATTGTCCTGTATTTGTCTCCATCCATCTTCCCATCACCTCTGACCAGCTTCCCTGTCCCTGCTGAAGAAAACCATCCCCACCACATGATGCTGCCACCACCATGTCTCACGGTGGGGATGGTGTGTTCAGGGGATGGGCGGTGTTAGTTTTCCCCACACATAGCGTTTTGCTTTTAGGCCATAAAGTAGAATTTTGGTCTCCTCTGACCAGATCACCTTCTTCCACATGTTTGCTGCCCCCTCCCCCACATGGCTTCTCACAAACTACAAACAGGACTTCTTATGACTTTCTTCCTCCAATGTCTTTCTTCTTGTCACTCCTCCATAAAGGGCAGATTTGTGGAGAGACGACTAATAGTTGTCCTGTGGACAGATTCTCCCCCCTGAGCTGTGGATCTCTGCAGCTCCTCCAGAGTTACCATGGACCTCTTGGCTCTTCTCTGATGAATGCTCTCCTTGCCCGGCCCGGTCAGTTTAGGTGGACGGCCATGTCTTGGTAGGTTTGCGGTTGTGCCCATACTCTTTCCATTTTCCGATGATGGATTGAACAGAGCTCCGTGAGATGGTCAAAGCTTGGGAGATTTTATTATAACCCAACCCTGCTTTATACTTCTCCACAACTTTATCCCTGACCTGTCTGGTGTGTTCCTTGGCCTTCATGATGCTGTTTGTTCACTAAGGTTCTCTAACAAACTTCTGAGGGCTTCACAGAACAGCTGTATTTATACTGCGATTACATGACACACAGGAGGACTCTATTTACTAATTAGGTGACTTCTTAAGTTTTTCTTTTCCACTAGATTTTAGTTAGGGGTATCAGAGTAAAGGGTGCTGAATACAAATGCCCCTCCCCCCCCCCCCCCACACACTCCAGCCAGGGCCCTTCCCTCAGAGTCCGGCGGTGGAACTCCAGGGCGTGGTCACAGGTATGACCTTTGTGAGCCCTGTAGTTCCACCACTGGTATCAGTAGTTTTTTTTTTTAATTTTTAGGTGCCCCCGTCCCCAGAAGAGATGAGGTCCTTTTCTCCAGGGCAGATGAAGTTACTGTCCCCACGTGAGAAGGGGTCCCTGTCCCCAGGGGGAGATGGAGGGGTTATGTAATGGTGTGTGGGGGATGGGGTCCTCTCACTCACCATGACTGGGCCGCGCACTCATC
The DNA here is from genome assembly GCF_037356315.1 of Lithobates pipiens. Taxonomy (NCBI): domain Eukaryota; kingdom Metazoa; phylum Chordata; class Amphibia; order Anura; family Ranidae; genus Lithobates; species Lithobates pipiens. The sequence continues at coordinate 229,643,824 of NW_027507788.1, forward strand.
CATGTTGGCCTGGGCTCCATCCAGTGTGCTGGACGGGTGATCAGCATATCTCCCAGAAAGACCTTTCATCATCTGTGTATGACGGGGGAGGAGGGGGGCTGGCAGACAAGCCTGCAGTGTCCTCTGGGGGGCTCTCATAGGGCTGCACTGCATCTGGGTGCTTAAAGTTTGTTTACCCGGGAGAAGTATGCAGTGCAGTGTGGGCCGGACTCGGGGGGGTGGGACTCTGGCTGGGGAGAACAGACAGCGGACTGAGCGGCAATGCATGGAGCAGGAGAGGGGTACTCTGAGGAGCCGGCTGAGGACACAGGTCATGCGGGGAATGCACAACTAAAGAGCAGCCAGTGCGATAGTCGAGCATGGAGCTCTGCTAGTCACCCTCCACCTCCAGCCACCCGTGTGCATGGTGCACTGGTACCCCTAGCTGCCTATGCTGCTGCCGGCCATATGTAGAGGGGGCTGCATGGGCCCCCTGCATCACAGGGCCCGGTTGCGGTCGCGACTGCTGCACCCCCTATAGTTACGCCCCTGGCCTTACCAAGCTGCTTACATGCTGTCCAGCCACTGAACAATATTGTGGCTATTGTCTCTCAGATAATGCATTCTAATATTTATATGACTATAAATCCTGTCTTGTCTCTCTTTCTTATATTGCATCCTAACCAAACTGCTTACTTACTGCCAAGTGGTTTGGCACCTCTGTTAAAGTGGTTGTAAACCCTAACAACCCACTTTGACCTACAGGTGAGCCTAGATTAAGGCTTACCTGTAGGTCCAAGAAATATCTTTGCCGAAAGACAGGCACCGCTGTTTTGTATGCCAACGGCGGGACGCCTGCTCCCCAGCGGCATCACTGCCTTTGGATGTACTATGTCATCCCAGATTGCTGGGGGATGCTCGACCCCCCTCCCCCATCCAGCGGCGAGCGTTGATCATGCTCGCCAATTCAGCCACCTGTACATGGCGTTAGGATGGAGCCTGCCACGCCCTCTGGGGGGTATATATGGAAAGACGGGGCATTATGGGATTCTTCTCTTCATGTCCCCTTCACTTCACATATTGAGGAGAGTTGTATCCAGACATGTGTGAAAAAAATTGTTATTTACATCAATTTGTTTAGTTGCATTCGTTTAATCCGTTTAATTTGTTTTCAAGATTCATTTTGTTTATTCGTACTCAAACCTATTAGAATTTTCTAATTCAAATTCGGATCGATTTGAAAAGTTGTAGAATCAGTTTTCAGAATCGGTTTTCGAATTTCCAAAGAGAAAAAAATAGAATAGAAAATAAAGGAAAAGAATAGAAAAAGATACAATAGAATAGAAAAAGATACAATAGAATAGAAAAGAATATAACAGAAAATAAAAGAATAGAATATAATGGAATAGAATAGAAAAGAATACAACAAAAAATTATAGAATTAAGTAGAAAGATTAGAACCACCTTCTGAAATGCAAGAAGAATAGAATAAAAAAAAACAATAGAATAGAATATAAATAGTATAACCATTTTCCAAAATTCAAATAGAATCAATTCGAATTTGAATAGAATAGAAGAGAATGGAGTAGCATAGAACAGAAAATAACACAATAGTATAGAAAAAAAACAATAGAATAGATTATAATGAATATAACCATCTTCCTATTCTAATCTATTCTTTTCTATTCCATTTCAATTCAAATTGATTCTATTTGAATTCTGGGAATGGTTATATTCTTCCTATTCTATTCTATTGTTTTTTTAATTGTATTTTTTTTTCTATTTGTTCTATTCTTTTATTCTATTCTATTATTTTATTTTCTAGTCTATTCTATTTTAAAAAAAGAAAGCTTGAATGGAAATACCGGGTAGTCGCTACTACCCAATATTTTCATTCAAGCTTCCTTTTTTTAAATTACAATTTCTGGATGATGGTACTTTATATGATATTATAATGATATAGATCAGAGGCGACACTCATAGTATGTTATCTATTCTATTTTGTTCTATTCTTTTCTATTCAACTTTATTTTATTTGAATTACAGAATATGGTTATATTCTTTTTATTCTATTCTATTCTGTTGTTTTTTTTCTATACTATTCTGTTATTTTCTATTTTATTCTAATCTATTCTTTTCTATTCTAATTGATTCAATTTGAATCTTGTGAACTGGTTATATTCTTTCTATTCTAGTCTATTGTTTTTTTTTTTATTCTTGTCTTTTCTATTCTATTCTTTTCTTATGTATTCAAAATTATTCTATTTGAAATTCGAATTTCAGAAGAGGTGTATATTCTTTCTATGTTATTTTATTATATTCTATTTGATTCTATTATATTCTAGTCTATTCTGTTCTTTTATTTTCTGTTATGTTCTTTTCTATTCTATTATTTTTTTTTCTATTCTATTCCATTATTTTCTATTCTATTGTATTCTCTTTGGAAATTCGAAAACTATTAGAATTTGAAAAGTATTGAAAAATTCTAATTCAAATTTCATCCGAATTTTTTTTTTTTCGTTATTTCGGATTCGCTTAAATTCGATACTAATGTCATTTGGAAATTCGGATACATCCGAAAAACGAAAATTCGTCCGAATTTCAATAGGGAACAAAAGGAACCGTACATGTCTGCTTGTATCATGGTAAGCAATCTTACTCTTTACCAGCATGCAACACGACATTTATCTCTCCACATGTGCAGTGCAGTCCCACATGAAACTTTTTGTTTAGTTTATTTTTCATCAGTTTCCCTTTCACTGCAGTGAGGCCCGAAGCGAAAGGAATGAAGAGAAAAATAGTGCAGGGCCGGGCACGACAGTGTGGAAAGGGGAGGCAGCAAAGGGTTAAATGCAGGGAAGTTTGGCAAGGAAGGGGAGGGTAAGGATTGGTAAAAAATGATCAGAGTGGGAGGGGTTTTGTTTAAGGGAGAGGCGGGGCTTCTGGGGAGCAGTGGCTGGGGCAGAAGGTAGGAAACGGTTTCCCACCCACCCTCCCTGTGTTTTATGTTTTATGTTTTTTTTTGTTTTGTGTTTTTTTTTTGATTTCTGTTTTTTGTTTTGTGTTTTTTTTGATTTCTGTTTTTTGTTTTCAGTTTTTTTTGTGTTTTATGTTTTTTGTTTTGTGTTTTTTTTGTTTTCTGTTTTTTTTTTGTTTTCTGTTTTTTGTTTTCTGTTTTTTTTGTGTTTTATGTTTTTTGTTTTCTGTTTTTTTTGTTTTCTGTTTTTTTTTGTTTTCTGTTTTTTGTTTTCTGTTTTTTTTTTGTGTTTTATGTTTTTTGTTTTGTGTTTTTTTTTGTTTTGTGTTTTTTTTTGTTTTCTGTTTTTTGTTTTCTGTTTTTTTTGTGTTTTATGTTTTTTGTTTTGTGTTTTTTTTGTTTTGTGTTTTTTTTTTGTTTTCTGTTTTTTGTTTTCTGTTTTTTTTTGTGTTTTATGTTTTTTGTTTTTTGTTTTTTTTTTGGTTTTGTGTTTTTTTTTTGTTTTCTGTTTTTTGTTTTCTTTTTTTTTGTGTTTTATGTTTTTTGTTTTGTGTTTTTTTTGTTTTGTGTTTTTTTTTGTTTTCTGTTTTTTGTTTTCTGTTTTTTTTGTGTTTTATGTTTTTTGTTTTGTGTTTTTTTTTTGTTTTCTGTTTTTTGTTTTGTGTTTTTTTTGTGTTTTATGTTTTTTGTTTTGTGTTTTTTTTTGTTTTCTGTTTTTTGTTTTGTGTTTTTTTGTTTTATGTTTTTTGTTTTGTGTTTTTTTTGTTTTGTGTTTTTTTTTGTTTTCTGTTTTTTGTTTTCTGTTTTTTTTGTGTTTTATGTTTTTTGTTTTGTGTTTTTTTTGTGTTTTATGTTTTTTGTTTTCTGTTTTTTTTGTGTTTTATGTTTTTTGTTTTGTGTTTTTTTTGTGTTTTATGTTTTTTGTTTTGTGTTTTTTTTTTGTTTTGTGTTTTTTGTTTTGTGTTTTTTGTGTTTTTATGTTTTTTGTGTTTTGTTTCTTTTCAGGTGCAGTGTGAGCAGGTTTCGTCATAGCAGCTTTATGTTTTTTGTTTTCTGTTTTTTTTTTGTTTTCTTTTTTTTTGTGTTTTATGTTTTTTGTTTTGTGTTTTTTTTGTTTTGTGTTTTTTTTTGTTTTCTGTTTTTTGTTTTCTGTTTTTTTTGTGTTTTATGTTTTTTGTTTTTTTTTTGTTTTCTGTTTTTTGTTTTGTGTTTTTTTTGTGTTTTATGTTTTTTGTTTTGTGTTTTTTTTTGTTTTCTGTTTTTTGTTTTGTGTTTTTTTTGTTTTATGTTTTTTGTTTTGTGTTTTTTTTGTTTTGTGTTTTTTTTTGTTTTCTGTTTTTTGTTTTCTGTTTTTTTTTGTGTTTTATGTTTTTTGTTTTGTGTTTTTTTTGTGTTTTATGTTTTTTGTTTTCTGTTTTTTTTGTGTTTTATGTTTTTTGTTTTGTGTTTTTTTTGTGTTTTATGTTTTTTGTTTTGTGTTTTTTTTTTGTTTTGTGTTTTTTGTTTTGTGTTTTTTGTATTTTTATGTTTTTTGTGTTTTGTTTCTTTTCAGGTGCAGTGTGAGCAGGTTTCGTCATAGCAGCTGAGTGGCGGTGGTGGTGTTTTGGTCTTTGATGGTGTCAGAAGACATACGAGATGGAAGTTTTGGGGGGCTCATCGGTAGGATGGGCCCCTCTGGTGTATTCCAGTTAGAAAGGTTAGCTGGAATACAGTAATGGTTGCAGTGTGGGAAGGGGGTTGTCTCAGAGATGGTGGGGTATGGCCAGGTGCGGACTGACAATTCATGGGGCCCCCGGGCAATAGGAGATTATGGGGCCCCCGGGCAATAGGAGATTATGGGGCCCCCGGGCAATAGGAGATTATGGGGCCCCTGGGCAATCAGAGATTATGGGGCTACACAGTATACACAGACATGTTTCTATTGGCTGAGAAGGTACTGGAGAGGCGGAGCAGCTATAATCTCTGGATTTTTAGACCAAAAGGATGTCGGGACATTTCAGAGACAGATGTAAAAAAAAACACAAATTTTTACATACTGTCCCTGGTTTTACTGAGGCTGGCAACCCTGATGGGGCCCCCTAGTGGCATGGGGCCCAATGGTCAGTCCGCCCCTGGGTATGGCTGGAGAAAAGGACCCACAGTGTAGAGGTGGAATATGTGTTAAAGCGGAGCTCCACCCACTTTTTAAACGTCATCTTATTTAATATACCCTGTTTCCCCCGAAAATAAGACCTAGCGTGATTGTCGGCGTTGGCTGCAATATAAGCCCTACCCCCCAAATAAGCCCTACCCTGTTTCCCCAAAAATAAGCCCTACCCTGAAAATAAGACCTACAAGGACTTTAACTAGGGCTTATTTGAGCGGTAGGGCTTATATTGCAGCTATCACCGACAATCACGCTAGGACTTATTTTCTGGGAAACAGGGTATCAATGGCAACAATGTCTTCATTGATTTATTTATTTTTTTCCCGCCAGCTTGCCATGTTTCTAAGCTGTTCCCTATTACTTCCTCCTTCTCCCACCCGCGGCTAATCACGTCATTTCCTGGCGGCGCGCTGTCTCCCGGGAGCTCGGTGTCAAAATTCCCCCAAGCGTCAGTGTGGATCGCCGCCGCCCAGCATCGCGAGATATCAAAACCGGAAGTGACGCGATGATATCTCCGTTGCCATCACAACGGGGCGGGCGCTTCGGATGCCGCCGCCGCCACCCACTGTGACACAGCATCAGAAGCTTGCGCCACTGCAAGCCTAACATACTGCGCATGCGCGAGAACGGGTGTGGTGCATGCTGGTCGCTCAGCTGCACCGTATCCTGGAAGGCAGTGCAGGAGGGCAATATGGAAAATGCCAGGAAACAGGAAGAAGAATAAAAGTTATTTTTTGCTTTGAAATGGGAAATCAGCGATATATACAAAAAAATTTGAGTTTGTAAAAGTTATGATCTTAAGATATTGGCAAAAAAATTAAAATCATTCCTGGTGGGGCCACAATGCAAGCTGCAGGAGAGAAAAAAAGGAAAAGCAGCTCATTGACTGGAGGATGCCCCCCCCCCCCCCCACCCATGAGGGGTGTATGGACGAGCAGCGGAGGGGTCCATTCATCCCCCATAGAGGCCCATTGTGTGCATGTGGTGGATTCAGTTAAATGTTTACTTTCTCGCCCCGCGCATCAGAACAGGAAATGAGGTCAGAAGTACAATGGAGCGCAGCAAAAACATTTCCATTCGTCTCTTCACCTCCGGACAGACCTGCAGCCTCTGACATTTCTATCACTTCCTCACCCCTCCCCCACCCCAACAATAAAAGATCTTCAAGAAGTCATTGAAGGAAATTATTGACCGAATATTGTCCTAATCCGATCCTCGTTTGTCTTCCGGAATCTCGATGATCTTTGTGTATTTCCTCCGGATCTGTCCAGGAATCTCGTGTGAGACTTCCTGCAATAAAGACCGCCCACTGCTGCCCTCTCGCCTTGTGCAGGGGGACTGGTCTGGTCTCCGCCCCTTCCTTTAATGGGTGGAGCCTGCTTGGCCCCTCCCACAGCTCTGCTCTCTTTCCTTGTGCAGGGGGACTGGTCTGGTCTCCGCCCCTTCCTTTAGTGGGTGGAGCCCGCTTGGCCCCTCTCACAGCTCTGCTCTCTTTCCTTGTGCAGGGGTACTGGTCTGGTCTCTACCCCTTCCATTAGTGGGTGGAGCCTGATTTGCCCCTCCCACAGCTCTGCTCTCTCTCCTTGTGCAGGGGGACTGGTCTGGTCCACACCCCTTCCTTTCATGGGTGGAGCCTGCTTGGCCCCTCCCACAGCTCTGCTCTCTTAGAAATCATGGGGCCCCATACGGTCCTCCTGACGGGGCCCCCCAACCTCGCCTACACCCCACCTGCTCCCCGAGGTGCAGCAGAAAAGCAGCACTGACTGTTTCCACCTACCCCCCCCCCCCCCCTCCCCAGTGAAAAAAAGTCTCTCCTTTGCTCCCACCTCCTGGGCCCCTCTGTTTACCTAATGGGGGCAGGGAAATGTAATTTAAGCCCTGGTAAGCAGTTAGGAGTGGGGGTGTGGTCTAGTAAAAATTAATTTATTCATTTATGCAGAAGCTAGCTGCTCTGGGCCCCAACCCCCCCCCACCCCCCCCCCCCCCCTGTTTAGGTGATGGCCCGGTATAACTGCCTTATCAGCGGCCCTGCTGGACAGCACTACTTCTTTATTAAACTACTGGCATCCTAGGGGGTGGAGATTCTTGCCGTATCACCTCCGCAGTTTGAAAAGCAAGACATGCCGGTAGGTAAATCAGATCCTGTCTATAAATTGGTCCTAGTATGTGTGTGTGTTAGAACGCCGGGACCCTTCGGGGTAAAGGACCGCGCTATATCAAGACGCAACTCAACTCAAGATCCTCATTGGATGAAAAGTCACTCGGGGGGCAGGAAGTGGGTGTACACTTCCTGTGAGGGGCGGGCAGAAATGGGGTGTACACTTCCTGCGAGGGGCGGGCAGGAAGGGGGTGTACACTTCCTGCGAGGGGCGGGCAGGAAGGGGGTGTACACTTCCTGCGAGGGCCGGGCAGGAAGGGGGTGTACACTTCCTACGAGGGGCGGGCAGGAAGGGGGTGTACACTTCCTGCGAGGGGCGGGCAGGAAGGGGGTGTACACTTCCTGCGAGGGGCAGAGGGATAGGTATATGGTCACTAGAGCGTTTTATCTGCTCACAGAGCCACTTGAGCCCCATCTTGGAAGAAACCGTCCAGATTTGCTGCCCGTCCCCCACATGCACAGACTGAGTCTCCATGTTTAGCGGGTCCCCATTGCTGGGGATCTTCGTTCGCTGACTCTTCATTGAACGCGTTCGCCTGTTTGCAGTGTTGATCCCTCTTAATCTCTCAGCAGATCAGCCACCCACACCAAGCTCATCTTTCCAGATACAGACAAGCCCTTTTTCGGAGAACGACACATTGACCCCCGAGGCACAAATTTTAATTACATTCAGTGTCTCGGATTCCTCCCCGCAGTGACAAATATCACATAACCAAATACAGAGAATATCGGTGTCACTCTGCGGGGTCACAGCTGTCCGATTGAGTTTACAGCACAATTAAACCTTCAGTTTAAATACATTCCAGGTGCAGCAAAACGAAAGGTCTTCACAGTCCTACCATTGGTTTGTTTTTAATGAAAGCAGCCTGTGTAAGAAAAGCCTGTCCCCTGCCAGCATGATGCTATTTCTGTGGAAGCAGTGGTCTCTCTGCTGAGGTCCAACAGGCTCCCTTTGCTGGGCCAGACCAACAGCTCTCCAATTAGAAAAGCTCATGCTCCCCACTGATTGGATGGCTCAGGCTCCACTAGAGCGTTTACAGCACTTATGGCGGGACATGTTACTAATTCTAGGCTGTTCAATCCTCTGAGAACTTCATCTGTGTGTAATTCTGCCTGTGGGATGCAAAATGGATAAAATTCATTATTTTCCTCAAAATTCTACAAACAATCCCCCATAATGACAACGTGAGAGAAAAAAATAATATAAATTCCATGTACATAAATATCACAGGCTCCTCCCATATACATATTTATGTACATGGGAGGAGCCTGTGATATTTATGTACATGGGAGGAGCCTGTGATACTTATGTACATGGGAGGAGCCTGTGATACTTATGTACATGGGAGGAGCCTATGATATTTATGTACATGGGAGGAGCCTATGATATTTATGTACATGGGAGGAGCCTGCCATACTTATGTACATGGGAGGAGCCTGTGATATTTATGTACATGGGAGGAGCCTGTGATACTTATGTACATAGGAGGAGCCTGTGATACTTATGTACATAGGAGGAGCCTGTGATATTTATGTACATGGGAGGAGCCTGCCATACTTATGTACATGGGAGGAGCCTGTGATATTTATGTACATGGGAGGAGCCTGTGATATTTATGTACATGGGAGGAGCCTGTGATACTTATGTACATGGGAGGAGCCTGTGATACTTATGTACATGGGAGGAGCCTATGATATTTATGTACATGGGAGGAGCCTATGATATTTATGTACATGGGAGGAGCCTGCCATACTTATGTACATGGGAGGAGCCTGTGATATTTATGTACATGGGAGGAGCCTGTGATACTTATGTACATAGGAGGAGCCTGTGATACTTATGTACATAGGAGGAGCCTGTGATATTTATGTACATGGGAGGAGCCTGCCATACTTATGTACATGGGAGGAGCCTGTGATATTTATGTACATGGGAGGAGCCTGTGATATTTATGTACATGGGAGGAGCCTGTGATATTTATGTACATGGGAGGAGCCTGTGATATTTATGTACATGGGAGGAGCCTGTGATACTTATGTACATGGGAGGAGCCTGTGATATTTATGTACATGGGAGGAGCCTGTGATATTTATGTACATGGGAGGAGCCTGTGATATTTATGTACATGGGAGGAGCCTGTGATACTTATGTACATGGGAGGAGCCTGTGATACTTATGTACATGGGAGGAGCCTATGATATTTATGTACATGGGAGGAGCCTATGATATTTATGTACATGGGAGGAGCCTGTGATATTTATGTACATGGGAGAAGCCTGTGATATTTATGTACATGGGAGGAGCCTGTGATACTTATGTACATGGGAGGAGCCTGTGATATTTATGTACATGGGAGGAGCCTGTGATATTTATGTACATGGGAGGAGCCTGTGATATTTATGTACATGGGAGGAGCCTGTGATATTTATGTACATGGGAGGAGCCTGTGATACTTATGTACATGGGAGGAGCCTGTGATACTTATGTACATGGGAGGAGCCTATGATATTTATGTACATGGGAGGAGCCTATGATATTTATGTACATGGGAGGAGCCTGCCATACTTATGTACATGGGAGGAGCCTGTGATATTTATGTACATGGGAGGAGCCTGTGATACTTATGTACATAGGAGGAGCCTGTGATACTTATGTACATGGGAGGAGCCTGTGATACTTATGTACATGGGAGGAGCCTGTGATATTTATGTACATGGGAGGAGCCTGTGATATTTATGTACATGGGAGGAGCCTGTGATATTTATGTACATGGGAGGAGCCTGTGATATTTATGTACATGGGAGGAGCCTGTGATACTTATGTACATGGGAGGAGCCTGTGATACTTATGTACATGGGAGGAGCCTGCCATACTTATGTACATGGGAGGAGCCTGTGATATTTATGTACATGGGAGGAGCCTGTGATATTTATGTACATGGGAGGAGCCTGTGATACTTATGTACATGGGAGGAGCCTGTGATATTTATGTACATGGGAGGAGCCTGTGATACTTATGTACATGGGAGGAGCCTGTGATACTTATGTACATGGGAGGAGCCTATGATATTTATGTACATGGGAGGAGCCTATGATATTTATGTACATGGGAGGAGCCTGTGATATTTATGTACATGGGAGAAGCCTGTGATATTTATGTACATGGGAGGAGCCTGTGATACTTATGTACATGGGAGGAGCCTGTGATATTTATGTACATGGGAGGAGCCTGTGATATTTATGTACATGGGAGGAGCCTGTGATATTTATGTACATGGGAGGAGCCTGTGATATTTATGTACATGGGAGGAGCCTGTGATACTTATGTACATGGGAGGAGCCTGTGATACTTATGTACATGGGAGGAGCCTATGATATTTATGTACATGGGAGGAGCCTATGATATTTATGTACATGGGAGGAGCCTGCCATACTTATGTACATGGGAGGAGCCTGTGATATTTATGTACATGGGAGGAGCCTGTGATACTTATGTACATAGGAGGAGCCTGTGATACTTATGTACATGGGAGGAGCCTGTGATACTTATGTACATGGGAGGAGCCTGTGATATTTATGTACATGGGAGGAGCCTGTGATATTTATGTACATGGGAGGAGCCTGTGATATTTATGTACATGGGAGGAGCCTGTGATATTTATGTACATGGGAGGAGCCTGTGATACTTATGTACATGGGAGGAGCCTGTGATACTTATGTACATGGGAGGAGCCTGCCATACTTATGTACATGGGAGGAGCCTGTGATATTTATGTACATGGGAGGAGCCTGTGATATTTATGTACATGGGAGGAGCCTGTGATACTTATGTACATGGGAGGAGCCTGTGATATTTATGTACATGGGAGGAGCCTGTGATACTTATGTACATGGGAGGAGCCTGTGATATTTATGTACATGGGAGGAGCCTGTGATACTTATGTACATAGGAGGAGCCTGTGATATTTATGTACATGGGAGGAGCCTGTAATACTTATGTACATAGGAGGAGCCTTTGATACTTATGTACATGGGAGGAGCCTATGATATTTATGTACATGGGAGGAGCCTATGATATTTATGTACATGGGAGGAGCCTGTGATACTTATGTACATGGGAGGAACCTGTGATACTTATGTACATGGGAGGAGCCTATGATATTTATGTACATGGGAGGAGCCTATGATATTTATGTACATGGGAGGAGCCTGCCATACTTATGTACATGGGAGGAGCCTGTGATATTTATGTACATGGGAGGAGCCTGTGATACTTATGTACATAGGAGGAGCCTGTGATACTTATGTACATAGGAGGAGCCTATGATATTTATGTACATAGGAGGAGCCTGTGATATTTATGTACATGGGAGGAGCCTGTGATATTTATGTACATGGGAGGAGCCTGCCATACTTATGTACATGGGAGGAGCCTGTGATATTTATGTACATAGGAGGAGCCTATGATATTTATGTACATAGGAGGAGCCTGCCATACTTATGTACATGGGAGAAGCCTGTGATATTTATGTACATGGGAGGAGCCTGGCATACTTATGTACATGGGAGGAGCCTGTGATATTTATGTACATGGGAGGAGCCTGTGATATTTATGTACATGGGAGGAGCCTGCCATACTTATGTACATGGGAGAAGCCTGTGATATTTATGTACATGGGAGGAGCCTGTGATACTTATGTACATGGGAGGAGCCTGTGATATTTATGTACATGGGAGGAGCCTGTGATACTTATGTACATGGGAGGAGCCTGTGATATTTATGTACATGGGAGGAGCCTGTGATACTTATGTACATGGGAGGAGCCTGTGATATTTATGTACATGGGAGGAGCCTGTGATACTTATGTACATAGGAGGAGCCTGTGATATTTATGTACATAGGAGGAGCCTGTGATATTTATGCACATGGGAGAAGCCTGTGATATTTATGTACATGGGAGGAGCCTGCCATACTTATGTACATGGGAGGAGCCTGTGATATTTATGTACATGGGAGGAGCCTGTGATACTTATGTACATGGGAGGAGCCTGTGATATTTATGTACATGGGAGGAGCCTGTGATATTTATGTACATGGGAGGAGCCTGTGATATTTATGTACATGGGAGGAGCCTGTGATACTTATGTACATGGGAGGAGCCTGTGATACTTATGTACATGGGAGGAGCCTATGATATTTATGTACATGGGAGGAGCCTATGATATTTATGTACATGGGAGGAGCCTGCCATACTTATGTACATGGGAGGAGCCTGTGATATTTATGTACATGGGAGGAGCCTGTGATACTTATGTACATAGGAGGAGCCTGTGATACTTATGTACATAGGAGGAGCCTGTGATATTTATGTACATGGGAGGAGCCTGCCATACTTATGTACATGGGAGAAGCCTGTGATATTTATGTACATGGGAGGAGCCAGCCATACTTATGTACATGGGAGGAGCCTGTGATATTTATGTACATGGGAGGAGCCTGTGATATTTATGTACATGGGAGGAGCCTGTGATATTTATGTACATGGGAGGAGCCTGCCATACTTATGTACATGGGAGGAGCCTATGATATTTATGTACATGGGAGGAGCCTATGATATTTATGTACATGGGAGGAGCCTGTGATACTTATGTACATGGGAGGAGCCTGTGATATTTATGTACATGGGAGGAGCCTGTGATACTTATGTACATGGGAGGAGCCTGTGATATTTATGTACATGGTAGGAGCCTGTGATACTTATGTACATGGGAGGAGCCTGTGATATTTATGTACATGGGAGGAGCCTGTGATACTTATGTACATAGGAGGAGCCTGTGATATTTATGTACATGGGAGGAGCCTGTAATACTTATGTACATAGGAGGAGCCTGTGATACTTATGTACATGGGAGGAGCCTATGATATTTATGTACATGGGAGGAGCCTATGATATTTATGTACATGGGAGGAGCCAGCCATACTTATGTACATGGGAGGAGCCTGTGATATTTATGTACATGGGAGGAGCCTGTGATATTTATGTACATGGGAGGAGCCTGTGATATTTATGTACATGGGAGGAGCCTGCCATACTTATGTACATGGGAGGAGCCTATGATATTTATGTACATGGGAGGAGCCTATGATATTTATGTACATGGGAGGAGCCTGTGATACTTATGTACATGGGAGGAGCCTGTGATATTTATGTACATGGGAGGAGCCTGTGATACTTATGTACATGGGAGGAGCCTGTGATATTTATGTACATGGTAGGAGCCTGTGATACTTATGTACATGGGAGGAGCCCCTTGATATTTATGTACATGGGAGGAGCCTGTGATACTTATGTACATAGGAGGAGCCTGTGATATTTATGTACATGGGAGGAGCCTGTAATACTTATGTACATAGGAGGAGCCTGTGATACTTATGTACATGGGAGGAGCCTATGATATTTATGTACATGGGAGGAGCCTATGATATTTATGTACATGGGAGGAGCCTGTGATACTTATGTACATGGGAGGAACCTGTGATACTTATGTACATGGGAGGAGCCTATGATATTTATGTACATGGGAGGAGCCTGCCATACTTATGTACATGGGAGGAGCCTGTGATATTTATGTACATGGGAGGAGCCTGTGATACTTATGTACATAGGAGGAGCCTGTGATACTTATGTACATGGGAGGAGCCTGCCATACTTATGTACATGGGAGGAGCCTGTGATATTTATGTACATGGGAGGAGCCTGTGATATTTATGTACATGGGAGGAGCCTGCCATACTTATGTACATGGGAGAAGCCTGTGATATTTATGTACATGGGAGGAGCCTGTGATACTTATGTACATGGGAGGAGCCTGTGATATTTATATACATGGGAGGAGCCTGTGATACTTATGTACATGGGAGGAGCCTGTGATATTTATGTACATGGGAGGAGCCTGTGATACTTATGTACATGGGAGGAGCCTGTGATATTTATGTACATGGGAGGAGCCTGTGATACTTATGTACATAGGAGGAGCCTGTGATATTTATGTACATGGGAGGAGCCTGTAATACTTATGTACATAGGAGGAGCCTTTGATACTTATGTACATGGGAGGAGCCTATGATATTTATGTACATGGGAGGAGCCTATGATATTTATGTACATGGGAGGAGCCTGTGATACTTATGTACATGGGAGGAACCTGTGATACTTATGTACATGGGAGGAGCCTATGATATTTATGTACATGGGAGGAGCCTATGATATTTATGTACATGGGAGGAGCCTGCCATACTTATGTACATGGGAGGAGCCTGTGATATTTATGTACATGGGAGGAGCCTGTGATACTTATGTACATAGGAGGAGCCTGTGATACTTATGTACATAGGAGGAGCCTATGATATTTATGTACATAGGAGGAGCCTGTGATATTTATGTACATGGGAGGAGCCTGTGATATTTATGTACATGGGAGGAGCCTGCCATACTTATGTACATGGGAGGAGCCTGTGATATTTATGTACATAGGAGGAGCCTATGATATTTATGTACATAGGAGGAGCCTGCCATACTTATGTACATGGGAGAAGCCTGTGATATTTATGTACATGGGAGGAGCCTGCCATACTTATGTACATGGGAGGAGCCTGTGATATTTATGTACATGGGAGGAGCCTGTGATATTCATGTACATGGGAGGAGCCTGCCATACTTATGTACATGGGAGAAGCCTGTGATATTTATGTACATGGGAGGAGCCTGTGATACTTATGTACATGGGAGGAGCCTGTGATATTTATGTACATGGGAGGAGCCTGTGATACTTATGTACATGGGAGGAGCCTGTGATATTTATGTACATGGGAGGAGCCTGTGATACTTATGTACATGGGAGGAGCCTGTGATATTTATGTACATGGGAGGAGCCTGTGATACTTATGTACATAGGAGGAGCCTGTGATATTTATGTACATGGGAGGAGCCTGTAATACTTATGTACATAGGAGGAGCCTGTGATATTTATGCACATGGGAGGAGCCTGTGATATTTATGTACATGGGAGGAGCCTGCCATACTTATGTACATGGGAGGAGCCTGTGATATTTATGTACATGGGAGGAGCCTTTGATACTTATGTACATGGGAGGAGCCTGTGATATTTATGTACATGGGAGGAGCCTGTGATATTTATGTACATGGGAGGAGCCTGTGATATTTATGTACATGGGAGGAGCCTGTGATATTTATGTACATGGGAGGAGCCTGTGATACTTATGTACATGGGAGGAGCCTGTGATACTTATGTACATGGGAGGAGCCTATGATATTTATGTACATGGGAGGAGCCTATGATATTTATGTACATGGGAGGAGCCTGCCATACTTATGTACATGGGAGGAGCCTGTGATATTTATGTACATGGGAGGAGCCTGTGATACTTATGTACATAGGAGGAGCCTGTGATACTTATGTACATAGGAGGAGCCTGTGATATTTATGTACATGGGAGGAGCCTGCCATACTTATGTACATGGGAGAAGCCTGTGATATTTATGTACATGGGAGGAGCCAGCCATACTTATGTACATGGGAGGAGCCTGTGATACTTATGTACATAGGAGGAGCCTGTGATATTTATGTACATGGGAGGAGCCTGCCATACTTATGTACATGGGAGAAGCCTGTGATATTTATGTACATGGGAGGAGCCAGCCATACTTATGTACATGGGAGGAGCCTGTGATATTTATGTACATGGGAGGAGCCTGTGATATTTATGTACATGGGAGGAGCCTGTGATATTTATGTACATGGGAGGAGCCTGCCATACTTATGTACATGGGAGGAGCCTATGATATTTATGTACATGGGAGGAGCCTATGATATTTATGTACATGGGAGGAGCCTGTGATACTTATGTACATGGGAGGAGCCTGTGATATTTATGTACATGGGAGGAGCCTGTGATACTTATGTACATGGGAGGAGCCTGTGATATTTATGTACATGGTAGGAGCCTGTGATACTTATGTACATGGGAGGAGCCTGTGATATTTATGTACATGGGAGGAGCCTGTGATACTTATGTACATAGGAGGAGCCTGTGATATTTATGTACATGGGAGGAGCCTGTAATACTTATGTACATAGGAGGAGCCTGTGATACTTATGTACATGGGAGGAGCCTATGATATTTATGTACATGGGAGGAGCCTATGATATTTATGTACATGGGAGGAGCCTGTGATACTTATGTACATGGGAGGAACCTGTGATACTTATGTACATGGGAGGAGCCTATGATATTTATGTACATGGGAGGAGCCTATGATATTTATGTACATGGGAGGAGCCTGCCATACTTATGTACATGGGAGGAGCCTGTGATATTTATGTACATGGGAGGAGCCTGTGATACTTATGTACATAGGAGGAGCCTGTGATACTTATGTACATGGGAGGAGCCTGCCATACTTATGTACATGGGAGGAGCCTGTGATATTTATGTACATGGGAGGAGCCTGTGATATTTATGTACATGGGAGGAGCCTGCCATACTTATGTACATGGGAGAAGCCTGTGATATTTATGTACATGGGAGGAGCCTGTGATACTTATGTACATGGGAGGAGCCTGTGATATTTATGTACATGGGAGGAGCCTGTGATACTTATGTACATGGGAGGAGCCTGTGATATTTATGTACATGGGAGGAGCCTGTGATACTTATGTACATGGGAGGAGCCTGTGATATTTATGTACATGGGAGGAGCCTGTGATACTTATGTACATAGGAGGAGCCTGTGATATTTATGTACATGGGAGGAGCCTGTAATACTTATGTACATAGGAGGAGCCTGTGATATTTATGCACATGGGAGGAGCCTGTGATATTTATGTACATGGGAGGAGCCTGCCATACTTATGTACATGGGAGGAGCCTGTGATATTTATGTACATGGGAGGAGCCTGTGATACTTATGTACATAGGAGGAGCCTGTGATACTTATGTACATGGGAGGAGCCTGTGATATTTATGTACATGGGAGGAGCCTGTGATACTTATGTACATAGGAGGAGCCTGTGATATTTATGTACATGGGAGGAGACTGTGATACTTATGTACATAGGAGGAGCCTGTGATATTTATGTACATGGGAGGAGCCTGCCATACTTATGTACATGGGAGAAGCCTGTGATATTTATGTACATGGGAGGAGCCTGTGATATTTATGTACATGGGAGGAGCCTGTGATATTTATGTACATGGGAGAAGCCTGTGATATTTATGTACATGGGAGGAGCCAGCCATACTTATGTACATGGGAGGAGCCTGTGATATTTATGTACATGGGAGGAGCCTGTGATATTTATGTACATGGGAGGAGCCTGCCATACTTATGTACATGGGAGGAGCCTATGATATTTATGTACATGGGAGGAGCCTATGATATTTATGTACATGGGAGGAGCCTGTGATACTTATGTACATGGGAGGAGCCTGTGATATTTATGTACATGGGAGGAGCCTGTGATACTTATGTACATGGGAGGAGCCTGTGATATTTATGTACATGGGAGGAGCCTGTGATACTTATGTACATGGGAGGAGCCTGTGATATTTATGTACATGGGAGGAGCCTGTGATACTTATGTACATAGGAGGAGCCTGTGATATTTATGTACATGGGAGGAGCCTGTAATACTTATGTACATAGGAGGAGCCTGTGATACTTATGTACATGGGAGGAGCCTATGATATTTATGTACATGGGAGGAGCCTATGATATTTATGTACATGGGAGGAGCCTGTGATACTTATGTACATGGGAGGAACCTGTGATATTTATGTACATGGGAGGAGCCTATGATATTTATGTACATGGGAGGAGCCTATGATATTTATGTACATGGGAGGAGCCTGCCATACATATGTACATGGGAGGAGCCTGTGATATTTATGTACATGGGAGGAGCCTGTGATACTTATGTACATAGGAGGAGCCTGTGATACTTATGTACATAGGAGGAGCCTATGATATTTATGTACATAGGAGGAGCCTGTGATATTTATGTACATGGGAGGAGCCTGCCATACTTATGAACATGGGAGAAGCCTGTGATATTTATGTACATGGGAGGAGCCTGCCATACTTATGTACATGGGAGGAGCCTGTGATATTTATGTACATGGGAGGAGCCTGTGATATTTATGTACATGGGAGGAGCCTGCCATACTTGTGTACATGGGAGAAGCCTGTGATATTTATGTACATGGGAGGAGCCTGTGATACTTATGTACATGGGAGGAGCCTGTGATATTTATGTACATGGGAGGAGCCTGTGATACTTATGTACATGGGAGGAGCCTGTGATATTTATGTACATGGGAGGAGCCTGTGATACTTATGTACATGGGAGGAGCCTGTGATATTTATGTACATGGGAGGAGCCTGTGATATTTATGTACATAGGAGGAGCCTGTAATACTTATGTACATAGGAGGAGCCTGTGATATTTATGCACATGGGAGGAGCCTGTGATATTTATGTACATGGGAGGAGCCTGCCATACTTATGTACATGGGAGGAGCCTGTGATATTTATGTACATGGGAGGAGCCTGTGATACTTATGTACATAGGAGGAGCCTGTGATACTTATGTACATGGGAGGAGCCTGTGATATTTATGTACATGGGAGGAGCCTGTGATACTTATGTACATAGGAGGAGCCTGTGATATTTATGTACATGGGAGGAGACTGTGATACTTATGTACATAGGAGGAGCCTGTGATATTTATGTACATGGGAGGAGCCTGCCATACTTATGTACATGGGAGAAGCCTGTGATATTTATGTACATGGGAGGAGCCTGTGATATTTATGTACATGGGAGGAGCCTGTGATACTTATGTACATGGGAGGAGCCTGTGATATTTATGTACATGGGAGGAGCATGTGATACTTATGTACATAGGAGGAGCCTGTGATATTTATGTACATGGGAGGAGCCTGCCATACTTATGTACATGGGAGAAGCCTGTGATATTTATGTACATGGGAGGAGCCTGCCATACTTATGTACATGGGAGGAGCCTGTGATATTTATGTACATGGGAGGAGCCTGTGATATTTATGTACATGGGAGGAGCCTGCCATACTTATGTACATGGGAGGAGCCTGTGATATTTATGTACATGGGAGGAGCCTGTGATACTTATGTACATGGGAGGAGCCTGTGATATTTATGTACATGGGAGGAGCCTGTGATACTTATGTACATGGGAGGAGCCTGTGATATTTATGTACATGGGAGCAGCCTGTGATACTTATGTACATGGGAGGAGCCTGTGATATTTATGTACATGGGAGGAGCCTGTGATACTTATGTACATAGGAGGAGCCTGTGATATTTATGTACATGGGAGGAGCCTGTAATACTTATGTACATAGGAGGAGCCTGTGATACTTATGTACATGGGAGGAGCCTATGATATTTATGTACATGGGAGGAGCCTATGATATTTATGTACATGGGAGGAGCCTGTGATACTTATGTACATAGGAGGAGCCTGTGATACTTATGTACATAGGAGGAGCCTGTGATATTTATGTACATGGGAGGAGCCTGCCATACTTATGTACATGGGAGAAGCCTGTGATATTTATGTACATGGGAGGAGCCTGTGATATTTATGTACATGGGAGGAGCCTGCCATACTTATGTACATGGGAGAAGCCTGTGATATTTATGTACATGGGAGGAGCCTGTGATACTTATGTACATGGGAGGAGCCTGTGATATTTATGTACATGGGAGGAGCCTGTGATACTTATGTACATGGGAGGAGCCTGTGATATTTATGTACATGGGAGGAGCCTGTGATACTTATGTACATGGGAGGAGCCTGTGATATTTATGTACATGGGAGGAGCCTGTGATACTTATGTACATAGGAGGAGATTTATGTACATGGGAGGAGCCTGTGATATTTATGTACATGGGAGGAGCCTGCCATACTTATGTACATGGGAGAAGCCTGTGATATTTATGTACATGGGAGGAGCCTGTGATACTTATGTACATGGGAGGAGCCTATGATATTTATGTACATGGGAGGAGCCTATGATATTTATGTACATGGGAGGAGCCTGTGATACTTATGTACATGGGAAGAACCTGTGATACTTATGTACATGGGAGGAGCCTATGATATTTATGTACATGGGAGGAGCCTATGATATTTATGTACATGGGAGGAGCCTATGATATTTATGTACATGGGAGGAGCCTGCCATACTTATGTACATGGGAGGAGCCTGTGATATTTATGTACATGGGAGGAGCCTGTGATACTTATGTACATAGGAGGAGCCTGTGATACTTATGTACATAGGAGGAGCCTATGATATTTATGTACATAGGAGGAGCCTGTGATATTTATGTACATGGGAGGAGCCTGCCATACTTATGTACATGGGAGAAGCCTGTGATATTTATGTACATGGGAGGAGCCTGCCATACTTATGTACATGGGAGGAGCCTGTGATATTTATGTACATGGGAGGAGCCTGTGATATTTATGTACATGGGAGGAGCCTGCCATACTTATGTACATGGGAGAAGCCTGTGATATTTATGTACATGGGAGGAGCCTGTGATACTTATGTACATGGGAGGAGCCTGTGATATTTATGTACATGGGAGGAGCCTGTGATACTTATGTACATGGGAGGAGCCTGTGATATTTATGTACATGGGAGGAGCCTGTGATACTTATGTACATGGGAGGAGCCTGTGATATTTATGTACATGGGAGGAGCCTGTGATACTTATGTACATAGGAGGAGCCTGTGATATTTATGTACATGGGAGGAGCCTGTAATACTTATGTACATAGGAGGAGCCTGTGATATTTATGCACATGGGAGGAGCCTGTGATATTTATGTACATGGGAGGAGCCTGCCATACTTATGTACATGGGAGGAGCCTGTGATATTTATGTACATGGGAGGAGCCTGTGATACTTATGTACATAGGAGGAGCCTGTGATACTTATGTACATGGGAGGAGCCTGTGATATTTATGTACATGGGAGGAGCCTGTGATACTTATGTACATAGGAGGAGCCTGTGATACTTATGTACATGGGAGGAGCCTGTGATATTTATGTACATGGGAGGAGCCTGTGATACTTATGTACATAGGAGGAGCCTGTGATACTTATGTACATGGGAGGAGCCTGTGATATTTATGTACATAGGAGGAGCCTGTGATACTTATGTACATGGGAGGAGCCTGTGATATTTATGTACATGGGAGGAGCCTGTGATATTTATGTACATAGGAGGAGCCTGTGATATTTATGTACATGGGAGGAGACTGTGATACTTATGTACATAGGAGGAGCCTGTGATATTTATGTACATGGGAGGAGCCTGCCATACTTATGTACATGGGAGAAGCCTGTGATATTTATGTACATGGGAGGAGCCTGTGATATTTATGTACATGGGAGGAGCCTGTGATACGTATGTACATGGGAGGAGCCTGTGATATTTATGTACATGGGAGGAGCATGTGATACTTATGTACATAGGAGGAGCCTGTGATATTTATGTACATGGGAGGAGCCTGCCATACTTATGTACATGGGAGAAGCCTGTGATATTTATGTACATGGGAGGAGCCTGCCATACTTATGTACATGGGAGGAGCCTGTGATATTTATGTAAATGGGAGGAGCCTGCCATACTTATGTACATGGGAGGAGCCTGTGATATTTATGTACATGGGAGGAGCCTGTGATACTTATGTACATGGGAGGAGCCTGTGATATTTATGTACATGGGAGCAGCCTGTGATACTTATGTACATGGGAGGAGCCTGTGATATTTATGTACATGGGAGGAGCCTGTGATACTTATGTACATGGGAGGAGCCTGTGATATTTATGTACATGGGAGGAGCCTGCCATACTTATGTACATGGGAGAAGCCTGTGATATTTATGTACATGGGAGGAGCCTGTGATACTTATGTACATAGGAGCAGCCTGTGATACTTATGTACATGGGAGGAGCCTGTGATATTTATGTACATGGGAGGAGCCTGTGATACTTATGTACATGGGAGGAGCCTGTGATATTTATGTACATGGGAGGAGCCTGTAATACTTATGTACATGGGAGGAGCCTGTGATATTTATGTACATGGGAGGAGCCTGTGATACTTATGTACATAGGAGGAGCCTGTGATATTTATGTACATGGGAGGAGCCTGTAATACTTATGTACATAGGAGGAGCCTGTGATATTTATGCACATGGGTGGAGCCTGTGATATTTATGTACATGGGAGGAGCCTGCCATACTTATGTACATGGGAGGAGCCTGTGATATTTATGTACATGGGAGGAGCCTGTGATACTTATGTACATAGGAGGAGCCTGTGATACTTATGTACATGGGAGGAGCCTGTGATATTTATGTACATGGGAGGAGCCTGTGATACTTATGTACATAAGAGGAGCCTGTGATATTTATGTACATGGGAGGAGCCTGTGATACTTATGTACATAGGAGGAGCCTGTGATATTTATGTACATGGGAGGAGCCTGTGATATTTATGTACATAGGAGGAGCCTGTGATATTTATGTACATGGGAGGAGCCTGTGATATTTATGTACATAGGAGGAGCCTGTGATACTTATGTACATGGGAGGAGCCTGTGATAATTATGTAAATTTAAATTTGATTTTATTTTTTTTATAAATTTGGAAAGTTTTCAAACAAATTTCTTTCACGTTGTGATTGTTTGTAGAATTTTGAGGAAAATAATGACTTGAATCCATTTTGGAATACGGCTGTAACATAAAAAAATGTGGAAAAGTGAAGTACTGTGAATACTTTCCGGATGCACTGTAGCTAGAGGAAGTCATCCCAATTATGGAGACTGTGCTGCTTGATTAAAGCTCTCAAGGACTTTTGGACCCATTTGGGGATGCCATTAAACATTGTGGGGCCCCATACTGCCTTGCCTGACAGGGCCCCCCCATCCTTGTGTAAGGACGAGCCAATGGTTCGGTCCAAAACTAGATTAAAAAAACTGTCTGTTTGCACCTAAAAGTAGTAAAAAGTCCCCTCTGTGTCCCTGACCCCAGCTGCTGAACTCATGGGGCCCGGGGAACTTGTATGTAATGAGCCATGGCCTCTGAAATGAATGTGCATGAGATCAAAGGTATTTAAAGTGTTCCTTCTTTTGCCCCTGGGCCCCATACAGGAGGGCCAGCTCTACCCCTCTATCAGCAGCCCTGGGCCCATTTATCCTGTGGGTCAGTTGAGTGCTGGAACTGATTCACAATGACTATTTGGCCAGAAGTTGCATGGGGGACCCAAACATTGGCCTTCTACAGGGGCCCTTTGGTGACTCTAGGTGTTGCTGGAAGTACCAGTGATCCGAGATGGACAATAATGAATATGAGCTACAAGGAGGGCAAAGTAACACGGCAAAGAGACTCCGATGGGTAAAATTGGGGGCAACTGGCATATAAATTGATGCACCTAAAACCCAGATGGTTCTACACTGGGGGAGGGGGGGGGGGGTGGGTGGAGTGACCTCAGCCATGCCAGGATGACACACGCAATGGGCCCCGTTGGCTCTCCCTTTATGGCGTTCCAAGTTCCATTTCTCGCTTTGACTTCAGTTTATCTTCAAATCCGTCTAAACAGCTGGACGGTGGAGATGTGTGCGTGGGCCGGCCATGGAAAAAGGTGACAAAATGACTCGGGACGTGGGAAGAGATGACCTCATTATAATAAAAGGGAAAAGATGATGGCGCAGGAAGAGGTGGAGATAAAATTGGATGATTAGAGTAATAATAAATGACAAATCCGTAAACTGAAAGAAACACTCAGATGATGGATCCGGGAATGCCATAAACTGACGTTTATTTAATGACACAAAATTTCCTCCATGATTCATAATCCTCCGCATGTTACTCATCCCAGAACCCAACATTTCACTCAACCAAAATATTATTATTTCATTATAAAATCCGACAACAACGCCGAATGAATTCATTAACTGATCTCCGGGTCATGTGATCCTGAATGGGTACCGATTGTTGTCTAATGGACTGATTAGTGTACAATGTTACAGAGTGATTAGTGTACAA
Source organism: Lithobates pipiens (assembly GCF_037356315.1). Classification (NCBI taxonomy): domain Eukaryota; kingdom Metazoa; phylum Chordata; class Amphibia; order Anura; family Ranidae; genus Lithobates; species Lithobates pipiens. Next base: position 229,668,271 of record NW_027507788.1, read on the forward strand.
TGTTAGGGAGTGATTAGTGTACAATGTTACGGAGTGATTAGTGTACAATGTTACGGACTAATTAGTGTACAATGTTAGGGAGTGATTAGTGTACAATGTTACGAAGTGATTAGTGTACAATGTTAGGGACTGATTAGTGTACAATGTTACGGAGTGATTAGTGTACAATGTTAGGGACTGATTAGTGTACAATGTTACGGACTAATTAGTGTACAATGATAGGGAGTGATTAGTGTACAATGTTACGAAGTGATTAGTGTACAATGTTAGGGACTGATTAGTGTACAATGTTACGGAGTGATTAGTGTACAATGATAGGGAGTGATTAGTGTACAATGTTAGGGACTGATTAGTGTACAATGTTACGGAGTGATTAGTGTACAATGTTACGGAGTGATTAGTGTACAATGATAGGGAGTGATTAGTGTACAATGTTAGGGAGTGATTAGTGTACAATGTTAGGGAGTGATTAGTGTACAATGTTACGGAGTGATTAGTGTACAATGATAGGGAGTGATTAGTGTACAATGTTAGGGAGTGATTATTGTACAATGTTACGAAGTGATTAGTGTACAATGTTAGGGACTGATTAGTGTACAATGTTAGGGAGTGATTAGTGTACAATGATAGGGAGTGATTAGTGTACAATGTTACGGAGTGATTAGTGTACAATGTTACGGAGTGATTAGTGTACAATGTTACGGAGTGATTAGTGTACAATGTTACGGAGTAATTAGTGTACAATGTTACAGAGTGATTAGTGTACAATGTTAGACTGATTAGTGTACAATGTTACGGAGTAATTAGTGTACAATGTTACGGAGTAATTAGTGTACAATGTTACAGAGTGATTAGTGTACAATGTTAGGGACTGATTAGTGTACAATGTTAGGGAGTGATTAGTGTACAATGTTACGGAGTGATTAGTGTACAATGTTACGGAGTGATTAGTGTACAATGTTACAGAGTGATTAGTGTACAATGTTAGACTGATTAGTGTACAATGTTACGGAGTAATTAGTATACAATGTTACGGAGTAATGAGTGTACAATGTTACAGAGTGATTAGTGTACAATGATAGGGAGTGATTAGTGTACAATGTTAGGGAGTGATTAGTGTACAATGTTACGAAGTGATTAGTGTACAATGTTAGGGACTGATTAGTGTACAATGTTAGGGAGTGATTAGTGTACAATGATAGGGAGTGATTAGTGTACAATGTTACGGAGTGATTAGTGTACAATGTTACATAGTGATTAGTGTACAATGTTAGACTGATTAGTGTACAATGTTACGGAGTAATTAGTGTACAATGTTACGGAGTAATGAGTGTACAATGTTACAGAGTGATTAGTGTACAATGATAGGGAGTGATTAGTGTACAATGTTAGGGAGTGATTAGTGTACAATGTTACGAAGTGATTAGTGTACAATGTTAGGGACTGATTAGTGTACAATGTTAGGGAGTGATTAGTGTACAATGATAGGGAGTGATTAGTGTACAATGTTACGGAGTGATTAGTGTACAATGTTACGGAGTGATTAGTGTACAATGTTAGACTGATTAGTGTACAATGTTACGGAGTAATTAGTGTACAATGTTACGGAGTGATTAGTGTACAATGTTACGGAGTGATTAGTGTACAATGTTACGGAGTGATTAGTGTACAATGTTACGGAGTGATTAGTGTACAATGTTACGGAGTGATTAGTGTATAATGTTATTGAGTGATTAGTGTATAATGTTACAGAGTGATTAGTGTACAATGTTAGACTGATTAGTGTACAATGTTACGGAGTGATTAGTGTTCAATGTTTTTTTTTTTTAACAAAAAGGGTTGGTCTTTATTAAAAAGAGAGCAAACAATTGACAATACACAGTAATGTTACATATCACAAATACAGAGCACATCACATAACAGAATGAATAGCCAGAGATTCAACCATCTTATTAATATCGGGTTCACCCACCATAGATGTAAGGCAGGAGGAAAGGGGGGAAGAGAGAGAGAGAGGGGGTGGAGGAGGAGGAAGGGGGGGCAGCAGTAGGGGAAAGGAAAAGGTGGGGGAGGAAAAGAGGGGGGGGGGAGAGGTGAGAAATAGATACCCAGCGTAACCCTCCCATCCGGGAGATAGGAAAAGAAGGATCGATGTCCGTTAATCCATCGAGGATTTGTGTACAATGTTAGGGACTGATTAGTGTACAATGTTACAGACTGATTAGTGTACAATGTTAGGGAGTGATTAGTGTACAATGTTAGGGACTAATTAGTGTACAATGTTAGACTGATTAGTGTACAATGTTAGGGAGTGATTAGTGTACAATGTTACTCAGTGATTAATGTACAATGTTATGGAGTGATTAGTGTAAAATGTTAGACTGATTAGTGTACAATGTTACGGACTGATTAGTGTACAATGTTAGACTGATTAGTGTACAATGTTAGACTGATTAGTGTACAATGTTACGGACTGATTAGTGTACAATGTTAGGAACTGATTAGTGTACAATGTTAAGGAGTGATTAGTGTACAATGTTAGGAACTGATTAGTGTACAATGTTAGGAACTGATTAGTGTACAATGTTAGGGACTGATTAGTGTACAATGTTAGGGACTGATTAGTGTACAATGTTAGGGACTGATTAGTGTACAATGTTATGGAGTGATTAGTGTATAGGGATGAGCCGAACACCCCCCGGTTCGGTTCGCACCAGAACTTTCGAACGGACCGCAAATTCGTGCAAACGTTAGAACCCCATTGAAGTCTATGGGACTCGAACGTTCGAAATCAAAAGTGCTAATTTTAACGGCTAATATGCAAGATACTGTCCTAAAAAGGGTTTGGGGACCTGGCTCCTGCCCCAGGGCACATGGGTCAATGCCTAAAATGTTTTTAAAAACGTCTGTTTTTTCGATATTAATGACAAAAAAACTGAAATATTCCTTTAAATATGGTGCCTGGGGGGTGTCTGTAGTATGCCTGTGAAGTGCCACGTGTTTCCCGTGTTTAGAACAGTCCCTGCACAAAATGACAACTAACGGAAATAACATCATTGAAAACTGCTTGCGGTTTTAATGTTATATCTGGTTCCGGCAATATGGATGAAAATCATTGAGAAAAATGGCATGGGTAGCCCTCCCTGCCCATTACCAGCCCCTTTGGGTCTTGTACGGATATTAAGGGGAACCCCGTACCCATATTAAAAAAAGGAAATGCGTGTGGCCCCCAGGCCCTATATACTCAGAACAGCAGTATACAGGTGGTGCAAACAAGACAGGGACTGTGTAGGTTTGTTGTGTTAAGTTGAATCTGTTTGTAATTTTCAACTGGTACATTTTTAAAGTGTAGCTCCAGTCAAAAAATCTATTTTTAAGCTTTTTGGAAAACATAGGGAAGGGTTATCACCCCTGTATAATTTGTTTTGTCGTCCATCTTTTTTCATCTCACTTGCTGTTGTCTCCTTCCGTTTGCAAGTAGGAGATGTTTGTAAGTTGGATGGTTGAAAGTAGGGGCCTGCCCTATATGCTCTGCAGAAATGGCGGAACAAGGTGTTGGTTTTGCCACAACATTGTAAGCCCTGAAAGTGACTCTTGGTGGGCGCTGGAGCGCCCTGCTGTGAACAATTATATCAAGAATTGTAATTACATGCCATTGTTGAACAGTGGTAGAAAAATTGACCTTTGGTGGTTGTGGTGCTGGTGCCACAACACTATAAGTCCTCACCGTTACTCTGGGTGGGCACAGGAAGGGGCCCTCCTGTGAAATATTATATCAAGAATTGTAATTACATGTCCCTGTTAAACAGGGGCTGAAAAATTGGGCCTTAGGCACTGGTGCTGGTGCCACCACACTGCAACCTCTCCCATATACTCTAGTTGTAGTGCAGGAATGAGCCCTGCTGCAAAGCATTGCATCAAAAATTGTTATTAAACGCTGTTAAAGCGGAGGTCCACCCTAAAGTGGAGCTTCCGCTCATTGGAACCCCCCCTCCAGCGCCACAATTGGCACCTTTCAGGGGGGAGGGGGGTGCAGGTACCTGTACAGTACAGGTATCTGCACCCACTTCCGGCATAGATATCTGCAGAAGGTACGCCCCTTTCCGCAGAATCTATGCCCCTTTCCGAAAGGTCCCCCGCTGTCTGCTGGGAAACACACGGATCCCAGAGACAGCGGGGACCATCCTTATTGCGCAGCGCGATTCGCGCATGCGCAGTAGGGAATCGGGAAATGAAGCCGCAAGGCTCCACTTCCTGATTCCCATACCCAAGATGGCGGCGGCAGCACCCGAGAGACGATGGAGAGATCGGCTTCGGGTGCCGACATCGCGGGCGCGCTGGGCGGGTAAGTGTCATTATTTTAAAAGTCAGCAGCTGCAGTATTTGTAGCTGCTGGCTTTTAGAAAAAAAAAAAAACGGCGGACTCCCGCTTTAAATAGGGGCAGAAAAATTGGGCTGATGGCATCACCCAGAACCAAAAATGTTCTTCCAAGATATCAGCGGAGGAGGAAGAGGATAGACAGTCAACATAACAGGACAGTCACTCAGCATCAGCATAGGCAGTCTTGAAGGGATGTGATATATCCCAAAAAATTATTCCGTTACATCAGCTTCAGGTGCTTGGTAGCTGTGGGTGATCCAAGACTGATTCATCTTGATGAAGGTCAGTCGATCAACCGAGTTGATGGACAGGCGCACCCTGTGATCGGTAACAAAGCCACCAGCAGCACTGAAGGTGCGTTCCGAAAGAACGCTGGATGCAGGACAGGCCAGTAGCTCAATTGCATACTGTGCAAGCTCTGGCCAGTGATCCATCCTCAAGATCCAGTAAGCCAGAGGATTTTCGGTGGGAAAGGTGTCCAAGTCTGACCTTGCCCCTAGGTATTCCTGCACCATGTTAATCAGACGCTGGCGGTGGTTGCTGGAACCAATCATACCTTGGGGCTGCGGACTAAAAAATTGTCTGAACGCATCGGTCAGACGGCCACCTTCTCCACCGCTCCTTCTGACCGATGCCTCAGCAACACGTTGTCCAGGACCAGGAGTTTGTAACCTCGCAGTCTCTGGGAACGCGTTGCACAGACCTTTCTGCAAGGCCTCCCGGAGATGTCTCATCCTCTGCTCCCTCTGCGATGGCAAGATAAGGTCGGCAACCTTACCCTTGTACCGTGGATCAAGGAGAGTGGCCAGCCAGTAATGGTCCCTCTCCTTGATCCAAAGAATACGAGGATCCTTCCGCAGGCTTTGCAGGATCATGGAGGCCATGCAGTGTAGGTTAGCTGAGGCATTCGGTCCGGAGTCCTCTGGGTCACTAAGGACACCATGATCCGCAGCCACCTCCTCCCAGCCACGTACAAGTCCACGTGTTTCTTGGGACTGTAAATCATCCCTACAAGACTGCTGCTGCTGCTGCTGATGCTGAGTGCCAGCCTTCACCTCCATGCTGACACAATCATCCTCCTCCTCCTCGTCCTCTTCCTGTGTGATGGGTGGTACAGCAGGAACACTGTCTGGATAAAGGGGGCCTTGAGAGGCAAGGACGTCCTCCTCTTCCTGCCTCTGTTCTGCCTCAAGTGCCCTGTCCATTATTCCACGCAGCGTATGCTCCAAGAGGTGGACAAGAGGTACAGTGTCACTGATGCATGCACTGTCACTGCTCACCATCCTTGTGGCTTCCTCAAACGGTGACAGGACAGTGCATGCATCCCTGATCATGCCCCACTAGCGTGGTGAGAAAAAACCGAGCTACCCTGACCCTGTCCTGGTGCCGTAGTCGCACAGGTAGTCATTGATGGCCCTCTGCTGCGTGTGCAGCCGCTGCAGCATGGCCAATGTTGAGTTCCACCTGGTGGGCATGTCACATATAAGGCGGTTCTTGGGCAGGTTCAACTCCCTTTGGAGCTCAGCCAGCCGAGCACAGGCATTAAATGATCGGCGGAAATGCACACAGACTTTCCTGGCCTGCTTCAGGACATCCTGTAAGCCTGAGTACCTGCCCAAGAACCGCTGCACCACCAGGTTAAGGACGTGAGCTACACAGGGCACATGGGTCAGTTGTCCCTGTCGGAGGGTGGAGAGGAGGTTGGTGCCATTGTCGCAAACCACCATTCCTGGCTTAAGCTGGCGTGGCGTCAACCACCTCTCGGCCTGCCCCTGCAGAGCTGACAAAATATCCGCCCCAGTGTGGCTCCTGTCCCCCAAACAAACCAGCGCAAGCACGGCATGGCATAGTTTTGCCTGCGTACTTGCGTAGCCCCTGGAACGCCTACGGAGCACCGCTGGTTCTGAGGACAGAGCACTGGAAGAGGCCATGGAGGAAGAAGAATAGGAGGCTGTGGAGGAGAGAGGTGTGTCACAACCAGTAGTAGCATTTTGGAGGCGTGGTGGCAGAACAACCTCCAACACTACTGCACCTTGTCCTGCATCCTTCCCAGCTGCCAGAATAGTGACCCAATGGGCCGTGAAAGACAGGTAACGTCCCTGTCCATGCCTGCTGGACCATGAGTCAGCGGTAATATGCACCTTACCGCTGACCGCCCTGTCCAGCGAGGCAAGGACATTGCCTTCCACATGCCGGTAGAGAGCCGGAATCGCCTTCCGTGAGAAAAAGTGGCGTTTGGGGACCTGCCACTGAGGAACCGCACATTGTACAAACTCACGGAAGGGGGCCGAGTCTACCAACTGAAAAGGCAGCAGTTGAAGTGCTAGCAATTTAGCCAAGCTAGCATTCAACCGCTGGGCATGTGGATGGCTGGGAGTGAACTTCTTTCGGCGGTCCAGCGGCTGGGGCAGGGACATTTGCCTGCTATAATCGGACGTGGGTGTACCGCTAGCAGAGTGCCCGCAAGTACTTGGCTGTGACACACCTAATTCTACACCTTCATTCCTCTCAGAGCAGGTTTCAGAGAGGACTGAAGGTCTAGTGGGGTTGGAGATGCCAGCTGATGAGGAGCAAGGAGAGGTCCGCTTTGTTCTTTGGTGTGGGTCTTTGAGGTACGCTTGCCAACGAGCTGCATGGCAGGTCAACATATGTCTGGTCAAGCATGTGGTGCCCAAGCGGCTGATGTTTTGGCCACGTGAGATACGCTTGAGACATATGTTGCAAATAGCGATCTGATGCACTCGTCTCAAAAAAGGCCCACACCAATGAACTTTTAGAGTAACGCGCAGAGGAAGCGCTCTGCGCAGGCGGAGCTCTGCGGTGTGATTCAGTCGGTGTGCTGCCCCTAAGCTGGCCCCCGGAGGGCATCCTGCCTTGTTGGACATGTGCCTCCTCCTCTTCCTCCTCCTCCTCTCTCCTACCAGGCACCCACGTGGAGTCAGTGCCCTCATCATCCCCTCCCTCTTCATCGCTGTAGCAAACCTGGCAGTATGCTGCAGCTTGTGGAACATGACTGCCAAATTGCTGTCCTTCTTGAGCATCCCCTCTCTCTGCACTCACGCTACTGCCTTCCTCTAGCTGAGTGTCATCATCAGAGCCCACAAAACACTGGGCATCCTCCTGGAGCATGTACCCAACACTGTGCTCAAAGAGTTCAGGAGACTCCTCAGGAGGACGTGGTGGGTCTAGGGAAGGAGTCACTGATGATGACATTGAGAGGAGGGAAGACGATGCGTTGGCAGCTGCTTTGCTAGTACCCTGAGACTGGGTGAGAGAGGATGAGGAGGATGAAGAGGGCTTGGTCATCCACTCTACCAAGTCGTTGGCATGTTGCGGCTCAACATGTCCAGCTGCCGAAAAGAAGGACAAGCGTGTCCCATGGCCACGCGCTGATGACAAAGCACCGCGTCCAAGACCAGCACTGTTGTCTCTAGACACAGAGCCTGCTTGCCCTCTTTTATCGGCTCGCGCCTGTCTGCCTCTCCTTGCTGGCCTTCCAGACATGGTAATGGCCTGAAGGGAGATGGGAAAACCAGCAATTGGGTAGTGTATATTGTGCTGGAGGCACACAACACCCACTAACTCCTGCAGATGCCTTTATTATAGAACACCAGGAATTAAAGGGTAGATACCGGTGTATACTGTGCTGTGCTGGAGGCACACAACACCAACAAACTCTTGCAGATGGCAGATGGCTCAATTAGAAAAGAGCAATATATCTATATAGGTGTATAATGGTGTATACTGCGCTAAGGGCACACAGACAACACCCACAAACTCCTGCAGATGGCTGAAAGCTCAATTACAGAAGAGCAAGAACGCTAAATCGGTGGATAATGGACGGTGTATACTGCGTTGAAGGTACACAGAGAACACCCACTAACTCCTACAGACGCCAACACACTACACAAGGCTGCCGCGCTGGCGGCCTTATATAGTGTGGGGCGTGTACACAGCCTGAGCTATGATTGGCCACAGGCCAAACGTGCGAACAGCCGATGTTCGAGGCGAACATACGTTTGACTCGAACACCAAGCTCATCCCTATTAGTGTACAATGTTAGGGACTGATTAGTGTACAATGTTACGGACTGATTAGTGTACAATGTTACGGAGTGATTAGTGTACAATGTTAGGGACTGATTAGTGTACAATGTTACGGAGTGATTAGTGTACAATGTTAGAGACTGATTAGTGTACAATGTTAGAGACTGATTAGTGTACAATGTTAGAGACTGATTAGTGTACAATGTTACGGACTGATTAGTGTACAATGTTACAGAGTGATTAGTGTACAATGTTAGAGACTGATTAGTGTACAATGTTACGGACTGATTAGTGTACAATGTTATGGAGTGATTCGTGTACAATGTTAGGGACTGATTAGTGTACAATGTTACGGAGTGATTAGTGTACAATGTTACAGAGTGATTAGTGTACAATGTTAGAGACTGATTAGTGTACAATGTTACGGACTGATTAGTGTACAATGTTAGGGAGTGATTAGTGTACAATGTTAGAGACTGATTAGTGTACAATGTTACGGACTGATTAGTGTACAATGTTACGGACTGATTAGTGTACAATGTTAGGGACTGATTAGTGTACAATGTTACGGAGTGATTAGTGTACAATGTTACGGAGTGATTAGTGTACAATGTTACGCACTGATTAGTGTACAATGTTAGGGACTGATTAGTGTACAATGTTACGGAGTGATTAGTGTACAATGTTACAGAGTGATTAGTGTACAATGTTAGAGACTGATTAGTGTACAATGTTACAGAGTGATTAGTGTACAATGTTAGGGACTGATTAGTGTACAATGTTACAGAGTGATTAGTGTACAATGTTAGGGACTGATTAGTGTACAATGTTACAGAGTGATTAGTGTACAATGTTAGGGACTGATTAGTGTTCAATGATAGGGACTGATTAGTGTACAATGTTACAGAGTGATTAGTGTACAATGTTACAGAGTGATTAGTGTACAATGTTACGGAGTGATTAGTGTACAATGTTACAGAGTGATTAGTGTACAATGTTACGGAGTGATTAGTGTACAATGTTACGGAGTGATTAGTGTACAATGTTACGGACTGATTAGTGTACAATGTTAGGGACTGATTAGTGTACAATGTTACAGAGTGATTAGTGTACAATGTTACGGAGTGATTAGTGTACAATGTTAGAGTGATTAGTGTACAATGTTACAGAGTGATTAGTGTACAATGTTAGGGACTGATTAGTGTACAATGTTACAGAGTGATTAGTATACAATGTTACGGAGTGATTAGTGTACAATGTTACGGAGTGATTAGTGTACAATGTTACAGAGTGATTAGTGTACAATGTTAGGGACTGATTAGTGTACAATGTTACAGAGTGATTAGTATACAATGTTACGGAGTGATTAGTGTACAATGTTACAGAGTGATTAGTGTACAATGTTAGAGACTGATTAGTGTACAATGTTACAGAGTGATTAGTGTACAATGTTAGGGACTGATTAGTGTTCAATGATAGGGACTGATTAGTGTACAATGTTACAGAGTGATTAGTGTACAATGTTACGGAGTGATTAGTGTACAATGTTACAGAGTGATTAGTGTACAATGTTACGGAGTGATTAGTGTACAATGTTACGGACTGATTAGTGTACAATGTTAGGGACTGATTAGTGTACAATGTTACAGAGTGATTAGTGTACAATGTTAGAGACTGATTAGTGTACAATGTTACGGACTGATTAGTGTACAATGTTAGGGAGTGATTAGTGTACAATGTTACAGAGTGATTAGTGTACAATGTTACGGAGTGATTAGTGTACAATGTTAGGGACTGATTAGTGTACAATGTTACGGACTGATTAGTGTACAATGTTAGGGACTGATTAGTGTACAATGTTACGGAGTGATTAGTGTACAATGTTACAGAGTGATTAGTGTACAATGTTACGGAGTGATTAGTGTACAATGTTAGGGACTGATTAGTGTACAATGTTACGGACTGATTAGTGTACAATGTTAGGGACTGATTAGTGTACAATGTTACGGAGTGATTAGTGTACAATGTTACAGAGTGATTAGTGTACAATGTTACGGAGTGATTAGTGTACAATGTTAGGGACTGATTAGTGTACAATGTTACGGACTGATTAGTGTACAATGTTAGGGACTGATTAGTGTACAATGTTACGGAGTGATTAGTGTACAATGTTACAGAGTGATTAGTGTACAATGTTAGAGACTGATTAGTGTACAATGTTATGGACTGATTAGTGTACAATGTTAGAGACTGATTAGTGTACAATGTTACGGACTGATTAGTGTACAATGTTACGGAGTGATTAGTGTACAATGTTAGGGACTGATTAGTGTACAATGTTACGGAGTGATTAGTGTACAATGTTAGAGTGATTAGTGTACAATGTTACAGAGTGATTAGTGTACAATGTTAGGGACTGATTAGTGTTCAATGATAGGGAGTGATTAGTGTACAATGTTACAGAGTGATTAGTGTACAATGTTACGGAGTGATTAGTGTACAATGTTACGGAGTGATTAGTGTACAATGTTGCGGACTGATTAGTGTACAATGTTAGGGACTGATTAGTGTACAATGTTGCGGACTGATTAGTGTACAATGTTACAGAGTGATTAGTGTACAATGTTAGGGACTGATTAGTGTACAATGTTACGGAGTGATTAGTGTACAATGTTACAGAGTGATTAGTGTACAATGTTAGGGATTGATTAGTGTATAATGTTAGGGACTGATTAGTGTACAATGTTATGGACTGATTAGGGTACAATGTCAGGGAGTGATTAGTGTACAATGTTACAGAGTGATTAGTGTACAATGTTAGGGATTGATTAGTGTATAATGTTAGGGACTGATTAGTGTACAATGTTATGGACTGATTAGGGTACAATGTCAGGGAGTGATTAGTGTACAATGTTACAGAGTGATTAGTGTACAATGTTACGGAGTGATTAGTGTACAATGTTAGGGACTGATTAGTGTACAATGTTACAGAGTGATTAGTGTACAATGTTACGGAGTGATTAGTGTACAATGTTACAGAGTGATTAGTGTACAATGTTACGGAGTGATTAGTGTACAATGTTAGGGACTGATTAGTGTACAATGTTACAGAGTGATTAGTGTACAATGTTACGGAGTGATTAGTGTACAATGTTACAGAGTGATTAGTGTACAATGTTACGGACTGATTAGTGTACAATGTTAGAGACTGATTAGTGTACAATGTTACGGAGTGATTAGTGTACAATGTTACGGAGTGATTAGTGTACAATGTTAGGGACTGATTAGTGTACAATGTTACGGACTGATTAGTGTACAATGTTACGGACTGATTAGTGTACAATGTTATGGAGTGATTAGTGTACCATGTTACGGAGTGATTAGTGTACAATGTTAGGGACTGATTAGTGTACAATGTTACGGAGTGATTAGTGTACAATGTTAGGGACTGATTAGTGTACAATGTTACGGAGTGATTAGTGTACAATGTTAGGGACTGATTAGTGTACAATGTTACGGAGTGATTAGTGTACAATGTTAGAGACTGATTAGTGTACAATGTTACGGACTGATTAGTGTACAATGTTACGGAGTGATTAGTGTACAATGTTACGGAGTGATTAGTGTACAATGTTACGGAGTGATTAGTGTACAATGTTAGGGAGTGATTAGTGTACAATGTTACGGAGTGATTAGTGTACAATGTTAGGGACTGATTAGTGTACAATGTTACGGAGTGATTAGTGTACAATGTTAGAGACTGATTAGTGTACAATGTTACGGACTGATTAGTGTACAATGTTACGGAGTGATTAGTGTACAATGTTAGGGACTGATTAGTGTACAATGTTACGGAGTGATTAGTGTACAATGTTACGGACTGATTAGTGTACAATGTTATGGAGTGATTAGTGTACCATGTTACGGAGTGATTAGTGTACAATGTTACGGACTGATTAGTGTAGAATGTTAGGGAGTGATTAGTGTACAATGTTACAGAGTGATTAGTGTACAATGTTAGAGACTGATTAGTGTACAATGTTACGGACTGATTAGTGTACAATGTTACGGAGTGATTAGTGTACAATGTTAGGGACTGATTAGTGTACAATGTTAGAGACTGATTAGTGTACAATGTTACGGACTGATTAGTGTACAATGTTACGGACTGATTAGTGTACAATGTTATTGAGTGATTAGTGTACAATGTTACAGAGTGATTAGTGTACAATGTTAGAGACTGATTAGTGTACAATGTTACGGACTGATTAGTGTACAATGTTACGGACTGATTAGTGTACAATGTTATTGAGTGATTAGTGTACAATGTTACAGAGTGATTAGTGTACAATGTTAGAGACTGATTAGTGTACAATGTTACGGACTGATTAGTGTACAATGTTATTGAGTGATTAGTGTACAATGTTACGGAGTGATTAGTGTACAATGTTACGGAGTGATTAGTGTACAATGTTACGGAGTGATTAGTGTACAATGTTAGGGAGTGATTAGTGTACAATGTTACGGAGTGATTAGTGTACAATGTTAGGGACTGATTAGTGTACCATGTTACGGAGTGATTAGTGTACAATGTTAGGGACTGATTAGTGTACAATGTTACGGACTGATTAGTGTACAATGTTATGGAGTGATTAGTGTACAATGTTACAGAGTGATTAGTGTACAATGTTAGAGACTGATTAGTGTACCATGTTACGGACTGATTAGTGTACAATGTTACGGAGTGATTAGTGTACAATGTTAGGGACTGATTAGTGTACAATGTTACGGACTGATTAGTGTACAATGTTACGGAGTGATTAGTGTACAATGTTAGGGACTGATTAGTGTACAATGTTACGGACTGATTAGTGTAAAATGTTAGGGACTGATTAGTGTACAATGTTACGGACTGATTTGTGTACAATGTTACGGACTGATTAGTGTACAATGTTACGGACTGATTAGTGTACAATGTTACAGAGTGATTAGTGTACAATGTTAGGGACTGATTAGTGTACAATGTTAGGGACTGATTAGTGTACAATGTTACAGAGTGATTAGTGTACAATGTTACGGACTGATTAGTGTACAATGTTACGGACTGATTAGTGTACAATGTTATGGACTGATTAGTGTACAATGTTACGGAGTGATTAGTGTACAATGTTAGAGACTGATTAGTGTACAATGTTAGGGACTGATTAGTGTACAATGTTAGGGACTGATTAGTGTACAATGTTACGGAGTGATTAGTGTACAATGTTACGGAGTGATTAGTGTACAATGTTAGGGACTGATTAGTGTACAATGTTACGGAGTGATTAGTGTATAATGTTACAGAGTGATTAGTGTACAATATTAGGGACTGATTAGTGTACAATGTTACGGAGTGATTAGTGTACAATGTTACGGACTGATTAGTGTACAATGTTAGGGACTGATTAGTGTACAATGTTACGGAGTGATTAGTGTACAATGTCAGGGAGTGATTAGTGTACAATGTTACGGACTGATTAGTGTACAATGTCAGGGAGTGATTAGTGTACAATGTTACAGAGTGATTAGTGTACAATGTTACGGAGTGATTAGTGTACAATATTAGGGACTGATTAGTGTACAATGTTAGGGACTGATTAGTGTACAATGTTACGGAGTGATTAGTGTACAATGTTATGGAGTGATTAGTGTACAATGTTACGGAGTGATTAGTGTACAATGTTAGGGACTGATTAGTGTACAATGTTACGGAGTGTCAGGCGGAATGTGGTTGCGTGGAACATTTGCTCGCTCTTTTCTCACTCTCATGTCTCTCCATCCCACACAATGTCTCGCTCTCACACAATGGATTCTGTACAGGAAACCCGCAGACCTCTCCTCCACCGAAATGTACGAATTCTTTATGGTGAAGGTTTTTTTTTCCTAGTTTTGCTCCTTCTGCCAGATGCGTGTTTTTGGGATTAAAGAGCCGAAAGCTTCTTACGGAATCCATAGTATGTCCGGAAATGGGCTCCTCTCCGGGGTCGTTAATTGAGGGAAAGTAGTGGGAAATCTTCGATGTCTAATTCCTCGCCAGTCTATAAGATTATATGATACGTTATAAACTGTTAGGTGTTAATCCGCCCGCCCCGCACAATGGACAAATTATACCGAGCTTCTGTAAAATAATAAAACCTCTGCACGTGCCGGAACAAGAACCTCGATTCGGTGTTACCGATCGGTAAACTGTATGGAAGCCCCAGAACAATAATATCATGTACAGCATATTACTGGTCCTTGGGCGTGCTGGCTGCATTCATTTTCTTTTTTTCAGAATTTCTCTCCTTTGTCTTTTCCTTGTGATCTCGCCAATAACACACTTTCTGCCCTAGGATGACAACATTCACTTTTCCATTGAATATATGAAGGAGCGATGTTGTCACCATAGAAAATTAAGTGTGAAGGGACTATAGAACACCTCCCCCTCTACTAAGGGGACAGAGTACACTACTGTGGGGGGATGATGTGAAGGGGGGTAAAGGACACTACCATATCTACCAACTGTCCCTAATTTCGAAGGACTGTCCCTGATTAGGGGCAATGTCCCTCTGTCCCTCTTCCCCCCTCATTTGTCCGTCATTTTGGTCTGATCCATATAGCTGTATATTTCCAAATTGCTGCAGTTGTACATTTTAAAAGCTAATATAAAGGAATAGTAGTGGTAAAAAAAAAAACCTTGTGGATTTAATTAAACTTAAACTTTTTTTTGGTTAATTCTCCTTTAAGGGGGTGTGTCAGGTGGTATGTCCCAAGCCTACATACATTTGCTGGTACTGCTGTACTACTGTTGGTGGGGGGGGGGGTGATGTAAAGGGGGGCAGAGGACACTCCTGTGGGCGGGTGATGTAAAGGGGGGGCAGAGGACACTACTGTGGGCGGGTGATGTAAAGGGGGGGCAGAGGACACTACTGTGGGCGGGTGATGTAAAGGGGGGGCAGAGGACACTCCTGTGGGCGGGTGATGTAAAGGGGGGGCAGAGGACACTCCTGTGAGCAGGTGATGTAAAGGGGGGGCAGAGGACACTACTGTGGGCAGGTGATGTAAAGGGGGAGGGCAGGGGACGCTACTGTGGGGGGGGGTGATGTGAAGGGGGACAGAATACACTACTTTGGGAGAGGGGCTAATGTGAAGGGGGGGTAGAGGACACTACTGTGGGGGGCTAATGTGAAGGGGGGCAGGGGACACTACTGTTGGGAGGGTGATATAAAGGGGGATCCCCAGTAACACACAGAACTTTACAGCGTTAAACTTGCAGTAATGCAATGAAAAATAGGGCGTTAAACTTGCAGTAACGTAATGAAATATATGGTGTTAAACTTGCAGTAACACACAGAACTATATGGCGTTAAACTTGCAGTAATGCAATGAGATATATGGCGTTAAAGTGATTGTAAAGCTTACATTTTTTTTTTAAATTAACAAACATGTCATACTTACCTCCACTGTTCAGCTCGTTTTGTACAGCATGGCATCCTTTTCTGGGGTCCCTCACCGGCTCTCGCAGCTCCTCCTCTTATCAGATAACCACCTAGGAGAAGAGCTCTCCTGGGGGGTTACTTTGTGGGCATGCTCCCGAGTCCAGCATTTGCGTCCATAGACACGAATGCTGGACTCGGCCCTGCCCACATCATTGGATTTGATTGACAGCAGCGGGAGCCAATGGTTGCGCTGCTATCAATCTATCCATTCAAGAGCCTGGACCCCGTGCAGAGAGGGACAGCGCGTCTCCGCCGAGTGAATGAAGGAGCTCAGGTAAGTAACAGGGTGGCTGGGGGGACCGGTCACTGCCAGAAGTTTTTTCACGTTAATGCATAGGATGCACGAGGGTTTACAACCCCTTTAAACTTACAGTAGCGCACAGAACTATATGGCGTTAAACTTGCAGTAACACAATAAAATATACTGTGTTAAATGGTCGCACTACATTCACACTAAACTGATATTCTACACTGACATTAGAATCAGAATAGAACACTCACTCTCTAATAGCACTCAACAGAGCCCTGATCTATCTCTCTCTTCGCTGCTATCACACTACAAAGGGCCACTATGGAAAGAATACTTTTATAGTGTGGGGTGGGGGGATTAACCACTTAAGGACCACCTCCTGCACATATACGTCGGCAGAATGGCACGGCTGGGCACAATCACGTACCTGTACGTGGCTCTTTAAGTGCTCAGCCGTGGGTCGGGAGCACGCCGCTGACGGGGCGCTCCCGACCCAGTCCGGAGCTCCGTGACCGTGGCCGCGGGACCAGCGAACCCGATCGCCGCTGGTGTCCCGCGATTGGGTCACAGAGCTGAAGAAAGAGGAGAGGTAAGTGTAAACAAACCTTTCCCCGTGCTTCATAGTGTGGCTGTCACCGATCGTCTGTTCCCTGTTATAGGGAAAGACGATCAGTGACATCACATGCCAAGCCACGCCCCCCTACAATAAAAAAACACATAACGTCACACATAACCCCTACACTGCCCCCTAGTGGTTAACTCCTTCACTGCCAGTGTCATTTACACAGGAATCAGTGTATTTAAATAGCACTGATTGCTGTATAAATGACAATGGTCCCAAAAATGTGTCAAAAATGTCCGATGTGTCCGCCATAATATCGCAGTCACAATAAAAATCGCTGATCGCCACCATTACTAGTAAAAAAAAAATGAATAAAAATACCATAAAACTTTCCCCTATTTTGTAAACGGTATAACTTTTGCGCAAACCAATCAATAATTGCTTATTGCGATTTTTTTTACCAAAAATATGTAGAAGAATACGTATCGGCCTAAACTGAGGAAAAAAAATGTTTTTTTATATATTTTTGGGGGGATATTTATTATAGCAAAAGGTAAAAAATATTGCATTTTTTTCAAAATTGTCGCTCTATTTTTGTTTATAGCGCAAAAAATAAAAACCGCCGAGGTGCTCAAATACCACCAAAAGAAAGCTCTATTTGTGGGAAAAAAAGGACATCAATTTTGTTTGTGAGCCACGTCGCACGACCGCACAATTGTCAGTTAAAGCGACGCAGTGCAGAATCGCAAAAAAAGGGGCCTGGTCCTTTGGCTGCAAATTGGTCCGGGGCTGAAGTGGTTAAGAGCAATGAGCCATGATTGGATACAGTCACAATGACAGCGTCCAATCATGGCTCTGACAGCGCTCTGTGCCCTGAGTGGGCAAAGCTTTCACTGCCTCGGCCAATCGGGGCTTTCAGTGCACTGTGCGGCGGCGCAGTGCATTGTGGTTGTTCGGCGAGTCGAACGACCCTATAATTCGGTTGTTCGGAGAACTTCCAATCAGCCAATGTTCGGCCCGAACCGTTCGCCCGTCCTTCATTGCCAGCAGGCCTCTTCATTTCCAATAAGCTGCAGCAAATAATAGATCACCTGCGATTGTCTACTTTCCAAAAAAAAGGGGTCGCTTTGGGGTGTCGGGCTTTCCTGCCATTTTTATAACAGAAAGAAAGGGGAGGAGTTTTTCCAAATGTTCTTTTTTTTCCTTTTATATAGTAAAAATATTACAATAATATATTAAATGCAACAGAAATAAAGTTCTGTCTGTCTAAAAAAGAATAATAAAAAAAAAAAGATATACAAATCTGTGTACAGTGATGCGTGGCGGAGTAACTGTCAGTCAAAGTGAACAAAGTCCTGGCCAGGAAGGGGGTCCCATGTGGGGATTGAGGTGGTTAAAGATTGTTACATTGTTGTTTTCATCCCAGAGGACGCTTGTCTGACACTTTGTTGGTGAGAATTTGCGTAGAAAGTTCGCGGTGAGGTGGCGGCGAGGTGGGGGAGGTGACGGCGAGTTGGGGGAGGTGACGGCGAGGCGGGGGAGGTGATGGCGAGGCGGGGGGAGGTGATGGCGAGGTGGGGGAGGTGACGGTGAGGCGGGGGAGGTGACGGCGAGGTGGGGGAGGTGACGGCGAGTTGGGGGAGGTGACGGCGAGTTGGGGGAGGTGACGGCGAGGTGGGGGAGGTGATGGCGAGGCGGGGGAGGTGATGGCGAGGTGGGGGAGGTGACGGTGAGGTGGGGGAGGTGACGGTGAGGCGGGGGAGGTGACGGCGAGGTGGGGGAGGTGACGGCGAGTTGGGGGAGGTGACGGCGAGTTGGGGGAGGTGACGGCGAGGTGGGGGAGGTGATGGCGAGGCGGGGGAGGTGATGGCGAGGTGGGGGAGGTGACGGTGAGGTGGGGGAGGTGACGGTGAGGTGGGTGAGGTGGCGGCGAGGTGGGGGAGGTGACGGCGAGGTGGGGGAGGTGACGGTGAGGTGGGTGAGGTGGCGGCGAGGTGGGTGAGGTGACGGCGAGTTGGGGGAGGTGACGGCGAGGTGGGGGAGGTGACGGCGAGGCGGGGGAGGTGATGGCGAGGTGGAGGAGGTGACGGTGAGGTGGGTGAGGTGGCGGCGAGGTGGGGGAGGTGACGGCGAGTTGGGGGAGGTGACGGCGAGGTGGAGGAGGTCACGGCGAGGCGGGGGAGGTGACGGCGAGGTGGGGGAGGTGACGGCGAGGTGGGGGAGGTAACGGCGAGATGGGGGAGGTGACGGCGAGGTGGGGGAGGTGACGGTGAGGTGGGTGAGGTGACGGTGAGGTGGGTGAGGTGGCGGCGAGGTGGGGGAGGTGACGGCGAGGCGGGGGAGGTCACGGCGAGGCTGGGGAGGTGACGGCGAGGTGGGGGAGGTGACGGCGAGGTGGGGGAGGTGACGGCGAGGTGGGGGAGGTGACGGCGAGGCGGGGGAGGTGACGGCGAGGCGGGGGAGGTGATGGCGAGGCGGGGGAGGTGATGGCGAGGTGGGGGAGGTGACGGTGAGGTGGGGGAGGTGACGGCGAGGCGGGGGAGGTGATGGCGAGGTGGGGGAGGTGACGGTGAGGTGGGTGAGGTGGCGGCGAGGTGGGGGAGGTGACGGCGAGGTGGGTGAGGTGGCGGCGAGGTGGGGGAGGTGACGGCGAGGTGGGGGAGGTGACGGCGAGGTGGGGGAGGTGGCGGCGAGGTGGGGGAGGTGACGGCGAGGTGGGGGAGGTGACGGTGAGGTGGGGGAGGTGACGGCGAGGTGGGGGAGGTGACGGTGAGGTGGGGGAGGTGACGGCGAGGTGGGGGAGGTGACGGCGGCGGCGAGGATTTCGCTTTGTCTGTAAAATAATGAACAGAAAATGATTTGAGACAAGTCAGTTGGGTTGCCCGGAACAAAGGCGGAGGATGACAGACTGCATCCAGCTTCGGCCCCGCCCCTTTTCCTGATTGGCTGACACTGAGCATGTAAAGGTAAACACACCTCGGCAAGTATTTGAAAACTGACATTTTATAAATAAATAAATATTTATCTATATAAATTGTGAATAATAATTTTACACAGAGAAGTTTAAGGCTGAACTCCGGACACAAAGACTTTCACTGAAATCCCCCCCTCCGGCCTCCAGGTTGTAGCGGCTCCTCTCCTGGACTGAGACGGCTTCCTCTGATTTCTCCGCACACTGTGAGCTTCTCACCATGTGCATTAGAAGCTGCAGCAAGTCAGAGAAGAGCCCCGCCCTCATTTCCTGGCTGTTGGGCGTCCATTTCCTGGCCCCGCCCCTTTCATTCATTGGATTTCAAGTCCTTCAATCGTGGAGCCCCCACTATGACATGTGGGTGTTGCCCAGGGTGGTCTGCATTCAGTTTTCTGATTCAGATCTGCTTGTCTATATCATGGTGAGGAGTGGGCGTGGTCACATGGAGGTCCCCTTTTTTTTATTCTTCGGCCTGTACGTGACTGTGAGAGTTTTAGGAAACCAATAAGAATGGATGTTATTTTACTTTTACTTACCGGGGGGGGGGGGGGGGGGGGGGTTGGGTATATTATTTAGTTGGTTATTTAAAGGGGTAGTGCACTGTATCTGAGCCCCGCAAACTGGAAATTATGTTTAATTAATTTTCAACCCCTTAACACTAAGCGGCCGCATATATATGTGTACCAGAATGTAAGCAAAGCTGTGCTGGGAGCGGGTGCAGGGCACAGTTACCGGTGGCTAACGGAAAACTCCCGATCTCTACTTGCCAACAGGAGCTTTCCGATCATGTGACAGCCAATCACAATGATCACATGATCATAAACCCCGCCCCTCCTCCCGCCATCAGAAAACTCTTCAGGGGCTGGGAGGAACTGGTGTTAAGGGGTTAATATTCACTGCTCCCCCATCCATCCATCCATCCATCCTCGTCTCCATCCATCCATGTCTCCATCCATGTCCCCATCCATGTCCCCATCCATCCATGTCTCCATCCATCCATCCATCCATCCATGTCTCCATCCATCCATCCATGTCCCCATCCATCCATCCATCCATGTCTCCATCCATCCATCCATCCATCCATGTCTCCATCCATCCATCCATGTCCCCATCCATCCATCCATCCATGTCTCCATCCATCCATCCATGTCCCCATCCATCCATGTCCCCATCCATCCATCCATCCATCCATGTCTCCATCCATCCATCCATGTCTCCATCCATCCATCCATCCATCCTTGTCTCCATCCATCCATGTCTCCATCCATCCATGTCTCCATCCATCCATGTCTCCATCCATCCATCCATGTCCCCATCCATCCATCCAACCATGTCTCCATCCATCCATGTCTCTATCCATCCATGTCTCCATCCATCCATCCATGTCCCCATCCATCCATCCATGTCCCCATCCATCCATCCATGTCTCCATCCATTCATCCATGTCCCCATCCATCCATCCATGTCCCCATCCATCCATCCAACCATGTCTCCATCCATCCATCCATCCATCCATGTCTCTATCCATCCATGTCTCCATCCATCCATCCATGTCTCCATCCATCCATCCATGTCTCCATCCATGTCTCCATCCATCCATATCTCCATCCATCCATTTCTCCATCCATGTCTCCATCCATCCATCCGTGTCTCCATCCATCCATCCATGTCTCCATCCATTTACCCATCCATGTCTCCATCTATCCATCCATCCGTGTCTCCATCCATCCATCCATCAGTGTCTCCATCCATCCATCCATGTCTCCATCCATCCATCCATGTCTCCATCCATTCATCCATGTCCCCATCCATCATCCATGTCCCCATCCATCCATCCAACCATGTCTCCATCCATCCATCCATCCATCCATGTCTCTATCCATCCATGTCTCCATCCATCCATCCATGTCTCCATCCATCCATCCATGTCTCCATCCATGTCTCCATCCATCCATATCTCCATCCATCCATTTCTCCATCCATGTCTCCATCCATCCATCCGTGTCTCCATCCATCCATCCATGTCTCCATCCATTTACCCATCCATGTCTCCATCTATCCATCCATCCGTGTCTCCATCCATCCATCCATCAGTGTCTCCATCCATCCATCCATGTCTCCATCCATCCATCCATGTCTCCATCCATTCATCCATCCGTGTCTCCATCCATCCATCAGTGTCTCCATCCACCCATCCATCCATCCATGTCTCCATCCTTCCATGTTTCCATCCATCCTTCCGTGTCTCCATCTATCTATGTCTCTTAAGTAAGGGCAGATGATTCATATAGTATTCACTTCCTGGAATCCATCTGCCCTCAGCCCAGGCATGCAGGCAAAAGGGTGTGCTGAGCTGAGAAAGCCCCTCCCAGCGGACAAATCTGCAGCAACTGTGTGATGTCATCATGTCACTATGGAGGAAAATCTCTGAGGAACGTTCCCAACACCTTGTTGTATCTCTGCCACCAAGAATGAAGGCAAAAGGGGGTCCAACCCGCTACTAGCTAGGGGGACCTAATAAAGGGGGTCCAACCCGCTACTAGCAAGGGGGACCTAATAAAAGGGGTCCAACCCACTACTAGCAAGGGGGACCTAATAAAGGGGGTCCAACCCGCTACTAGCAAGGGGGACCTAATAAAGGGGGTCCAACCCGCTACTAGCAAGGGGGACCTAATAAAAGGGGTCCAACCCACTACTAGCAAGGGGGACCTAATAAAGGGGGTCCAACCCGCTACTAGCAAGGGGGACCTAATAAAGGGGGTACAACCCGCTACTAGCAAGGGGGACCTAATAAAAGGGGTCCAACCCACTACTAGCAAGGGGGACCTAATAAAGGGGGTCCAACCCGCTACTAGCAAGGGGGACCTAATAAAGGGGGTCCAACCCGCTACTAGCAAGGGGGACCTAATAAAGGGGGTCCAACCCGCTACTAGCAAGGGGGACCTAATAAAGGGGGTACAACCCGCTACTAGCAAGGGGGACCTAATAAAAGGGGTCCAACCCACTACTAGCAAGGGGGACCTAATAAAGGGGGTCCAACCCGCTACTAGCAAGGAGGACCTAATAAAGGGGGTCCAACCCGCTACTAGCAAGGGGGACCTAATAAAGGGGGTCCAACCCGCTACTAGCAAGGGGGACCTAATAAAGGGGATTCTTCCTCACAGAAGAGTTTTATGTGATATGGATGGGGGTGGGGGGGTCAGTGTGGTTCTCATATAGAATGTGACACTTATTGTACATGAACGGCCTGAATAAAGTTGTGTCCGGTTGAATACAGGTGAGATCAGCTCAGCGCCCCCAGTGTCGGATGATACGGAAGTGTCCTCAGTCCTGGGACTGACACCACGGAAAGTCTTTAGGTGTCACTGAGATGATTGACCCCCCAGGAGGAGAATTTTCCACCGCCCGGCACGGTTCCTCTCAGCTGGATGATTAGGCTGGGAGAGGATTTTCCATTCTTAGCACCGGGTTATCTCTTTGTCCTGCGTTTCCCACACTCCACTTCAAACGCTATTTGTTGGGATTTATCTCCCTGTGATTGGGTGTATTTCCCAAAACATTCCGCAGGACAGCCAACGTCATGAAGACGGAACATTTCTATGGGGAGCGCCTGCTGTCTGTATGAAATATATAACAAATAATCATCTAACTTCTGCGCTACGATGAGCGACTTTGCAAATGTAAAATAATTAAATGAAAGAAAACCAATCACCTGACCTGACAAGGTGTGTAGGAGGTTGCTGCTTTCCTCCCTATCATATCTGAGCAGCCCATGTGACTATAGAGTCATACATGTGGGTGTATACACAATGGCCGGCCACTCCCTCCCTCCCTCCCCCTCCATGCCCACTAACCAGCTAAACACAATGGGGGTGGGATATTACATGTAGATTGATGGAGGCTTCACCCCTTTCTTATTTTAAGACACAGGCTGAAGGGGGCGTGACACTGGCAGAGATCCGCCCACACCATGTTATTTCCAAAAAATAATAAAGATTTGATTTCAAATATATATTTGTATGACAATTTAGAACAGTTTATTGATATTATTTAGCTTCCTTCTATATTCCACAGGATGTTTTTTTTTTTATGTTGACCATGTGACCAGCAGCAGAGGTGTAGAAGTTCCTCCTGCTTATGTTTCCCTGCAGACAGGCTGGGAGAGAGCCGGGTCATGTGACAGCTGGATATCCAATAGGAAAAAGGGACTTTGATTTTTTTAATTAAAATAATTACAGAGCTGCCATCCACATACAGAGCTAGAAGGGAGAATGTACATTATACAGCGTGTGTTTAGTATCTGCACACACACTCTAAAAGGGCCCCAACGATAGCCAGCAGAAGAAAATCTCAAAGGACTTCCTCTCCTGTAATAATACAGAGCCCTCACCCCCATACAAAAATAGAAGGGACGATGTGAATTGCACAGTGTGTGTTTAGTATGACTTTAGGTATTCAGGTATATACAGAAGTGAGCCGCATGTATTGATTTTCTGTTCCTCACACCCATGGCTGTATACCTCACCGCCAAAGTCCAAAGCTGTATGTAAGAATACAGTACAGTCCAACCCCCCTTTCATGTTGTGAGTACTGCCTGCCTGCTGGCTGTCTCTTTCCACAACTTCCCGGATTCCCAGCATGCTTTACAGCTTCTCCATTTCTAAGGACTACATAACCCAAGGTAACTTGCTGATTCCTGTACTGACTCCGCCTCCTGAAACCCCTCCTCTCAGAAGGCGGGCTCTGTGAAATGTGTGACACAGCAGTGCCTCCTCACAGGGTATAGTGACTCCGTGTCCCAGAATTCCAGAAAGTCAATGTGTGGGGTCTTCACAAAGGAAGTGTCATGAATCTGCAGTAATGTTTCACGCTCTGTCTGTCTGCTTACCTCTCTGGTCTGTATATACAGGTAGGGGCCACGCCCTCACACAGGCTCCTCCCCAGCCTCTAACAGGAAACACTATTTAACCCCAAGCCACCCTTGCCCGAGCAACAGCTGTGTTTAGGCTTCTGTGTGGCGTCCTGCTGTATGTTTATCTCTGACTTCCGGGTAACAACTGTTATTTCTCTGCCTACCTCACTTATATACTTACCTACATAAAATAAGTGATTAAAAACCTTTTATCTATATGAATCAAACCATGAAATTAAGAACGAATGATACCGGTGTGAAAAGGGTGACAATCTAATCTATTTAAACTTACTATTGTACAGAAAAGAAACGTTAGAGATTACCCCATATAATGTGGAGGATACAACCTTAAAAACAACAATGTTACCAAATATTGCTATTGGCCTTCCTTCCTGACCATCCCTGTCTGCTAGTGCCCCCGACCCTGGCGTGCCTTCCTGACCATCCCTGTCTGCTAGTGACCCCGACCTTGGCGTGCCTTCCAGACCATTCCTGTCTGCTAGTGACCCCAACCTTGGCGTGCCTTCCTGACCATCCCTGTCTGCTAGTGACCCCGACCCTGGCGTGCCTTCCTGACCATCCCTGTCTGCTAGTGACCCCGACCTTGGCGTGCCTTCCAGACCATTCCTGTCTGCTAGTGACCCCAACCTTGGCGTGCCTTCCTGACCATCCCTGTCTGATAGTGACCCCAACCTTGGCGTGCCTTCCTGACCATCCCTGTCTGCTAGTGACCCCGACCCTGGCGTGCCTTCCTGACCATCCCTGTCTGCTAGTGACCCCAACCTTGGTGTGCCTTCCTGACCATCCCTGTCTGCTAATGACCCCAACCTTGGCGTGCTTTCCTAACCATCCCTGTCTGCTAATGACCCCAACCTTGGCGTGCCTTCCTGACCATCCCTGTCTGCTAGTGACCCCGACCTTGGCGTGCCTTCCAGACCATCCCTGTCTGCTAATGACCCCAACCTTGGCGTGCCTTCCTGACCATCCCTGTCTGCTAATGACCCCAACCTTGGCGTGCTTTCCTGACCATCCCTGTCTGCTAATGACCCCAACCTTGGCGTGCCTTCCAGACCATCCCTGTCTGCTAGTGACCCCAACCTTGGCGTGCCTTCCTGACCATCCCTGTCTGCTAATGACCCCAACCTTGGCGTGCCTTCCTGACCATCCCTGTCTGCTAGTGACCCCGACCCTGGCGTGCATTCCTGACCATCCCTGTCTGCTAGTGACCCCCAACCCTGGCGTGCCTTCCTGACCATCCCTGTCTGCTAGTGACCCCGACCCTGGCGTGCCTTCCTGACCATCCCTGTCTGCTAGTGACCCCGGCCTTGGCGTGCCTTCCTGACCATTCCTACCTGCTAGTGACCCCAACCTTG
Source organism: Lithobates pipiens (assembly GCF_037356315.1). NCBI lineage: Eukaryota > Metazoa > Chordata > Amphibia > Anura > Ranidae > Lithobates > Lithobates pipiens. The sequence goes on from NW_027507788.1 coordinate 229,694,283, forward strand.
GCGTGCCTTCATGACCATCCCTGTCTGATAGTGACCCCAAACTTGGCGTGCCTTCCTGACCATCCCTGTCTGATAGTGACCTCGACCTTGGCGTGCCTTCCTGACCATCCCTGTCTGATAGTGACCCTGACCTTGGCGTGCCTTCCTGACCATCCCTGTTTGATAGTGACCTCGACCTTGGCGTGCCTTCCTGACCATCCCTGTCTGATAGTGACCCCGACCCTGGCGTGCCTTCCTGACCATCCCTGTCTGCTAGTGACCCCGACCTTGACGTGCCTTCCTGACCATCCCTGTCTGATAGTGACCCCAACCTTGGCGTGCCTTCCTGACCATCCCTGTCTGCTAGTGACCCCGACCCTGGCGTGCCTTCCTGACCATCCCTGTCTGCTAGTGACCCCAACCTTGGCGTGCCTTCCTGACCATCCCTGTCTGCTAATGACCCCAACCTTGGCGTGCTTTCCTGACCATCCCTGTCTGCTAATGACCCCAACCTTGGCGTGCCTTCCAGACCATCCCTGTCTGCTAGTGACCCCAACCTTGGCGTGCCTTCCTGACCATCCCTGTCTGCTAATGACCCCAACCTTGGCGTGCCTTCCTGACCATCCCTGTCTGCTAGTGACCCCGACCCTGGCGTGCATTCCTGACCATCCCTGTCTGCTAGTGACCCCAACCCTGGCGTGCCTTCCTGACCATCCCTGTCTGCTAGTGACCCCGACCCTGGCGTGCCTTCCTGACCATCCCTGTCTGTTAGTGACCCCGGCCTTGGCGTGCCTTCCTGACCATTCCTACCTGCTAGTGACCCCAACCTTGGCGTGCCTTCATGACCATCCCTGTCTGATAGTGACCCCAAACTTGGCGTGCCTTCCTGACCATCCCTGTCTGATAGTGACCTCGACCTTGGCGTGCCTTCCTGACCATCCCTGTCTGATAGTGACCCTGACCTTGGCATGCCTTCCTGACCATCCCTGTCTGCTAGTGTCCCTGATCTTGGCGTGCCTTCCTGACCATCCCTGTCTGCTAGTGTCCCTGATCTTGACGTGCCTTCCTGACCATCCCTGTCTGCTAGTGACCCTGATCTTGGTGTGTCTTCCTGACCATCCCTGTCTGCTAGTGACCCTGATCTTGGTGTGTCTTCCTGACCATCCCTGTCTGATAGTGACCCTGACCTTGACATGCCTTCCTGACCATCCCTGTCTGCTAGTGACCCTGATCTTGGCTTGTTCTCCTAAATATCCTGTGTTTAACTCTGTACTGCTGCTTCTGCTCTGTCCACCAGAGCCAGTCTGTGAGCATGTGCTGAGGGACCCCAGGGGCCTGTGACCTGGAGTCAGCTGCAGCCAAATCCATCCTCACCATCATAGGCTCTGGTGAAAACCTGCTGGCTCTTAAAGTCAGCTCCCTGCTTGGTCAGTGTTCAGTTGGAGCTGCTTTCCTGAAGCCCTCAGAGCTCCTCCACCTTAGCGGTGCACTCCTAACCACAGGTGTATCTAGTGAAAATGGCACCTATGGCAAGCACTGAAACTGCGCCCCTGTCAAAACATTTGAAACCCATATTTCAGATAACCTTAACAAAAAAAAGCTAGGAAAAAACTACAAGACAAGCTCTTTAATCTTTTTATTAACAAATTATGGATTGGCACTGATGAGCTTCACTAATGGGCACTGATTGCCAGCACTGATGAGCTGCTCTGATAGGTAGCACTGATAAGCTAGACTGACAGGCAGCACTGATGAGCTGCACTGAAGAGCACTGATAGGTGGCACTGATGAGCTGCACTGATGGGCACTAATAGGTGACACTGGCACTGACAGGTGGCACTGATGAGCTGCATTCATAGGTGGCACTGATATATGACACTTATAGGTGACACTGGCACTGACAGGTGACACTGATAGGTCACACTGGCACTTATAGGTGGCACTGATTGGTGACACTGGCACTGACAGGTGGCACTGATGAACTGCACTGATAGGTGACACTGTCACTACTAGGTGACACTGGTCCTGATAGGTGGCACTGATGAGCTGCACTGATAGGTGACACTAGTACTGATAGGTGGCACTGGTGAGCTGCACTGATAGGTTGCATTGATAGGTGACACTGGTACTGATAGGTGGCACTGATGAGCTGCACCAATGAGCATGGGCGTCCGCAGAACTTTTTTCAGGGGGGGGGGGGCATCATCTTAGGGTCACCCATGAGCCGCCCCTTTTTGACAGTGTCATTATCACATTATCATGGTCAGAGACTGCAGATGTAGTACATGGCCATAAGTAATGGATAATGGCCAACAGGCCCTCTTACCAGACCCAGCGAAACTACAGCAGTGATCCCTCCGGCTGGATGATCGCTCACTCTGGGTTTCCCTGGGGAGACTCTGGTCAGTAGTGTAGCATGTCTGTACCCTGGCAGTGGCTCAGCCTTTCTCTCTCTGGTGGCACTGAACAGTGTGTCTCTCTCTCTGGTGGTGCTGGACAGCGTGGCTCTCTCTCTGGTGGCACTGAACACTGTGTCTTTCTCTCTGATGGTGCTGGACAGCGTGGCTCTCTCTCTGATGGCACTGAACAGTGTGTCTCTCTCTCTCTCTGATGGCACTGAACAGTGTGTCTCTCTCTCTGGTGGTGCTGGGCAGCGTGGCTCTCTCTCTGATGGCACTGAACAGTGTGTCTCTCTCTCTCTGATGGCACTGAACAGTGTGTCTCTCTCTCTGGTGGTGCTGGGCAGCGTGGCTCTCTCTCTGATGGCACTGAACAGTGTGTCTCTCTCTCTCTGATGGCACTGAACAGTGTGTCTCTCTTTTTGGTGGCACTGAACAGTGTGTCTCTCTCTCTGGTGGCACTGAACAGTGTGTCTCTCTCTCTGGTGGCGCTGGACAGCGTGCCTCTCTCTCTGGTGGCACTGAACAGTGTGTCTCTCTCTCTCTGGTGGTGCTGGGCAGCGTGGCTCTCTCTCTGATGGCACTGAACAGTGTGTGTCTCTCTCTCTCTGGTGGTGCTGGACAGCGTGGCTCTCTCTCTGATGGCACTGAACAGTGTGTCTCTCTCTCTCTGGTGGTGCTGGACAGCGTGTCTCTCTCTCTGATGGCACTGAACAGTGTGTCTCTCTCTCTCTCTCTGGTGGTGCTGGACAGTGTGTCTCTCTCTCTGGTGGCACTGGACAGCGTGTGTCTCTCTCTCTGGTGGCGCTGAACAGTGTGTCTCTCTCTCTCTGGTGGTGCTGGGCAGCGTGGCTCTCTCTCTGATGGCACTGAACAGTGTGTCTCTCTCTCTGGTGGTGCTGGGCATCGTGGCTCTCTCTCTGATGGCACTGAACAGTGTGTCTCTCTCTCTGTTGGTGCTGGACAGCGTGGCTCTCTCTCTGATGGCACTGAACAGTGTGTCTCTCTCTCTCTGGTGGTGCTGGACAGCGTGGCTCTCTCTCTGATGGCACTAAACAGCGTGTCTCTCTCTCTCTCTCTGGTGGTGCTGGACAGCGTGGCTCTCTCTCTGATGGCACTGAACAGTGTGTCTCTCTCTCTGGTGGTGCTGGACAGCGTGGCTCTCTCTCTGATGGCACTGAACAGTGTGTCTCTCTCTCTCTGATGGCACTGAACAGTGTGTCTCTCTCTCTGGTGGTGCTGGGCAGCGTGGCTCTCTCTCTGATGGCACTGAACAGTGTGTCTCTCTCTCTCTGATGGCACTGAACAGTGTGTCTCTCTTTTTGGTGGCACTGAACAGTGTGTCTCTCTCTCTGGTGGCACTGAACAGTGTGTCTCTCTCTCTGGTGGCGCTGGACAGCGTGTCTCTCTCTCTGGTGGCACTGAACAGTGTGTCTCTCTCTCTCTGGTGGTGCTGGGCAGCGTGGCTCTCTCTCTGATGGCACTGAACAGTGTGTCTCTCTCTCTCTCTGGTGGTGCTGGACAGCGTGGCTCTCTCTCTGATGGCACTGAACAGTGTGTCTCTCTCTCTCTGGTGGTGCTGGACAGCGTGTCTCTCTCTCTGATGGCACTGAACAGTGTGTCTCTCTCTCTCTCTCTGGTAGTGCTGAACAGTGTGTCTCTCTTTTTGGTGGCACTGAACAGTGTGTCTCTCTCTCTGGTGGCACTGAACAGTGTGTCTCTCTCTCTGGTGGCGCTGGACAGCGTGTCTCTCTCTCTGGTGGCACTGAACAGTGTGTCTCTCTCTCTCTGGTGGTGCTGGGCAGCGTGGCTCTCTCTCTGATGGCACTGAACAGTGTGTGTCTCTCTCTCTCTGGTGGTGCTGGACAGCGTGGCTCTCTCTCTGATGGCACTGAACAGTGTGTCTCTCTCTCTCTGGTGGTGCTGGACAGCGTGTCTCTCTCTCTGATGGCACTGAACAGTGTGTCTCTCTCTCTCTCTCTGGTGGTGCTGGACAGTGTGTCTCTCTCTCTGGTGGCGCTGGACAGCGTGTCTCTCTCTCTGGTGGCACTGAACAGTGTGTCTCTCTCTCTCTGGTGGTGCTGGGCAGCGTGGCTCTCTCTCTGATGGCACTGAACAGTGTGTCTCTCTCTCTGGTGGTGCTGGGCATCGTGGCTCTCTCTCTGATGGCACTGAACAGTGTGTCTCTCTCTCTGTTGGTGCTGGACAGCGTGGCTCTCTCTCTGATGGCACTGAACAGTGTGTCTCTCTCTCTCTGGTGGTGCTGGACAGCGTGGCTCTCTCTATGATGGCACTGAACAGTGTGTCTCTCTCTCTCTGATGGCACTGAACAGTGTGTCTCTCTCTCTCTCTCTGGTGGTGCTGGACAGCGTGGCTCTCTCTCTGATGGCACTGAACAGTGTGTCTCTCTCTCTGGTGGTGCTGGACAGCGTGGCTCTCTCTCTGATGGCACTGAACAGTGTGTCTCTCTCTCTCTGATGGCACTGAACAGTGTGTCTCTCTCTCTGGTGGTGCTGGGCAGCGTGGCTCTCTCTCTGATGGCACTGAACAGTGTGTCTCTCTCTCTCTGATGGCACTGAACAGTGTGTCTCTCTTTTTGGTGGCACTGAACAGTGTGTCTCTCTCTCTGGTGGCACTGAACAGTGTGTCTCTCTCTCTGGTGGCGCTGGACAGCGTGTCTCTCTCTCTGGTGGCACTGAACAGTGTGTCTCTCTCTCTCTGGTGGTGCTGGGCAGCGTGGCTCTCTCTCTGATGGCACTGAACAGTGTGTCTCTCTCTCTCTCTGGTGGTGCTGGACAGCGTGGCTCTCTCTCTGATGGCACTGAACAGTGTGTCTCTCTCTCTCTGGTGGTGCTGGACAGCGTGTCTCTCTATCTGATGGCACTGAACAGTGTGTCTCTCTCTCTCTCTCTGGTGGTGCTGGACAGTGTGTCTCTCTCTCTGGTGGCGCTGGACAGCGTGTCTCTCTCTCTGGTGGCACTGAACAGTGTGTCTCTCTCTCTCTGGTGGTGCTGGGCAGCGTGGCTCTCTCTCTGATGGCACTGAACAGTGTGTCTCTCTCTCTGGTGGTGCTGGGCATCGTGGCTCTCTCTCTGATGGCACTGAACAGTGTGTCTCTCTCTCTGTTGGTGCTGGACAGCGTGGCTCTCTCTCTGATGGCACTGAACAGTGTGTCTCTCTCTCTCTCTGGTGGTGCTGGACAGCGTGGCTCTCTCTCTGATGGCACTAAACAGTGTGTCTCTCTCTCTCTCTCTGGTGGTGCTGGACAGCGTGGCTCTCTCTCTGATGGCACTGAACAGTGTGTCTCTCTCTCTGGTGGTGCTGGACAGCGTGGCTCTCTCTCTGATGGCACTGAACAGTGTGTCTCTCTCTCTCTGGTGGTGCTGGACAGCGTCTCTCTCTCTCTGGTGGCACTGAACAGTGTGTCTCTCTCTCTGGTGGTGCTGGGCAGCGTGGCTCTCTCTCTGATGGCACTGAACAGTGTGTGTCTCTCTCTCTGGTGGTGCTGGGCAGCGTGGCTCTCTCTCTGATGGCACTGAACAGTGTGTCTCTCTCTCTCTGGTGGTGCTGGACAGTGTGGCTCTCTCTCTGGTGGTGCTGGGCAGCGTGGCTCTCTCTCTGATGGCACTGAACAGTAGTGATGGACGAACTTCCGACGGGACGTTTCGCGAACGCGAAACGCGAACGGGCACAAACGTTCGCGAAAACGACCGTTCGCCGCGGGCTCCATTGACTTCAATGGGAGGCGAATTTCGCAAACCTTTAGGTCGAATTTGCGGCCACGGGGTAATTATTAGGGGGTAGCACGTAGTCCCACCACCTGGACAATAGCATAATACATGTATGAGGTGAATTTGGGATCGATAACTACAAGCATTTTTTTTTTATTTGGGAAATTGTTCTGACAATTCAGGACTATGGAGCTAATGAAGGCAATGGAGGAGAGGGAAGGTCAGGGACCAGGGTAGGCAAACAAGAGGGTGCAGGAGATACAGAGCACTGACAGCAGCACCGTAATACAGAGCACTGACATCAGCACCGTGACATACAGCGCTGACAGCAGCTCCGTGACATACAGCGCTGACAGCAGCTCCGTGACATACAGCGCTGACAGCAGCTCCGTGACATACAGCGCTGACAGCAGCTCCGTGACATACAGCGCTGACAGCAGCTCCGTGACATACAGCGCTGACAGCAGCACCGTGACATACAGCGCTGACAGCAGCTCCGTGACATACAGCGCTGACAGCAGCTCCGTGACATACAGCGCTGACAGCAGCTCTGTGACATACAGCACTGACAGCAGCTCCGTGACATACAGCGCTGACAGCAGCTCCGTGACATACAGCGCTGACAGCAGCACCGTGACATACAGCGCTGACAGCAGCTCCGTGACATACAGCGCTGACAGCAGCTCCGTGACATACAGCGCTGACAGCAGCTCCGTGACATACAGCACTGACAGCAGCTCCGTGACATACAGCGCTGACAGCAGCTCCGTGACATACAGCGCTGACAGCAGCACCGTGACATACAGCGCTGACAGCAGCTCCGTGACATACAGCGCTGACAGCAGCTCCGTGACATACAGCGCTGACAGCAGCTCCGTGACATACAGCGCTGACAGCAGCTCCGTGACATACAGCGCTGACAGCAGCTCCGTGACATACAGCGCTGACAGCAGCTCCGTGACATACAGCGCTGACAGCAGCTCCGTGACATACAGCGCTGACAGCAGCACCGTAAGCAGCCCCAGGAGGAAGTCAGCACAGCACAGGGATGGTGTGATCCCCTCATAATAAGAACCCCCAGGAGGAAGTCAGCACAGCACAGGGATAGTGTGATCCCTTCATAATAAGAACCCCCAGGAGGAAGTCAGCACAGCACAGGGATGGTGGGAGCCCCTCATAATAAGAACACCCAGGAGGAAGTCAGCACAGCACAGGGATGGTGGGAACCCCTCATAATAAGCAGCCCCAGTAGAAATATGACACCGCTCAACCTCTTCAAAGAGGAGGGTAGGGGCATATAGTACGGTGTGCTTTTTTGGGTCAGGGAAGTGAGCCAAATGAATTAAGAAGGTCTGTGTGCTTGATTCCAAAAATTGTTTATAGACATATACATGGTCTACTGATCACATGTGTTGAATTCCTCCGAGATCCATGCCTCATTCATTTTTAGAAATGTGAGGTAGTTAACACTGTGGTGAGCTAGGCGAGTACGCTTATCGGTCACAATCCCCCCTGCTGCGCTGAACGTCCTTTCGGACAGGACACTGGATGAGGGGCAAGCCAACAGTTCGATTGCAAATTGGGCAAGCTCTGGCCAGAGGTCAAGCCTGCCCACCCAGTAGTCTAGGGGTTCATCACTCCTCAGAGCGTCCACATCGGCCGTTAACCCAATGTAGTCGGACACCTGACGGTCTAGGCGTTCCCTGATGCTGGATCCGGATGACACCTGTCGATGGGTCGGCTGAAAGAATGACCTCATATCCGAAGTCACCAACACATCTTCAAACCGGCCTCTTCTTGCAGGCGCTGTTGGATTGGTACCCGCAAATCCTTCTCTGGGAGTGGGAATTGCTCCTCTGCCAGCGCACGCAAAAGCAGAATGCAGCATTTCTCGAAGCAAGGCCTGGAAGTGCTGCATTCTGACAGCCCTCTGCGACGGCGGTAACATTTCCGCCATTTTGTGTTTGTACCGGGGGTCTAAGTACGTTGCCACCCAGTACTGGTCCTTGACCCTCATGCTTTTTATACGGGGGTCCCTATTAAAACACTGGAGCATGAAGGCCCCCATTTGCACTAAAGTGGAAGCGGTGTGGTGGCCTGGCTCCTGCTCATCATCCAGGATAATGTCGTCCTCTTCATTCTCCTCTCCCCATCCTCGCACAACAGGGATCCCAGAAAGGTTTAAAGCATGCTCTTCTTGCTCCTGCTCATCCGCCCCGGCACCATCCTCCTCTGACTCCTCATCAGACTCCTGTTGTTGACTTGTCTCAGATAGAGTAGCCCCCCCTGGGAATTCATCCAGCATTGCGACTTCCTCATCTTCCCGCTCCTGCTCCTCCACAGCCTGATCAATGACACGACGCAATGCACGCTCCAGAAAGAAGGCATAAGGTACCATGTCACTGATGGCGCCATGGCTGCGACTGACCAGTTTGGTGATCTCCTCAAATGGCCGCAGAAGTCTGCATGTGTCGCGCATGAGCAGCCACTGGCGCGGTGAAAAAAAACCCAGCTCCCCAGAACCGTTTCTTTCGCAGAGTTCATACAGGTAGACGTTAACTGCACGTTTCTGCTGGAGCAGCCTATCAAGCATATAGAAGGTTGAGTTCCATCGCGTCGGGCAATCGCAAATAAGACGTCTGACCGGCAGATGGTGTCGCCGCTGAATGTCAGCAAGGCGAGCCATGGCCGTGTAAGATCTTCTGAAATGGGCCGAGATTTTCCTTGCCTGCCGCAAGATGTCCTGGACCCCAGGGTATTTGACAAGGAATCGCTGCACGACCAAGTTTAAGACGTGTGCCATGCACGGCACGTGCGTGATTTTGCCCTGTTTCAATGCGCTAAGCAGATTGGCACCGTTGTCACACACCACTTTACCAACTGTCAAATTGAGCGGTGTTAGCCACTCATCTGCCTGTGAACGCAAAGCTGAAAGGAGTGCCGGGCCAGTGTGGCTCTTTGCTTCCAGGCACAACAGACGCAGCACGGCATGGCAACGTCTCACCTGGCATGTGGAATAGGTTCTGGGGAGCTTGGGCGGTGCAGTGGAAGAGACGCTAGCAGCGGAAAAGGAGGAGGCAGCTGAGGAGGAGAGGGAGGAGGATGGAGTAGGAGGAGGAGAAGAAGAGTCAGGCCTGCATGCAATCCGTGGCGGTAAAACCAAATCTACACGGGTGCCACGGGTTACATGCTTGACGGCCGTCAGAAGGTTCACCCAGTGGGCAGTAAAACTGATATACCTTCCCTGCCCGTGTTTGCTAGACCACGTGTCTGTGGTCAGATGTATCTTGGCACCGACACTGTGTGCCAGAGATACATTCACTTGCCGCTGAACATGGCCATATAGCTCTGGGATGCCCTTCTCTGAGAAATACTTCCTTCCTGGGACCTTCCATTGTGGTGTTCCAATGGCCACAAATTTGCGAAAGGCCTCCGAGTCCACCAGTTTATATGGCAGTAGTTGGCGGGCTATGAGTTCTGACAAGCCAGCCGCCAACCGTTGGGCAAGAGGGTTATCCGGCGTCATCATTTTTTTACGCTCAAACATTAGGCCCACGGAAGCCTGCCTTTTTGCAGAAAAATGTGAGCTTGGCGTGATGGAAGGTGGAGTGGAGGACAATTGTGAGGAGAGAGGAGAAGGAGAAGTAGAAGACGAGGCTGGACGGTGAGAGCCTGCAGTGTGGCTTTGTGTGTTCCGTTGCTCCCACTGGGCTCGGTGATGGCTGCTCATGTGCCTTCTTAAGGCGGTCGTCCCTAGGTGAGTATTGGGCTTACCGCGACTAACGCGTTGACTGCAAAGATTGCAGATGGCAACGCTATTGTCAGCAGCGGACACGTTAAAAAAAGCCCACACTGCGGAGCCATGTGCCGGTGTCCTGGGAGCGCCAGATGTGACCGTACATGGTCGATGACTCGCTCCTGATACATTTGCAGTCTGCTTTGTCCCTGCTGTGCAATGTAAGTCATTGCTGCTTCTCCTCCCTATCTGCTGGTCCATATCTCCCTCTGAACTCCCCTCCTCTTCCTCTCTTGTGGGCACCCACGTGACATCACTAGACACGTCATCATCAACGTCACCTTCCCCACCGCTATAAGTAGAGATCTCGGAGTAGGCAGCAACACCGGGGACCAACCTCCTCCTTGGGCTGATCTGGGTACTGGCGTCAGACTGCTGAGTAGCGCTTGTTGCTACCTCCTCTTCCTGATCCAATACCAAGAGTGGCTGCGCATCAGAAATGTCCTCTTGATATGGATCGGAAAATAATTCCAGTGACTCAAGCGGAAGGTATGTGGTGGTGGTGGTGGTGGTCGTGTTGTTGGTGGTAGTGTCTTTGGGGGTGCACATAGCAGAGAGTGAAGAAGAGGGTGCAGATCGAGAGGATGAGGAGGGTGCAGAAGAGTAAGGCTGAGCGAGCCACTCAACCAAGTCTGGTGCATCCTTTAAAGTAATTGAACGCACCTTCTGCAACTTCCCACTTTGGCTCAAGCCTGTTGCTCCTGCCCTACCCCTACCACCCCTGCGGAAGGGCCTGCCTCTTCCTCTGCATGTCATTTTTTAAATGACCCTGTGACAAAACTCTTAGTCCCTATACCGCTGAAGGACTGCTGCAGTATAGGTGAGCGGTCAGCAGTGGTGCACGTCAACCCTATCTATTGTGGACCTATAGCGGTCCTTACAGAACAGCAGACTGTACCGCACTCAAGCCTATGTACCGTAGCACCCTATACCAAGTTACCAGTCCTTATAAGAACTTTTGTGGACCAAGCAGGTTGTGTATTAGTGTTTAGCAGACTGTACGTCAGTCCCTATACCGCTGAAGGACTGCTGCAGTATAGGGCAGCGGTCAGCAGTGGTGCACGTCAACCCTATCTATTGTGGACCGATAGCGGTCCTTACAGAACAGCAGACTGTACCGCACTCAAGCCTATGTACCGTAGCACCCTATACCAAGTTACCAGTCCTTATAAGAACTTTTGTGGAACAAGCAGGTTGTGTGTTAGTGATTAGCAGACTGTACGTCAGTCCCTATACCAATGAAGGACTGCTGCAGTATAGGGCAGCGGTCAGCAGTAGTGCACGGCAACCCTATGTATTGTGGACCGATAGCGGTCCTTACAGAACAGCAGACTGTAACGCACTCAGGCCTATGTACCGTAGCACCCTATACCAAGTTACCAGTCCTTATAAGAACTTTTGTGGACCAAGCAGGTTGTGTGTTAGTGATTAGCAGACTGTACGTCAGTCCCTATACCAATGAAGGACTGCTGCAGTATAGGGCAGCGGTCAGCAGTAGTGCACGGCAACCCTATGTATTGTGGACCGATAGCGGTCCTTACAGAACAGCAGACTGTAACGCACTCAGGCCTATGTACCGTAGCACCCTATACCAAGTTACCAGTCCTTATAAGAACTTTTGTGGACCAAGCAGGTTGTGTGTTAGTGATTAGCAGACTGTACGTCAGTCCCTATACCAATGAAGGACTGCTGCAGTATAGGGCAGCGGTCAGCAGTAGTGCACGGCAACCCTATGTATTGTGGACCGATAGCGGTCCTTACAGAACAGCAGACTGTAACGCACTCAGGCCTATGTACCGTAGCACCCTATACCAAGTTACCAGTCCTTATAAGAACTTTTGTGGACCAAGCAGGTTGTGTGTTAGTGATTAGCAGACTGTACGTCAGTCCCTATACCAATGAAGGACTGCTGCAGTATAGGGCAGCGGTCAGCAGTAGTGCACGGCAACCCTATGTATTGTGGACCGATAGCGGTCCTTACAGAACAGCAGACTGTAACGCACTCAGGCCTATGTACCGTAGCACCCTATACCAAGTTACCAGTCCTTATAAGAACTTTTGTGGACCAAGCAGGTTGTGTGTTAGTGATTAGCAGACTGTACGTCAGTCCCTATACCAATGAAGGACTGCTGCAGTATAGGGCAGCGGTCAGCAGTAGTGCACGGCAACCCTATGTATTGTGGACCGATAGCGGTCCTTACAGAACAGCAGACTGTACTGCACTCAGGCCTATGTACCGTAGCACCCTATACCAAGTTACCAGTCCTTATAAAAACTTTTGTGGACCAAGCAGGTTGTGTGTTAGTGTTTAGCAGACTGTGCGTCAGTCCCTATACCGCTGAAGGACTGCTGCAGTATAGGGCAGCGGTCAGCAGTAGTGCACGGCAACCCTATGTATTGTGGACCGATAGCGGTCCTTACAGAACAGCAGACTGTAACGCACTCAGGCCTATGTACCGTAGCACCCTATACCAAGTTACCAGTCCTTATAAGAACTTTTGTGGACCAAGCAGGTTGTGTGTTAGTGATTAGCAGACTGTGCGTCAGTCCCTATACCGCTGAAGGACTGCTGCAGTATAGGGCAGCGGTCAGCAGTAGTGCACGTCAACCCTATGTATTGTGGACCGATAGCGGTCCTTACAGAACAGCAGACTGTACTGCACTCAGGCCTATGTACCGTAGCACCCTATACCAAGTTACCAGTCCTTATAAAAACTTTTGTGGACCAAGCAGGTTGTGTGTTAGTGATTAGCAGACTGTACGTCAGTCCCTATACCAATGAAGGACTGCTGCAGTATAGGGCAGCGGTCAGCAGTAGTGCACGGCAACCCTATGTATTGTGGACCGATAGCGGTCCTTACAGAACAGCAGACTGTACTGCACTCAGGCCTATGTACCGTAGCACCCTATACCAAGTTACCAGTCCTTATAAGAACTTTTGTGGACCAAGCAGGTTGTGTGTTAGTGATTAGCAGACTGTACGTCAGTCCCTATACCAATGAAGGACTGCTGCAGTATAGGGCAGCGGTCAGCAGTAGTGCACGTCAACCCTATGTATTGTGGACCGATAGCGGTCCTTACAGAACAGCAGACTGTACTGCACTCAGGCCTATGTACCGTAGCACCCTATACCAAGTTACCAGTCCTTATAAGAACTTTTGTGGACCAAGCAGGTTGTGTGTTAGTGATTAGCAGACTGTACGTCAGTCCCTATACCAATGAAGGACTGCTGCAGTATAGGGCAGCGGTCAGCAGTAGTGCACGTCAACCCTATGTATTGTGGACCGATAGCGGTCCTTACAGAACAGCAGACTGTACTGCACTCAGGCCTATGTACCGTAGCACCCTATACCAAGTTACCAGTCCTTATAAGAACTTTTGTGGACCAAGCAGGTTGTGTGTTAGTGTTTAGCAGACTGTGCGTCAGTCCCTATACCGCTGAAGGACTGCTGCAGTATAGGGCAGCGGTCAGCAGTAGTGCACGGCAACCCTATGTATTGTGGACCGATAGCGGTCCTTACAGAACAGCAGACTGTACTGCACTCAGGCCTATGTACCGTAGCACCCTATACCAAGTTACCAGTCCTTATAAGAACTTTTGTGGACCAAGCAGGTTGTGTGTTAGTGTTTAGCAGACTGTGCGTCAGTCCCTATACCGCTGAAGGACTGCTGCAGTATAGGGCAGCGGTCAGCAGTAGTGCACGGCAACCCTATGTATTGTGGACCGATAGCGGTCCTTACAGAACAGCAGACTGTACTGCACTCAGGCCTATGTACCGTAGCACCCTATACCAAGTTACCAGTCCTTATAAGAACTTTTGTGGACCAAGCAGGTTGTGTGTTAGTGTTTAGCAGACTGTGCGTCAGTCCCTATACCGCTGAAGGACTGCTGCAGTATAGGGCAGCGGTCAGCAGTAGTGCACGTCAACCCTATGTATTGTGGACCGATAGCGGTCCTTACAGAACAGCAGACTGTAACGCACTCAGGCCTATGTACCGTAGCACCCTATACCAAGTTACCAGTCCTTATAAGAACTTTTGTGGACCAAGCAGGTTGTGTATTAGTGTTTAGCAGACTGTGCGTCAGTCCCTATACCGCTGAAGGACTGCTGCAGTATAGGGCAGCGGTCAGCAGTAGTGCACGGCAACCCTATCTATTGTGGACCGATAGCGGTCCTTACAGAACAGCAGACTGTACCGCACCCAAGCCTATGTACCGTAGCACCCTAGACAGACCAAGTTACCAGTCCTTATAAGAACTTTTGTGGAACAAGTGAGTTGTGAATGATTAGCAGACTGCAGCAGAAGGGCAGCAGTCAAGTATAATATTCTTTCTATATTTGGAAGAAAGAATATTATACGTGTACAAGCCTATTACCGTACCACTGATACCAGTCCTGAAAAGAACCTTTGTGGAACTAATAGTAACAGCAAGTCTTTAAAATTATCCTCACTGCCTGACACACTGCTTCCTGCCTGTCCCTATACAAATTGGCAAAAAAGAGTAGGCTGGAACGATTAGCTGGAACAGCTCTTTTGTGGACCTGATAGTAACAGCTAATGATGATGATGATGATGATGATGAAGAAAGACTAATCTGGCTGAGCTGTCCCTAAAATAGCAGCATACAGCGCTCTGTCCCTTTATCTAAACTGACAAAAGAAACTCAGGCTGCTGACCTAACACCTATACCAGTCCTGAAAAGAACTTTTGTGTACCAAATAGCTAGCGTTTTCTCTGTCCCTACTCCACACAGGATCCTTTCCCTACAGTGACAGAAGAAAGAATGTAAAATGGCCACCGGATCGGGTGTATTTATAGGTTAGGGGGAATGTCCAAGTGTCCATGAGCTGTCATGTCTCAATTGGTTGTCCTGTAACACATGATAAACGTGTCACGAAAGGTTAAAGTTCTTGTATACATTAAACACGTAAGTCCGCCGGGGCGAACGACGGAAAAAGGCGTTCGAACCCGCGGACGGCGAAAGTCGGAAATTCGCCGCGAAACGACCGCCGGGCGAACCGTTCGGCCATCACTACTGAACAGTGTGTGTCTCTCTCTCTGGTGGTGCTGGGCAGCGTGGCTCTCTCTCTGATGGCACTGAACAGTGTGTCTCTCTCTCTCTGGTGGTGCTGGACAGTGTGGCTCTCTCTCTGGTGGTGCTGGGCAGCGTGGCTCTCTCTCTGATGGCACTGAACAGTGTGTGTCTCTCTCTGGTGGTGCTGGGCAGCGTGGCTCTCTCTCTGATGGCACTGAACAGTGTGTCTCTCTCTCTCTGGTGGTGCTGGACAGTGTGGCTCTCTCTCTGATGGCACTGAACAGTGTGTCTCTCTCTCTGGTGGCGCTGGACAGCGTGGCTCTCTCTCTGATGGCACTGAACAGTGTGTCTCTCTCTCTCTGGTGGTGCTGGACAGCGTGGCTCTCTCTCTGATGGCACTGAACAGTGTGTCTCTCTCTCTCTCTCTGGTGGTGCTGGACAGTGTGTCTCTCTCTCTGGTGGCGCTGGACAGCGTGTCTCTCTCTCTGGTGGCACTGAACAGTGTGTCTCTCTCTCTCTGGTGGTGCTGGGCAGCGTGGCTCTCTCTCTGATGGCACTGAACAGTGTGTCTCTCTCTCTGGTGGTGCTGGGCAGCGTGGCTCTCTCTCTGATGGCACTGAACAGTGTGTCTCTCTCTCTGGTGGTGCTGGACAGTGTGTCTCTCTCTCTGGTGGTGCTGGGCAGCGTGGCTCTCTCTCTGATGGCACTGAACAGTGTGTCTCTCTCTCTCTGGTGGTGCTGGACAGCGTGGCTCTCTCTCTGATGGCACTGAACAGTGTGTCTCTCTCTCTCTGGTGGTGCTGGACAGCGTGGCTCTCTCTCTGATGGCACTAAACAGCGTGTCTCTCTCTCTCTGGTGGTGCTGGACAGCGTGGCTCTCTCTCTGATGGCACTGAACAGTGTGTCTCTCTCTCTGGTGGTGCTGGACAGCGTGGCTCTCTCTCTGATGGCACTGAACAGTGTGTCTCTCTCTCTCTGGTGGTGCTGGACAGCGTGTCTCTCTCTCTGGTGGCGCTGGACAGCGCGTCTCTCTCTCTCGGGTGGCACTGAACAGTGTGTCTCTCTCTCTGGTGGTGCTGGGCAGTGTGGCTCTCTCTCTGATGGCACTGAACAGTGTGTGTCTCTCTCTCTGGTGGTGCTGGGCAGCGTGGCTCTCTCTCTGATGGCACTGAACAGTGTGTCTCTCTCTCTCTGGTGGTGCTGGACAGTGTGGTTCTCTCTCTGGTGGTGCTGGGCAGCGTGGCTCTCTCTCTGATGGCACTGAACAGTGTGTCTCTCTCTCTCTGGTGGTGCTGGACAGCGTGGCTCTCTCTATGATGGCACTGAACAGTGTGTCTCTCTCTCTCTGATGGCACTGAACAGTGTGTCTCTCTCTCTCTCTCTGGTGGTGCTGGACAGCGTGGCTCTCTCTCTGATGGCACTGAACAGTGTGTCTCTCTCTCTGGTGGTGCTGGACAGCGTGGCTCTCTCTCTGATGGCACTGAACAGTGTGTCTCTCTCTCTCTGATGGCACTGAACAGTGTGTCTCTCTCTCTGGTGGTGCTGGGCAGCGTGGCTCTCTCTCTGATGGCACTGAACAGTGTGTCTCTCTCTCTCTGATGGCACTGAACAGTGTGTCTCTCTTTTTGGTGGCACTGAACAGTGTGTCTCTCTCTCTGGTGGCACTGAACAGTGTGTCTCTCTCTCTGGTGGCGCTGGACAGCGTGTCTCTCTCTCTGGTGGCACTGAACAGTGTGTCTCTCTCTCTCTGGTGGTGCTGGGCAGCGTGGCTCTCTCTCTGATGGCACTGAACAGTGTGTCTCTCTCTCTCTCTGGTGGTGCTGGACAGCGTGGCTCTCTCTCTGATGGCACTGAACAGTGTGTCTCTCTCTCTCTGGTGGTGCTGGACAGCGTGTCTCTCTATCTGATGGCACTGAACAGTGTGTCTCTCTCTCTCTCTCTGGTGGTGCTGGACAGTGTGTCTCTCTCTCTGGTGGCGCTGGACAGCGTGTCTCTCTCTCTGGTGGCACTGAACAGTGTGTCTCTCTCTCTCTGGTGGTGCTGGGCAGCGTGGCTCTCTCTCTAATGGCACTGAACAGTGTGTCTCTCTCTCTGGTGGTGCTGGGCATCGTGGCTCTCTCTCTGATGGCACTGAACAGTGTGTCTCTCTCTCTGTTGGTGCTGGACAGCGTGGCTCTCTCTCTGATGGCACTGAACAGTGTGTCTCTCTCTCTCTCTGGTGGTGCTGGACAGCGTGGCTCTCTCTCTGATGGCACTAAACATTGTGTCTCTCTCTCTCTCTCTGGTGGTGCTGGACAGCGTGGCTCTCTCTCTGATGGCACTGAACAGTGTGTCTCTCTCTCTGGTGGTGCTGGACAGCGTGGCTCTCTCTCTGATGGCACTGAACAGTGTGTCTCTCTCTCTCTGGTGGTGCTGGACAGCGTCTCTCTCTCTCTGGTGGCACTGAACAGTGTGTCTCTCTCTCTGGTGGTGCTGGGCAGCGTGGCTCTCTCTCTGATGGCACTGAACAGTAGTGATGGACGAACTTCCGACGGGACGTTTCGCGAAAGCGAAATGCGAACGGACCCAAACGTTCACGAAACCGAACGTTCGCCGCGGGCCCCATTGACTTCAATGGGAGGCGAACTTTGCAAACCTTCATGTCGAATTTGCGGCCACGTGGTAATTATTAGGGGGTAAAACGTAGTCCCACCATCTGGACAATGACATAATACATGTATGAGGTGAATTTGGGATCGATAACTACAAGCATTTTTATTTTATTTGGGAAATTGTTCTAACAATTCAGGACTATGGAGCTAATGAAGGCAATGGAGGAGAGGGAAGGTCAGGGACCAGGGTAGGCAAAGAAGAGGGTGCAGGAGATGATCACCAGCAGCGTGACATACCGGAATGACACATGCACCGTGATAGAGGCATCTGACAGCAGCACCGTAATACAGAGCACTGACAGCAGCACCGTGACATACAGCGCTGACAGCAGCACCGTGACATACAGCGCTGACAGCAGCACCGTGACATACAGCGCTGACAGCAGCACCGTGACATACAGCGCTGACAGCAGCACCGTGACATACAGCGCTGACAGCAGCACCGTGACATACAGCGCTGACAGCAGCACCGTGACATACAGCGCTGACAGCAGCACCGTGACATACAGCACTGACAGCAGCACCGTAAGCAGCCCCAGGAGGAAGTCAGCACAGCACAGGGATGGTGTGATCCCCTCATAATAAGAACCCCCAGGAGGAAGTCAGCACAGCACAGGGATAGTGTGATCCCTTCATAATAAGAACCCCCAGGAGGAAGTCAGCACAGCACAGGGATATCATAAGCAGCCCCAGTAGAAATATGACACCGCTCAACCTCTTCAAAGAGGAGGGTAGGGGCATATAGTACGGTGTGCTTTTTTGGGTCAAGGAAGTGAGCAGACTGTACGTCAGTCCCTATACCGCTGAAGGACTGCTGCAGTATAGGGCAGCGGTCAGCAGTGGTGCACGTCAACCCTATCTATTGTGGACCTATAGCGGTCCTTACAGAACAGCAGACTGTACCGCACTCAAGCCTATGTACCGTAGCACCCTATACCAAGTTACCAGTCCTTATAAGAACTTTTGTGGACCAAGCAGGTTGTGTATTAGTGTTTAGCAGACTGTACGTCAGTCCCTATACCGCTGAAGGACTGCTGCAGTATAGGGCAGCGGTCAGCAGTGGTGCACGTCAACCCTATCTATTGTGGACCGATAGCGGTCCTTACAGAACAGCAGACTGTACCGCACTCAAGCCTATGTACCGTAGCACCCTATACCAAGTTACCAGTCCTTATAAGAACTTTTGTGGACCAAGCAGGTTGTGTATTAGTGTTTAGCAGACTGTACGTCAGTCCCTATACCGCTGAAGGACTGCTGCAGTATAGGGCAGCGGTCAGCAGTGGTGCACGTCAACCCTATCTATTGTGGACCGATAGCGGTCCTTACAGAACAGCAGACTGTACCGCACTCAAGCCTATGTACCGTAGCACCCTATACCAAGTTACCAGTCCTTTTAAGAACTTTTGTGGACCAAGCAGGTTGTGTATTAGTGTTTAGCAGACTGTACGTCAGTCCCTATACCGCTGAAGGACTGCTGCAGTATAGGGCAGCGGTCAGCAGTGGTGCACGTCAACCCTATCTATTGTGGACCGATAGCGGTCCTTACAGAACAGCAGACTGTACCGCACTCAAGCCTATGTACCGTAGCACCCTATACCAAGTTACCAGTCCTTATAAGAACTTTTGTGGAACAAGCAGGTTGTGTGTTAGTGATTAGCAGACTGTACGTCAGTCCCTATACCGCTGAAGGACTGCTGCAGTATAGGGCAGCGGTCAGCAGTGGTGCACGTCAACCCTATCTATTGTGGACCGATAGCGGTCCTTACAGAACAGCAGACTGTACCGCACTCAAGCCTATGTACCGTAGCACCCTATACCAAGTTACCAGTCCTTATAAGAACTTTTGTGGAACAAGTGAGTTGTGAATGTTTAGCAGACTGCAGCAGAAGGGCAGCAGTCAAGTATAATATCCTTTCTATATTTGGAAGAAAGAATATTATACATGTACAAGCCTATTACTGTACCACTGATACCAGTCCTGAAAAGAACCTTTGTGGAACTAATAATAACAGCAAGTCTTTAAAATTACCCTCACTGCCTGACAACACTGCTTCCTTCCTGTCCCTATACAAATTGGCAAAAAAAGAGAACGATTAGTGGTTACTGGAACAGCTCTTTTGTGGACCTTGATAGTAACAGCTAATGATGATGATGATGATGATGATGATGAAAGACTAATCTGGCTGTCCCTGTAGCATACACCGTCCTTTCCCTTTCTCTAAACTAACAAAAGACACTCAGGCTGCTGCAAGAATCAGCAGCACAGCAAACCTATCAACACCTAACACCTATACCAGTCCTGAAAAGAACTTTTGTGTACCAAATAGCTAGTGGTTTATCTCTCCCTACTCCACACAGGAACCTGTCCCTATCGTAACAGAAGAAAGAATGTAAAATGGCCACCGGATCGGGTGTATTTATAGGTTAGGGGGAATGTCCAAGTGTCCATGTGCTGTCATGTCTCAATTGGCTGTCCTGTATCACATGATAAACGTGTCACCAAAGGTTAAAGTTCTTGTATACATTAAACACGTAAGTCCGCCGCGGCGAACGACGGAAAAAGGCGTTCGAACGTGCGGACCGCGAATGTCGGAAATTCGCCGCGAAACGACCGCCGGGCGAAACGTTCGTCCATCACTACTGAACAGTGTGTGTCTCTCTCTCTGGTGGTGCTGGGCAGCGTGGCTCTCTCTCTGATGGCACTGAACAGTGTGTCTCTCTCTCTCTGGTGGTGCTGGACAGTGTGGCTCTCTCTCTGGTGGTGCTGGGCAGCGTGGCTCTCTCTCTGATGGCACTGAACAGTGTGTGTCTCTCTCTCTGGTGGTGCTGGGCAGCGTGGCTCTCTCTCTGATGGCACTGAACAGTGTGTCTCTCTCTCTCTGGTGGTGCTGGACAGTGTGGCTCTCTCTCTGGTGGTGCTGGGCAGCGTGGCTCTCTCTCTGATGGCACTGAACAGTGTGTGTCTCTCTCTGGTGGTGCTGGGCAGCGTGGCTCTCTCTCTGATGGCACTGAACAGTGTGTCTCTCTCTCTCTGGTGGTGCTGGACAGTGTGGCTCTCTCTCTGATGGCACTGAACAGTGTGTCTCTCTCTCTGGTGGCGCTGGACAGCGTGGCTCTCTCTCTGATGGCACTGAACAGTGTGTCTCTCTCTCTCTGGTGGTGCTGGACAGCGTGGCTCTCTCTCTGATGGCACTGAACAGTGTGTCTCTCTCTCTCTCTCTGGTGGTGCTGGACAGTGTGTCTCTCTCTCTGGTGGCGCTGGACAGCGTGTCTCTCTCTCTGGTGGCACTGAACAGTGTGTCTCTCTCTCTCTGGTGGTGCTGGGCAGCGTGGCTCTCTCTCTGATGGCACTGAACAGTGTGTCTCTCTCTCTGGTGGTGCTGGGCAGCGTGGCTCTCTCTCTGATGGCACTGAACAGTGTGTCTCTCTCTCTGGTGGTGCTGGACAGTGTGTCTCTCTCTCTGGTGGTGCTGGGCAGCGTGGCTCTCTCTCTGATGGCACTGAACAGTGTGTCTCTCTCTCTCTGGTGGTGCTGGACAGCGTGGCTCTCTCTCTGATGGCACTGAACAGTGTGTCTCTCTCTCTCTGGTGGTGCTGGACAGCGTGGCTCTCTCTCTGATGGCACTAAACAGCGTGTCTCTCTCTCTCTGGTGGTGCTGGACAGCGTGGCTCTCTCTCTGATGGCACTGAACAGTGTGTCTCTCTCTCTGGTGGTGCTGGACAGCGTGGCTCTCTCTCTGATGGCACTGAACAGTGTGTCTCTCTCTCTCTGGTGGTGCTGGACAGCGTGTCTCTCTCTCTGGTGGCGCTGGACAGCGCGTCTCTCTCTCTCGGGTGGCACTGAACAGTGTGTCTCTCTCTCTGGTGGTGCTGGGCAGTGTGGCTCTCTCTCTGATGGCACTGAACAGTGTGTGTCTCTCTCTCTGGTGGTGCTGGGCAGCGTGGCTCTCTCTCTGATGGCACTGAACAGTGTGTCTCTCTCTCTCTGGTGGTGCTGGACAGTGTGGTTCTCTCTCTGGTGGTGCTGGGCAGCGTGGCTCTCTCTCTGATGGCACTGAACAGTGTGTGTCTCTCTCTCTGGTGGTCCTGGGCAGCGTGGCTCTCTCTCTGATGGCACTGAACAGTGTGTCTCTCTCTCTCTGGTGGTGCTGGACAGTGTGGCTCTCTCTCTGGTGGTGCTGGGCAGCGTGGCTCTCTCTCTGATGGCACTGAACAGTGTGTGTCTCTCTCTCTGGTGGTGCTGGGCAGCGTGGCTCTCTCTCTGATGGCACTGAACAGTGTGTCTCTCTCTCTCTGGTGGTGCTGGACAGTGTGGCTCTCTCTCTGGTGGTGCTGGGCAGCGTGGCTCTCTCTCTGATGGCACTGAACAGTGTGTGTCTCTCTCTGGTGGTGCTGGGCAGCGTGGCTCTCTCTCTGATGGCACTGAACAGTGTGTCTCTCTCTCTCTGGTGGTGCTGGACAGTGTGGCTCTCTCTCTGATGGCACTGAACAGTGTGTCTCTCTCTCTCTGGTGGCGCTGGACAGCGTGGCTCTCTCTCTGATGGCACTGAACAGTGTGTCTCTCTCTCTGGTGGTGCTGGGCAGCGTGGCTCTCTCTGATGGCACTGAACAGTGTGTCTCTCTCTCTCTGGTGGTGCTGGACAGCGTGGCTCTCTCTCTGATGGCACTGAACAGTGTGTGTCTCTCTCTCTGGTGGTGCTGGACAGCGTGTCTCTCTCTCTGGTGGCACTGGACAGCACGTCTCTCTCTCTGGTGGCACTGAACAGCGTGGCCCTCTCTCTGATGGCACTGAACAGTGTGTCTCTCTCTCTGGTGGTGCTGGGCAGCGTGGCTCTCTCTCTGATGGCACTGAACAGTGTGTGTCTCTCTCTCTGGTGGTCCTGGGCAGCGTGGCTCTCTCTCTGATGGCACTGAACAGTGTGTCTCTCTCTCTCTGGTGGTGCTGGACAGTGTGGCTCTCTCTCTGGTGGTGCTGGGCAGCGTGGCTCTCTCTCTGATGGCACTGAACAGTGTGTGTCTCTCTCTCTGGTGGTGCTGGGCAGCGTGGCTCTCTCTCTGATGGCACTGAACAGTGTGTCTCTCTCTCTCTGGTGGTGCTGGACAGTGTGGCTCTCTCTCTGGTGGTGCTGGGCAGCGTGGCTCTCTCTCTGATGGCACTGAACAGTGTGTGTCTCTCTCTGGTGGTGCTGGGCAGCGTGGCTCTCTCTCTGATGGCACTGAACAGTGTGTCTCTCTCTCTCTGGTGGTGCTGGACAGTGTGGCTCTCTCTCTGATGGCACTGAACAGTGTGTCTCTCTCTCTCTGGTGGCGCTGGACAGCGTGGCTCTCTCTCTGATGGCACTGAACAGTGTGTCTCTCTCTCTGGTGGTGCTGGGCAGCGTGGCTCTCTCTGATGGCACTGAACAGTGTGTCTCTCTCTCTCTGGTGGTGCTGGACAGCGTGGCTCTCTCTCTGATGGCACTGAACAGTGTGTGTCTCTCTCTCTGGTGGTGCTGGACAGCGTGTCTCTCTCTCTGGTGGCACTGGACAGCACGTCTCTCTCTCTGGTGGCACTGAACAGCGTGGCTCTCTCTCTGATGGCACTGAACAGTGTGTCTCTCTCTCTGGTGGTGCTGGGCAGCGTGGCTCTCTCTCTGATGGCACTGAACAGTGTGTGTCTCTCTCTCTCTGGTGGTGCTGGGCAGCGTAAATCTCTCTCTCTGATGGCACTGAACAGTGTGTGTCTCTCTCTCTGGTGGTGCTGGGCAGCGTGGCTCTCTCTCTGATGGCACTGAACAGTGTGTCTCTCTCTCTCTGGTGGTGCTGGACAGTGTGGTTCTCTCTCTGGTGGTGCTGGGCAGCGTGGCTCTCTCTCTGATGGCACTGAACAGTGTGTGTCTCTCTCTCTGGTGGCACTGAACAGTGTGTCTCTCTCTCTGGTGGTGCTGGGCAGCGTGGCTCTCTCTCTGATGGCACTGAACAGTGTGTCTCTCTCTCTGGTGGTGCTGGGCAGTGTGGCTCTCTCTCTCTGGCTTCCGTCCAGCACACTCCTCGTTCTTTGTCCTGTAGCACTCTCTCCCTCAGCTTTTTTCCAGACAATCTCTCAATCGCTCTCTTGATCAAGCGGTAGCCTCCTCTCTGTGGAAAATGGGGCCACAAATCTTTGGGATTACATGTCCCATGATGCTCTCCTCTCCTAGTCTCCTTTGATTGGCCCTCAGTTATGGCCAATGGGGAAGGAACGGAGGGGGCAGGAAGCTGGGCGGGGAACCTAGTGAGAGCCGCTGTCTCTTCTCCTTAACTGGAGAAAGGGGGGTGAGCGGAGGAAACCTCTGACCGGGTGCGGGCTGCCCAGACCCATATAGCGATGCCACTGTGCTAAATTTAACAGTGCTGATCCGATCCCTGATTCCGGGGGGGGGGGGGGGGCAGTTGACACCCCTTGCCCCTATCTGCGGACACCCATGCCTCTATAGGGTTATGGTGGGAAGGTGCCACCGACACCGACACCCAACCCAAAGACCAATTTTTACGCACCCGTTACTTCTATCCAAAGTCAAAGAGACACCAGAATGTGCCCAAAAATTCTCTAATCTTGTTCCCAGTGCACTACATTGTGGCCTCATCACACACACTGACTCCCCAGATGTTGCTGAGCAAAATAAAGGCAGCTTGCAGGGAAAATGTCATTTTTTTAATAAATGCCGTTATTGCTGCAGCAGATTCTAGACATAGTACAGATGCGCCACTTTACTGGCAGACTAAGGGGACCCCCACAGGCACAATATTGGAAGGAATTTTTCATTTTTAGGCTTTCATTTTAAAAAATCTCTGCGGACGCCCATGTATAGAGATAATCTTAACCACTACAATACCGGGCACTTTCACCCCCTTCCTTCCCAGCCCAATTTTCAGCTTTCATCGCTCTAGCACTTTCAGTGACAATTGCGCGGTCATGCTACACTGTACCCAAATGAAATTGTTATCATTTTGTTCGCACAAATAGAGCTTTATTTTGGTGTTATTTATTCACGACTCCGGTTTTTTTTTTTTGCGATATAAGCGCAAAAATAGCGGAAATTTGGAAAAAAAACAATATTTTCTTTTTTCTATTTGAAAAGAAATCCAATAAAATCAAATTTTGTCATAAATTTAAGCCAAAATGTATTCTGCTACATGTTTTTGGTAAAAAAAATTCCGTTAAGTGTATAATAATTGGTTTGTGTGATCACGGACATATGTACGCAAATGATCATGTACAGATGTGTGCAGGTGATCACGTACATATGTGTGCAGATAATCATTGGGACATGTGATTTTAGTGGGACATATGTGGGGGACATGTTTTTATTATTAGGGACATGTGTTTTTATTATTTGGGGACATGTATGTTTTGGGGACATGTGTGTTTTGGGGACATATGTGGGGACTGTGTTTGTACTGTGTGGTGTGATGTGTGTTTACACTACACTGATGATCAGTGAGTAAAAAGCTGTAAAAAGCAGCTCATACTCACTGATCATCAGCCGGCTGCAGCGATCTGCTCTCCTCTCCTCAGCGGTGACTTCCGTGTGAGGAGAGGAGAGCCGATTGCCTAGCAACCGGCTGTTTGTTTACATCACATGACGGCCGTGATTGGACACGGCCGTCATGTGATCAGGAGGGCCAATCACAGAGCCCTCCTGCCGATCTGAGATGTGCTCGTGTCCGGGTGACACGAGCACATCGGGATCGCGCCGCTGCGCGGGCACGCGCGCGCGCGATCCCGCTACTCCTGAAGGACGTTCCTGAACGTCCTATCAGGAGTAGACGGCTCCCACCCGGCCGTATATATGCATTGGCCGGGTGGGAAGTGGTTAATGAAAGGAAGAATTGGCCTTGCTGTAAAAAAATTGAATTGATATGCAGCTGTCAGGCAGGCGCAGAAAGTTTACTCTTTGGATGTTGGAGGCGCCTTCCCACCGTAACCCTACAGAGGTGCCCTTGATGAAGGCAAAATAAATTGCAATGATTTGCATATGTTAATTTAAAGATACACACTCCACAAACCCTTTCCCTAGTGTATCATCACAGCGCTGTGAATAACTCAATATTTTATATCTTAGCTGCCACTTACCATACAATGTCACATATAAATAGGTGCAAACAAAAATAATAGTAAATTTCCAAAAAACTAATTAGTTGCACGTGGCGCTATAACCTGTGTACCTTTCAGTGCACAAATCCTCACCTCCTCAGTGATCTTATCTCAAATCATAAATTGTCTAATCAATAACAAAATATATAACTATTAATCACTCAGTGAATACCCAAATATACATTTAGATTACACATATAGTGAAAACTACATATAAATGAATGTGAATATAGTCCATCCACCACACAATATTCAAGAAAGCATCCAGATTACAGAAAGTCTTTCTATAAATGCATAAGAAGAATATCCGGTGTTCAGATTCCTTTCTACAAGTGACTCCTTCACTGGTGAAGGAGTCACTTGTAGAAAGGAATCTGAACACCGGATATTCTTCTTATGCATTTATAGAAAGACTTTCTGTAATCTGGATGCTTTCTTGAATATTGTGTGGTGGATGGACTATATTCACATTCATTTATATGTAGTTTTCACTATATGTGTAATCTAAATGTATATTTGGGTATTCACTGAGTGATTAATAGTTATATATTTTGTTATTGATTAGACAATTTATGATTTGAGATAAGATCACTGAGGAGGTGAGGATTTGTGCACTGAAAGGTACACAGGTTATAGCGCCACGTGCAACTAATTAGTTTTTTGGAAATTTACTATTATTTTTGTTTGCACCTATTTATAAATGATTTGCATATGGTTGGTGTTTTTGCCACGTTTGATGTGCCTGAGACACAGTTTGCAGATAACAACAGTGCGATCTGCTGATGGGCTGAAAAAGGCTGAAAAAGGCCCAGACAGCTGAGCTGTGGGGAGGGGGGCCGGGAGATACCAGCTGCAGAATGTGATGGAATGGGGTGGCTGCTCTCCACATTTTCTTGATGTCGGCCTCCTTGGCGTTGTGCCGCCTCACCTTCAGTTTCCTCCTCTGCTGTATCTGGAACCCGAGTCGCATCAGTGACCTCATCATCCTCATCACCACTGGAGACAACCTGGCAATACGCTGTGGCTGGGGGGACATGAATGCCAATTTGTCTACCAGGGTTCCTCCCTCTCTCTAGGCTCGTGTTCCTCTCATCCTCAACCTCAGAACCCACATCTGATTTCAAAAGCAAAAAACAGAGAAGCTCCTCTGAGTGAAATGTTTACTGAATAAGGCAGAAAGTTAATAAGAACTGACATTATAATAAGTTGAGGAATTCTCCTGAGGAAGGGCAATGTCCTAAAGATCTGGTCAGGTCCTCGGGACATTGCCCTTCCTGACGATTATTCCGGAACTTATTATAATGTAAGTTCTTATTAACTTTCTGCCTTATTCAGTAAACATTTCACTCAGAGGAGCTTTTCTGATTTTGCTCTTCTATATTGATCTCGAGTTGCCTCGACTTTGGAGAAGAGCCGCCCTTTGTGAGAATGTTTCTATTATCCGGATCCATCCCTCCCTCCATCCCTCCCTCCATCCCTCCAGACTCACCAACCGGGACCATTTATTGGACATTTCTGATTATAAATCTATGTTGACATTTATTACCCGATTCTTATTATTTCCTTACAATTATTGTGAGCCATCATACCAGTGCTCTGAGCGCCAGCGTTTGTGGTTTTTGAATATCTGGATCCAGTAATAGCCGGGCATCACCAAGGGGCGAGTGGCTGACGCTGTGGTCAAATAACTCAGCTGACTCCTCCATGGCTGATGTTGGGGGTATGGCAGGAATAGATGTGGGCAAGGAGGCAAGTGTATCCACTCTGGAAGCTGCAGGGGACGGCACACTTGTCTCTACTTGTGTGATGGAGAATGAGGAGGATGAGGAGGAAGGTTTAGTAAGCCAGTCCACCACCCCCTCTGCATGCTGCGGTGGGATAGCACGGGGCAAACTCACTAAACAGAGGAAATGAAGCCCCCTGCCCGAGGACTGACCTCGGCCGTCAATTGTGTGTAGAATCTATAATCCGGCCCTGGGAAGAAGATCCACTTATGAGTGCCCCCTTCATTGTGCGCCCATGGCACCTGCCAGATGTGCCATACCCTGGATACGCCACTGCTCCTAACCCCAGCGGTGTGCACCTGTCACCTGGCCTCAGGTGACCTGACAGGAAGTTTACAAATTGACGGATGGTTCCAAGTGATAGGAGGAGTCTGGAGATGATTGGAGGATGGGGTGCGGGTGAAGACCAGATTTTTCATTTTTGCTATAGATACACTTTAATGAGAGGCGTGTCTTCTTTGAAATATGTAAGTGAATGTGTATACCGGTCCTGTGACGTCATCAGACACCAGGTATACACTTAGGTAAGGTCCCCCGCAGAACTCTCAGAGGACAGCAAGCAAAAGGTAAAAAGTAATATTTCCAAACTTGCTTGAACTGATTTGCTATCCGGACAGCAGCTGATGTGTCTGGAAAGGCAGGCCTATATGTACATATAGAGCTACTAATATAGGACCATAGGTTCCCTTGACATTCCCTATAATATAGGACCATAGGTTCCCTTTACATTCCCTATAATATAGGACTATAGGTTCCCTTTACATTCCCTATAATATAGGACTATAGGTTCCCTTTATTGATACATTCCCTATAATATAGGACCATAGGTTCCCTTTACATTCCCTATAATATAGGACTATAGGTTCCCTTTATTGATACATTCTCTATAATATAGGACTATAGACTCCCTTTATTGATACATTCTCCATAATATAGGACTATAGGTTACTTTTATTGATACATTCCCTATAATATAGGACTATAGACTCCCTTTATTGATATATTCTCTATGATATAGGACTATAGGTTCCCTATAGTGATACATCCTCCATAATATACTGCGTTTACATATGTGCATCATATTATAGACGGATTACATTTTATGAATGGCTGTCCAGGCTCTGAGATGTAACCTAAACCTTGGGAAATCGCAGAGCTTTTCACATTTTATACGGTCGTCCTAATCGAATCTGGTACAAATGCTGTAATGTAACCGGAGTTTATGACTCCCCGACATGAAATATAAAACTTTATTGGTCTTCTTAGAGACGATCCATACTGCGCCTTTCAAGTCTCTTTTCCAGATGTGTCTTTGTTCCTCGTATTTCGGTTGCCAGACTTTGTGTGAAATCTCTGCTGGTAAGCAGTCATAGAAGTCCCCGACGCCTACACGGGCGCACACACACTGAGGCGTGATGTCTATACGTTTCATTTATGTGCACGGCGCCATTGTCCTCCTTTTTTCTCACTAGAGTCCACAGTCGTCCCCCCCCCTTTTACCATCATCATTAGGGTTGCCACCTGTCCAGGATTTACCTGGACAGTTCGGGTTTTGAATTGTGTGTCCAGGTTTCAGACTATCTGAAACCCGGACACAATACGCAGAATGGACTGTGGCTCCCGAAGTAATCAAGTACCACAAATACCAAGTGCACAGGTGTGCACACGGGCCCCACCCCCATACAAGGACAGGAGAGAGGGCTTGATCTGCTCCTAACCCTTCCCACCCCTACCCCTCTGTCTGCCCACCCACTCTCCACTTTCCAATCCCCAGTGTCAGGAAAGGGATGTGTGGGCTGCAAGTTTGAAGCTCGGAAACTCAGCTTGGATAAATGGTACATGGTATGTGTGGATGCCTGAGCCTCCATCCTTGAGTGAGTGAGCTGAAAAAAAACCCCATCAAGTGCAGCCACTGTACCCATCAATTGCCACCACTATGCCCAATCAATTGATGCCAGTGTGCCCCATCAATTGCTGCCAGTGTGCCCCATCAATTGCTGCCAGTGTGCCCAATCAATTGCCGCCAGTGTGCCCCATCAAATGCTGCCAGTGTGCCCCATCAAATGCTGCCAGTGTGCCCCATCAAATGCTGCCAGTGTGCCCCATCAATTGCCGCCAGTGTGCCCCATCAAATGCTGCCAGTGTGCCCCATCAATTGCTGCCAGTGTGCCCAATCAATTGCCACCACTATGCCCAATCAATTGCTGCCAGTGTGCCCAATCAATTGCTGCCAGTGTGCCCCATCAATTGCCACCAGTGTGCCCATCAATTGACGCAGGTGTGCCCCATCAATTACCGTCAGTGTGCCCCATCAATTGCTGCCAGTGTGCCCATCAATTGCCGTCAGTGTGCCCCATCAATTGCTGCCAGTGTGCCCCATCAATTGCCATCAGTGTGCCCATCCATCAATTGCCGTCAGTGTGCCCATCAATTGCCACAGGTGTGCCCCATCAATTGCTGTCAGTGTGCCCCATCAATTGCTGCCAGTGTGCCCCATCAATTGCCATCAGTGTGCCCATCCATCAATTGCTGTCAGTGTGCCCCATCAATTGCCACCAGTGTGCCCCATCAATTGCTGCCAGTGTGCCCCATCAATTGCCATCAGTGTGCCCATCCATCAATTGCCGTCAGTGTGCCCCATCAATTGTCACCAGTGTGCCCATCAATTGACGCAGGTGTGCCCCATCAATTGCCGTCAGTGTGCCCCATCAATTGCTGCCAGTGTGCCCCATCAATTGCCATCAGTGTGCCCATCCATCAATTGCCGTCAGTGTGCCCCATCAATTGCTGCCAGTGTGCCCATCAATTGACGCCAGTGTGCCCCATCAATTGCTGCCAGTGTGCCCCATCAATTTCTGCCAGTGTGCCCCATCAATTGCCATCAGTGTGCCCCATCAATTGCTGCCAGTGTGCCCATCAATTGCTGCAGGTGTGCCCCATCAATTGCCATCAGTGTGCCCCATCAATTGACGCCAGTGTGACCCATCAATTGCTGCTACTGTTCCCTATCAAATGCTGGCAGTGTGTCGCCCCCGCTGTTTACCAATTTGGATGCCTATTAGAGCCGACATCTCTAATCAGACACTTCCGAAAACACCCCCCGGCAGCGGCGACAATAGATAGATTTATGCAATGCATCAATCTATCTATTAGTGATAGAGCGGTGGGGGTGATGGGGGGGGGGGGCGCTCCTGTGCCCGCTATGGATGCACCGCCACTGGTGAGAAGTAACTCAGTTACATTAGAGTTCCCCTTTACACCAGAGTCCGCAGTGCTCTCCCTTCAAAATAAAATTGCTGTGCGCCGCCGTGTTCGGGTTTGGCTTGAAGAAAAGTTGGCAACCCGAATCATCATAGTCCTTGGAGCCCCTATCTCTTCCCTTCATATCAGACTCCTCAGACACCCCCCCCCCTTCACACCAGAGTCCTAAGACCCCCCCCTTCACACCAGAGTCCTAAGACCCCCCCTTCACACCAGAGTCCTAAGACACAGACCCCCCCTTCACACCAAAGTCCTAAGACCCCCCTTCACACCAGAGTCCTAAGACCCCCCCCCCCTTCACACCAGAGTCCTAAGACCCCCCCCCTTCACACCAGAGTCCTAAGACACCCCCCTTCACACCAGAGTCCTAAGACCCCCCCCTTCACACCAGAGTCCTAAGACCCCCCCCTTCACACCAGAGTCCTAAGACCCCCCCCCCCCCTTCACACCAGAGTCCTAAGACACCCCCCTTCACACCAGAGTCCTAAGACCCCCCCCTTCACACCAGAGTCCTAAGACCCCCCCCTTCACACCAGAGTCCTAAGACCCCCCCTTCACACCAGAGTCCTAAGACCCCCCCTTCACACCAGAGTCCTAAGACACCCACCCCCCCCCCGTTTAATTTCCTCTTAACTTCAGAGAGTTACTTTCCCCTATCACATTAGTTCCCCCTTTGAAAAACATATCAGACCCCCTTCAACGCCGGCCCTAAAATCCATCCCCCCCCCCCATTTTCACATAAAAGAGTCCACAGCAAATCCACTTTTAAATTATTGTCCTCAATTTTCTAGATGGTCCAAGACTCCGAGCTGTCCATGGAGCTCAGTGAGAAGAAGTGAGGAGAGGCTCCGTGATCTCCTCTCCGTCTGCTGCAGAGTGTGCCGGTGTCTTGTCATATACTGTCCTCCATCGGATAGTGTCCTCTGTGTAGTGCGCATGCGCAGTACACAGCAACACAGATTCCAAAAATTGCTGAGGATGAACGGAGCCTGCGCCGTGAGTCCAGGTTCTATCCCCACTATCCAAGTGGACATAGAGTAGGAATAAAAAAGAGCCGAGCGCAGCGAGGCCGAGCCCGAAGCGTGGCGAGCGAAGCGAGGGGCCCTCTAATATTCACAACCCTATGTCCGCTTGGATGGTGGGGCCACCACCTCCACTCACGGCGCAGGCGCCGTTCAGCTTCGGAGATTTTCCAGAGCTTCGTCTGCTCCGCACTGCGCATGCACAGTACGGGGCGGAACACTATTTGATGGCCGGACACTATACGGCAGAACACCGGCTTGTCTTTATACAGCCCGCTCTGTGTGCAGCTTCTGACAGGCTGTACAAGGAGTCCCGTATCTCCAGAACCATAGATGTAAGTGAGACCCAAATTCTGACCAGTGGTGGGGTCTCTGTGACCCCAGGATGCCCCGAGCTACGACCCTCCAAGGTCACTCGTGTTTTTGGGTTTTTTATGTTCATGGCAGGTGAAGCTCTGCCCTGACTGCACATCCCGGTGAGAGTCTTATTATATAGGACAAGTATATAGATGGTTATTACATCCAGTATATAGTGTCTTATTACATAGGTAGAGCATTCAAATTCTTATCATATAGGTCTAGTGTATAGAGCCTTATTACATAGGTCTAGTATATAGAGTCTTATTATATAGGTCCAGTATACAGAGTCCAGTATACAAAGTCTTATTACATCAGTATATAAACTCTTATTACATAGGACCAGTATATAAAGTCGTATTAGACCCGGTATATAAACTCTTATTATATAGAACCGGTATATACAGTCTTATTACATAGGTCCATTATATAGAGTCTTATTATGTAGGTCCAATATATAGAGTCTTATTAAATAGGTCCATTATACAGAGTCTTATTATATAGGTCCAGTATACAGAGTCCAGTATACAGAGTCCAGTATACAGTCTTATTACATCAGTATATAAACTCTTATTACATAGGACCAGTATATAAGGTTGTATTACATCCAGTATATAGACTCTTATTATATAGTCCAGTATATACAGTCTTATTGTATAGGACAAGTATATACAGTCTTATTACATAGGTCCAGTATACAGAGTCTTATTACATCAGTATATAAACTCTTATTACATAGGACTAGTATATAAAGTCTTATTACACCCGGTATATAAACTCTTATTATATAGGACCAGTATATACAGTCTTATTATATAGGTCCTGTATACAGAGTCCAGTATAAAGTCTTATTACATCAGTATATAAACTCTTATTACATAGGACCAGTATATAAGGTTGTATTACATCCAGAATATAAATACTTATTATATAGTCCAGTATATACAGTCTTATTGTATAGGACAAGTATATACAGTCTTATTACATCAGTATATAAACTCTTATTACATAGGACCAGTATATAAAGTCGTATGACATCCAGTATATAAAATCGTATGACATCCAGTATATAGGCGGCTGCAGCCTTATATAGGAGGCGTTTCCACCCATCAGACCCGGCCAGCCTATCATCAGGCAGCAATGATTTGGGTTCCTCACATCTGAGTGGCAGAGAATGAAGGGTGATTGAGACGTGGGCAGCGTTTGTCATGTGGTTGGTGGTTAATGGGTAGGTATGTCGGCCACAAGCCAATCATCTTTAATTAAACTCTATAAATGTATTTTGACTGCCAAACAGGATGTGGGTTTATATTCACAGGACTGCGGTTCTCCGACTCTAATGAGTTGGTGTGGGAGTCGTGTCATCATCCTTCTCCCTGGAGGTAATCTTCATTATTAACTGGAAGGAAGTGACCTCGTCCCGCGCTGACTCTCTATAATGTCACATCTCTTCTTTTTTATTTAGTAGAAAGTCTGAAATGCAATAAAGAAAGAGGATGAAAAGTGTGGAGAGTGTCGGGGGTCATCCCTGTGTGATAACGCCCTGATAAAGTCGATGTTTACCTGATGGACCCGCCTTCTGCTGGTTATACCGCGCTGTCCTCAGATATAAGGTGACCCCGCCTTCTGCGAGTTATACCGCACCATCCTCAGATATAAGGTGACCCCGCCTTCTGCGAGTTATACCGCACCATCCTCAGATATAAGGTGACCCCTCCTTCTGCGGGTTATACCGCGCCCTCCTCAGATATAAGGTGACCCCTCCTTCTGCGGGTTATACCGCGCCGTCCTCAGATATAAGGTGACCCCTCCTTCTGCGGGTTATACCGCGCCCTCCTCAGATATAAGGTGACCCCTCCTTCTGCGGGTTATACCGCGCCGTCCTCAGATATAAGATGACCCCGCCTTCTGCGGGTTATACCGCGCCATCCTCAGATATAAGGTGACCCCGCCTTCTGCAGGTTATACCGCGCCCTCCTCAGATATAAGGTGACCCCGCCTTCTGCAGGTTATACCGCGCTGTCCTCAGATATAAGATGACCCCGCCTTCTGCTGGTTATACCGCGCTGTCCTCAGATATAAGGTGACCCCGCCTTCTGCGAGTTATACCGCACCATCCTCAGATATAAGGTGACCCCGCCTTCTGCGAGTTATACCGCACCATCCTCAGATATAAGGTGACCCCTCCTTCTGCGGGTTATACCGCGCCCTCCTCAGATATAAGGTGACCCCTCCTTCTGCGGGTTATACCGCGCCGTCCTCAGATATAAGGTGACCCCTCCTTCTGCGGGTTATACCGCGCCCTCCTCAGATATAAGGTGACCCCTCCTTCTGCGGGTTATACCGCGCCGTCCTCAGATATAAGATGACCCCGCCTTCTGCGGGTTATACCGCGCCATCCTCAGATATAAGGTGACCCCGCCTTCTGCAGGTTATACCGCGCCCTCCTCAGATATAAGGTGACCCCGCCTTCTGCAGGTTATACCGCGCCGTCCTCAGATATAAGGTGACCCCTCCTTCTGCAGGTTATACCGCGCCGTCCTCAGATATAAGGTGACCCCGCCTTCTGCGGGTTATACCGCGCCGTCCTCAGATATAAGATGACCCTGCCTTCTGCGGGTTATACCGCGCCGTCCTCAGATATAAGATGACCCTGCCTTCTGCGGGTTATACCGCGCCCTCCTCAGATATAAGGTGACCCCGCCTTCTGCAGGTTATACCGCGCCGTCCTCAGATATAAGGTGACCCCGCCTTCTGTGGGTTATACTGCGCCGTCCTCAGATATAAGGTGACCCCGCCTTCTGCGGGTTATACCGCACCGTCCTCAGATATAAGGTGACCCCGCCTTCTGTGGGTTATACCGCGCCGTCCTCAGATATAAGGTGACCCCATCTTCTGCGGGTTATACCGTGCTGTCTTCAGATATAAGATGACCCCGCCTTCTGCGGGTTATACCGTGCCGTCCTCAGATATAAGGTGACCCCGCCTTCTGCGCGTTATACCGCGCCGCCCTCAGATATAAGATGACCCCACCTTCTGCGGGTTATACCGTGCCGTCCTCAGATATAAGGTGACCCCGCCTTCTGCGGGTTATACCGTGCCGTCCTCAGATATAAGGTGACCCCGCCTTCTGCGCGTTATACCGCGCCGCCCTCAGATATAAGGTGACCCCGCCTTCTGCGGGTTATACCGCGCCGCCCTCAGATATAAGGTGACCCCGCCTTCTGCGGGTTATACCGCGCCGTCCTCAGATATAAGGTGACCCCTCCTTCTGCGGGTTATACCGCGCCGCCCTCAGATATAAGATGACCCGCCTTCTGCGGGTTATACCGCACCGTCCTCAGATATAAGATGACCCGCCTTCTGCGGGTTATACTGCGCCGTCCTCAGATATAAGGTGACCCCGCCTTCTGCGGGTTATACTGTGCCGTCCTCAGATATAAGATGACCCCACCTTCTGCAGGTTATACCGCGCCACCCTCATATATAAGGTGACCCCGCCTTCTGCGGGTTATACTGCGCCGTCCTCAGATATAAGGTGACCCCGCCTTCTGCGGGTTATACTGCGCCGTCCTCAGATATAAGGTGACCCCGCCTTCTGTGGGTTATACCGTGCCGTCCTCAGATATAAGGTGACCCCGCCTTCTGCGACTTATACCGCGCCGTCCTCAGATATAAGGTGACCCCGCCTTCTGCGGGTTATACCGCGCCGTCCTCAGATATAAGGTGACCCCGCCTTCTGTGGGTTATACCGCGCCGTCCTCAGATATAAGATGACCCCGCCTTCTGCGACTTATACCGCGCCGTCCTCAGATATAAGGTGACCCCGCCTTCTGCGGGTTATACCGCGCCGTCCTCAGATATAAGGTGACCCCGCCTTCTGTGGGTTATACCACGCCGTCCTCAGATATAAGGTGACCCCGCCTTCTGTGGGTTATACCGCGCCGTCCTCAGATATAAGGTGACCCCGCCTTCTGCGACTTATACCGCGCCGTCCTCAGATATAAGGTGACCCCGCCTTCTGCGGGTTATACCGCGCCGTCCTCAGATATAAGGTGACCCCGCCTTCTGTGGGTTATACCGCGCCGTCCTCAGATATAAGGTGACCCCGCCTTCTGCGACTTATACCGCGCCGTCCTCAGATATAAGGTGACCCCGCCTTCTGCGGGTTATACCGCGCCGTCCTCAGATATAAGGTGACCCCTCCTTCTGTGGGTTATACCGCACCGTCCTCAGATATAAGATGACCCCGCCTTCTGTGGGTTATACCGCGCCGTCCTCAGATATAAGGTTACCCCGCCTTCTGCGGGTTATACCGCGCCGTCCTCAGATATAAGGTGACCCCGCCTTCTGCGGGTTATACCGCGCCGTCCTCAGATATAAGCTGACCCCGCCTTCTGCGGGTTATACCGCGCCACCCTCAGATATAAGGTGACCCCGCCTTCTGCGGGTTATACTGCGCCGCCCTCAGATATAAGATGACCCCGCCTTCTGCAGGTTATACCGCGCCGTCCTCAGATATAAGATGACCCCGCCTTCTGCGGGTTATACCGCGCCACCCTCAGATATAAGGTGACCCCGCCTTCTGCGGGTTATACTGCGCCGCCCTCAGATATAAGATGACCCCGCCTTCTGCAGGTTATACCGCGCCGTCCTCAGATATAAGATGACCCCGCCTTCTGCGACTTATACCGCGCCGTCCTCAGATATAAGGTGACCCCGCCTTCTGCGGGTTATACCGCGCCGTCCTCAGATATAAGGTGACCCCGCCTTCTGTGGGTTATACCACGCCGTCCTCAGATATAAGGTGACCCCTCCTTCTGTGGGTTATACCGCACCGTCCTCAGATATAAGATGACCCCGCCTTCTGTGGGTTATACCGCGCCGTCCTCAGATATAAGGTTACCCCGCCTTCTGCGGGTTATACCGCGCCGTCCTCAGATATAAGGTGACCCCGCCTTCTGCGGGTTATACCGCGCCTTCCTCAGATATAAACTGACCCCGCCTTCTGCGGGTTATACCGCGCCACCCTCAGATATAAGGTGACCCCGCCTTCTGCGGGTTATACTGCGCCGCCCTCAGATATAAGATGACCCCGCCTTCTGCAGGTTATACCGCGCCGTCCTCAGATATAAGATGACCCCGCCTTCTGCAGGTTATACCGCACCGTCCTCAGATATAAGGTGACCCTGCCTTCTGCGGGTTATACCGCGCCGCCCTCAGATATAAGATGACCCCGCCTTCTGCAGGTTATACCGCGCCGTCCTCAGATATAAGATGACCCCGCCTTCTGCAGGTTATACCGCACCGTCCTCAGATATAAGGTGACCCCGCCTTCTGCGGGTTATACCGCGCCGTCCTCAGATATAAGATGACCCCGCCTTCTGCAGGTTATACCGCGCCGTCCTCAGATATAAGATGACCCCGCCTTCTGCAGGTTATACCGCGCCGTCCTCAGATATAAGGTGACCCGCCTTCTGCGGGTTATACCGCGCCATCCTCAGATATAAGGTGACCCGCCTTCTGCGGGTTATACCGCGCCGTCCTCAGATATAAGGTGACCCCACCTTCTGCAGGTTATACCGCGCCGTCCTCAGATATAAGGTGACCCCACCTTCTGCGGGTTATACCGCGCCGTCCTCAGATATAAGGTGACCCCGCCTTCTGCGGGTTATACCGCACCGTCCTCAGATATAAGGTGACCCCACCTTCTGCAGGTTATACCGCGCCGTCCTCAGATATAAGGTGACCCCGCCTTCTGTGAGTTATAGCGCACCATCCTCAGATATAAGGTAACCCCTCCTTCTGCGGGTTATACCGCGCCGTCCTCAGATATAAGGTGACCCCGCCTTCTGCGGGTTATACCGCACCATTCTCAGATATAAGGTGACCCCGCCTTCTGTGAGTTATAGCGCGCCGTCCTGAGATATGAGGTGACCCCGCCTTCTGCGAGTTATACCGCGCCATCCTCGGATATAAGGTGACCCCTCCTTCTGCGGGTTATACCGTGCCGTCCTCAGATATTAGGTGACCCCGCCTTCTGCAGGTTATACCGTGCCGTCCTCAGATATTAGGTGACCCCGCCTTCTGCGGGTTATACCGCGCCGTCCTCAGATATAAGGTGGCCCCTCCTTCTGCGGGTTATACCGCGCCGTCCTCAGATATAAGGTGGCCCCTCCTTCTGCGGGTTATACCGCGCCGTCCTCAGATATAAGGTGACCCCGCCTTCTGTGGGTTATACCGCGCCATCCTCAGGTATAAGGTGACCCTGCCTTCTGCGAGTTATACCGTGCCGTCCTCAGATATAAGGTGACCCCGCCTTCTGCGAGTTATACCGCGCCGTCCTCAGATATAAGGTGACCCCGCCTTCTGCGAGTTATACCGTGCCGTCCTCAGATATAAGGTGACCCCGCCTTCTGCGAGTTATACCGTGCCATCCTCAGATATAAGGTGACCCTGCCTTCTGCGGGTTATACCGCGCCATCCTCAGATATAAGGTGACCCCGCCTTCTGCGAGTTATACCGCGCCGTCCTCAGGTATAAGGTGACCCCGCCTTCTGCGAGTTATACCACGCCATCCTCAGATATAAGGCGACCCGCCTTCTGCGGGTTATACCGCGCCGTCCTCAGATATAAGGTGACCCTGCCTTCTGCGGGTTATATTGCGCTGTCCTCAGATATAAGGTGACCCCGCCTTCTGCGGGTTATACCGCGCCGTCCTCAGATATAAGGTGACCCTGCCTTCTGCGGGTTATATCGCGCTGTCCTCAGATATAAGGTGACCTCGCCTTCTGCGGGTTATACCGCGCTGTCCTCGGATATAAGGTGACCCCGCCTTCTGCGGGTTATACCGCGCCGTCCTCAGATATAAGGTGACCCCGTCTTCTGTGGGTTATACCGCGCCGTCCTCAGATATAAGGTGACTCCGCCTTCTGCAGGTTATACCGCGCCGCCCTCAGATATAAGGTGACCCCGCCTTCTGCGGGTTATACCGCGCCATCCTCAGATATAAGGTGACCCCGCCTTCTGCGGGTTATACCGCGCCATCCTCAGATATAAGGTGACCCCGCCTTCTGCGGGTTATACCGCGCCGTCCTCAGATATAAGGTGACCCCGCCTTCTGCGGGTTATACCGCGCCGTCCTCAGATATAAGGTGACCCCGCCTTCTGCGGGTTATACCGCGCCGTCCTCAGATATAAGGTGACCCCGCCTTCTGCAGGTTATACCGCGCAGTCCTCAGATATAAGGTGACCCCGCCTTCTGCGGGTTATACCGCTCCATCCTCAGATATAAGGTGACCCCGCCTTCTGCGGGTTATACCGCGCCGTCCTCAGATATAAGGTGACCCCGCCTTCTGCGGGTTATACCGCGCCGTCCTCAGATATAAGGTGACCCCGCCTTCTGCAGGTTATACTGCGCCGTCCTCAGATATAAGGTGACCCCGCCTTCTGCGGGTTATACCACGCCGTCCTCAGATATAAGGTGACCCCGCCTTCTGCGGGTTATACCGCGCCGTCCTCAGATATAAGGTGACCCTGCCTTCTGCGGGTTATACCGCGCAGTCCTCAGGGTCGGTGAGTGTAGATCAGTAAGTTAATAAAGCAGACCTGTAAAGTGATTGGTCCACCATTAGCACCTACGGTGATTGGTCCCCTTTGAAGCAAAGTTTTCCCAATACATAGCTTGGAATGTAAACGTTTTTATTTCCTCCCATGGAAGGTCTAGAATTATCAGCCAATCACGGAGCGTCTCCTCCATGTGCGGAGGGATTATATACTGTGTGTGGTTTCCCGTATTCCACCATCGGCAATTCTAGAGAACTTCCTGCGGCCCGACCTTCTACACACGGCTGTGTTTTCCCCATCAGCCCAGATTTCCCCCATGAGGTTCCCATTACGGAAAGTCGAGGTTTTCTGCAGCTCCCGATATTAAAATCTCGCAGTCGGTAGAATTACATTTATTAATGGGGGTCCATTTACTGCCTTATAAACCGCTTATATTACCGCCCTTCATTATTTATGGGGAATTATCATCACACCGAGCCAAGAAATGTCATGTAGGTGTTGAGCCGCATTTCACAACACACACCTCTTATGTGTCTGGCCGGTCTCAGGACTAGAACTGTCTTTTTACAG
Organism: Lithobates pipiens; assembly: GCF_037356315.1. Classification (NCBI taxonomy): domain Eukaryota; kingdom Metazoa; phylum Chordata; class Amphibia; order Anura; family Ranidae; genus Lithobates; species Lithobates pipiens. The sequence continues at coordinate 229,734,553 of NW_027507788.1, forward strand.
AAACTCTGTCAGAACTAAAGCTGAAAAGTCCATTCAACTGGAGCTGTCTGCCTACTCACATGCAGCAATAGTGGAGGGGGGGAGGGGGGGTCAGCAGGGGTAATGAGCAGTATGTGTATGTACAGGATATGGAGGCTTTATAAATACACATTTATATTTTATTACCGGCTTTCACCGAAAACACAATTACAATACAATTACAATATTAATTACAATACAATTACAATATTAATAAATATTTTCTATCAATGAATTGTTAAAGGAACATAAATCTCACATCCCTTAGAACAGAAGCGCCCCCCCCCCCCCCCACTCTGCAACACTTTACAAACGTAGCGCTGTGCATACCGGCAATACAATCTGAATTCCTCCTACAGATACAGCACCTTGAAAAAGTATTCATACCCTTTGAAATTTCCCACATTGTGTCATGTTACAACCATAAATGTATTTTATTGGGATTTTATGTGATGGACCAACACAAAGTGTCACATAATTGTGAAGTGGAAGGAAAATTATAAATGATACAAATAAATATGTGAAAAGTGTGGGGGAGGGGCATTTGTATGGCGCCCCCTTTACTCTGATACCCCTAACTAAAATCTAGAGGAACCAATTGCCTTCAGAAGTCACCTAATTAGTAAATAGAGTCCACCTGTGTGTCATTTCATCTCAGTATAAATACAGCTGTTCTGTGAAGTCCTCAGAGGTTTGTTAGAGAACCTTAGTGAACAAACAGCATCATGAAGGCCAAGGAACACACCAGACCGGTCAGGGATAAAGTTGTGGAGAAGTATAAAGCAGGGTTGGGTTATAATAAAATCTCCCAAGCTTTGACCATCTCACGGAGCTCTGTTCAATCCATCATCGGAAAATGGAAAGAGTATGGGCACAACCGCAAACCTACTGAGACATGAACGTCCACCTAAACTGACCGGGCCGGGCAAGGAGAGCATTCATCAGAGAAGAGCCAAGAGGTCCATGGTAACTCTGGAGGAGCTGCAGAGATCCACAGCTCAGGGGGGAGAATCTGTCCACAGGACAACTATTAGTCGTCTCTCCACAAATCTGCCCTTTATGGAAGAGTGACAAGAAGAAAGACATTGGAGAAAGAAAGTCATAAGAAGTCCTGTTTGTAGTTTGTGAGAAGCCATGTGGGGGAGGGGGCAGCAAACATGTGGAAGAAGGTGATCTGGTCAGAGGAGACCAAAATTCTACTTTATGGCCTAAAAGCAAAACGCTATGTGTGGGGAAAACTAACACCGCCCATCCCCCGAACACACCATCCCCACCGTGAGACATGGTGGTGGCAGCATCATGTGGTGGGGATGGTTTTCTTCAGCAGGGACAGGGAAGCTGGTCAGAGTTGATGGGAAGATGGATGGAGACAAATACAGGACAATCTTAGAAGAAAACCTGTTAGAGTCGGCAAAAGACTTGAGACCGGGGCGGAGGTTCCCCTTCCAGCAGGACAACGACCCGAAACATCCAGCCAGAGCTACAATGGAATGGTTTACATCAAAGCACATTCATGTGTTAGAATGGCCCAGTCACAGTCCAGACCTAAATCCCATTGAGAATCTGTGGCAAGACTTGAAAATTGCTGATCACAGACGCTCTCCATCCAATCTGACAGAGCTTGAGATATTTTACAAAGAAGAAGAATGGGCAGAAATGTCCTCTCTAGATGGGCAAAGCTGGTAGAGACACCCCCAAAAAGACTTGTAGAGAAAGGGGGTTCTACAAAGTATTGACTCCGGGGGGCGCCATACAAATGCCCCTCCCCCACACTTTTCACATATTTATTTGTATCATTTTCCTTCCACTTCACAATTATGTGACACTTTGTGTTGGTCCATCACATAAAATCCCAATAAAATACATTTATGTTTATGGTTGTCACATGACAAAATGTGGGAAATTTCAAGGGGTGTGAATACTTTTTCAAGGCACTGTACACACTCAGGAATACTGCAAAGGAGCTGAGGAGAGGACACACGAGAAGATGTGAAAGAAGAAGAGGAGAGATAAGGTGAGGTGAGGTGAGGAGAGGAGTGCAGAGGTGAAAGAAGAAGAGGAGAGGGGTAAAGGAGAAGAGGCAAGGGAAGGGAAGGGGAGGAGAGATGAGGTGAGGAGAGGGAAGGAAGGGGAGTGATGGAGAGGGGGGAGGAGAGATGGGGAGAGGAGAGGTGGAGAAGAGATAAAGCGAGGAGATGGGTGCAGAAGACACACTGAACCCCTCCATTGGGCAGTTATCTCTGAAGTTTTTACTGCAAAACTCTTTGTAAAGAATCTGTTGTAAAGGAGAGGAGAGGCAACCATTTTGAGAGTTCAAACATTTATATACTTGTTTTCTTTAGAATAAAGATATATATATAATTTTCCTTGAACCTTAAGCGTGCTTTATTACTTCTTCCACAAGCTGGGCTCATGTTTATACACTGGAAGACCATTGTGCCTAATGACCCAAAATAATGTCTTTGCTCCCACAGTCATTAATTATTGTTGTTATATTAACCCATTGAGTTTGTATGATATATGAGAGAACTGAAGCTGAGGCAGGCCCAAAAAATGTTGGAAAATATTGCATTATGACCACTAGATGGAGCTGACGTTCATAGGAAACAAACAAATTAGACACATAATGGGGATTATTTGCAACCACTAAGTGAATGCTGAGACCTTCACTTCACCCCAAAGAGTTATTTTCAAAGTAGACTGAAGCCTATCAATGCTGATATACTTGGTCTTGCCATCTGAAGTTCATAATCTCTGGTCACAAAGGTGTTAGGCCTTTAGGAATGAAAGGCAGCTTTCCACTAAGCCCAGACGAAAAATGAAATGAAAGAATATTGTCTATGGTGCGTGACCATATCCCATTTCATTATAGGATTTTTTTTATTATTTAAAAAAAAATTCCATTTCATTTGAAAGACTTCATTTAATTTTGAAGAAGGAGAAGTAGAAGAAAGGGGAAAAAGGAGTAGAAGAATGAGAATGAGGCGAATGAGAAAGAGCAGTAGAAGGCAAAGGAGGAGAAGAAGAAGGAGATGGAGGAAAAGGAGAAGGAGGAGGAGATGGAGGAAAAGAAGGAGAAGAAAAAGGAGGAGATGGAGGAAAATAAGAAGAAGAAGAAGGAGGAGAAGGAGGAAAAGGAGAAGAAGGAGGAGGAGATGGAGGAAAAGGGAAAGAAGAAGGAGGAGATGGAGGAGAAGGAGGGGATAGAGGAAAAGGAGAAGGAGAAGGAGGAGATGGAGGAAAAGGAGAAGAAGAAGGAGGAGATGGAGGAAAAGGAGAAGGAGAAGGAGGAGATGGAGGAAAAGGAGGAGATGGAGGAGATGGAGGAGAAGGAGGGGATAGAGGAAAAGGAGAAGGAGAAGGAGGAGATGGAGGAAAAGGAGAAGAAGAAGGAGGAGATGGAGGAAAAGGAGAAGGAGAAGGAGGGGATGGAGGAAAAGGAGGAGATGGAGGAGATGGAGGAGAAGGAGGGGATAGAGGAAAAGGAGAAGGAGAAGAAGAAGGAGGAGATGGAGGAGATGGAGGAAAAGGAGAAGGAGAAGGAGGAGATGGAGGAAAAGGAGAAGGAGAAGGAGGAGATGGAGGAAAAGGAGGAAAAGAAGAAGAAGGATGAGGAGATGGAGGAAAAGGGGAAGAAGAATGAGTAGATGGAGGAGAAGGAGGGGATAGAGGAAAAGGAGAGGGAGAAGAAGAAGGAGAAGGAGGAAAAAGAGAAGAAGGAGGAGATTTTTTAGTAATAACAATTTTCAATGAATTTTCAATGATAATAAGTGTTAATTGTTTTTAATTATAATGGGGAACTGACACTTTGAAGAGATATTGTTGTCCTGTGGAAATTACGTTTCAATGATTATGTTACACTTTGGAATGTTCTCATTTGCCTAAGAGGGCAAATGTGGTTAAGACAATGAGGATCAATATAGTAGTGAGAAAGTCACAGAGGATCGATGACTTTGCCAGCGTGAGAAAATTCCTTCCATGTCTTGGTGCAATAATTCGAGTTACGGATATAAAATGTCATTTGACTTGTTCTACAGGCCTGAGACTTCAGCTCTTCATTGACTTAGACATTGTAGCAGGACAGCAGTCGGTGGGTTAGGACGCCGTCAGATTTTTATTATTTGAATCTATAGATTGAAGCGCCACATTGAAGAGTTCAAAGTAAGGTTTGATTCTGAACATTGAATAGATGCATCACCCAATGCATTTCATGGGCCACACATCACCCCCTTCATCAGGGCTTATGAAATATCAAATCAGGTAGTATGGACTCGGACTGTCATGTATAATCTGGAAATCTAAAATAGGCTTTCACGGTACGGTAATGTTTAGAAGTTGGTTTAGGTGCCGTTCAAATATTCAATATTAAAAATCACAGTCCGAGTCCGTAAAATTTGATTTCATTTTTCTATAAGCCTTAATGAAGGGGGCAGGGGCGGGCATTCTGATCATGTGACCGCTGTGATTGGCTGTCCCCATGGTCACATGATCGGAAAGCTCGTGATTGCAAGTAAGCATTGGGCGCTGCTGAGGCCTCATTTGATGGACGCTGGTGAGGCCTCATTTGATGGACGCTGGTGAGGCCTCATTTGATGGATGCAGGTGAGGCCTAATTTAATGGCCGCTGGTGAGGCTGCATTTGATGGACACTGGTATGGTTGCATTTGATGGACGCTGGTGAGGCCTCATTTGATGAATGCTGGTGAGGCCTCATTTGATGGATGCAGGTGAGGCCTCATTTGATGGATGCAGGTGAGGCCTCATTTGATGGGTGCAGGTGAGGCTGCATTTGATGGACGGTGGTATGGCTGCATTTGATGGACGCTGGTGAGGCCTCATTTGATGGACGCTGGTGAGGCCTCATTTGATGGACGCTGGTGAGGCCTCATTTGATGGACACTGGTGAGGCCTCATTTGATGGACACTGGTGAGGCCTCATTTGATGGACGCTGGTGAGGCCTCATTTGATGGAACCTGGTGAGGCCTCATTTGATGGATGCTGGTGAGGCCACATTTGATGGATGCTGGCGAGGCCTCAATTGACGGACGCTGGTGAGGCCTCATTTGATTGACGCTGGTGAGGCCTCATTTGATGGACGCTGGTGAGGCCTCATTTGATGGACACTGGTGAGGCCTCATTTGATGGACGCTGGTGAGGCCTCATTTGATGGACGCTGGTGAGGCCTCATTTGATGGACGCTGGTGAGGCCTCATTTGATGGACACTGGTGAGGCCTCATTTGATGGACACTGGTGAGGCCTCATTTGATGGACACTGGTGAGGCCTCATTTGATGGACGCTGGTGAGGCCTCATTTGATGGACGCTGGTGAGGCCTCATTTGACGGACACTGGTGAGGCTGCATTTGATGGGCGTTTCATTAGAAAAGTGGGGTATTTGTGGGCAGGGAATCGAGGGTGGAGTCAGGGGTGGAGCCAGGGGGTGGCAAAATTAGGTTTTGCCTAGGGTGTCAAAAATCCTTGCACCAGCCCTGTCCAAGGCCTTCTGTAATCCACTGAATAATGACCTGTGATTGGTTGACCAGCGCACACAACGGTCCTTTGCAGTGGATGTTATTACATGAAGAAGTTTTCTCATTCCATCGGGATGAATTTGCTCTACTAAGAAATCTGGCAGCCAAAGAGACAACAATGTATCAGCCGCTCTGCTTTACTAATTAGCATTTCCTACTTCTGATGAGGATTGCAGCTTTTGTCTAATTAGGTCAGTCCATGATATAAGCATTAGCAGCTGCAGCCTGGATTCATGTGGGATAAGGTTATGTAGGAGGTGGAAGTACAATACATGCAACTCAGCGTCATGCCGGAAACAAGAGCGCCCACCAATGGCTCTCCGGGGAATTGTGTTTGGATCTGAATAGATCCCAATATGTTTACATAAAACCATATGTCTCCTCCGGCATCTCCATCCTTCCCGGGACACTTTGCAGATGATCCGGATTGTCTCAGCATCTTGTTTTGTTGTTTCTATATAAAGAAGAATATAAACCCCACTGTAGATTATTCGGATATTGAGATTCTGTGTAAAGATCATAAAGCTTCCTAAATAACCTCATATCCTTAAAGGGCAACTCCACTTTATTAAAAAATATAGAACCAAAATTAAATAAAAATAAAAATAATAAATTTAAAATAAAAAAAAATTATAATAATAATAATAATAATAATAATACCACATTCAATTGCTGCACGAGTCTTATTGTAGAATGCAATATGGCCGACCTGGAGGAGTTCTGTACACAGATGGTATACAGAATGCCCCCAGAAATGTATTTCCCTGATTGTGATTGGCTCACTGATTTTCCCGGAAGATACAAGTCAGATTTTAGGCATCACCTGCAATAGGAATTTTATTTTTGGTCTGATGCTCCCCAAGAGTTAGACATCTAATGCCCCATACACACGATCGAAAATTCAGCCAGCAAAAGGCCGATGAGAGATTTTGGTTGGAAAATGCGCCCGTGTGTATTGCTCCATCGGACTTTTGCTGGCAGAATTCCCGCCAGCAAAAGATTGAGAGCAGCTTCTCTATTTTTCGGTCGGAAAAAGTTCAGATGGGAAATTCCGATCATCTGTAGAAATTCCGACGCGCAAAATTCCTACGCATGCTCGGAAACAATTTAACGCATGCTCGGAAGCATTGAACTTCATTTTCTCAGCTCGTCGTAGTGTTGTGGGTCACCGCGTTCTTGACGGTTGGAAAGTTCAGAGGACTTTTGTGTGACCCGCGTGTATGCAAGCCAAGCTTGAGCGGAATCCCGTCAGAAAATCATCCAAGAATCGTAAATTCCGATCGTGTGTACACAATTCCGACGCACAGAGTTCCACGCAAGCTCGGAATCAAGCAGAAGAGCTGCACTGGCTATTGTACTTCATTTTCCCCGGCTCGTCGTGCGCGTTGTACGTCACCGCATTCTCGACGTTCGGAATTTCCAACAAGATTTGTGTGACCGCGTGTATGCAGGACAAGTTTGAGCCGACATCCGTCGGAAGAAAAACATGGATTTTGTCGTCGGAATGTCCGATCGTGTGTGCGCGGCATTTCACTTCTTCTACAATCTCCTGTTGTAGATCTTCACTCCACCGACCTCCCAGTCTCTCTCTCACTAGACTTCATGATCCACTTGCCACTGGATCCCCTGAGCTCCAATCTTCTCACTCAGTATCTTCCTCAAGCATCACCTCCACTTCTCTGCTCGGTCCCTGACTTGGCACACAAGGCCACTCTGCAAGCGTCACCCCCGCTGGCCTGCTCGGTCCCTGACTTAGCACACAAGGCCGCTCTGCAAGCGTCACCCCCGCTGGCCTGCTCGGTCCCTGACTTGGCACACAAGGCCGCTCTGCAAGCGTCACCCCCGCTGGCCTGCTCGGTCCCTGACTTAGCACACAAGGCCGCTCTGCAAGCGTCACCCCCACTGGCCTGCTCGGTCCCTGACTTGGCACACAAGGCCGCTCTGCAAGCGTCACCCCCACTGGCCTGCTCGGTCCCTGGCTTGGCACACAAGGCCGCTCTGCAAGCGTCACCCCCACTGGCCTGCTCGGTCCCTGGCTTGGCACACAAGGCCGCTCTGCAAGCGTCATCCCCGCTGGCCTGCTCGGTCCCTGGCTTGGCACACAAGGCTGCTCTGCAAGCGTCACCTCCACTTCTCTGCTCGGTCCCTGACTTGGCACACAAGGCCGCTCTGCAAGCGTCACCTCCACTTCTCTGCTGGGTCCCTGGCTTGGCACACAAGGCTGCTCTGCAAGCGTCACCTCCACTTCTCTGCTCGGTCCCTGACTTGGCACACAAGGCCGCTCTGCAAGCGTCACCTCCCCTTCTCTGCTCGGTCCCTGACTTGGCACACAAGGCCGCTCTGCAAGCGTCACCTCCACTTCTCTGCTGGGTCCCTGGCTTGGCACACAAGGCTGCTCTGCAAGCGTCACCTCCACTTCTCTGCTCGGTCCCTGACTTGGCACACAAGGCCGCTCTGCAAGCGTCACCTCCCCTTCTCTGCTCGGTCCCTGACTTGGCACACAAGGCCGCTCTGCAAGCGCCACCTCCACTTCTCTGCTCGGTCCCTGGCTTGGCACACAAGGCCGCTCTGCAAGCGTCACCCCCGCTGGCCTGCTCGGTCCCTGGCTTGGCACACAAGGCCGCTCTGCAAGCGTCACCCCCGCTGGCCTGCTCGGTCCCTGGCTTGGCACACAAGGCCGCTCTGCAAGCGTCACCTCCACTTCTCTGCTCGGTCCCTGACTTGGCACACAAGGCCGCTCTGCAAGCGTCACCTCCCCTTCTCTGCTCGGTCCCTGACTTGGCACACAAGGCCGCTCTGCAAGCGCCACCTCCACTTCTCTGCTCGGTCCCTGGCTTGGCACACAAGGCCGCTCTGCAAGCGTCACCCCCGCTGGCCTGCTCGGTCCCTGGCTTGGCACACAAGGCCGCTCTGCAAGCGTCACCTCCCCTTCTCTGCTCGGTCCCTGGCTTGGCACTCACAGATACTCCTCAAGCGTCACCTCCACTGGTTGGGTCCCTGGCTGGACACTTACTGAAATGTTGGCAATTCTTCGCCGTCCCTGGTTGGTGAGAATTCTGCTCCGGTACTTGTTTCAGCTACTCACTGTGGTCCCCAGTAATAAGGTGGATGGTTTCTTAGTGGTGACAGCTTCCCTCTCCACCTCCGACCATGACAGGCTCTCCGGCTGGAAAAACTGTTAATTTTGGTTGGACTACAAGCCGCAATCCCAACCTTGTGCTGCTCTCTTGCTTCTGGATGTCCAACCCAGACAGCCGTCCAGGTGGCAGAGAACCCCCGATCACCTGACCTCACCCAAATAAATAGGCTTTCCCAGCAGGCCAAAGGGACCCCAAAAAAATCCTTGCCCATTGGCTGAGACACTCCATCTATTCCTAATCTATGCTTGCAATGACCTTGTCTTATCTAATGTCACCAGATACCCCGCCATCTAGTGGCAGAAGAGAGAAGCAACTCCAGAATTAGGGCAAAATCAATTGACTTCCTAACAATCAGCCAAGGCAACTATCACCTGACAAATACACTTAAAGCTTGGTTCCACCCTAAAGTGGAACTTCCGCTGATCGGAACCCTCCCCCCCTCCGGTGTCACAATTGGCACCTTTCAGGGGGGAGGGGGGGTGGAGATACCTGTCAAAGACAGGTATTTACACCCACTTCTGGGCATAGACTCCCATGGGAGTCTATGTCATTTCCTGCCCTGCCGCGCTGTCTGCTGGGACACACACGGGTCCCAGAGACAGCGTGGACAATTCCTATTGCGGTGCGCGACTCGCGCATGCGCAGTAGGGAACCGGGAAGTGAAGCCGATTCGCTTCACTTCCTGATTCCCTCACCTAGAATGGTGGCGGCAGCAGCCGAGGGCCGAGCGATCGATCGGCCTCGGCTGCCGGCATCGCTGGAACCCGGGACAGGTGAGTGTCCATTTATTAAAAGTCAGCAGCTGCAGTATTTATAGCTGCTGACTTTTAATATTTTTTTTTAGGTGGAATCCCTCTTTAAGAGCAACCCTGCCTAAACATCAGGGTGCCACATCAACAAATATATTATTATGTTGTTGTTTTGCCCTTTTTATGTCTTTTAAAACAAATATGGCATGAGATGAAATTTCCATTTAATTAGCATAAAGAGCCGTAAATGGTAAATGTAGCAACCTAGCAATACATGGTAACATTGTAATACATGGTCCTCTTGTAATACAAAGCAGTAAAGTAAAACATAGTAATACATTGTAACATAATTAGTCTCTGTGCTCAGGGAACACAAACAGATGACACAGAGGACGGAAAGGTTCGGGGCCACCAAAGACGTTCCAGTAAAAATAACGCTGGCACGGTGGTGGAAACCACAAAGTGGTGAGTAAGATGAGTGATATTCCGAAGTGAGCGGGGCAAGTGCTGCGCGGAGCAGGTGGCTTATCTCCCGGCGAGTCATTACTGGCGAGCGACGAGCGCGGTGAATAAAGTGCGGCTCACTCACCGGAGATTCCAGAAAGCTGGATGCTGCTTTGCATTCCGTTAATTAGAGGGAAACGTCGTCTGCCAACGCACAGCGCTTTCGTCTGCTCAAATTGGTTCCTGATTTGAATAACTGCAAATGGAAAACATCTCGGGAGCTCTTGGCCTGATGGAGACGGCTGGGTGCCCCCCCAGGGCTCTTCTCAGGCTCTCCATTCTTTTCCGGAAATTAAAGCGGTAGTAAACCCACAAACTTTTTATTTTTTTTTAAACCTGCAAAGCAAAAGGCATAATGAGCTAGTATGCACCGCATACTAGCTCATTATGAAATACTTACCTTAGAACGAGGCCCCGACATCAGGCCCGATCCACGCCGAGGGAGCCGACATGCTCCCTCGGCGTTTCTTCCGGGTATCGCGGCTCCGGCGCTGTGAGTGGCCGGAGGCGCGATATCATCACTCCCGCGCATGCGCGCGGGAGATTTCATTCCGGTGTCTTGTCTAATAACGTCCTTCATCGGATAGTGTCTGCTGTGTACTGCGAATGCGCAGTACACAGCAACACAGATTCCGAAAATTGCCGAGGATGAACGGCGCCTGCGCTGTGAGTCCAGGTTCTATCCCCACTATCCAAGTGGACATAGAGTAGGAATAAAAAAGAGCCGAGTACAGCGAGGCCGAGCCCGAATCGTGGCGAGTGAAGCTCGCCCATGAGGGGCCCTTTAATACTCACAACCCTATGTCCGCTTGGATGGTGGGGCTACCACCTCCACTCACGGCGCAGGCGCCACTCAGCTTCGGAAATTTTCCGACGCTTCGTCTGCTCAGTACGGGGCGGACACTATTTCATGGCAGAACACCGGCCGGTCGGCCACTGCCGGATTTTCAGGCTGAGAACCCCCTTGTGCGCATGCGCCGCTGCAGTCAGCGGTGCATACCGAGGGGAATATCTCCTAAACCGTACAGGTTTAGGAGATATTTTTTTTACCTACAGGTAAGTCTTATTATAGGCTTTCCTGTAGGTAAAAGTTAAAAAATTGAGTTTACAACCACTTTAAAGTGATCCTCTCACTGTACTGAATTTCCCCAGGAAAGTACTTACCTGCAAAGAGTATCGATACTTACCTCCAGCGTAGCCACGCACCTAAACGTACCAGTGACCCCCCCCCCTCCCCCCCGGTATCATAAGTCAGTGTTGTTGCTACAATCCTCTCTGTTATAATAAATGGCGTGCCCCACTGTATGTGTTTTGTAAAAAATCCGGCAATAAATACAGTATCTGACCAAAGTAAGTACACCCCTCAGTCACATTTGTGTAAGCCCGGGTTCACACTATAACATGCTGCGGAAAGCACAGGAGCGCTGTGCGTCCCTGTTCCCCATTTCAGGGACGAATCAGGGCCTATTCTATGCCTGAATTCGGCCCAACGCGTTTTATCTGCAGTGCGTTCCGCAGCCGCCCCCCGGAGATATATGAACCGGCTCCATAGGGAGCCAGTCACATTCTCCTACTATGCGAATAAGAAATGCGGGGGAAACACACATTTAATTCGCATAGGTGTGAATGGGGGCTGAATCTTTTCTTCTAGTTTTTCATGTGACAACACTGAAGAAATGACACTTGTCTACAATGTAAAGTAGTGAGTGTACAGCTTGTATAAGGCCCCTTTCACACGGGGGCGGTGGGGGTGTCGGTAGTAAAGTGCCAGTATTTTTACTGTCGATTTCACGGCTAGCTGCTCAGCCGCTAGCGGGGAGCTTTTACCCCCGGCTGAGAAAGGGTTAAAACCACCTGCAGCAGCACTTTGCTGGTGGTATAGTCACACTGCCCATTGATTTCAATGGGCAAGAGTGGTGGGGGAGGGGTATACACACCACTCCTTCACCACTCCAAAGATGTGGCTGGCAGGACTTTTTTTACTGTCCTGTCAGCACACCGCTCCAGTGTGAAAGCCCTCGGGGTATCACACTGGGGCGAATGGAGCGGCTCTTTCAGGGCGCTTTGTAGGCGCTATTTTTAGCGCTGTAACGCCTGCAAAGCACCCCAGTGTGAAAGGGGTCTAACAGTGTAAATTTGCTGTCCCCTCAAAATAACTCAACACACAGCCATTAATGTCTGACACACCACATCACCGATCTCGGAAAAGAGCCTCTCTGACATAGGCTCTTTACCATGTGATCTGCTGTGTCCAATCACAGCCAATCACAGAGTGAACAGGAAGAGCTGCTTATCGGCTTTTCCTCCACTCACACGCAGACGAGAGTAGAGGAGAGCCAATCGGTTGCTCTCATGAATGGGGGGGGGGGGGTTGATTATCAGTGCAGCCTCCCTGAGGATGCCCACCCGTGTCCACCAGGGATGCCCGCTAGGGAGGCTTACCCAGGACCACCAGGGTAGCTAATCAGTGCCCATTAGAGGAGCCAATCAGTGCCCATCAGTAATGCCTGCCAGTGCTGCCATTGATCAGTGCCCATCAGTGTCATTTATCGGTGCTCACCCGTGCTGCCTATAAGTGCGTTCAGGGCGGTGGGGGGGGTGGGGTTGGTGGTGGGTCGTGCCGGTATTGAAGTGGTTAACTAAACACATTCAATTTTAGTTGACTAAAATAATTTTATTCTACTAAAATGTACTGGAGATTGTAGTTCACTAAAATACAGCTAAAACGAGAGCAATTGCAGATGACTAAAATGGCCTAAAACTAAAATGGCATTTTAGTCAAAAGACTAAGACTAAAACTAAATCAAAATTTGATGCCAAAATAAACACTGGTGACAGGTCCTCTTTATGGAGAGATCTGGGGGGTCTATTAGACCCCCAAATCTCTCCAATGCCGCAGATCAGACACAGATCGTTTTGATTGGCTGCTGACGGCCAGGTAAACAAGGAGGCGGAACCGGAAGTGGCGACATTACCCGCTGCTCCCGGTTTCCGAGGGTCACAGAGAGGGAGGAAGAACGTCAGTTCCTCTCTCTCTCTCTGTTCTGTGCAGCCGTGGAAGATGACGGCGGCGGAAGGGGGGCGGAGCCCTGTTCAGCTTCTCCAATCACTTCTGCATTACAGCCAATCGCCGGCTGAAAATCATAATACCGGGATGATGCCCGCGGGTATAACCACGGAAACCCGAGGACGTCCTGTGGTTATTATTATGTAAGTCTTGAGAAAATATCAGAAACATAAAATATATTTCTTTGTTATTATTACAGTTGTAGCTCTATGGGGGGGGGAGGGGCTGATATAATAAAAGGGATCTGGGCAGGCGTATAACTGGAATCCAATCTGTACAAAAGAAGGCGTGTCCCCTTTAAGCGGAGGCCGCGTGTCGTGTATTTGTAGTCTGGAAAGCCGAGCGGTTTATAAAAAGATGTGTAATTAAAGATGTGTTAAGTCTTGTGGTCAGACGTATGTAGCTGATGTTCTCCTCTCCACCACACTGTAAATCACATGTTGGCATCCTGCAACCCCTCCTCCCCTCCCCCACACTTCCCCAAAGGCTCCTGTGGGACAACAAGGTCCAGCATGTTCAATTGGAACCAGGGGTGTTGCTGGGTCTACAAAAGATCTGGGGCTACAGCCCATAGCAGCGTAGTAAAGAAAGTCATATGCTTGGGTGGGCATACACATGTATATACAGTAATATACGTGTATGTGTGTATATAACACCAGAGAGTCTCCCACTTACATCAGGGTCCCCAGAGAGCCCCCCACTTTCATCAGTGTTCCCAAAGAGCCCCCCACTTACATCAGGGTCCCCAGAGAGCCCCCCACTTACATCAGGGTTCCCAGAGAGTCCCCTCTTACATCAGAGTCCCCAGAGAGCCCCCCCTTACATCAGAGTCCCCAGAGAGCCCCCCTTACATCAGGGTTTCCAGAGAGCCCCCCTTACATCAGAGTCCCCAGAGAGCCTCCCTTACATCAGGGTTTCCAGAGAGCCCCCCTTACATCAGGGTCCCCAGAGAGCCTCCCGTACATCAGGGTTCCCAGAGAGCCCCCCCTTACATCAAGGTCCCCAGGGAGCCCCCCTTACATCAGGGTTTCCAGAGAGCCCCCTCTTACATCAGGGTCCCCAGAGAGCCCCCTTACATCAGGGTAACCAGAGAGCCCCCCCCTTACATCACGGTCCCCAGAGAGCCCCCTCCTTACATCAGGGTCCCCAGAGAGCCCCCCCCTTACGTCAGGGTCCCCAGAGAGCCCCCTTACATCGGGGTCCCCAGAGAGCCCCCCCTTACATCAGGGTCCCCAGAGAGCCCCCCACTTACATAAGGATTCCCAGAGAGCCTCCCTTTCATCAGGGTCCTCAGAGAGCCCCCCCTTACATCAGGGTCCCCAGAGAGCCACCCCTTACATCAGGGTCCCCAGAGAGCCCCCCTTACATCAGAGTCCCCAGAGAGCCCCCCCCTTACATCAGGGTCCCCAGAGAGCCCCCCTTTCATCAGAGTCCCCAGAGAGCCCCCTCTTACATCAGGGTCCCCAGAGAGCCCCCCTTACATCAGGGTCCCCAGAGAGCTCCCTTACATCAGGGTCCCCAGAGAGCCCCCCTTACATCAGAGTCCCCAGAGAGCCCCCCCCCTTACATCAGGGTCCCCAGAGAGCCCCCCTTACATCAGAGTCCCCAGAGAGCCCCCTCTTACATCAGGGTCCCCAGAGAGCCCCCCTTACATCAGGGTCCCCAGAGAGCTCCCTTACATCAGGGTCCCCAGAGAGCCTCCTCCTTACATAATTTTTCGTTATTTAGAGAATTATAGTATAAAAGTTTACAGAATGCCCTGAATTACGAAACAAAATTCGTCCAAATTTTCAAATTGAAATTCAAATAATTTTACATCGAATTCCAACTGTAAACATATTTCTGAAATCAAAGACTGTGTTATTAGAGGACCATTTCTAAAATAAGGCTGATTTGCCAAAGGTGATATAATCTTTTGAAGAAAGTTCAAAAAATACATAAAATGGATTCTGAATATGAATTCCGGTACAAATGCCGAATATGAACTGAACGTATCAACCGAATTTAGTGAAACGAAATAACTGGAATAACTAATCTAAACGAAACGAAACAAAACACATTTTTTTCATCATACACATGTCTATTGGGAGCTGTTGTAATACCGATCCTCCTCCCAGCCAGTTTTGATCACCCAATTGGCCGAAAGGACAGGCGATCCTTTTGGACACCTAGGAGGAGGAGGGGAGGAGCTGGAAGCTGCCATGGAGGAGAGAACACGGAGCCACTGAACCACACTGCATGCCACCTGCCCCCGCCAATGGGGTAAGTCCCAGACCGACCGGCAAATAGCACCGGGGGTGGGTGTTTGCCTCCCCCCCAATAAAAACCACCAGCCGCCACTGGCAGGTGCCAATAAAAATAATGTCTCGCTCCTCCTTCCTCCCCAGAAAAAAAACCCGTTGCAGGGCGGTTGGAGGCAGCGAATCAGCAGGAATTCCCTTTTTAGGGGAAGTTTTTCCTGTAACAAATCGCCTTGGCAAATGGAGAGGGAAGTCGTTTTACATTTCTTGGGTACAAATGAAGCCAGTTGTAGCGCTACCCCCAAAGGAGCCGCTGATAGATTTGGGTTCTCTGCTCTTTCCTTGATCCTAATCCAAGCTCCGCCCCTGCTGACACCACCAGAACCCATTGGCCGGTGGGGTCTCCTAGCGGTCACACAAGAAAGGTCTATCCCACCAGCTGTGACAGAAATGTTCAGGTTGTATTGGTAGCAAGAAAATGGTAAAGCAATGCAACAGTTTCGAGGTTAACAGACAGACACAGTGAATCAACACAATAACAATACAGTGCAGTCAAATGCCCTTTAAAGGGTGGCCACCTATGTCCTGCAGGATTAAAGGTATAAACAATCGCTCTCTGACTGGGAGATTGCCCCCCAAGTGAGATGTGTAATAGTAAAGGGGTCAAACTAGCTGGCTCACATGTAGGCCCTCAGTCAGGAGAGTTTAGGTTTAAGCCTAAAAATATCTCTTAGCCCTTGTGCACCAGTATTGCTAAATGGATAGACCCCGAGTATGAATCTGAACGTTGGTTCTGCTGCCAGCTTAGTTGGGGCCCTTATGTTGGCGCGCAACGCAAGGTGCTGCCTCTTTAAGACGTGGAAAGAACAGCATAGTTCCCTTCAAGAGACCGAGTTGTTGGCAAGAGTCACTTTAAGATTCACAGTTATTGGCACTTTAAGGGGGTGGAATTTTAGGAGTGGTTTACTTTAAGAGGTGAGTTTGAACTTCAGCGGCGACAGCTCTTTAAATGGCCTGGGCTGGATGGAGTAGATGCAGCTACAGGGAAAAGGTTCCGCCTAGCAGAAAGCAAAGGGTTGACTCAGTTCAGTGACCACGGTGGGCGACAAGGAATGGCGGCTTGCAGCAATAAATGGCAATGGTACATTTGTCTGTGACTGTGGCGGCTGCGACTCACACACTCCTGCAGCTGAACGTTCTCCTGGAGTGGCCCTCTCCACACGGTGTCCAGCTTAAGTCTCCTTCTCAGCTTCCCCGGCTAGTCTGCATACTCCGGATAAACCCGGTCTGGAACCAGGGGCGGATCCAGGGGGGGGGGAGGCAACAGGGCAATTGCCCCCCCCCCGAAAATATCACACCGACATGATTGTCACAGTCATTTGCAGGCTGCAGCACTGACCGAGTCTCTCTCTCATCATCCGATCAGCGGCACAGAGAGAGAGACTCTAGAGATTAATTATGCGGCGCTGGGACCAGGTGGAGCCTGGAGGTGGGTGGAGCTGGGGTGCTGGCATGGCAACCCTGCATTCGTTGCTAGCGCCTGGGCCGCCTGGTGTCTAGCAACGAGTGACGTCTTGGAGTCAGTCACGGAGCCGACGTGATAACGAGGCATGCGACGCTGGACCTATAACACCACGCAGCACAAAGCAGTGAGTAATTTCCGGGTCCCCTCCGCCCTCTGAGCAGTGTGTGAGGGGAGGGGCGGTGGCGCAAAGGGCTTTGGATGGAGTTTGCACGCTTTGGATGGAGTTTGCATGTCTGAAGGAAAGGCCAGGTGACGTGGCAAGTGACAATCCGCAAGGTGTGGCAGGTGACGTGGCAAGTGACAATCCGCAAGGTGTAGCAGGTGACGTCGCAAGTGACAAGCCATATCTGGTGGCAGGCGACGGTGGCAAGTGACACCCTCAGGGCTCCCACTGATTCTGGATTATGGTGAGTTGAACCATTTCATTTTATATTACAATGTAATAATATAAATAATGCACTTCAATCATCCTGACACCATATCAACCATGGCGCCGCGATGATTGAAGCGACAACGCCAGCCATTTTCCCGATAAATTGCCCGCGTGGGCTTTGTAGTTCAACTTCAGCCTTACTTTGGAAGAAAGTTCTGCTTTCAGCCTACAACTCCCAGAAGTCTCTGGACTCCTGTATTGAGGCTATGGCAAGTAAAAGGGCTGAACGCTGCCATCTTCAGGATAAATAAAGTTCTGCATTCTCAGTAACAATGCATAGTGTTACACTGTACTGAGGGAAATATGCAGGAAGTAATTGGTGCTCCTGAAAGTGTTATGCCCCGTACACACCGAAGGACTTTCCAATGGAAAAATGTGCGATCGGATCTTGTTGTCGGAAAATCTGATCATGTGTGGGCTCCATCGGACTTTTTCCATTGGAATTCCTGACAACAAAATCCGATCGTTTAAATTGTCTGTAGACAATTCCGACGGACAAAGTGCCACGTATGCTCAGAATAAATTACGAGACGAAAGCTATTGCCTACTGCCCTCTTTATAGTCCCGTCGTGCGTGTTTTGTACGTCACCGCGTTCTGAACGATCAGATTTTTTTCCGACAACTTTGTGTGACCGTGTGTACGCAAGACAAGTTTGGGCCAAAAAACCGTCTGAAAAAATCTGACGGATTTTGTCGTCGGAATGTCCGACCCGTGTGTACGGGGAAGAAGTTGATCCAATGGCATCAGAGTCATTGACTAACGGTTAGTAGGATGGTATTTCCTGTGGCCTGCGCCGTGGAACTTCCTTCCTCTCTGTTCCCTGTATCACATTTAGAGTGCCGCGGCAGGGTGGAATCTGATTGGTAGCTGTGAGAAACTTACTTAAAGTGGTTGTAAAGTCTTTTTTACAACTTTTACCTACAGGAAAGCCTATAATAAGGCCTATAATAAGTCTTACCTGTAGGTAAAAAAAAATATCTCCTAAACCTGTACGATTTAGGAGATATTCCCCTCGCAACGCACCGCTGACTGCAGCGGCGCATGCGCACAGGGGATTCTCGGCTGAAAGTCCGGCAGACGCCGGACACTGCCGGAAAGAAATCTCCCATGCGCATGCGCGGGAGTGACGATATCGCGGCTCCGGCCACTCACAGAGCCGGAACCGCGATACCAGGAAGACAAGCCGAGGGAACATGTCAGCTCCCTCTGCGTGGATCGGGCGAGATGTCGGGACGTCGTTCTAAGGTAAGTATTTCATAATGAGCTAGTATGCGGCGCATACTAGCTCATTATGCCTTTTCCCTTGCAGGTCAGAAAAAAAAAACCTCAGCGGGTTTACTACCGCTTTAAATAGATAATAATTTCTGTTCCAGAGTCACCAGCAGATGTGTTCCAGGATCACTGACAGAGGCCGGGGGATGGGCCGGGCTCTGCTTTCTTTATACATCTCAGAATTACGTTTTGGTTCTGATCATTGAAGCGTAAATGCCATAAAATTCACACACTTGGCTAAATTCATGTATAAAAGAGCACCAAAATCTGGTCCCTGAGCTTCTTCGGCACGACAAACACAAATTAGGTCAACCCATTCAAATGGATGGGCTTCTTTATTAATGCTGTCACCGCCCCCTTTTTTTTATTTAACGCCTATTATAACCAAGGCTACTGCCACCCCCTGGATCGTTCCAGCGCCCCCCTTCCCCGTCCCCTTGGGGGGCCATATTGCCCACTTTGTGAAGTAGTGATACCCTGTTTCCCCAAAAATAAGACCTAGCGTGATTGTTGGCGATGGCTGCAATATAAGCCCTATCCCCCAAATAAGCCCTAGTTAAAGTCCTTTAGGTTTTATTTTCAGGGTAGGGCTTATTTTCGGGGGAAACATGGTAGGGCATATATGGGGGGTAAGGCTTATATTGCAGCCATCACTGACAATCAGGCTAGGTCTTATTTTCGGGGGAAACAGGGTATATACAATCATCCTGTAGGCGGGGCCTCGCACAAGGTACCCACCCAGGAGGGATCACTCACACACACAGGGTCCTAGGACTGTGGAAGTTTTATAGTCACGGTTGTAACAATCACAATGGAAGACGGTTTTGGGGAACGAGACGTATTGTTCATCCCGGAGTTCTGCTTTAGAAGTGGAGACCAGAAATCCCAAGGCCCAGGAATAACCCGATTGCAATATTCCGCCCTCTGAGAAAAATTCCTGTGAAATGGACGGTGGAAGGTCAGAAGATATGTAAATAGGAGATAAGGGCTCAGCAAAACATAAGGCAGATGTCTGGAGTCTGCTGAGGTCTGCAGTCCATATCTGAGGATATAAATAGATCAGACGGGATCCGAAAACTAACAGGAAGGACTGAAGAACTTTCATCGGCAGAACCTGGAAGAGAGGAAATATTCCGACAGATAAATCCGGCTACAAGGACATTCTACGCAGAAACCGCTCCAGGATTTCGAGGACCTCTGATCGCTCCCTACCCCCCTTCCCTTCCCTTCCTCCCTTCCCCCCTTCCCCCCTTCCCTTCCTCCCTTCCCTTCCTCCCTTCCTCCCTTCCTCCCTTCCTCCCTTCCCTTCCTCCTTTCCCCCCTTCCCCCCTTTCCTTCCCTTCCTCCCTTCCCCCCTACCCCCCTTCCCTTCCCTTCCTCCCTTCCCCCCTTCCCTTCCCTTCCTCCCTTCCCTTCCTCCCTTCCCCCCTTCCCTTCCCTTCCTCCCTTCCCTTCCTCCCTTCCCTTCCTCCCTTCCTCCCTTCCCTTCCTCCCTTCCCCCCTTCCCCCCTTCCCTTCCTCCCTTCCTCCCTTCCCCCTTCCCCCTTCCCCCCTTCCCTTCCTCCCTCCCCCTTCTCTTCCCTTCATCCCTTCCTCCCTTCCCCCCTTCCCTTCCTCCCTTCCTCCCTTCCCCCCTTCCCCCCTTCCCTTCCTCCCTTCCTCCCTTCCCCCCTTCCCCCCTTCCCTTCCTCCCTCCCCCCTTCCCTTCCCTTCCCCCCTTCCCTTCCTCTCTTCCCCCCTTCCCTTCCCTTCCTCCCTCCCCCCTTCCCTTCCCTTCCTTCCTTCCCTTCCCTTCCTCCCTTCCCCCCTTCCCTTCCCTTCCTCCACACATTCTCATCACTTAAGCCCTTGTACACACGGTCGGAGATTCCGACGGAATGTGTCCGATCGGAGCGTTTTGTCGGATATTCCGACTGTGTGTGGTCTGCATCGGACTGTTTCCTTCGGAGTATCCGACAGACCAAGTTTTCCAACTTGTTAGTAAAATTTTCCGACAAAATGCTCCGATCGGACATACTCCGATAATGTGTAGAGAATTCCGATCGGGCAAAGTGCCACGCATGCTCAGATCAAATTCCTAGACCAAAGCTATTGGCTACTAGCCTGAATGTAGTCCCATCGTAACGAAATAACTTCATCACGTTCTGCACAATCAGATTTTCCGACAACTTTGTCCGACCCGTGTGTATGCAACAGTTTCGGACAAAATCTGTCGGACAAAATCCGACGGACAAAACCCGACGGATTTGGTTGTCGGAATGTCTGACCGTGTGTACAAGGGGCTCAACCTAATTTCGGTAGATCACCAGGCCACTTTTCCACATTCACCCCCTTTTCCCCCAATAGCCTGGGTACCTACCTCCTCCTTGAAGCCCACCCCCACCATTTTTTTAAATTGTGTATACATGCCCTTATAGTCTGATATCTACGGTCACGTGACATCACAGGTCCTCTTTATTCTTCATTGGGAGTGTTCTGAGTGCTCAGCAGAATTACATGTATATGGAAGATTTTCTAAAACAGGGGTCTCCAAACTTTCTAAACAAAGGGCCCGTTTACTGTCCTTCAGACTTTAAAGTGGTTGTAAACCCTTACAAACCACTTTGACCAACAGGTGAGCCTAGATTAAGGCCTAGATTAAGGCTTACCTGTAGGTCCAAGAAATATCTCCTAAACCTACACGGTTTAGGAGATATTTGCCCGAAGACAGGCACCACTGTCTACGGCGCATGCGCCATAGACAGCGGCACGCAGGCACACTGAGCGCGGCATTTCCAACAACGGAGCTGCCGCGCGTGTCAGCTCCTGTGCGCATGCGCGGGAGTGACGTCATCGCGGCTTCGCCGAATGACAGCGGTGGAGCTGCGAGACCCACCGAGAAGATGGATGCGGCGGACTGCAGGGGACAGCGGTGACTTCGCTGGCTCCTGTGTCAGGTAAGTGACACATAATGGACTACTATGCGATGCGATGCGATGCGATGCGATGCATAGTAGTCCATTATGCTTTGCCTTTGCAGGGAATGAAAGAGGAAGTAAACTCATCAGGGTTTACTTCCTCTTTAAGAGGGCCGGACTGTGGCCTGTGGGAAGAAAAGGTCCCGACATCAGTGGGAAAAATAATGCCCCATTGTTTATTTCAGTGAGAGTAATTGCGCCCCATTATTGGTCTAACTGGGAGGAATTGTGCCCCACCACTGATGTTATTGGGCCCCAGGGGCGGACTGACCATTGGGCCCCTCGGGCACTGCCCGAGGGCCCCATGCCACTAGGGGGCCCCATCAGGGTTGCCAGCCTCAGTAAAACCAGGGACAGGATGTAAAAATCTGTGTTTTTTTTCACATCTGTCTCTGAAATGTCCCGACATCCTTTTGTTCTAAAAATCCAGAGATTATAGCTGCCCCGCCTCTCCGGTACCTTCTCAGCCAATAGAAACATGTCAGTGTATACTGTGTGATTGTATACTGTGTGTGTATACTGTGTGGCCCCATAATCTCAGATTGCCTGGGGGCCCCATAATCTCCTATTGCCCGGGGGCCCCATAATCTTCTATTGCCCAGGGGACCCATAATCTCCTATTGCCCAGGGGCCCCATAATCTCCTATTGCCCAGGGGCCCCATAATCTCCTATTGCCCGGGGGTCCCATGAGTTATCAGTCCGCCCCTGTTGGGCCCCATCGTTAATGTAATTGAAAGGAATTGTGCCCCATCACTGATGTCATTGGGCCCCATCGTTGATGTCATTTGGAGGAATTGTGCCCCATCACTGATGTTATTGGGCCCTATCGTTGATGTTATCAGGCCCCTTGATTGTGTCAGTGGGAGGAAATGTGCCTTCTTCACTGGTGTCAGTGGGAGGAATTGGTATTAGTGGATAAAATAAAGGGCCATATAAAGCAAAGGGCCGCATATGGCCCCTGGGCCACAGTTTGGAGACCGCTGTTCTAAAATAATTCAGATTTATTACATTCTAAAGCCGTCTATTACATTTTTTAGAATTGATTTAGTTATTTTTAGAGTAGGAAAGCAATAAGACCCCTGACAGTGTATTTCCTGTCTGGAATTTTCCTTTGACTTCCTGTCCCAGAGACACACCAGGAAGTTAGAGGAAATTCTCTTCCTAGACAATTGCCCCCAGTGAAAGATTTCCCCTCCCGGGGACAACTCTTAAAGTCTTGGATTACCCCTCACATTCTTTCTTTGGGAGATTAAGTAGAGGAGGGGACAAGTGGGGGGTCCACTAAATGGGGAGGACAATAAAAACCTGAGAAAGTGTCTAACCCCTCCCCAATCTATGCAAAGCTACAAAATGTTTTTAAGATACATTGTAATCAGATGTCATTTTCCTTGTCATTGCGTTACACATTTGTATCTAATTTTATAACGTATTGTGACTTTTACAGCTTTATATTCTTGCTGTACCATATTTTCATTAGCAGATCCTGGTATGTATTGAACCGTGCCTTGATGGGTCCCAGCGTCACCCACGTCCACCCAGCTTTTATATAATATTGGGACATCGGGTCACATGATTGCTTTATATTCTAATTCCATTAATGACAATGTGTAGATCCTGTGGACGGGGGCTGAGGACGCTTCTATGTAACTTTATATTACATTTCAATTCACAGAAATGAGCGGCATGAAGATTTCCCGAGGAGGAGACCAACCTGGAGGTTTCCTGAGGACACCGGCTCCTCGTTATCTCTTTCTGCCCCAATGAATACGTCTAATAATCGCCTTGTGCTTCATTGTCTGTCTTATTTCACAACGCATTTCAAGTGTTAACCCTTCATCCAAATCCTAATTCTCATTCCTCTAGCAGTCGATTCAATACTTAATATATAACAGTGTAAATTTCCTGTCCCCTCAAAATAACTCAACACACAGCCATTAATGTCTAAACCGCTGGCAACAAAAGTCAGTACACCCCTAAGTGAAAATCTCCAAATTGGGCCCAAAGTGTCAATATTTTGTGTGGCCGCCATTATTTTCTAGCACTGCCTTCACCCTCTTGGGCATGGAGGTCAGCAGAGCTTCACAGGTTGTCACTGGAGTCCTCTTCCCCTCCCCCATGATGACATCACGGAGCTGGTGGGTGTTGGAGACCTTGCGCTACTCCACCTTCCCTCTGAGGATGTCCCACAGATGATCAATAGGGTTTAGGTCTGGAGACATGCTTGGCCAGTCCATCACCTTTACCCTCAGCTTCTTTAGCAAGGCAGTGGTGGTCTTGGTGGTGTGTTTGGGGTGGTTATCATGTTGGAATACTGCCCTGCGCCCCCCAGTCTCTGAAGGGAGGGGATAATGCCTGTCATTGCTCAGACCATACGCTGCACACTGCATCAAATTGGTCTGCATGGCTGTCCTCCCAGAAGGAAGCCTCTTCTAAAGATGATGCATAAGAAAGACCACAAACAGTTTGCTGAAGACAAGCAGACTAAGGAGATGGATTACTGGAACCATGTCCTGTGCTCTGATGAGACCAAGATAAAGGTATTTGGTGTCAGATGGTGTCAGGCGTGTGTGGGGGCAACCAGGTGAGGAGGCAAAGACAAGTGTGTCTTGTCTACAGTCAGGCATGGTGGTGGGGGTGTCATGGTCTGGGGCTACATGAGTGCTGCCGGCACTGGGGGGCTACAGATCATTGAGGGGACCATGAATGCCAACATGTACTGTGACATACTGAAGCAGAGCATGATCCCCTCCCTTCAGAGACTGGACCGCAGGGCAGTATTCCAACATGATAACCACCCCAAACACACCTCCAACACCACCACTGCCTTGCTAAAGAAGCTGAGGGTAAAGGTGATGGACTGGCCAAGCATGTCTCCAGACCTAAACCCTATTGATCATCTGTGGGACATCCTCAGAGGGAAGGTGGAGGAGGGGAAGGTCTCCAACATCCACCAGCTCCGTGATGTCATCATGGGGGAGGGGAAGAGGACTCCAGTGGTGACCTGTGAAGCTCTGGTGACCTCCATGCCCAAGAGGGTGAAGGCCGTGCTGGAAAATAATGGCGGCCACACAAAATATTGACACTTTGGGCCCAATTTGGACATTTTCACTTAGGGGTGTACTGACTTTTGTTGCCAGCGGTTTAGACATCAATGGCTGTGTGTTGAGTTATTTTGAGGGGACAGGAAATTTACACTGTTATACAAGCTGTACACTCACTACTTTACATTGTAGACAAGTGTCATTTCTTCAGTGTTGTCACATGAGAAGAGAGAAGAAATGAAGGGGTGTACTTACTTTTGTCAGATACTGTATATCAGGAAATGTGTGATGATGAATCCTCTGAGGTCAATGCGTTTCTCAGAAATCTTCTTCGGGACCATCTGAGGATCAGGTAAGGAGATGATGGTCATGGCTAGATATGAAAGCACAACTTATTAGATGACAATTACATACAAAGAACACGTATTACATACAACATGTATGACATACAAAGAACACGTTTCATTGATGAAGTTGGCGTGTTGTATACATTTAGCACCAGTAAAGTCTGTATAAGGAAAGTGCAGTCAGTCAAAGCAGGCGTCTCCATGGTGGCTGGGTTGTCGGACAGTCGTGGAGGGTGGAGGGGCCCGCTGAAAAAAAAAGCCCCGCTTCTTACCCCGAGGAGCAGAACCCATTACTAAGAGCAGAAGCGGAACTTTAACATTTTCGGCAGGGAAAAGATTCTTTTTGTAGGAAGGACTGGTAAAGTAAAGGGAAGAATGGTATATAATAATGGGGGAGGGGGTGTCCTAAAAAAGGGACATTTTGGGCGAGATCCTCAGCTGAGCGTCAGATCGGTGGGCTCTATAGACAGGTGAATAGAGGTGTCCTCCCAACCCCCGTACAGGGCCGTCTTTAATATTGATTGGACCCTGGGCAAAACTTTTCTTGGGGCCCCCCCCCATGCAATTCCACCCTCCACCTGCTCTGAGACATACAATAATTAGCGGCTAGACCCAAAATCAGATCAGGCAGCTATTGCGATTGGTTGCCAGAGATTACAGTGCATCATTACCACTCACTGACTGGTTGCTAGAGGTTACAGCACACATTACCGCTCACTGATTAGTTGCTAGAGGTTACAGCACATGATTTCTGCTTGTTGATTGGTTGCTAGAGATTACTGTGGATATGACATCAGGGGGGCATGATATACATATCAATACCGCCGGCTGCCCCTATTTACATATTAATGCCAGTAATTTACATGTAAACACAGGGTCTGCAGGTGAGTCATCTTTACACAACAATAGGGCAGAGCTGGCCAGCATTAGTAGCAGCACTTCATACTGAGATATTGGGACACAGCACAGGACGAAAACCTCAATGGCCGAGGGAATTTAAACTAGGATAGTTGGCAAGTATGAGGCATCTGCTTTGGGCCCCACAACAATGGCAGGGCCCAGGGCAGCTGCCCCTTTTGCCCTGCCTTAAAAACGTCCCTGCCTCCGTATTGTAGAAGATTTCATAACTTGCTTCAGGCTGATTAATAGATTAATAGATTAGATGACGGGCTGAGTTTTAACTGGAAATCTGGTGGTTGACACAAAGCAGACCAGACAGTTCCAATGTTTAGTCCGTCTGACCGATTCCATGAAAGTGAGTGAATGTGTAACCGAGGAGTCCGAGAACTGCCTGTCACCGCCTCTTCCCAGAGATACAACCCTATTGGATGGAGTCCAACGTTGATTAAGGGTCCGAATATTTGTTCGATGGACCTGCAGATTGTTGAGTAAAATTCATGGCGGAAGCCATTGTTACATAGTCAGGAAGGTTGGAAAAACACACACAGGTCCACCCAGTCCCGTGTGATTTTCTGTTGTCTAAGAATAAAGTACAGTGCCTTGAAAAAGTATTCATACCCCTTAAAAGTTTCCACATTTTGTTACAAACAAAAACCATAAATGTATTTTATTGGGATTTTATGTGATGGACCAACACAAAGTGTCACATAATTGTGAAGTGGAAGGAAAATGATAAATGATACAAATAAATATGTGAAAAGTATGGGGGGAGGGGCATTTGTATGGCGCCCCCCGGAGTCAATACTTTGTAGAACCCCCTTTCTCTACAAGTCTTTTTGGGGGTGTCTCTACCAGCTTTGCCCATCTAGAGAGGACATTTCTGCCCATTCTTCTTCTTTGTAAAATCTCTCGCGCTCTGTCAGATTGGATGGAGAGCGTCTGTGATCAGCAATTTTCAAGTCTTGCCACAGATTCTCAATGGGATTTAGGTCTGGACTGTGACTGGGCCATTCTAACACATGAATATGCTTTGATGTAAACCATTCCATTGTAGCTCTGGCTGGATGTTTCGGGTCGTTGTCCTGCTGGAAGGGGAACCTCCGCCCCGGTCTCAAGTCTTCTGCCGACTCTAACAGGTTTTCTTTTAATAAAGAGGCCGGTGACTGTAGACGATGAAACAGAGGTTGTAGGCAGTAGACTTCCCATGAAGTGGACCCGACCACCAATCCATCACCTGGACCCGATCACCAATCCATCACCTGGACCCATCCAGCAATCCATCACCTGGACCCGACCACCAATCCATCACCTGAACCCGACCACCAATCCATCACCTGGACCCGACCACCAATCCATCACCTGGACCCGACCACCAATCCATCACCTGGACCCATCCACCAATCCATCACCTGGACCCATCCACCAATCCATCACCTGGACCCGACCACCAATCCATCACCTGGACCCGACCACCAATCCATCACCTGGACCCATCCACTAATCCATCACCTGGACCCATCCACCAATCCATCACCTGGACCCGACCACCAATCCATCACCTGGACCCGACCACCAATCCATCACCTGGACCCGACCACCAATCCATCACCTGGACCCGACCACCAATCCATCACCTGGACCCGACCACCAATCCATCACCTGGACCCATCCACCAATCCATCACCTGGACGCATCCACCAATCCATCACCTGGACCCGACCACCAATCCATCACCTGGACCCGACCACCAATCCATCACCTGGACCCGACCACCAATCCATCACCTGGACCCGACCACCAATCCATCACCTGGACCCGACCACCAATCCATCACCTGGACCCATCCACCAATCCATCACCTGGACGCATCCACTAATCCATCACCTGGACCCATCCACCAATCCATCACCTGGACCCGACCACCAATCCATCACCTGGACCCGACCACCAATCCATCACCTGGACCCGACCACCAATCCATCACCTGGACCCGACCACCAATCCATCACCTGGACCCATCCACCAATCCATCACCTGGACCCATCCACCAATCCATCACCTGGACCCGACCACCAATCCATCACCTGGACCCATCCACCAATCCATCACCTGGACGCATCCACTAATCCATCACCTGGACCCATCCACCAATCCATCACCTGGACCCGACCACCAATCCATCACCTGGACCCGACCACCAATCCATCACCTGGACCCGACCACCAATCCATCACCTGGACCCGACCACCAATCCATCACCTGGACCCATCCACCAATCCATCACCTGGACGCATCCACCAATCCATCACCTGGACCCGACCACCAATCCATCACCTGGACCCGACCACCAATCCATCACCTGGACCCGACCACCAATCCATCACCTGGACCCGACCACCAATCCATCACCTGGACCCGACCACCAATCCATCACCTGGACCCGTCCAGCAATCCATCACCTGGACCCGACCACCAATCCATCACCTGGACCCGACCACCAATCCATCACCTGGACCCGATCACCAATCCATCACCTGGACCCGACCACCAATCCATCACCTGGACCCATCCACCAATCCATCACCTGGACCCATCCACCAATCCATCACCTGGACCCGACCACCAATCCATCACCTGGACCCATCCACCAATCCATCACCTGGACCCATCCACCAATCCATCACCTGGACCCGACCACCAATCCATCACCTGGACCCGACCACCAATCCATCACCTGGACCCATCCACTAATCCATCACCTGGACCCATCCACCAATCCATCACCTGGACCCGACCACCAATCCATCACCTGGACCCGACCACCAATCCATCACCTGGACCCGACCACCAATCCATCACCTGGACCCATCCACCAATCCATCACCTGGACCCATCCACCAATCCATCACCTGGACCCGACCACCAATCCATCACCTGGACCCGACCACCAATCCATCACCTGGACCCGACCACCAATCCATCACCTGGACCCGACCACCAATCCATCACCTGGACCTGACCACCAATCCATCACCTGGACCCATCCACCAATCCATCACCTGGACCCGACCACCAATCCATCACCTGGACCCGACCACCAATCCATCACCTGGACCCATCCACCAATCCATCACCTGGACCCATCCACTAATCCATCACCTGGACCCATCCACCAATCCATCACCTGGACCCGACCACCAATCCATCACCTGGACCCGACCACCAATCCATCACCTGGACCCATCCACTAATCCATCACCTGGACCCATCCACCAATCCATCACCTGGACCCGACCACCAATCCATCACCTGGACCCGACCACCAATCCATCACCTGGACCCGACCACCAATCCATCACCTGGACCCATCCACCAATCCATCACCTGGACCCATCCACCAATCCATCACCTGGACCCGACCACCAATCCATCACCTGGACCCGACCACCAATCCATCACCTGGACCCGACCACCAATCCATCACCTGGACCCGACCACCAATCCATCACCTGGACCCGACCACCAATCCATCACCTGGACCCATCCACCAATCCATCACCTGGACCCATCCACCAATCCATCACCTGGACCCGACCACCAATCCATCACCTGGACCCGACCACCAATCCATCACCTGGACCCATCCACCAATCCATCACCTGGACCCATCCACCAATCCATCACCTGGACCCGACCACCAATCCATCACCTGGACCCATCCACCAATCCATCACCTGGACCCGACCACCAATCCATCACCTGGACCCGACCACCAATCCATCACCTGGACCCATCCACCAATCCATCACCTGGACCCGACCACCAATCCATCACCTGGACCCGACCACCAATCCATCACCTGGACCCGACCACCAATCCATCACCTGGACCCGACCACCAATCCATCACCTGGACCCGATACCTTCACCACCTCTCACTTGTAATTACAGGTTCACATGGAGGGGAGATGATGCAATTCTCTTCTCCTCTTCCGCCAGCCACATACAGACGGCTGATGATTTGCACAGATCCCGATGGACAATGGCTGGTGGTGAGTCAGGGGGTGAGGGGAAGGCCGTCCACCAACCTTCACATTGTTCCTGAAGTTCTCCCGGATGTCGGTTGACAGTTGGAGAGATGAACTGACACAGAGAGAGGCACCTCCAGCAACCTGAACAAAGGAAAAGCGGATTGTATTTCACATATAAAAGGGGAGATGAGTCAATGAAGAGGAGGCCATCGGACATGTTTCTTCTCAGGTTATTTACAATATCTGCCTACACACGCTTTACAATCCGGAGGAAGACTAATAGCTTTATCATCTCCAGCAATTCCGCCTGCAGCACACGAGCTTCTAGACATATAGAGACTACAAACCAAGAAAACCGCTGACTCATCGCCAGATTACTGACTGCACTCCAAAATAAAAGTATTCCTTTATAAGAAGGACCCGACAGATGTTCTGCTGAAAATAAAGAAGATTCCCCTATAGCAGTTATAATGGCCAATGTCTACCATGAAATCCTTCCTTCTATAGTGCAGCCTGTCTGGTTCCAGCCATGGTTCTGGTGCAAAGCATATCCATGTGTTAGAATGGCCCAGTCACAGTCCAGACCTAAATCCCATTGAGAATCTGTGGCAAGACTTGAAAATTGCTGATCACAGACGCTCTCCATCCAATCTGACAGAGCTTGAGATATTTTACAAAGAAGAAGAATGGGCAGAAATGTCCTCTCTAGATGTGCAAAGCTGGTAGAGACACCCCCAAAAAGACTTGTAGAGAAAGGGGGGTCTACAAAGTATTGACTCCGGGGGGCGCCATACAAATGCCCCTCCCCCCCACACTTTTCACATATTTATTTGTATCATTTATCATTTTCCTTCCACTTCACAATTATGTGACACTTTGTGTTGGTCCATCACATAAAATCCCAATAAGATACATTTACGTTTTTGTTTGTAACAAAATGTGGAAACTTTTAAGGGGTATGAATACTTTTTCAAGGCACTGTACTATATTCTTAGACAACAGAAAATCCCAATAAAATACATTTACGTTTTTGGTTGTAACATGACAAAAATGGGGTATGAATACTTTTTCCAGGCACCGTATCTCCTGGACTGCAATGGTTCACTCCTGAAGAGGCACTAGCAGGGTCATGTGACAATGAACTCGGGCTCCGTGTATGGGCTGCTTGCAGTGTTAATTTCGTAGACTAAAACCGACTAAAACATTTTAGTTGACTAACTTATTACCATTTTAGTCGACTAAAATACGACTAAATCTAAAACAATTGAGAGGACTAAAATACAACTAAAACTAAAATGACATTTTAGTCAAAAGGCTAAGACTAAAACTAACTTAAAATTTGATGTCAAAATTTACACTGGCCTGTAGTGTATGTTCATACCTCAACACCATAAATAACATATTTCATTTTTCACTCCAGTAGTTTGGAAATTGTAGAGAAATGCTTAAATAATTATAATTTAACAACGCCCATTCGATTTTTGATAACTAAAATGCATTTTAGTCGACTAAAATTAGTTTTTGTCGATTAAAATGATTTTAGTCGTCTAAAATGTACTGGAAATTTAGTTGACTAAATCTAAAACGATTGCAGAAGACTAAAATGGGACTAAAACGAAAATGCAATTTTAGTCCTAAGACTTATGCCACGTACACACGATCGGAATTCTCATCGGAAAAAGCTCTGATGGTTTTCCTGACGGAATTCGGCTCAAGCTGTCTTGCCTACACACGGGTCACACCAAATTCCGATCGTTTAGAACGCGGTGACGTACAACACGTACGACGGGACTAGATAAAGGAAGTTCAATAGCCAGTAGCCAATAGCTTCCGTCTCGTAGTTGAATCTGAGCAATGCGTGATTTTTTGGCGTGTCGGAATTGCGTGCACACGATCGGAATTACTGATAGAACGTTTTTCCCGTTGGGAAAATTGAGAACATGCTCTCAATTTTTGGCTGGCGGGAATTCGGACAGCTGAATTCTGGAGCGTACACACGGTCGCATTTTCCGCCGGTCTTTTTCTGGCCGGAATTCCGGTCGCGTGTACGTGACATTAAAACGAAATAGAAATTTGCTGCCAAACACTGGCTGCTTGATGCTCACTAGTTTGGGATTTTAGTTTGGAGATGCGATATATCCCAAGAGACGTCACGCGGCAAAACGCTGGAATAAAGTTGAAAATAATGAATGTAGCGGATGACATTTTGGACAAAGTGTCATTTATGTGTAAATTTATTTTTTGCTTCAGAACAGTAGTGGGGTTCTGAGGGTTAATTATGTAGGTTGGGCCTTGACATCAGTCTGGCCGGGCTGTGTTAGAGCTCTGCCTGGTCATGTGAGCGGTGAGGGGTACATGACGGGCCAGAACCAGGCCTGGTTGGACGTTTTGGGTATCGGCCTTCTCGGAACCAATCGGTGGGTGTGCCGGGTCTGGGAAGGGTACTTAAGATGTTGAGGTCACATGTTCAGTAGGAGTTCGTGAGACCCGTGTGGTCTGGTCTGGTTCCAGGACCGGGGTAGTCCCGCGAGGGGTCCCGGTCACGGGGTGTTCGACATCCCGCAACATGCTTCTGTCAGTTACCCCCAATAGACCCGCCTGGTCTGGAGTAGGGATCCGTCTGTTCCCGAGTCTCAGAACCGGCTGGTCTGGAGTAGGGATCCGTCTGTTCCCGAGTCTCAGAACCGGCTGGTCTGGGGTAGGGATCCGTCTGTTCCCGAGTCTCAGAACCGGCTGGTCTGGGGTAGGGATCCGTCTGTTGCCGAGTCTGGGAACCGGCTGGTCTGGGGTAGGGATCCGTCTGTTGCCGAATCTGGGAACCGGCTGGTCTGGGGTAGGGATCCGTCTGTTGCCGAGTCTGGGAACCGGCTGGTCTGGGGTAGGGATCCGTCTGTTGCCAAGTCTGGGAACCGGCTGGTCTGGGGTAGGGATCCGTCTGTTGCCGAGTCTGGGAACCGGCTGGTCTGGGGTAGGGATCCGTCTGTTGCCGAGTCTGGGAACCGGCTGGTCTGGGGTAGGGATCCGTCTGTTCCCGAGTCTCAGAACCGGCTGGTCTGGGGTAGGGATCCGTCTGTTCCCGAGTCTCAGAAACGGCTGGTCTGGGGTAGGGATCCGTCTGTTCCCGAGTCTCGGAACCGGCTGGTCCAAGGCGCAGTAACTGAGGGAGGATTCAAGGTGTCCGGCTGTCCGGGTGTACTCTCGGCTTGGGGGGGCACCACAGCTCGTGGAAGTGATCGGGGGAGGACTCTGCGGAGGAGGACCGGCAAGTGGCATCCTGAGTAGTGATGGACGAACTTCCGACGGGACGTTTCGCGAAAGCGAAATGCGAACGGACCCAAACGTTCGCGAAACCGAACGTTCGCCGCGGGCCCCATTGACTTCAATGGGAGGCGAACTTTGCAAACCTTCATGTCGAATTTGCGGCCACGTGGTAATTATTAGGGGGTAAAACGTAGTCCCACCATCTGGACAATGACATAATACATGTATGAGGTGAATTTGGGATCGATAACTACAAGCATTTTTATTTTATTTGGGAAATTGTTCTAACAATTCAGGACTATGGAGCTAATGAAGGCAATGGAGGAGAGGGAAGGTCAGGGACCAGGGTAGGCAAAGAAGAGGGTGCAGGAGATGATCACCAGCAGCGTGACATACCGGAATGACACATGCACCGTGATAGAGGCATCTGACAGCAG
The DNA here is from genome assembly GCF_037356315.1 of Lithobates pipiens. NCBI lineage: Eukaryota > Metazoa > Chordata > Amphibia > Anura > Ranidae > Lithobates > Lithobates pipiens. The sequence continues at coordinate 229,768,008 of NW_027507788.1, forward strand.
CACCGTAATACAGAGCACTGACAGCAGCACCGTGACATACAGCGCTGACAGCAGCACCGTGACATACAGCGCTGACAGCAGCACCGTGACATACAGCGCTGACAGCAGCACCGTAATACAGAGCACTGACAGCAGCACCGTGACATACAGCACTGACAGCAGCACCGTGACATACAGCGCTGACAGCAGCACCGTGACATACAGCGCTGACAGCAGCACCGTGACATACAGCGCTGACAGCAGCACCGTGACATACAGCGCTGACAGCAGCACCGTGACATACAGCGCTGACAGCAGCACCGTGACATACAGCGCTGACAGCAGCACCGTGACATACAGCGCTGACAGCAGCACCGTGACATACAGCGCTGACAGCAGCACCGTGACATACAGCGCTGACAGCAGCACCGTGACATACAGCGCTGACAGCAGCACCGTGACATACAGCGCTGACAGCAGCACCGTGACATACAGCACTGACAGCAGCACCGTAAGCAGCCCCAGGAGGAAGTCAGCACAGCACAGGGATGGTGTGATCCCCTCATAATAAGAACCCCCAGGAGGAAGTCAGCACAGCACAGGGATAGTGTGATCCCTTCATAATAAGAACCCCCAGGAGGAAGTCAGCACAGCACAGGGATATCATAAGCAGCCCCAGTAGAAATATGACACCGCTCAACCTCTTCAAAGAGGAGGGTAGGGGCATATAGTACGGTGTGCTTTTTTGGGTCAAGGAAGTGAGCAGACTGTACGTCAGTCCCTATACCGCTGAAGGACTGCTGCAGTATAGGGCAGCGGTCAGCAGTGGTGCACGTCAACCCTATCTATTGTGGACCGATAGCGGTCCTTACAGAACAGCAGACTGTACCGCACTCAAGCCTATGTACCGTAGCACCCTATACCAAGTTACCAGTCCTTATAAGAACTTTTGTGGACCAAGCAGGTTGTGTATTAGTGTTTAGCAGACTGTACGTCAGTCCCTATACCGCTGAAGGACTGCTGCAGTATAGGGCAGCGGTCAGCAGTGGTGCACGTCAACCCTATCTATTGTGGACCGATAGCGGTCCTTACAGAACAGCAGACTGTACCGCACTCAAGCCTATGTACCGTAGCACCCTATACCAAGTTACCAGTCCTTATAAGAACTTTTGTGGACCAAGCAGGTTGTGTATTAGTGTTTAGCAGACTGTACGTCAGTCCCTATACCGCTGAAGGACTGCTGCAGTATAGGGCAGCGGTCAGCAGTGGTGCACGTCAACCCTATCTATTGTGGACCGATAGCGGTCCTTACAGAACAGCAGACTGTACCGCACTCAAGCCTATGTACCGTAGCACCCTATACCAAGTTACCAGTCCTTATAAGAACTTTTGTGGAACAAGCAGGTTGTGTGTTAGTGATTAGCAGACTGTACGTCAGTCCCTATACCGCTGAAGGACTGCTGCAGTATAGGGCAGCGGTCAGCAGTGGTGCACGTCAACCCTATCTATTGTGGACCGATAGCGGTCCTTACAGAACAGCAGACTGTACCGCACTCAAGCCTATGTACCGTAGCACCCTATACCAAGTTACCAGTCCTTATAAGAACTTTTGTGGACCAAGCAGGTTGTGTATTAGTGTTTAGCAGACTGTACGTCAGTCCCTATACCGCTGAAGGACTGCTGCAGTATAGGGCAGCGGTCAGCAGTGGTGCACGTCAACCCTATCTATTGTGGACCGATAGCGGTCCTTACAGAACAGCAGACTGTACCGCACTCAAGCCTATGTACCGTAGCACCCTATACCAAGTTACCAGTCCTTATAAGAACTTTTGTGGACCAAGCAGGTTGTGTATTAGTGTTTAGCAGACTGTACGTCAGTCCCTATACCGCTGAAGGACTGCTGCAGTATAGGGCAGCGGTCAGCAGTGGTGCACGTCAACCCTATCTATTGTGGACCGATAGCGGTCCTTACAGAACAGCAGACTGTACCGCACTCAAGCCTATGTACCGTAGCACCCTATACCAAGTTACCAGTCCTTATAAGAACTTTTGTGGAACAAGCAGGTTGTGTGTTAGTGATTAGCAGACTGTACGTCAGTCCCTATACCGCTGAAGGACTGCTGCAGTATAGGGCAGCGGTCAGCAGTGGTGCACGTCAACCCTATCTATTGTGGACCGATAGCGGTCCTTACAGAACAGCAGACTGTACCGCACTCAAGCCTATGTACCGTAGCACCCTATACCAAGTTACCAGTCCTTATAAGAACTTTTGTGGAACAAGTGAGTTGTGAATGTTTAGCAGACTGCAGCAGAAGGGCAGCAGTCAAGTATAATATCCTTTCTATATTTGGAAGAAAGAATATTATACATGTACAAGCCTATTACTGTACCACTGATACCAGTCCTGAAAAGAACCTTTGTGGAACTAATAATAACAGCAAGTCTTTAAAATTACCCTCACTGCCTGACAACACTGCTTCCTTCCTGTCCCTATACAAATTGGCAAAAAAAGAGAACGATTAGTGGTTACTGGAACAGCTCTTTTGTGGACCTTGATAGTAACAGCTAATGATGATGATGATGATGATGATGATGAAAGACTAATCTGGCTGTCCCTGTAGCATACACCGTCCTTTCCCTTTCTCTAAACTAACAAAAGACACTCAGGCTGCTGCAAGAATCAGCAGCACAGCAAACCTATCAACACCTAACACCTATACCAGTCCTGAAAAGAACTTTTGTGTACCAAATAGCTAGTGGTTTATCTCTCCCTACTCCACACAGGAACCTGTCCCTATCGTAACAGAAGAAAGAATGTAAAATGGCCACCGGATCGGGTGTATTTATAGGTTAGGGGGAATGTCCAAGTGTCCATGTGCTGTCATGTCTCAATTGGCTGTCCTGTATCACATGATAAACGTGTCACCAAAGGTTAAAGTTCTTGTATACATTAAACACGTAAGTCCGCCGCGGCGAACGACGGAAAAAGGCGTTCGAACGTGCGGACCGCGAATGTCGGAAATTCGCCGCGAAACGACCGCCGGGCGAAACGTTCGTCCATCACTAATCCTGAGAAGTGCCTGGTTACTGAGTTAGGAAGGACATTGACCAATCCACACTTTTTCCAGTACTATTAAGGAGACAGAGAACGTTCCGGGTACTGAGGAAGAAGGTTCCTGTTCACTATTATTTATAACTTATACACGTTCAGAGGCTTTGAGGAGTTCCGAATCAATGCGCTGATCTGGCTAGAGATCTGTTCAGCCGTGAAGTGCCCAGCTGCGAGTGGCTACTCTCTGGGTGGTATGAGAGACTTTGTTAGATCTGCAGTTCAAGGTGCCTGAGTTCTTCACCCCGTGTCCTCTGTTCCCATATGAGAGACGGTGTTATTGGATGTTATCACTGCAAAATAAAACCTTCTAAAAGGACTTTATTGGTGTCGGCGTCCAAGTTGTTGGGTATCAGCCCTGGGAACCCCGAGACGTGGAAGAACCAGCCAGGCGGAGGTAACCGGTAAGCCCAATAAGTCAAGGCCGCCCTACAAAGGGTTATGGCCGCTCCATTAGTAAACGGTTTGGTGGGCAGTTCGCGGAGCTTTGGCAGCGCTGTCCTCACACCGCACATCGGTGCTGCGTTTTGAATGCAGCCGTGGAGTGAACGGCCCTCAAGCCCTATGCCATTATTTCTCCAAAAACCAAATTAGAAATGAATACCAAAATCCTATTTTCTACATTTGTTTATTGGGAGAACGACTTTTCCTCGCCTGAAGAATTAATGGGAATCCGATGGTGTGGTTAATGATTGGAACAGGACGGTGAATGTACAAACACAGGAAACAAAGCTCACACATTCACAGAACTCCATGACCTCCGGTGGTCGGCCATCTTTCACTTGGAGGTCACGGAGTGACTCGTCTAACCAATTCTTATATCTCACGGAAGCTGCTGGGGGCCCCGCAGTTAAACAAACCACATGTGTTCAATTATTTACACTGGAAAGTCACCCATTAAGTATTGTTAATCATTGATGACCACGGATGAACTCACGTCTGCCTCCGAAAAATCCCAAAGATTCATCTGCAAGGCCCACGTGAAAATAGGAGTCCACCGAAACTCTAGCGGTATTTTTAGGCCATATTTTGAGCTTTTTTAGATACTGCTTAAGCTTTTATGTGACTTGTAGTTTATATGTTTGCTGTTCCATATTTCCATTGTAATGCACAGATCTGTAGGTTCTCCCTTTAGCTGTAAGGCATACAGTTAGTTTGTCTGGGTATCAGGATCTAGCCACACCCCCAGTTCTGCAAGTGCCCACAGACTCGGTCAGTTGTGGCCAGATGGGGTGACAGTCTTATGCCCATAGGCCATCCCAGACTCCAGGACACACAACTAGGACAAGCATTGTCAAGGGTGGGAAGTCAGCAGATAAATACTCCAGTCTATAACCCCCTCTACAGACCATGGAGGTCCTTGTTCCGGCACTTTCTGTTGTGGGATGACGCCATGTCATATGTTCTTCTGGGAGAGAATAGAAGTGGCCACACTGACATTCATTGTACAGGATGTCCCACCTGTGTCACCATCAGGAAACCCACCCTGAGAAAGGACAACTGCCACTGGAGCATACAGTATATCACAAAAGTAAGGGGCAACCAGGTGAGGAGGACAAAGACAAGTGTGTCTTGTCTACAGTCAGGCATGGTGGTGGGGGTGTCATGGTCTGGGGCTGCATGAGTGCTGCCGGCACTGGGGGGCTACAGATCATTGAGGGGACCATGAATGCCAACATGTACTGTGACATACTGAAGCAGAGCATGACCCCCTCCCTTCAGAGACTGGACCGCGGGGCAGTATTCCAACATGATAACCACCCCAAACACATCTCCAAGACCACCACTGCCTTGCTAAAGAAGCTGAGGGTAAAGGTGATGGACTGGCCAAGCATGTCTCCAGACCTAAACCCTATTGACCATCTGTGGGACATCCTCAAATGGAAGGTTGAGGTGCGCAAGGTCTCCAACATCCACCAGCTCCGTGATGTCATCATGGGGGAGGGGAAGAGGACTCCAGTGACAACCTGTGAAGCTCTGGTGACCTCCATGTCCAAGAGGGTGAAGGCAGTGCTGGAAAATAATGGCGGCCACACAAAATATTGACACTTTGGGCCCAATTTGGACATTTTCACTTAGGGGTGTACTGACTTTTGTTGCCAGCGGTTTAGACATTAATGGCTGTGTGTTGAGTTATTTTGAGGGGACAGGAAATTTACACTGTTATACAAGCTGTACACTCACTACTTTACATTGTAGACAAGTGTCATTTCTTCAGTGTTGTCACATGAAAAGAGAGAAGAAAATTAGCAAAAATGTGAGGGGTGTACTTACTTTTGTGAGATAGTGTATGTGTGTAGACAGGAAAAGGCCACAGAACATGTAAAAAAAAGGTGAAAACATTGCTTTCTAAAAGAAAAAACATGGTAATTGTTTATGAAGCTCAGTGCTTTAGCAAACTAAATGTAATCTATTTAGAGTTCAGATCGATTTTAACTCCAAATTCTCTCGCCGAGCTAGAGGCACCACTAGAATCCTCATCATCCGATTCTTTAGGTTGTGATGGATGACTGCACCCCTTAAAAACACCTAGTGATGCATCAGTAGAGGAGAGACACAGTGGGTAGTGGGGAGACATGGGGCAGGGAGGAGACACAGTGAGCAAAGGGGAGACACAGGGGACAGGGGAGAGACGAAGCGGGGAGACACTGGCATAAGAGGGGAAACAGTGAACAGAAGGAAGTTACAGGGGCAGGGAGAAATGCAGGGATAAGTGTGGAGACACAGTGGGCAGAGAGACACAGGGGACAGTGGGTAGACACAGGAAACAGGGGGGAGACATGGGGACACTGTGGGAAGGGGGGAGACACCGTGGGAATGGGAGAGACACAGGGAACAGGGGGGAGACACAGTGGGAATGGGAGAGACACAGGGAATAGGGGGGAGACACAGTGGGAATGGGAGAGACACAGGGAATAGGGGGGAGACACAGTGGGCAGAGAAAAACATGGTGGGCAGAGAGAGACACAGGGGGCAATGGGTAGACACAGGTAACGGGGGAATACACAGTTGGCAGAAGGAAACAAAGTGGGCATGGGGGAGACACAGGAAACATTGAGGAGACACAAAGAATAGGGGGGAGACACAGTGGGCAGAAGGAGACACAGTGGGCATGGGGGAGACACAGTGGTAATGGGGGAGACACAGGGGGCAGGGGGAGACACAGTGGTAATGGGGGAGACACAGTGGTAATGGGGGAGATACAGTGGTAATGGGGGAGACACAGTGGGCAAGGGGGAGACACAGTGGTAATGGGGAGACACAGTGGTAATGGGGGAGACACAGTGGGCATGGGGAGACACAGTGGTAATGGGGGAGACACAGTGGGCATTGGGGAGACACAGTGGGCATGGGGGAGACACAGTGGTAATGGGGGAGACACAGTGGGCATGGGGGAGACACAGTGGGCATGGGGGAGACACAGTGGTAATGGGGAGACACAGTGGTAATGGGGGAGACACAGTGGTAATGGGGAGACACAGTGGTAATGGGGGAGACACAGTGGGCATGGGGAGACACAGTGGTAATGGGAGAGACACAGTGGTAATGGGGAGACACAGTGGTAATGGGGGAGACACAGTGGGCATGGGGGAGACACAGTGGTAATGGGGGAGACACAGTGGGCATGGGGGAGACACAGTGGGCATGGGGGAGACACAGTGGTAATGGGGGAGACACAGTGGTAATGGGGGAGACACAGGCATCCTGGAAGTCTCAGATAATGAGGGTTCTAGCGGCTCGCAGAGGCACTGATAGTATTATAATTATATTTCTCCTAAGCAATGTTTTCTTTCATTTTTTCATTCTAACGACATTTCCTCTTTAAGTAGATGATGAAATTCAAAGAAGAAAAGTGTGACATCATTAGGTAAATTATTTCTTCTGAAGACAAATCTATCGTCTTTTCTGACTCACAAAAAAAAAACTGCCCGAAGCAAACAGAGGAGTAAAATCCTTCCCCGAATTATTTATTAGAAGGCTTAAGACGGATCCTTCCAAATAAACATGACATCACTTGTAATAGGGATCAGCTACCAGCTGGACGGGGATGATGAACGACTCACTTCATACTCAACATAAAATAAACATTGGTCCTCGCAGGCACAACGTTCGATCCATCCGCTGTACAGAACGAATGTACGTTTTCTTATTATCCATAAATGACCTCACTAGAAGAGGCTGCGCAGCACGAGTGTGACCCGAGACTTAACCACTTCAGCCCCGGAAGAATTTACCCCCTTCCTGACCAGACCACTTTTTGCGATTCGGCACTGCGCCGATTTAGCTGACAATTGCGCGGTCGTGCGACGTGGCTCCCAAACAAAATTGACGTCCTTTTTCCCCCACAAATAGAGCTTTCTTTTGGTGGTATTTGATCACCTTTGCGGTTTTTATTTTTTGTGCTATAAACAAAGAAAGAGCGACAATTTTGAAAAAAACACATTTTTTTAAAAATTTTGCTATAATAAATATCCCCCAAAAATATATAAAAAACATTTTTTTCCCTCAGTTTAGGCCGATACGTATTCTTCTACATATTTTTGGTAAAAAAAAAACGCAATAAGCGATTATTAATTGGTTTGTGCAAAAGTTATAGCGTTTACAAAATAGGGGATAGTTTTATGGCATTTTTATTAATAATTTTTTTTAAATATTGGCGATCAGCGATTTTTATTGTGACTGCGACATTGTGGCGGACACATCTGACATTTTTGACACATTTTTGGGACCATTGTCATTTATACAGCGATCAGTGCTATACAAATGCACCGATTCCTGTGGAAATGACACTGGCAGTGAAGGGGTTAACCACTAGGTGGCAGTGTAGGGGTTAAGTGTGTCCTAGGGGCGTGTTGCTAACTGTGGGGGGCGTGGCTGTGTTTTACACATCACTGATCTCTGCTCCAATCACAGGGAGCAGAGATCAGTGACACTGTTGCTAGGCAGAACAGGGAGATGCTTGTTTACTTTAGCATCTCCCCATTCTTCCTCTCCATGAAGTGATCGCGGGTATCCCCGCAGCGATCGAGTCCATGGGACCCACGACCCGACTCACAGAGCTTCCCACGGGTGGCGCGCGTGCGCACCCCCCCCAAACCCGCCGCCTCTTAAAGGGCAACGTACAGGTACGTGATTCTGCCTGTACGTGCCCTTCTACCAACGTATATTGGCGCGAGGCAGTCGGGAAGCGATTAAGGCAGAAAGTTTCTCACTTTGCATGCAGCTCCCCCCACAACCAATCCCTCCCCCCCAATACTTACCTGAGACCAATCTTGATCCAGTACCATGCCGAAGAGCAGCAGCTCTCTTCTTCCTCATTGGCTCGGATAAAACAGCAGGAAGTCATTGGCTCCCACTGCTGCCAATCTTAGCCAGTGAGAAGGGATTGGGGGGGTGGGGCAGAGCTGCACACTCTGTGTGTCACATTCAGAGAGTCAGCTCAGGAGCGAGCACACACGAGTGCAAGCGGCTTTCTGTGGGGGAACTTGGCAGGGGGGGAGGAGACAGGAGCACCGGCGAGGGGCCCCAGGAGCACTGGCTTGGGGCCCCAGAAGAGGAGGATCGGGGGGGCTGCTCTGTGCAAACCATTACAGAGCCGGGAAGTATTACATGTTTGTTATTCAAAAAAAATATTATTTAAAAAGATATCTCCTGGAAGGTAACAACAATGTGTAGAGAAAGTACGTGTGTCATAATACCCATCGCTGTGTCCCTGTGGGGCCCCTAAGATCCCCAGAGCGGAACCCTGACTTCTGCCCAAACTAAGGCTGGCCATACATTATACAATTTTCTTATTCAATTTCCTTTAGATTTACCGTCATCTATGTGGTAGACGGGCCAGCCTGACTTCATACGTACTTCTCGGCCTTTTGGCTAAGATCAAGTGTAGTATCTGTTCTTATCAGGAGGTGGCGCTTGCTTCCGTCCCTGTTCTACGGCGAGGTGGAGCAGGGGTGGCGGTTGCTATGCAAAGCCTGCTGGTGTGAAGGTGACCCGGAGCGGTTCGTAGCCGAAAGGGAAGCCTTCTGATGGGGATGGAGAACCACTGGTTGGCGCCAGGGGAGGGGACCCTGGCCTTCTGGCCTGGATTGGGGCAGCTCTAGCTCCGGTCAGTTTTCCGGGAGGGAACGTTGGTTCCCCTTTCTCCCACAGGGGGAACGGCCGGTACCTCCCGAATGTAATTAGGTAGGAGTGACGGGAGCGAGGGTGAGGCCTGATGGCAAAGGGTCTCACTAAGCTCCTGGATCTCCATGCCTTTCTGGCTGGGGTGGGGGCTGCTGTGGTCTGGGGGGGGGGGGGGGTCGGGATGCTTTTGAAAAGCCTGTGGTGATGTGCCCCTGAAGTGGCAGTTCAGGGGTGCCTTACTCTCACTGTGATTTATCACTTTGATGTCTGGCACCTTGGTCACCTCACCATAACACATAGCTTTTCACACCTGCCTCTAGGACCGGGCCTTTTGGCTGGGACCAAAGGAATTTTTGATTCCTGGCCGGAGGGCCTGGTCATTGTGTTACACAATGGCCACTCTCTTCACTATCCCTTCCCCACTTTATTTATTTCTTTTTATGTGTGTTGTGTGTCACGTTTTTTATTTGTCACTGCACGTGTGGCAAGTAGGGTGTCGGTCCTCGGGCCAACCCTGAACGTCTTGTGGGAGGGTGGACATATAGGCCTTCTGGCTTGGTTCGCCCTCTCTTTGGGGGTCTCCCTTCGGGGGAGCCCCTACCCAAGTACCTTGGTGGGTCTGTTTCAGCAGACCTTCCGGAGAAAGGCGGTCGTCTGGTTTCGGCCACATGGGCCGTGTATCCGTCCCCGTCTGGAGCCTAACGCCCCGGGGGATCAGGGTAAGGTCCTTCCTCATGGAGGACTATGGTACACCCTTTGCACGTTTTTGTGTTACACTCTTGATGTGTGTGCACTTTTTTTGGCACCAGGTGGAAGTTTTTGGGTGTGTTTTGCACGCCACAGGCGTTTAAAAAAAAAAAAGGATATTAAGGGGAACCCCCGCATCCATAAAAAAAAAAAAATCCATACCAGACCCTTTATCCAAGCACGCAATCTGGCAGGCCGCAGGAAAATAGGGGGGATGAGAGAGGGCCCCCCTCCTGAACCGTACCAGGCCACATGCCCTCAACATTGGGAGGATGCTCCATGTTGATGAGGACAAGGGCCTCATCCCCACAACCCTGGCCGGTGGTTGTGGGGGTCTGCAGGCAGGGGGCTTATCAGAATCTGGAAGCCCCTTTTAACAAGGGGACCCCCAGATCCGCCCCCCCCCCCCCCGTTTTAAATGGTAAGGGGGTACTTACCCCTATCATTTCACAAAGAAAGTGTAAAAAATTTAAAAAAAACACACACACACCGTTGGGAAAAGTCCTTTATTAAAAATAAAAAATAAAAAAAAGATTCCAGTGGTGGTAATCCACTCTTGCTATCCAGCGACGGATGATCATCTCTCCGGGGTCCAGCGATGGCTGATCTGATCCAGAGATGGGTGATCTCTCCCTCCAGCCCAGCAAATCCATCCATCCTCTGTCTCCACTGGAGACACTGCGGGAATCCCGGCAGCCTGACACTTCTTAGCTCAGGAGGGCGAGGCCACCCGTCACCTGACCCCGCCCCCCTCTGAGGCAAGGGAAAAGCTGGGCTTCCCCAGTGACCTATGGGTGACCCCCGTCCCCCTCTGATGTAGGACAATAACTTGCATATTAGCCTTTAAAATTAGCACTTTAGATTTTGAACGTTCGAGTCCCATAGACTTTAATAGGGTTCTAAAGTTCACATGAAGTTTAGGTCTGTTCGCAGGTTCTGGTGCAAACCGAACCGGGGGGGGGGGTGGGGGTGTTCGGCTCATCCTTACTGTTGAGTGAGGGGTCTATTGTTGCTGGGCAAATCTACTGTTGAGTGAGGGGTCTATTGTTGTTGGGGGGATCTACTGTTAAGTGAGGTGTCTATTGTTGCTGGGGGGATATACTGTTAAGTGAGGGGTCTATTGTTGCTGGGGGGATCTACTGTTAAGTGAGGGGTCTATTGTTGCTGGGGGGATCTACTGTTAAGTGAGGGGTCTATTGTTGCTGGCTGATGAAGGGTCTATTGATGTTGGCTGTTAGGAGATATATTTTAGCTGGAGGGGGTCTATTGTTGCTGAAGTGGTTCAACTGTTTTGATGGGGGTATCTATTGTTCCTGGGAGATCTATTGTTGGTGGTGGGGTTTGTAATTGCTGGATGTATCTATTTTACTGCTTTTCTTGTTATAATTAACAAATTCCATTACTTAGCACCAAAAAAAAAAAAAAATCATGCGTGTTCTCTAAAAAGGACAGTACTGGGAGGTGGCTAGGGGGCGGTGCCAAGGGAAATGCTCAAAGGTGGGTAGGGGGCGGAGACAAGGGTTGACTCGGAAGGGGGGCTTATCTGCACCTATTCTCTGAGAAAAAAAGCCCTGGGTGAATCTAAAGGGAAAGTGCACAAGAAATTTGTATAATGTATGGCCAGACTAAAATTAAGCCACACCCCCATTTTTCAGCTGCTCAATCCCGAAATACCAGTTTGGACATTTAGCTGTGAAATGCTTGCATTGTAGTAGTCAGCGGCAGAGACTATTATGAGGATGACAACATCAGTTCATATCGCCAGACTGGGAACTGAGCTGCAGGAGGAGGAAAGATACGTTGATGACATTTCCTGCAGATTACAATCACCTCCCCAAATGCTGCCGCCAATAACTGAGGAGTTCCCCTTTAATATCATAAAATATATGAGCCTTACCGATCCTCTTGTGATCTCACTGCAAGTCTAGAAGACACCATCTGTCTGATTGCAATCAGTCTCTAATGACATGAAACACCCACAATGCTTCCGGTGACCAGAGATCACGTGATCAATGCTCCCGGGGACCAGAGATAAGGTGATCAATGCTCCCGGGACCAGAGATAAGGTGATCAATGCTCCCGGGACCAGAGATCGTGTGATCAATGCTCCCGGTGACCAGAGATCGTGTGATCAATGCTCCCGGTGAACAGAGATCACGTGATCAATGCTCCCGGTGACCAGAGATCGTGTGATCAATGCTCCCGGTGACCAGAGATCGTGTGATCAATGCTCCCGGTGAACAGAGATCACGTGATCAATGCTCCCGGTGACCAGAGATCACGTGATCAATGCTCCCGGTGAACAGAGATCACGTGATCAATGCTCCCGGTGACCAGAGATCACGTGATCAATGCTCCCGGTGAACAGAGATCACGTGATCAATGTTCCCGGTGACCAGAGATCACGTGATCAATGTTCCCGGTGACCAGAGATCACGTGATCAATGTTCCCGGTGACCAGAGATCACGTGATCAATGCTCCCGGTGACCAGAGATCACGTGATCAATGCTCCCGGGGACCAGAGATCATGTAAACAATGCTCCCGGGGACCAGAGATCACGTGATCAATGCTCCCGGGGACCAGAGATAAGGTGATCAATGCTCCCGGGGACCAGAGATCACGTGATCAATGTTCCCGGTGACCAGAGATCACGTGATCAATGCTCCCGGGGACCAGAGATCACGTGATCAATGCTCCCGGGGACCAGAGATCACGTGATCAATGCTCCCGGGGACCAGAGATCACGTGATCAATGCTCCCGGGGACCAGAGATCACGTGATCAATGCTCCCGAGGACCAGAGATCACGTGATCAATGCTCCCGGGGACCAGAGATCACGTGATCAATGCTCCCGGGGACCAGAGATCATGTAAACAATGCTCCCTGACCAGAGATCACGTGATCAATGCTCCCAGGGACTAGAGATCACGTGATCAATGCTCCCGGGGACCAGAGATCATGTAAACAATGCTCCCTGACCAGAGATCACGTGATCAATGCTCCCGGTGACCAGAGATCAAGTGATCAATGCCCCTGGTGACCAGAGATCGTGTGATCAATGCCCCTGGTGACCAGAGATCGTGTGATCAATGCTCCCGGGGACCAGAGATCGTGTGATCAATGCTCCCGGGGACCAGAGATCACGTGATCAATGCTCCCGGGGACCAGAGATCACGTGCTCAATGCTCCCGGGGACCAGAGATCGTGTGATCAATGCTCCCGGGGACCAGAGATCGTGTGATCAATGCTCCCGGGGACCAGAGATCGTGTGATCAATGCCCCCGGTGACCAGAGATCACATGATCAATGCTCCCGGGGACCAGAGATCAAGTGATCAATGCTCCCGGGGACCAGAGATCGTGTGATCAATGCTCCTGGTGACCAGAGATCGTGTGATCAATGCTCCCGGGGACCAGAGATCACGTGATCAATGCTCCTGGTGACCAGAGATCACATGATCAATGCTCCCGGGGACCAGAGATCGTGTGATCAATGCTCCCGGGGACCAGAGATCAAGTGATCAATGCTCCCGGTGACCAGAGATCACATGATCAATGCTCCCGGGGACCAGAGATCAAGTGATCAATGCTCCCGGGGACCAGAGATCGTGTGATCAATGCTCCTGGTGACCAGAGATCACGTGATCAATGCTCCCGGTGACCAGAGATCACGTGATCAATGCTCCCGGGGACCAGAGATCACGTGCTCAATGCTCCCGGTGACCAGAGATCATGTGATCTTGGCCGGCTCAGGAGAAGCCATTTTTTTTGTTATTGGGAAGAAAGAAAAACTTTTTTATATTGAAAATCTGAAAAATATGATTGTTATTTGGTGAAGTTGTTGATTCACGCTGAGTGTGAATTTAATAATAGGTTCGCTTTAAGCCAATTCCCATCCCCCGCATACAAACAGACACAAATAGCAATGGATCCATCTGTTTCCCCCTTATATAAATAGTGAGTCAGCCTTCGGTGCAAGTTTTAACAACGTTCCCCAAAGATTCCGTATTTTACTACAGCACGGGAGGCCGCCGTCCCAGAATCCTCCAGGAGGACAACAAAGACCACTGACTAATGCCGCACTTGTACCGTGTATAAAAGTGATTTATACAGTATCTGGCAAAAGTAAGTACACCCCTTGGTGACATTTGTGTAAATCTTTTCTTCTCTCTTTTCATGTGACATGTGAAGAAATGACACTTGTCTACAATGTAAAGTAGTGAGTGTACAGCTTGTATAACAGTGTAAATTTCCTGTCCCCTCAAAATAACTCAACACACAGCCATTAATGTCTAAACCGCTGGGGACAAAAGTCAGTACACCCCTAAGTGAAAATCTCCAAATTGGACCCAATTAGCCATTTTCCCTCCCCCCGGTGTCATGTGACTCATTAGTGTTACAAGGTCTCAGGTGTGAATGGGGAGCAGGTGTGTTAAATTTGGCGTTATCGCTCTCACTCTCTCATACTGGTCACTGGAAGTTAAACATGGCACATCATGGCAAAGAACTCTCTGAGGATCTGAAGATAAGTTGCTCTACATAAAGATGGCCTAGGCCAGTGATGGCGAACCTTGGCACCCCAGATGTTTTGGAACTACATTTCCCATGATGCTCTGGCACTATGCAGTGTAGTGGAGTATCATGGGAAATGTAGTTCCAAAACATCTGGGGTGCCAAGGTTCGCCATCACTGGCCTAGGCTATAAGAAGATTGCCAAGACCCTGAAACTGATCTGCAGCACGGTGGCCAAGACCATACAGCGGTATAACAGGACAGGTTCCCCTCAGAACAGGCCTCGCCATGGTCCACCAAAGAAGTTGAGGTCACGTGCTCAGCGTCATATCCAGAGGTTGTCTTTGGGAAATAGACGTATGAGTGCTGCCAGCATTGCTGCAGAGGTTGTAGGGGTGGGGGGTCAGCCTGTTAGTGCTCAGACCATACGCCGCACACTGCATCAAATTGGTCTGCATGGCTGTCCTCCCAGAAGGAAGCCTCTTCTAAAGATGATGCATAAGAAAGACCACAAACAGTTTTCTGAAGACAAGCAGACTAAGGAGATGGATTACTGGAACCATGTCCTGTGGTCTGATGAGACCAAGATAAAGGTATTTGGTGTCAGATGGTGTCAGGCGTGTGTGGGGGCAACCAGGTGAGGAGGACAAAGACAAGTGTGTCTTGTCTACAGTCAGGCATGGTGGTGGGGGTGTCATGGTCTGGGGCTACATGAGTGCTGCCGGCACTGGGGGGCTACAGATCATTGAGGGGACCATGAATGCCAACATGTACTGTGACATACTGAAGCAGAGCATGATCCCCTCCCTTCAGAGACTGGACCGCAGGGCAGTATTCCAACATGATAACCACCCCAAACACACCTCCAACACCACCACTGCCTTGCTAAAGAAGCTGAGGGTAAAGGGGATGGACTGGCCAAGCATGTCTCCAGACCTAAACCCTATTGATCATCTGTGGGGGATCCTCAAACGGAAGGTGGAGGAGCACAGCCCCCACTTCTTTACAACCAATTGACCAGATGAGTGCACAGAAAACTCAGGTGTTTGGTGAACACCCATATGGGCAATGTTCGGCTAAAACTCAAGCTCGGCCTGAACTGCTCGCCCATCACTACTTCTTTACCCAGGGCTGCTTTTAGAAACCATGGGGTCCCATACAGCCAACCTGACAGCATCCCCCCCCCAAATAAACACAGTTTACTATGTTTCAGTTACGAATGAACACAGTGAGTGAACAGAACAGATCATACACTGTGTTCAATCAGGAAGAGGCTGGTAAATATGATATATTCACCGGAACCTTCTCCCACTGTCCCTCCTGAAGGATCCTATTGTGTGCTTGCAGTTGCCAGCATGAAGGAGAGGAGGGAAGCCAGAAGCACTGGGGGGTGGGGGACACACAGGGGGGCACGGGCAGCAAGGGGAGACGTATGGTGTGGAGTTTGGGTGAACGGTGCAGCGGTGGGGTGTGGAATTATTAGAACCCATTCCCTGTATGGCTCTCTCTACAGCTGCTGGAAGCTGACAAGAGGGAGAGGAGAAGCCAGCTTTCAGCTGCTGATCACCCTTCATGCCCACATTTGATGTACCTTGCTGCCTGGGCCCCCCTGCTGGACCGGGCCCTATACAGAATGACTGGTGGTACCCCCTTATTCACAGCCCTGTCTTTATTCAAGCATGCAGCCTGAATTGCAAGGAAAGGGGGGAGAGTGTGTGGACGCCTCTCCTGTACCTTCCCGGGCACATGCCCTCAGCATGGTGTGGGTACCTTGCCCCCCCCCCCGAAAAGCACTTTGGCTCCATGTTGATGTGTTTTGTGATATATTATTTTATCGGTATATAAAGTGTAGCGCTAAAAATGATGGTCTGGCTCTAAAGTGCCAGGACCACCTAACTTGCAAAAATACAAAAAATATATTGATGTAATAAACTAGTGACCTGTACTAGAGTAGTGCCGACTAAAAAGACAAAAATATTATAACATCAAATTAAAGTGGTTGTAAACCCTTACAAACCACTTTGACCTACAGGTAAGCCTAGATTAAGGCCTAGATTAAGGCTTACCTGTATGTCCAAGAAATATCTCATATACCTATACGGTTTAGAAGATATTTGCCCGAAAACAGGCACCGCTGTCTACGGCGCATGTGACATAGACAGCGGCGCGCAGGCGCACTGAGAGTGGCATTTTCAACGACGGAGCTGCCGCGCGTGTCGACTCCCGTGCGCATGCGCGGGAGTGACGTCATCGCGGCTTCGCCGAATGACAGCTGCGGAGCTGCGAGACCCCACCAAGAAGATGGATGCGACGGACTACAGGGGACAGCGGCGACTTCGCTGGCTCCTGTGTCAGGTAAGTGACACATAATGGACTACTATGCGATGCGATGCGATGCGATGCGATGCATAGTAGTCCATTATGCTTTACCTTTGCAGGGAATGAAAGTAGATGAAGTAAACTCATCAGGGTTTACTTCCTCTTTAACCACTTCCCGACCAGCGCACGACGATGTACGTTGACAGAATGGCACGGGCAGGCATATTGGCGTACAGGTATGTCCAATAGTCAATGCCGCCCTGCCATCGGGAGCGCGCCGCCGGCGGCGCCCTCCCGCGCTGGTCGGGACCCCCGTGAGTCCGGTCGCGGGACCCGCGGACTCGATCACCGCGGGCATCCCCGCGATCGTCTCACGGAGCAGCCGAATGGAGGAAATGCTGTGTAAACAGCATTTTTCCATTCTGCCTAGCAACTAGTGACGCTGATCTCTGCTCCATGTGATTGGAGCAGAGATCAGTGTTCACTAAATGAAAGCCCAACCCCCCCACAGTTAGTAACACGCCCCTAGGAACACTTAACCCCTACACTGCCACCCACTGGTTAACCCCTTCACTGCCAGTGTCATTTACACAGGAATCACTGCATTTATATAGCACTGATTGCTGTATAAATGACAATGGTCCCAAAAATGTGTCAAAAATGTCCGATGTGTCCGCCACAATGTCGCAGTCACAATGAAAATCGCTGATCGCCGCCATTACTAGTAAAAAAAAAATAATAAAAAATTATTAATAAAAATGCTATAAAACTATCCCTATTTTGTAAACGCTATAACTTTTGCGCAAACCAATCAATAATCGCTTATTGCGATTTTTTTTACCAAAAATATGTAGAAGAATACGTATCGGCCTAAACTGAGGGAAAAAAATGTTTTTTTATATATTTTTGGGGGATATTTATTATAACAAAAAGTAAAAAATAATGCGTTTTTTTCAAAATTGTCGCTTTATTTTTGTTTATAGCGCAAAAAATAAAAACCGCAGAGGTGATCAAATACCACCAAAAGAAAGCTCCATTTGTGGGAAAAAAAGGACGTCAATTTTGTTTGGGAGCCACGTCGCACGACCGCGCAATTGTCAGTTAAAGCGACGCAGTGCCGAATCGCAAAAAGTGGTCTGGTCTTTGACCAGCAAAATGGTCCGGTCTGAAAGTGGTTAAAGACACAAAAGATATGATCAGTGCGAAAATAAAACATTTGTATCAAATTTGAAAGATACAAAAATGTAACCAGTGCAGGCATTAGCATCTCACATGTATAAACCTGAAATAGTCTAGTAGTCAACTTGCACAGAAAAGCAAATTGTTACAACATAAATGAATATAAAAGATGCAGAAAAGTCTTTATGTGAAAAAGTCCAAAATGCAAAAATCCCACGTGGTTTGATTTGGGCGTTCCTCGGGACCCCAAGAAGATGTATGTTGACACGCAATCACTAGAGTGACAGGACCACCACCTATAAAGATGTGATCTTACCGAATAGCTCAGACCCAAAAGAACCTGCGTTCTGTGACTCACTAGAGCTTGGGAGTGTCAGCTGACAACATCGGATGTGATATCTGGAACTGCGTCCCCAAACCCTTTAGAAAAGGTCCGTCTCCACACCGGGGTCAAGTGTCAACCGGTATAATGGAAAAGAATAGAGAAGACCATATATTGTAATTTCATATGACAACAAAAAATGTATTAAAAAGTAACACACTTACATTTTAAAAGTGTTTCAAGCGCTTGTAAAAGAATTTTGGCGGCAGTGGAGTCCTCCCGGCGCGTTTCGTCTCGGTAGACTTCGTCTGGGGTGTCCCTCCACTGCAGCCTTACTCACATTTATAGAAGTATTAGACCCCCTCTAATGAGAATCCAGCTCATGGTGTCACCGTTTGATTGTGGCGCCTACTTCCGGGTAACGCCAAAATGGCCGACCGGCGTGCGTTCCACACCTCAATGTCATGTTACGTCCGGAATGCACCGGAACATCCAATCGTTATGCGTTCCACGCCTCTGTAATGTCCGAACGCCATGATGTAACTTCCGATCGGTACGCGTTCCACGCCTCTGCAGAAGGCACTCACCACCCGGTTTCAATGAGAAGAGCCGTCGAGCTACATGCCAAGCCTCGATGTGGAAACGACAATTTCAATTTCTATAGGAAGAGCAATCCGACCGTGTACCAAGCCGTGTACCAAGCCTCCATGTGAAAACCTGGCTTGCGTTCCGACAGGCGTTTCACACAGTGGAGCAATTCCTATTGCATATGAATATAAATGTATTTAATTTTTTTCAACAATTTTCTTATCTTTTATTTTTT